>NC_092044.1:68400528-69091845 GCF_003086295.3 Arachis hypogaea
AAGATCAAGTTGAGGAGAAAGCTCAATAGGACCAGCCTCCAATGCCAGAGGGACACAACTGCCCACCTCAGGAGTACTGGCAGCAACTCACTTCCTCTATTGAGCAGATGAGGATCATGCAGGATAGCTGGTGGCAGTAGTACACTGCATCCATTGAGCAGATGAGAGTGACACAAGATAACCGTTGAGAGTATCTCACCACCACCCTTAATCAAATAAGGGCTGCTAAAGACTCTCAGCGCTAGGAAATTTCCCAACTGAGACAAGATTTTGGCCGCATGAGAGGACCATATGGACCACAGCCAGAGGAAAGAGAACCCAACCATGGAAACTAAGGTGGTTTAGTTCCTATTTCATTTCCTATTTTATTCTGCCATTACTATGTTATGTTCCTGTTTTCTGCTATTTTGTCTTAGTGTCTGCATGATCTTTGGTTATTTTGATTCCTAGGTTCTAGTTTAATTTTGCAAATTTTAATTATGTTATTTGCTTTTAGATCTAAAAAGTTGTCTCATGTACCGCTCACTGAGTCCAAAGATAAAAAGAAAAAGAAGTGATGTATTGCATGAGAAATTGAGTTTATATTAAAGAATAATCTTATTTACTTAAATGTGGTGGTGTTACCTATGATTCTGAATACATGATATAAACAGTGCATATTTGAATTTGAATAAAAGGATGTTGATGTATGAGAAACAAGAAGTTAGAACACTATTATGAATTCTCTTAAATAAACAAAAGCTTAATCCTTGAAGTAAAAGAAACAGCAAAAGAAAAATAAAACCAAGGTCCAAGGCTCTGAGCATCAATGACTAAGTAGGTTAGACATGATTAAAAGCTCAAAGAGTTTTTTCCCTAATCACATGCTTGTGGTGTAAACGTGTTAAGTAATCCTTGAGACAGAGCACTAAGAGTCGAGATCAAGTTCATTTAACAGAGTATGCCAAAGGCTTTGAGCACCACTGTCTGGGAGTGACTGAAAGAAAAATCAGAACTAAAAGAGAGTTTCCCAGTCAAGTGCTTGTGTTGCTTTTGTGTCAAGTAAAGCTTGAGGCAAAGCATTTAAAGTCATGGCTAGGCTCAAGGTACAAACAACCAAAGAAAAGAGAATAAAAGAAATTTTGCTGGGACTAAACCAAAGTATAAAGGGCAGAGAATTCATAATATTATCCGGATTCTCATTCCAAATGACAAAGACATTCCTCTTATTCAAAGGATAGTAAGATACCAAAACTATTCAGGATTGTAGTATATGAACCCCATTTTAAGAAGAGAGAGGAGCTTAATTGAACACTCACTTCTCATGCAAATTCACATCCTAAGCCTATATTAGTTTGGTTGCTTGAGGACAAGCAACAATTCAAGTTTGGTGTTGTGATGCGTGAGCATATTTTCTTTCTTTTCCTAGTGAATTTGTATTTGAATTATTAAGTTTAACCAAGATTTAAATATCTTTTACCCACTATGGATGCTACTTTAAGTTGTGTGCAATTCTGTTTATTTCAGATAGTATTCGGATGGATTTGATGGTGTTTCTGTAGAAAAAGAGAAGAAAGTGAATGATGTTGTCAACTCTGACATCTTTGTATTCCAACTGAAATAAATGTAGCTACAAAGGTCAAATTGATATGATTTTAGTGACATTGGAAAGCTAACTTCTAGAGCTTTCCAATGATGTATAATAGTGTACACTTCTTTTCTAGCACACTCGGCCTTGGTGGTGCCTAACTTGGGATTTCTCCAAGTTAGGCGCCAAAGGAGAACTCACACACCAAAAGCTTGCTGCCAGGGTAGCGCCTAACTTGGGATTTTCCAAGTTAGGCACCAGTTCAATGATTTGCAAGTGGTCACATTCGCTCCTCAAGGCCTGCACGAGATATTAATTGATTTTGATTAAACTTTTATTTTATTTATAAATAGGAAAAATTATTATTTAGTTTTAGAAAATATATTTTGCATTAATTAGGATTAGATATAAAAGGGGAAAAGAATCAGCCATTTGGGCTCTGCTCTTCTCTCTTACCTCATTCTGCACTTTGTAGTTTTCCAGAACCTTAGTTTTCTCTCTAAACTATGAGCAATTAAACCTCCCTGTTAAGGTTAGGAGCTCTATTTATTCTATGGATTAATACTATTATTGTTCTATTTTAATTCATGTATTGATTTCAATTTCAAGAATTGTTTTCGTTCTTTATCTTATGAATCTGGGTGGAACAGAAGTATGACTGTTGTTCGAATTGAGTTCTTGTAAAACTTGGAAAAGCTCTTTGCTTGAACAACAGCTTGAAAACAATTTCTCCTAAATTTCTAATTATCTGGACTTAACGGTATACGTGACATATAATCCTCTTCTATTTGGATAATTAGGATTTCTGTGGCATATAAACTAGAATTGAACTTAATCCTCTAATTGGAATCAAGTGACCAAGGAATTGGCAGTTGATGAGGGTTAGAGGAGACTAAAGAGGTCTAAAGAATTAGGGTTTAGTCATATATAGTTTGCCATAAATTGAATCTTGCATGATTTAAATAGTTGGTAAGAAAAGTTAATCCAGAAGATAAATATCTCAGAAACCTTAACTGTTTTACTCATATATTTCACAACCCATGTACTGCTTTCTTTCTGATATTTTGAATTCACTGTTAATGCTTTTAAACTCTCAAAATACCATTTTCTGTTTGTCTGACTAAGCCAATCACTCAATCATTATTGCTTGATCCATCAATCCTCATGAGATCGACCCTCATTCACTTGAGGTACAACTTGGTACAACACGGTGCACTTGCCGATTAGTTTGTGGGTTATAAATTCCGCACCATTAGGCCGACTAGTTATATACAGACTGATAAACCACTATTTTATGATTCATATTGTGTTTAATTGTGTGGTTTTATGAAGTCTTCACCCGCTTATTCATATGATTTGCATGTAATTATAATTCCTTCCTAAAAATATTCTATGATTGAAAACTTGCTTCCTAAAGACCTTTTAGTTGTATATTTTTATTTTCCTTCGTACCATTCGACGCCGTGATCTGTGTGTTAAGTGTTTCAGGCTTCATAGGGAAAGGATGGCATAAGGAATGAAGAGGAAGCATGCAAAAGTGGAAGGAACACAAGGAATTGAGGAGATGACCAGCGAGAAGTCATGCGGTCGCATGGCTCACGCGACCGCGCGAAATGGAAGAAATCACAGTGGTGCGCTCGCGTGCCTGACGTGACCGGGCGGATTGGAAACTGCACGAATGACGCGAATGCGTGGACGATGTGCACGCGTGCTACGAGAAACGCTGAGTGACGCGGACGCATGGACGATGCGGTCGCGTGACGTGTGCGATCTGCAGAATTACAGAAGTCGCTGGCACAGATTCTGGGCCGCATTTCAACCCAGTTTTCGGCCCAGAAACACATATTAGAGCCAGGGAACATACAGAGACAAAGGCAACAATTCATTCCGCACAATTTCAAGTTTTAGATCGGATACTACTCCTCCCCTAGGTTTCTCTCTTGGACATTCATAAATTAGGATTTGAATATTTTTGGCATTAGCTTTTGAGAAGAGTCTACCTCCGGAACTGGTCATTATAGTTTGTTATCTATTTTTCATTTACTCTTCCATAATCTTAATTTGCCCAGAGTTGATATTGGATTATTCTCAGAATTTATTAATACAAAAACTATTTTTACTTTTAATTAATCTCTTTCATTATTGTTTATTATGTCTCTTCTTATTTCCACCATTGATTTTGCAAAGTCTATATTTATGATGATGGAGTAGTCCCCCAACTTGATTGGCAGTTGATTAAAAGGAGAACCTTGAGTTGGAATACTCAAAAGCTCAATTGTAATTGGTTCATTATTGGTTGGATTGTTAGTCACTAACTCTAATCCTTCCCAAGGGAGAGGATTAGGACTTGTGAATAGGAGTTGACTTTTAATTTGACTTTCCTTCATTCGTTGAGAGTTAACTAAATGAAAATAATGACTAATTATTAATTAATCTTGACAAATTTCCAACAAGGATAGAACTTCCAATTAATCTTCTCCCGATCAAGATTTTATTTAATTCATATAAATTCTCTAATTTAATTTTCTGTTCATCAAACTCAAAACCCATTTTGAAAACCTTTGATTGATAAAATAGCACATCTTCCTGCAACTCGTTGGGAGACGACCTGGGACTCATACACCCGGTATTTGATTTCTAAAATTTGTGACAACTCTTTTTTAAATTGATAAGTGGATTTTCGTCGGTTAAGAACTGTACTCGCAACGCCATTTTTCTAATTAATTCTTAATCTGCCAATTTCCGCTCACATCAATTTTTGGCGCTGTTGCTGGAGAGTTGCAATAGTGTGCTAATTTATTGATTGGAATTTATTTAATTGCAATTTTTCTTTTTATTTTGTTACTATGAGCTGCATGTCTCTTTCATTGAATGACGTGTTCACTTCCTGATCCAAGCTTGCCAATATTTGACCCTGAGATTGAAAGAACTATTTCATGTATAAGGCAAGCTCAGCGTCGGCTAGTCCTCTTCGAGGATGAATCTGAAACGTCATTTAAGGAAGAAACAAGCTCCCTTTATACTGATCCAGTTGATTTACGTGCAGGTGACATGGCAGCACCTAGGAGAGTCACTATCCAGGAGGCTAGAGCTCCTGATTTTACACTACAGCCATACCAGGCACACCACCCAGTGGCTGTGGACTTTGAAATAAAGACTGCACTACTCAACTTGATGTCCAAGTTTCATGGCTTACCTGCTCAAGAGCCTATTAAGCACCTTAGGGATTTTCAAACAGCTTGTTCTACTGTTAAGCGTGATGGTACTGATGAAACTTCCATTCTGTTAAAAGCCTTTCCATTCTCTCTTGAGGGAAAGGCAAGAAAGTGGTACTACACTCAACCCGGAGCAACTGTTTCTAACTGGGATACACTTAGAAGAGAATTTTTGGAGAAATTCTTTCTAGCGGAGGTTACCGATAAACTAAGGAAAGACATTTCCATGATCGTTCAGGACGAATCCGAGACTCTCTACGAATATTGGGATCGCTTCAATAATCTTCTGGAAGCATGCCCCCCACCATATGATTGACAAGATAGTTTTGCTCGGCTACTTTACACAGGGCATGAAATCTCAAGATAAGACCACATCGGAAGGTGCTAGCAATAGGTCTAAGAAAAAGTACAAGACTACGGATGAGGCATGGCAATTGATTAGTGACTTAGCTGAATTTACTAGGAATCATAGGCAGAAACGAGGTTGGTCAAGAGCTATTGTAGAGGTATCCTCTAGCAAAAAGAATGTTTCTCTAACTCAGAGCTTATGTGAAATGACCAACTTACTGAAGCAGATGCAACTAAGTCAACAACAAGCTAAGCAAGTTCAACCTTCTCCACCACAGCAAAGCCAACAGTTGGTCCCACAAAGAGTATGTGGGATCTGTGCCGATTACAGCCATTATACTGATGAGTGTCCACAACTCCAACAGGAAGACCACACTGTGGCAGCCACTCAACTTCTATGACCGCCCCAATCAAGGGTACAATCAAGGTGGCAGCTACAACCATGGGTGGCAGGATAACTCCAACCAAGGTTAGAGAGATAATTCTAACCAGGGTTGGAGGGACAATCATAACAGAGGAGGCAGAGATAACAATGGAAACCAGAGGTGGAATAACAATAACAACTTCAAACAGTAGAATCAGAATCAGGCCTACAGAGCACCTCATCTAAGGCAGCCTCAAGTTTCTCAGCAGACCCCTCAGATCACTTATCCCTCTTCATCTCCTAATGATGAGTTACTATAATCTATTGATCGGAGACAGCAGGCCATGGAAAACAACCTTACTTCTACTCTAAATGGTCTGAACTCTACCTTGCAAGCCCTAGTCTCACAGATTAGATCATTGAATAACTCTAACAATTAGTCCTCAAGCTCTGGTGGACTCCCCTCTCAACCATTACCCAACCCCAAGGGTGGCATCAATGCCATTACCCTGAGATCTGGAACCACACTGCAAGAGAGGAATCCAGAGGAATCAAGCCCACCAGAACACACCACAGCTGCAGACACGGGTGGGGTAGAGGATGTTGAAGAAGAAGATAAAGCACAAGGCATGGGTGAAGCAGAAGCAGCCCAACCAAGGAAGGCAGAACCCCAGCAAGCTGAAGCTATAAAAGACGCCACTCCTATTCCATTTCCACACCTTGCTAAGAAGCCTAGAAAGCAGATGAAACTTGATCCCAAAATGGTAGAGATCTTCAAAAAGGTTGACGTAACTGTTCCCCTTTTTTATGTCATTCAGCAAGTGCCTAAATATGCAAAGTTTCTAAAAGAGTTATGCATACATAAAGATAAAATTAATGAATTAGAAACTATTCTTTTAGGTAGTTCTATATCTGCTTTAATGGGAAATATACCTGAAAAATGTAGTGACCCAGGCCCATGCATGGTTAACTGTACCATTGGAGGTGTGATATTTTCTGACTGTATGTGCGATTTAGGAGCATGCGTGAGTATTATGCCCTTGTCTATATATAATACTTTAAGGCTCCCTCCCTTAAAAAGGTCAGCAGCTCGTTTTGTGTTAGCAGATAAAAGCATTATCACAGTGGTTGGAATTGCTGAAGATGTATTAGTGAGCATTAAGGGGCTCACGTTTTCTATTGACTTTTATATTCTAGAGATGCCCCAAAATGACTCAGGAAGACCTTCGTCCATCCTGCTTGGTAGACCGTTTTTGAAGACTTCAAAATTCAAGCTGGATGCCTTTTCGAGAACCTATTCCTTTGAGGTAGATGGCAGAACAGTGAGCTTCAATCTAGATGAAGCTATGAAGCACCCCCCAGAAGATCACTCCATATTCCAATGTGACCTTATTGATGAAATTATAGCAGCAACTCACCAGGAAGACATGGAAGGAAATCACATGGAACAAGACCCAAGTGTGGGGACACCCTCCGAATATACTGAAGATTCATCACCATTTTCACCAGTCCCAGAGAACCCAGAACCAAACCATGAGTGGAAAATAGAATTAAAGCCTCTTCCTCCACACCTCAAGTATACATACCTTAAGGACAAACAGAAGTTTCCAGTTATCATTGCAAGGGATCTCATTTCCCAATAAGAAGAACAACTGCTTAGTGTATTGAGGACGCATAAGAAAGCAATTAGATGGAGCTTGGCAGATATAGTAGGCATCAGCCCTCAAATTTGTGAACACGGAATATTTTTAGAAGAAGGAGCTAAGCCTGTCCGTCAACTTCAGAGAAGACTGAATTCCACCATCTTAGAAGTTTTCAAGAAGGAAGTAACCAGACTACTTGAAGCAGATATCATTTACCCCATTTCGGATAGCGAATGGGTCAGCCCAGTACAAGTGGTGCCCAATAAGTCTGGAGTCACAACAGTAAGGAATGAGCAAGGAGAACTTCTGACAACCAGAGTGCAGAACGCATGGAGAGTTTGCATTGACTACAGGCGTCTCAACCAAGCCACTCGCAAGGATCATTACCCCTTTTCATTCATTGATAAGATGCTTGATCGCCTATCAGGTAAATCTCACTACTGCTTTCTAGATGGTTATACAGGTTATTTTCAAATCCATATAGCTCCTGAAGATCAGGAAAAGACTACTTTTACATGTCCTTTTGGGACCTATGCTTATAAAAGAATGCCCTTTGGCTTGTGCAATGCACCAGCTACTTTCCAAAGGTATATGATGAGTCTTTTCTCTGATCTCATTGAGACCTGTATGAAAGTTTTTATGGATGACTTTAGTGTTTATGGTGATTCATTTACCCTTTGCTTGGATAGTTTATCTAAGGTGTTGGACAGGTGTGTTAGTTCAAACCTTGTTTTAAATTTTGAAAAGTGTCATTTTATGATAAAACAAGGTATTGTTCTAGGACATGTTGTTTCTGACACTGGTATCTTTGTAAACCCAGCAAAGGTGGACGTTATTTCTAGTTTACCTTACCCCTCCTCTGTGAGGGAAGTCCGTTCGTTCCTTGGCCATGCAGATTTTTATAGGAGATTCATTAAAGACTTCAGTAAGGTAGCACTACCCTTATCCAAACTACCACAGAAAGACATTGAGTTCGAGTTCAATGAGGATTGCAAACAAGCGTTTGATAAGCTGAACACCGCCTTGACTCAAGCTCCGATTGTGAGGGGACCATACTGGAGTCAACCATTTGAAATCATGTGTAATGCCTCCAATCATGCAGTAGGAGCAGCACTGGCTCAACATGAAGGTAACGACCCTTTTGTAATTGCTTATGCATCTAAGACTTTAGATGCTGCTCAATCTAATTACACTACTACTGAAAAAGAGCTCCTAGCTATTGTTTTTGCTCTAGATAAATCCTGAGCCTATTTACTTGGTACTAAGGTAGTAGTGTACTCAGATCATGCAGCTCTAAAATATTTATTAGCTAAAAAGGAGTCCAAACCAAGGCTAATACGTTGGATGCTACTGCTACAAGAATTTGATCTGGAAATTAAAGATAGGAGTGGTAACCAAAATTTAGCGGCTGACCACTTGAGTCGCCTTGAGCACATTAAAGATGACTCCATTCCTATCAATGATAATTTCCCAGCTTACAGGCAATATATTATGTAGCCCCTTGGTATGCACCTATAGCTAATTATCTAGTTAGCCATACTTTTCCTCCCGATTTCACTAAACATCAGAGAGACAAGCTGAAAAGCGAGTCCAAATACTATGTATGGGAGGACCCATATCTATGGAGGTATGGTGCTGACCAGGTAATTAGACGGTGTGTACCTCAATCAGAATTCCAGTCCATTTTAGAGACCTGCCACTCATCTGAGAGTGGAGGACATTTTGGCCCTCAATGAACTGCTAGAAAAGTTTTAGACTACGGATTCTGGTGGCCTACTCTTTTTAAAGATGCTGCTAACCTTTGTAAATATTGTCCTCCATGTCAAAGGTTTGGCAATATATCCCAGAGGGATGAAATGCCTCAACAAATTATGCTTTTCTGTGAAATTTTTTATGTTTGGGGCATTGACTTCATGGGTCCATTTCCAAATTCTAATGGCCACCTTTATATACTGTTAGCTGTAGATTATGTTTCTAAATGGGTGGAAGCAATTCCTACCCGTACTGATGATGCTAACACCGTTGTTTCCTTTGTTAGAAACCATATTATTTGTCGCTTTGGATCACCACGAGCAATCGTAAGCGATCAAGGCACTCACTTTTATAACAGGAGACTAACAGGCTTACTAAAGAGGCATGGGATAATTCATAAAGTATCAACAGCCTATCACCCCCAGACTAATGGGCAAGCAAAGGTGTCCAACAGAGAGATAAAGCACATACTACAAAAGGTGGTCAAGCCTCATAGAAAGGACTGGAGCACCAGGCTCCAAGACGCGCTTTGGGCATATCGGACAGCATACAAGACACCGATTGGGATGAGTCCTTTCCGCTTGGTTTATGGAAAGGCCTATCATCTCCCAGTTGAGTTGGAACACAAGGCCTTCTGAGCAATAAAAGAATGTAACATGGACTATGAGAGAGCCGGAGCTGAACAGAAGTTGCAACTGCAAGAATTAGAGAACCTTCGCCTAGAAGCTTATGAAAACTCCAGGCTGTATAAAGAGAAGGTGAAGGCTGTGCATGACAAGAGCATTAAGAGAAGAGAGTTCCAACCTGCGGACTTAGTCCTACTTTACAACTCCAGAATGTGACTCATGCCAGGCAAGCTGAGATCCAGATGGGATGGTCCCTATTGAGTAGAGAGGGTGGAACCATACGGAGTCTTTCACTTGAGCCATCCTTCAAGCTCTGAATTTATCAAAGTCAACGGAGATCGCTTGAAGTTATTCCATGGCAAAAAGATGGCGAAAAACCAGGAATTAGAGATCTTCCTCTTGGAAGATCCGCCCACAGCAGATGACTGAACTAGTGGAGTGTCCAACTTAAGGACGTTAAAGCAAAGTGCTGGGTGGGAGACAACCCACCATGTTATGATCGTTCACCCCCTCTCCTTATCTTCCCTCATCAATAACTATTCTCAATACTAATGCCTATATTTTGCATCTCATCCGCATACTGCATATTGCATATTTATCAAAAAAAATGCACGCGACGCGACAGCGTCGCTGACGCGTCCGCGTCAAATGAGCGTTAGGGAGAAAATAAAATGAACGGAGAGTCACGCGAAGGTGTGGCTGGAGGCGTGTCTTTGGCACAATTTTACCCACGCGAACGCGTGGATGATGCAATCACGTCATTAGTAAAATGGCCTCCCCACGCATCCGCGTCAACCACATGAACACGTGGCCCTGCAACTCGACGTACAAAGGGTGTATGGCAGTAAGTTGCGCTGGAGTTGGGATGAACTCGTGCTAGACGCACAAGCCCTACCACACGTACGCGTGCCCCATGCATCCGCGCCATTTTCAAAATACGGCCATTCACGCGATCGTGTCACCACGCGACCGCATCACCCTAAAAAGAGGCAATATGAGTTTTCACACAGAGAATTGTGCGACCGTGAGGCTGCCCTCGCACCACTAGCGCAAATCATATCATGCGTCAGCGTGACCGACGCTTCCGCGTCACTTCACCTAAGCATTATTCGCGCGAACGCGTGACCCATGCGTCCGCGTCGCATGCGCCGCACAACTTATCTAAATCTGCCAAAATATCTTATCTTTTTCTTCCCCATATCCTATTTTTTCTTATCCCTTCTTAACTTTTCCCCCCTTCTTCCTTCTTCCCTCTCTTTCTTCCCTTCTTCCCCCTCTTTCTCACCACCATTATCAAGGTTTTTCTTCTCTTCTCCCCTCCCTACTTCTTTATTCTTCTTCTTATTTTCATGTTTTCTTTCTCTTTCTCTTCTACTTTCCTCATCCATATTTTATTTTTATTTCTTCTTCCTCATATTGGTGTTGGAGATTTATTTGGGTCATTATTTTTATACGTTGCTTGTGGATTGTTTAGGACTTGTTTAACAATTATATAATATTATTATAGGGTTGCTTGCATGTTCAATTTAATAATTTCCATACCTTATTTAACATGCATGCTATGTGTTTGTAAAAACACCCATATGGCATTGTGCACTATTTTTTCTCCTACCCTAAATGCTTGCTTTTCACAAAAACCTTTTTCTATTTTATTAATTAAATATAATTGTTCTTACAAACATATTGTTAGTTTGAATGACTTGATAATCTAACTTGGACATTGAATGCTTGATCTATGCTACTCATGCCCTTACCGGCATGCCAATAAACACCTAGCATTTAACATTCTTCACATGCACTTACTATATTTCAGTTGTTGATTTGCCACATGTAGTCATGACCATGTGTTCGCATCATTATCCCTTCCTGTGCATTGATTACCACATTTCCTATTCTTTTCCTTGTTATAACCCTTGAAATATTCATGTCTTTACTCGTTTCCTTTCAGGATGACCACCAAGAAAGGCAAGGAGAAAGCTACCCCCAAATCCACAGCAAGGAGAGGAACAAAAAGAGCATTAGTGGCAGAACCATCTTCAACTACAGTTAAGCCCTCAACAAAAAGAATTAAAAGGATTATAAAGGTCAATGAAAAGGAGAAAGCATTCCCAGCAAAGGACACTACACGATTTCCTAATCGTTACTGTGAGCAGATGTTCCCTATTCTGGCAGCTCGGAATTACAACAACGAACACCTCCTTATCCTTCCACCTCGTATTGCCAAATTTATTGAGTCACAAATTGCACAAAGACATTGGGGATTCCTACAGAGACAGCCACGACATGTTAATCTTTCTTGGGTAGTTGAGTTCTACTACAACCTCCACCTGCCGATCCTGCAGTCTGTTTATGTCCGTCAGAAGCAAGTTCCCATTACAGAAGAAGCCATTCAGTGAGCCTTAGATCTTCCCCTTGCTCCAAAAGGACTGGACGCATTTCAAAAAGCCGCACTCAAGCGCCAGGCATACAAATTTGACTGGGACGCTGTTCTCAACGTTATCGCACAACCTGACAGCAGATGGATTTTTGGATACCATCGTTCTCGTCCTAAGGGAATATCGGCTTCCGCACTCACCTTAGAGGCTCACGTATGGGCACAGATTATGTCACATTACGTATTTTTGAGCACTCATGAGTCCTCCTTCACTGCAGACATGGCCATTCTACTATGGTGCATCCTCATAGACCAGCCTCTAAATCTACCAAGACACATCCAGAATGCTATGGGACACGTGCAAATTGTGGGCAACCTACCTTTTCCCGCCTTGGTCTCAGATATTGTCTCAACAGTCGAAGCCTCCTACAGAGTTGGGGACACCAAGGAAATACTTCCACAGGATAATCAATACATCCCTAACAGGAGATATCTCAGGCCACCACTAGCCACTAACAGCCAGTCCACAGAACATGCTGCAGACATACCACCTTCTACTAGTCAGCTGCTGCAACAAATACTGGAGAAGCTGGACCGGCAAGACCAGAAAGCGAAGCTACGAGAGCACCGCAACCACCGTCTATTCAAATACCTCAAGGAGCTACTCATAGGCAACCACAGACCTGACAAGGACCCAGGCACTCCAGACTCCACCTCTTTTACCAGCACAGGAAGCCATGACGGTCCTGACTGTGGAGATACTGCCACCAGTCCACCCTTGTT
This sequence comes from Arachis hypogaea, assembly GCF_003086295.3. NCBI lineage: Eukaryota > Viridiplantae > Streptophyta > Magnoliopsida > Fabales > Fabaceae > Arachis > Arachis hypogaea. The sequence goes on from NC_092044.1 coordinate 68,413,201, forward strand.
ACTAACAGATGGCACCAAGGACGGTGTAAAGCCTTAAGTGTGGGGAGGTCGGTCAATACCTGACTTCCGGAGGTAATTCTTCTTCCCTAACACCAATATCTTTTTCTTTAGAATAGGATAGACTGCATAGTAGTAGGTTAATTGCATGCATGTTCTACCTGATTGAAAAGATAATAAGTTTCTTTTAAGACCATATATCTTTTTAAGAATTTCACTAATTTAAATCAAAACAATTATGTTAAATTTATTTGAAGTTGAAATTGGAACAGGATTTTTGAGTTAAAAGAACACACAACTCGTGAGACTTTGAGCCTAAATACATGGTTACACTATTTAACCATAAATATCTTTTCTTGTGTGTTTACTTCTCTATGATTGTAATCTGAATTTTGTTTTATCCTACATGTCCAATGTTAATGTGTTATGTGCATGCATATGATTGAGGCCATTTTTTGTTTAGCTAATGTATCCCAAATAAGCTGACCCTTTTAATTACCTTTGTTAACCACTTTGAGCCATTTTTAATCCCATTTGTTCTATATTTTACCACATTACTAGCCTTAAGCAAAAAAAAAACAATTGAAAATCCCAATTGAATCTTTGGTTAGCTTAAGATATAATTTGTGTGTTAACTGAGTATGGGAAAATTATGGGTAATAGGAAAATATGTCATGATAAAATAAAGGGAATTTGGGTACCTATTCATGTGAAACCATAAAAGAAAGATTACAAATTTATGTGCATTGATATAAAAAAAATTTCTTTATTTTAGTGAATAAGGGGATAAAATCACCCCAATGATAAGTCAGAGCTTAATGATCAATGCACATGTGATAAGATTAAAATAAAGGTTGATGCATGAGTATGGAATGTGAAAAAGAACTTTGGGTAGCTAAGTATGAATGTTGAAATTATATAGAATATATGTATGGTAGGTAAGAGCTTAGGTTAATTAAAGATTCAATGTATAAGCTCACTTAGCCATATGTGTACCCTCACCCTTACCTTAGCCTCATTACAACCATGAAAAGACCTCATGATGTTTGTATTGGCACTTTAAAATTGTTGATTGGTTAGGTGAAAAACATAATTTTTGAAAGCATGATTAGAGAAGGATAGAGTGATTACCCCATATGTTAGAGATGATTAGAGTGCACACGCACCAACAGTAAGGGTTCAATGCTCGATCCTATGTTTGATGATTGGATTTTTGACGGCTTAGAAATTCACTAATGAAATCTCGTTGTAAAGTATAGTTTCTAAACCAAGCAATAATCCTTTCATACAAAAGATTGTTTGTCACAAGTAACAAACCCCTAAATTTATAAACCGAAGTATTGAACCTCGGGTCGTTCTCCCTAGGAATTACAATAAAGTGTCTTGTTATTGGTTAGAAATGTGTTTTGGGGTTTTGGATAAGAAGCATGAAAGTAAATGGCAATGAAAATAAACTAACAACTATAAAAGGCTCTTGGCAAGGTATGAAAATTAGAAGTCCTATCCTAGTTATCCTTCTCAATTGTGATGAGAATTGTTCATTGCTACCACTTAGTTAACCCTTACTAAATAAAGGAAAGTCAAGTGGATGAATTGACTTGAGCCACAAGTCCTAGCCAACTCCCAAGGAAAGACTAGCTTTAGTGCACTCCAAACCAATTAGCAATCTCTCCAATTACCAATCAACAAAGGAATTAGATAACTCAAGTGTCACTAATTACTCTACCTAGGCCAAGAGGAACAAAATCTAACTAATAGCTATAAGAGATATTTCATCAAACACATAGAGTGCAATACAAGTAAACACATGAATTTGCAAGAATTAAAGAGAGATCTAACTACAAAGGCAAGAGGCCCACAATAAAAAACCAAATCAATCATGAAACAACAAAGAACTTACCAATTGAATTGAAGGAGAAATGTAGATCTACAAAAGAGAATTCACAAACTACAAACAAAGGAATTACATTAGAAGAAGAATTCTACAACTACAATAGAGGAGAGGAACGAAAATTGGAATAGAGAAGAAGAAGAAATAGATCTAGATCTAAGAACTAACCTAATCCTAATTCTAGAGAGAAGAGAGAACTTCTCTCTCTATAAACTACTTCTAAAACTAAACTATGACTAATGGTAACTAACTCTAAATGTCGTGAAGTATGTTGATTTCCCCTTCAATCCTTGGCTTAAATAGCATCAGAAATGGGTTGGATTGGGCCCATAAGGCTCTAGAATTCGCTGGCCACGTATTGCTTTAAGTGGATCATATGGCAGCAACGACGCATGCGCGTATAGTGCACGTACGTGTCACCATACGTGTAGCAACTATGGCAAATCTTATATCGTTTCGAAGCCCAAATTGTTAGCATTCCAACCCAACTGAAACCGTATCATTTGGACCTCTTTAGCTCAAGTTATGGTCGATTAAGTGAAAAGAGGTCGGCTTGACAGCTTTTGCGATTCCTACATTTCTTCATGAGTTCTCCATTTTTACATGCTTTTCTTTCATTCCCTTGGTCCAATCCTTGACTCCTAAATCTGAAATCACTTAACAAACATATCAAGGCATCTAATGGAATCAAGGAGAATTAGATTTAACTGTTTTAAGTCCTAAAAAGCATGTTTTCACTCTTAAGCACAATTAAAGGAGAAGTTATAAAACCATGCTATTTCAATGGATAAATGTGGGTAAAAGGTTATAAAATCCCCTAAATCAAGCACAAGATAAACCCTACAAATGGGGTTTATCAGTGTTCCCTGCTTTCACGAGCTATCTTCTTACAAATTTACCTGCTTTAAATGTATGATTTGAATTAGTGAAATCTGCCCCATGTTTTGTCTTAGAGAACTTATCTATTTTTAATCTTATAGACAAAATCATATAGTTGCATTCATATGTATATAGGTTGCATTGCATTGCATGAGTCTTACATGTCCCTGTTCATTCATATTTATCTCCTTTAACTTAGCATGAGGACATGCTAATGTTTAAGTGTGGGGAGGCTGATAAACCACTATTTTATGATTCATATTGTGTTTATTTATGTGGTTTTATGAAGTCTTCACCCGCTTATTCATATGATTTACATGTATTTATAATTCCTTCCTAAAAATATTATATGATTGAAAACTTGCTTCCTAAAGACCTTTTAGTTGTATATTTTTATTTTCCTTCGTACCATTCGATGTCGTGATCTGTGTGTTAAGTGTTTCAGGCTTCATAGGGCAAGGATGGCATAAGGAATGAAGAGGAAGCGTGCAAAAGTGGAAGAAACACAAGGAATTGAGGAGATGACCAGCGAGAAGTCACGCGGTCGCATGGCTCATGCTATCACGCGAAATGGAAGAAATCACAGTGGCACGCTCGCGTGCCTGACGCAACCGCGCGGATTGGAAGCTGCACGAACGACGTGAATGCGTGGACGACGCACACGCGTGGTACGAGAAACGCTGAGTGACACGAACGCATGAACGACGCGGTCGCGTGACGTATGCGATCTTCAGAATTACGGAAGTCACTGGCACAGATTCTGGGCCGCATTTCAACTAAGTTTTCAGCCCAGAAACACAGATTAGAGTCAGGGAACATGCAGAGACAAAGGCAACAATTCATTCCGCACAATTTCAAGTTTTTAGATCGGATACTACTCCTCCCCTAGGTTTCTCTCTTGGACATTCATAAATTAGGATTTGAAGATTTTTGGCATTAGCTTTTGAGAAGAGTCTACCTCCGGAACTGGTCATTATAGTTTGTTAACTATTTTTCATTTACTCTTCCATATTCTTAATTTGCCAAGAGTTGATATTGGATTATTTTCAGAATTTATTAATACAAAAACTATTTTTACTTTTAATTAATCTCTTTCATTATTGTTTATTATGTCTCTTCTTATTTCCCCCATTGATTTTGCGAAATCTATATTTATGATGATGGAGTAGTCCCCCAACTTGATTAGGAGTTGATTAAAAGGAGAACCTTGAGTTGGAATACTCAAGAGCTAAATTGTAATTAGTTCATTGTTGGTTGGCTTGTTAGTCACTAACTCTAATCCTTCCCAAGGGAGAGGATTAGGACTTGTGAATAGGAGTTGACTTTTAATTTGACTTTTCTTCATTCGTTGAGGGTTAACTAAATGAAAACAATGACTAATTATTAATTAATCTTGACAAATTTCCAACAAGGACAGAACTTCCAATTAATATTCTCCCGATCAAGATTTTATTTAATTCATATAAATTCTCTAATTTAATTTTCTGTTCATCAAACTCAAAACCCATTTTGAAAACCTCTGATTGATAAAATAGCACATCTTCCTACAACTCGTTGGGAGACGACCTAGGACTCATACTCCCAGTATTTTATTTCTAAAATTTGTGACAACTCTTTTTTAAATTGATAAGTGGATTTTCACCGGTTAAGATCTGTATTCGCAACGCCATTTTTCTAATTATTTCTTAATCTGCCAATTTCCGCTCACATCACAAACATACAAAGTTCTGAAAGCTAAAATAGCATACAACCTGTCTCTCAAATAAGCCTCTAAGGCAAAGAGTAATAAGGATACAAAAGATAGAGAGAACTACAACAAAATAATCGAAACATACAAAAGAGATATCCAGGATCCTCCACTCTATCACCATCATGCAAATCACCGAGGTGGGTTACGACTTGCAACTGAAAAACAACAATAGAATATGGTATGAGAACCGGAGGTTCTCAGTATGGTAATAGTGCCCAATAATATAAGATATAAGATTTCGGGACGCCAGAGGCAATCCTAGAACTTCACATCAAGCATAAGATTCAACCTTAAAGCATAACTAAATTTAAAATCATAACTTTAAAACCATAATAAAATGGGGTTATCTAACTTAGGGAATTTTCTAAACTAACATTCACACCATTGTCCCATAGCCTTCGCCAGCCTAACCGCCATGCAATCCCATCGCCACCGCCTACCGGACCTCCTCAATCCTAGTAGAAAACCCAAGTAATTCATACAAGTAAAACACAAGTAATTATCAAGTATAGCAGGTAAATCAAGAACCACTTAAGCATGTTATACAATTAGGCATATTATGCAAGTAAACAAAACAATCAACCATATAGAAGATGCACATGATTAATGCCTACCCTACTGGCTATGATATCACATTGTCGGTTCAATTGCCAACCCGACACATTCCTATGGGAATGCCGCCTTTGAGTCACGAATGAAATAGCTACCCCCAGGGATATCGTGCCTAGCACACGGTCCAAGGATATCATGCCCATGCACACTCTTGTGACTCCGAAAGAATGCAAGTGGGATACTCAGCCACATACGTCACATCGCAACGTAAGCAGGACTAACCACCGCCCTTAACTGCCGCTGTGACCTTGACAAGCGAGATTAACATACCGTCCTTGCCAGGCGCATAGCATCTCAGCAATATCAGTATAATACAATACATATCCATCTCTCATTTAGTGGTCACTTTCAACATTCAATAATTGTCATTAGTCCATAATTCCACAACTCAACACATTAATCATCATTACAATACTCCGCAATCTCACTCAACTAATCTATTCTCAGTACTCCAGAAACCAAAGTCTCCATCTTATAAACTTTTTACCAGAAAATATATAGTTAAACTCGCTTATGGTATTCTCTATGTATTGATGAGCGGATATTTTATACGCTTTTTGACATCATTTTCATATAGTTTTTAGTAGTTTTTATTTAGTTTTTATTGAGTTTTTATAGGTTTTAGTGTTAAATTTACATTTTTGGATTCTACTACGAGTTTTTGTTTTTTTTTTAGAAATTTCATGTATTTCCTGGCTGAAATTGAGGAGCTGGAGCAGAAGTTTGATTCAGAGACAGAGAAAGCACTGCAGATGCTGTCCAGATCTAACCTAGCTGCATTCGGAAGAGCTTTTCAGGAGCTACAGAAGTCCAAATGGCGTGCTCTCAATGGCTATGGAAAGCTGACTTCCAAAGCTTTCCAGCAATACATAATAGTTTATACTTTGCTCTGGACTACAAGGCCCAAAATCGGCATTCAACGCCAACTTCCTGTCCCCTTCCAGGCACCCAACGCCCAAAGAGCAGAGCCCAGCGTCCAAAGGCCCAGAGAGGACCCCATAGCTGGCATTCCACATCCAAGGAGCCTCATAACACGTGAATCTCATCAAAGCTCAGCCTAAACACTCACCAAGTGGGCCCCAGAAGTGGATTTTAGCACTAAATAGACTATTTCCTTACTAGTCTTTTGTTTAGTATTTAAGAGTTATTTTACACAATATCTTCAGACCTCTTTTGGAGGATATACATTATTTTCATTTTTTCTCTGTACTTTCCTTTCAGTATGAGTTTGTAAACCTCTTAGGTTGAGGGGAGGAGCCCTGCTGAGATGCATATTCGTACTTCATCGTAGTGAATAGGATCATCTAACCAATTAGCTCTATTCATCACATTAAGACGAACGTGTCTGACAGACATCCACATCTACTTGGGTTAGAATGCGTCTTTCACCAGACAAGGACGACCAACAACTTGAATATACATCTCTCAGATGGCTAATCCACGACATCGTTGGGGACTTCTTGAGACATCAGTTTAGCTGATTTTTGGGGAGATTAGGGTCTCTGTGGTGGAGGCTAGAACCCAAAGATGCGGCATTCTTTGATCCGGAAGATCTGACCTTGTCTGTGTCATTTTGAGTAGGATCATTAAGGAGAATAGCCTACAAGAACTTCACCCTCAAATAGAGTTCGATCCACACTAAACCTGAGGTTCAAATCCAGAGGAATATTGGCAGTTGCTCAAACCAATGTCAATCACATACAGCCTGCCATTGAAGAAAATCACTCACAAGCAAAGAGAGCAGTAGTACCAGAGTTGATTCAGAAAGACAAAGTAACTCCGACTCTCAACTCTATTCCTATCATATATCCAAGCATTTATGACATAATTATTCAAAGTTTATCCAACATAAAACCTTCTGATTCTGCCTAACTAAAACCTGCAAGACAACTATAGCTTACTTCAAGCCACAATCCTCGTGGGATCGACCCTGACTCGCTCAGGTATTACTTGGACGACCCAGTGCACTTGCTGGTTCAGTTATACGAAGCGTGTGGCTTCGTCGACCAAGTTTTTGGCGCCGTTGCCGGGAATTGTTGAGTTTGAACAAACTACGGGATTGTCTTGCTCCCTAAATCAGGTAATTTTTATTTTTATTTGAGTCTTTTAATTTTTGCTTTCTTCTTCAAAATTTTCGAAAAATTTTTAAAAACCTTTTTTAAAAATATTTTTCTTTTCTTTGTTCAATTTATGTTCTTATTGAGTCTTTGATTTTTGCAACAGTATAACTTTGATTAAAGTCTTTTATTTTTATTTTTTTTCTTCTTCAAATTTTTTAAAATTTCAAAAATATTTTCAAAAATATTTTTCTTTTCTTTATTTGATTTTTGTTCTTGGTTTGAATCCTGCATGTTCATGCTTTTCAATTACAAAAATTTTAAAACTTTTCAAAAACCTTTTTCATATAGTTTATTTTTGGCATCCTTTAAATTGTCTTTGAGTCCTTCTTTCAAAAACTTTTCAAAAATAATTTTTCTTTGTTTAATCTTGTGTCAAGTCTTTAAGTTTGGTATTTTCTTGTTTATTTTCTTTTATTTTCGAAAATTTTGTGTTAGTTTTCTAAAAAATTTTAAGTTTGGTGTCCTTTTTATGCTCTTGTGTTCTTTAAGTCTTTAAATCTTGTTCTTTGTGTTCTTGTGAGTGTTTAAAGTGTTCTTGAGTCTTGTATGTGTTTTGATCTTAAAATTTTTAAGTTTGGTGTCCTTTGGTGTTTCCCTCCAAAATTTTCGAAAAACAAGGGGTGCTAGATCTAAAAATGTTAAGTCTTGTGACTTTTTTGTGTTTTTCTCTTTCATCATAAATTAAAAAAAAATATCTTTTGTAACTAATTTTAAACATAATTTTCGAATTTTTTTAATAAAATTTAGATTTCAATTTTAAAATTTTATCTTATCATATCTTAATTGTCAAGTTTAAAAAAATCAAATTTTTCAAAAATAAAAATCATATCTTTTTCAAAAATCTTATCTTTTTCAAATTCTTATCACATCTTTTTCAAAATTTAAAAATCTTATCTTATCTTTTTCAAATTTCAAATTTTTAAAATCATATCTTTTTCAAAATCAAATTTCAAAATCTTATCTTTTTAAATTATTTTTCAAATCTTTTTAATTTCTCATCTTATCTTTTCTAACTTTAAATTTTAAAATTTAAATCTTTTCAAATCTTTTTAAAATCTTATCTTATCTATTTCTAATTTCAAATCTCTTCTTATCTTATCTTCTATTTTATTTTTAAATTAAAAATCTTTTCTTAATTAATATCTTATCCTCTCTATAATCTTTTTCAAAACTTCCTAACTAACTCCTCTCTTCCTTAATTTTCGAAAATATCTATCTTCTTCTCTCTCATTTTTTTGAAAACTACCTAACTAACTTTTCCCTTCCTTAATTTTCGAAAATAATATCTCCTTCTTCTCTCTTCTTTTTCAAAACTACCTAACTAACTCTCATCTCTCTTAATTTTCAAAAATTTCTTCTTCTCTTCCCTCCTCTATTTTCGAAAATTTTAACAATTAAAATTCAAATCTTTTTAAATTAATTTAACTTAATTTTCGAAAAAATTAATTATTTAATTAAACAAAAACAAAAATATTTTAATTGTTGTTTACTTTTTCTATTTATACCATAGTTGTAAAAATCGGACTGGACCGGTCGGTTCGACCGGAAAACTGGCGAACCGGACCTTATATCGGTCCAGTTTAGTATTCTGACCGTTTAAGGAAATGAACCGGTCAAAACCGGTACAAACCGGTCCGATCAACAACATGGTCAATGGTCAACCTGCGTGCCGATGACGTCATGTTGACGTCAGCATGCGGGTTCTAAAATTAGAAAATATGTATTGCAAGCAGTGGGGGTCGAACTTGGCTCTCCTGGAATGAAGACGAAGTTGACAACCACTGCACTAACCCGTTTCTTTAGCATTCTGAATGCTTTTTAAAATATATATATCAATTCTTTCTAACTAATACATACATATACACACACACATATATATATATATATATATATATATATATATATATATATATATATAAACATGGAAATACTTAACTCATTTTTTAATTGAAGTACAAATTAATTAATTTTAAAGTAAAAAATGATAATGAAATAAAAAATAAAATAAAAATTACTTATTCTGAAAAAAATAAATTTATATAATTATTTAATTATATAAAAATATTTAGACCTTGAAATTATTCTTTGAATATAATTCATAAATTGTTATTCTTATTGTATCTAATTAAGATACTATATAGTAGTATGAACTAATTATATGTTTATCTTTCTATTAGCTATTTATAGAATTTGACTTAATTGTTCTTAAAATGTTAGTAAAAATATGTATTTCAAATTTTAATTTTAAGTTTTTGACTATTTTATATTTTTTATTTATGTGAGAGCGGTTTTACCGGTTGAACCAATAACTTATCGGTTGAACCAATAAACCAGTAAACCAGTAATCTGACCGGTTCGATTACCGGTTCGGTTTTGATAACTATGATTTATACTACTCTTCTTCTCACATCTATATTATTCAACTCTACTTCCCTCTCTTCTTCTACCTCTACTTATTTATCTTCATTCCTTTCTTGATCACATCTCACAGAGAGTCCTCTATTCTTTGACATAGAGCTCCCATTTTTCATCTTTCTTGTTTTCTTTTTCCTATTTATGTATGCAGGAACAATGAAGTCACTATGGATCCAAAAGGAAATATTCAAATTAGGAGACCTCAAGGTTCTTATTTATTTAATATTCCTATTGACCCAGATGACTTTAAGGTCAACATAGACCAGATCATGCTATTACGGCAAAAGTGTCAGTTTCATGGACACCCACAAAAAGACCCCAGTAAGTTCATCTCTAACTTCCTGCAGTTCTATGACACTGTAGAGGTTAATGGAGTGAACTCTGAAGCCCCAAGACTAAAACTCTTCCCGTTTGCTCTGAATGCTCAAGCAAATGAATGGTGGCATATGGAACTCAGAGGAAATGTGAACACTTGGGATGAGGCTGTTAACAATTTTCTGAATAAGTTTTCTCCCTCACAGAGACTAACAAAGCTAGTGATAGATATCCAAACCTTCATATAGAAGGTGAGTGAGTCTCTCTGTGATGCCTGGTAGAGGTACAAGCTGATGTTCAAAAATTGCCTCCCCCTTCCCTTGTGTTGTCTAGATGGGGCAAGACGATCATCTTCTATGAAGCTATCTCTGAGATAGCCAGAGAGACAATAGATCACTTTGCAGGTGGTTCTCTGGACCTTATAGAGACAAATGAAGAGGCAGATGAGCTCATTGAGATAGCTCATTGTGACAGTAGATTACTTTGCAGGTGGTTCTACTATGGACTTTCAGACATGGCTAAAATGTCTATAGACCACTCTACTGGTGGTTCCATACACATGAGAAAGACCATTGAAGAGGCTCACAAGCTTATTGAGACAGTTGCCACTAATCAGCATCTATACTCATCTACTGAGACTTCTATGAGAGGAGAGGTTAAGGCAATATCTGCTGAACCTAACCCTCCAGAACAGGATGGCCCATTGACTCAGTAACTACACGCCCTTGCCCAACAACTACTGGAATTGCAAGAGGCTTTGCGAGAAACTCAAGCTTCTAACAGGAATGTAGAAGCCCAGCTGAGTCAAACAAGGCAGCAGTTATCTAAGCAGAAAACAAAAGAATGCCAGGCTATTCAATTGAGGAGTAGAAAATCCTTAAACACCCAACCTTAGTGCAGTAGGAGATCAAGGGAAGAAAATGTAACAAAAGAACACCAGACTGATGTCCAAGACGTCTCTAAAGGCACTAAATGCCCAAAGAAGGGGAATCCATCCCTGGCTTTGAGCGCCCAATCTGGGACAACAACAAGGGCCTTGAACGCCCAAAAAAGGAATAATACCTTACGTGAGTAAGGGTCGAATCCGACGGAGATTGTTGGCTTGAAGCAAGCTATGGTTATTTTATTATTCTTAGTCAGGATATCAATTATAATTATCAGTTTGAATTACAAAAAATAAAAGAGCATAAAATAAATAATTGTTACTTAACAATGGAGAATATGTTGGAGTTTTGGAGATGCTTTGTCCTCTGAATCTTTGCAACATACTGCTTTCTTACTTTCAGAATTTGCAAGGCTCCTTCCATGGCAAGCTATATGTAGGGTGTCACTGTTGTCAATGGTTACTTCCCATCCTCTCAGTGAAAACGGTCCAAATGCTTTGTCACAACACGGCTAATCAGTTGTTGGTTATCGATCATGTCGGAATAGAATCCATTGATTCTTTTGCATTTGTCATCACGCCCAACACTCGCGAGTTTGAAGCTCGTCACAGTCATCCAATCCCAGAATCCTACTCGGAATACCACAGACAAGGTTTAGACTTTCCAAATTCTCATGAATGCCGCCATCAATTTCAGCTTATACCACGAAGATTCTGATTAAGGAATCTAAGAGATACTCATTCAATCTGATGTAGAACGGAGGTGGTTGTCAGGTACACGTTCATGGGGTGAGGAAGGTTATGAATGTCACGGATCATCACCTCCTTCATAGTGAAGCGCGAATGAACATCTTAGATAGGAACAAGCATATTTGAATGAGAAACAGAAATAATTGCATTAATTCATCGAGACGCTGTAGAGCTCCTCACCCCCAACAATGGGGTTTAGACACTCATGCCGTTAAAGAGTATAAAATTCAGATATAAAAATGTCATGAGATACAAAATAAGTCTCTAAAAGTTGTTTAAATACTAAACTAGTAACCTAGGTTTACAGAAAATGAGTAAACTAAGATAATTGGTGCAGAAATCCACTTCTGGGGCCCACTTGGTGTGTGCTAGGGCTGAGACTTAAGCTTCTCACGTGCCTGGGCTGTTTCTGGAGTCGAACGCCAGGTTGTAACGTGTTTTTGACGTTGAACTCCAACTTGTAACCTATTTCTGGTGCTGGACGCCAGACTGCAGCATGGAACTGGCGTTCAATGCCAGTTTACGTTGTCTATCTTCATGCAAAGTATGGACTATTATATATTTCTGGAAAGCCCTGGATGTCTACTTTCCAACCCAATTGAGAGCGCGCCAATTGGACTCCTGTAGCTCCAAAGAATTAATTCCGAGTGCAGGGAGGTCAGAATCCAACAGCATCAGTAGTCCCTTTTCAGCCTAAATCAGATTTTTGCTCAGCTCTCTCAATTTCAGCCAGAAAATACCTGAAATCACAGAAAAACACAAAAACTCATAGTAAATTCTAGAAATATGATTTTTGCTTAAAAACTAATAAAATTCTATTAAAAACTAATTAAAACATGCTAAAATCTACCTGAAATTACCCCCAAAAAGCGTATAAAATATCTGCTCATCACGGACTATCTTAGAAAATTAGAGATCAATATCCCTTTTGCAGAGGCTCTTGAACAGATACCTTCTTATGCTAAGTTCATGAAGGACATCTTAAGTCATAAGAAGGATTGGAGAGAGACAGAAACAGTTCTTCTTACTGAAGAGTGCAGTGCAGTCATTTAAAACAGCTTACTAGAGAAACTTAAGGATCCTGGAAGTTTTATGATACCGTGCACTGTAGGGAATGCTTGCACAAGGATGGCTCTATGTGATTTTGGAGCAAGCATTAAACTAATACATGCTTTATTAATAAAGAAGTTTTGCTTGACTGATGAAGTCAAACCAACCCGCATATGCCTTCAACTTGTTGATGATTCCATTAAGATACTATCAGGAGTGGTTGAAGATATGATTGTTAGGGTTGGAGCCTTTGCTTTTCCCATTGACTTTGTGGAGTTGGATATAGAAGGGCACAAGAGTGCATCCCTTATCCTAGGAAGACCCTTCCTAGTTACAGGACGGACCCTTATTGATGTTGAAAAAGGGGAAGTAACCCTGAGAGTCAGTGAGGAAAAGTTCGTACTGAATGATGTCAAGGCTATACAGCATCTAGACACCCCAGAGGAAGGCATGAGCATTGACCTCATTGATTCCCTAGTGGAAGAAGTAAACATGGTTGCGGGACTCGAAGAATGGCTGAATGACATCCTTACTGATGCCTAACCTGATTTAAGGGAACCCCTGGAAACTCCTAAGGAAAAGGAGAAGCCCCCAAACCTTGAGCTCAAGCCATTACTATCCTCCCTAAAATATGCATTTCTGGGAGATGGAGATACTTATCCTGTAATCATAAGCTCTTCCTTAGAACCACAGGAAGAAGAAGCACTAATTAAAGTGCTCAAAACTCATAAGACCGCCCTTGGGTGGACTATAAGTGACCTTAAGGGCATTAACCCGACCCGATGCATGCACAAAATCCTGTTGGAGGATGATGCCAAACCAGTGGTGCAACCACAGAGGTGACTGAATCCAGCCATGAAGAAAGTGATGTAGAAGGAAGTCACTAAGCTCTGGGAGGCTGGGATTATTTATCCCATTTCTGATAGCCCCTGGGTAAGCCCTGTCTAAGTTGTTCCCAAGAAGAGAGGCATGACAGTGGTTCATAATGAAAAGAACACACTGATTCCTACAAGGACAGTTACAGGGTGGTGCATGTGCATTGACTACAGAAGGCTCAATAACGTCACCAGGAAAGATCACTTTCCTTTACTATTTATTGACCAAATGCTAGAGAGACTAGCAGTGCATGCATTTTATTGTTTCCTGATGGATATTCCGGGTACAATCAAATAGCAGTGGATCCACAAGATCAAGAGAAGACAGCTTTCACATGCCCATGTGGCGTGTTTGCCTACAGGCGAATGCCATTTGGCCTATGCAATGCACCTGCCACTTTTCAGAGATGTATGCTATCCATGTTCTCTTCTATGGTAGAGAAGTTCCTTGAGGTGTTCATAGATGACTTCTCTATCTTTGGAGACTCATTTGACTCCTGCCTTGATCATTTGGCCCTAGTTCTAAAAAGATGCCAAGAGACTAACCTATTTCTAAACTAAGCAAAATGCCACTTCATGGTAACTGAAGGAATTATTCTTGGGCATCGGATTTCAAATAAGGGGATAGAAGTAGATCAAGCTAAGGTGGAAGTGATCGAATGATTGCCATCACCTACTAATGTCAAGGCAATCAGAAGTTTCATAGGAAATGCAGGATTTTACAGGAGGTTCACAAAAGATTTTTTGAAAATTACAAAACCCCTGTGTAATATCCTGGCCACTGATGTTCCATTCGTCTTTGATCAAGAATGTTTGCATGCCTTTGAAACCCTGAAAGCCAAGCTGGTCATTGCTCCTATCATCTCTGTGCCCAACTAGGACTTGCTATTCAAACTGATATGTGATGTCAGTGATCATGCCATTGGCGTAGTTCTAGGGCAGAGAAATAACAAGCTTCTACACGTCATTTATTATGCGAGTCATATTCTAAATAATGTGCAAAAGAATTACACTACTATAGAAAATGAATTACTTGCAGTGGTTTATGCCATTGACAAGTTCAAGTCCTACTTAGTAGGATCCAAGGTCATTATCTATACTAACCATGTTGCTCTAAGGTATCTACTCACTAAGCAGGACTCTAAACCCAGACTTATAAGATGTGTATTACTCCTGTAAGAGTTTGATATAGAAATTAGAGATAGAAAAGGCACAGAAAATCAAGTGGCTGACCACTTATTTAAGATTCAACCAGTAGCAGAGACTTCTTCTTCCTCTACTGACATATCCGAAACATTTCCAGATGAGCTACTCTATGCCATCCAGACAGCACCTTGGTTTGCAGACATTGCAAATTACAAGGCTATAAGGTTCATTCCCAAGGAGTTTAACAGGTAGCAAGCCCGGAGGCAGCAAGCCCGGAAACTCATGCATGATGCAAAGTACTACTTGTGGGATGAACCATATCTCTTTAAGAAATGTTCGGATGGGATAATCCGACACTGTGTGTCTGAAGAAGAGGCACATAAAATCCTATGGCATTGCCATGGCTCAGACTATGGAGGACACTTTGGAGGTGAGCGGACCGCCACCAAGGTTCTCCAAAGTGGCTTCTACTGGCCCACACTCTTCAAGGATTCTAGAGAGTTTGTCCGTAACTGTGATAGTTGCTAGAGAGCTAGTAATCTCCCTCATGGTCACGACATGCCTCAGCAAGGGATCCTAGAGATTGAGTTGTTTGATGTATAGGGAATAGACTTCATGGGACCCTTCCCACCTTCATACTCAAACACCTACATCCTTTTGGCAGTAGACTCTGTGTCTAAATGGGTTGAAGCAATAGCATCACCCACTAATGACTCCAGAGTAGTGATGAAGTTCCTCCAAAAGAACATCTTTAGCAGATTTGGTGTCCCTCGGACACTGATTAGTGATGAAGGTACTCATTTCTACAACAAACAGCTAGATTCTGTCCTAAGCCGTTACGGAGTTTGCCATAAAGTAGCAACACCGTATCATTCCCAAAAAAATGGACAAGCTAAAGACTCAAATAGAGAACCAAAGTGAATCCTAGAGAGGACAATAAGCTTCTTTAGAAAGGATTAGGCTTGAAAGCTTGATGATGCTCTATGGGCATATAGAACAGCTTTCAAAACCCCTATAGGAACATCACCATATCAGTTGGTGTATGGGAAATCCTATCATTTGCCAGTGGAACTATAACAAAAAGCCTACTGGGCTACTAGATTCCTTAACCTTGATGCTAAAGTAGCAGGAGAGAAACGGCTTCTCCAACTAAATAAGTTGGACGAATTCCGCCTAGCTGCATTTGAAAATGCAAAGATCTATAAAGAAAAAGCAAAAAGATGGGATGACAAGAAGATATCCTCCAGAGTCTTTGAACCAGGACAGAAGGTCCTACTCTTCAACTCAAGACTCAAACTATTCCCCGGGAAACTCAAATCCCATTGGACGGGACCGTATGTGATTACAAGTATATCACCTTACAAGCACAAAGAACTTCAAGGTAAAGATCCTGACACAAGGTTCACTGTCAATGGACAGAGGGTCAAGCATTACCTTGGAGGAGATATTGAGCCAGGAGGCTCAACATTGTTACTAAGTTAAGCACAGTGAAGTCTAGCTAAAGACATTAAAGAAGTGCTTGTTGGGAGGCAACCCAATGATTAATTATATATTATTTTCTAATTTTCTAATTATTTCTATTTTAATTATTTTTTCCTTATAATTAGTTTTTAATTAGGTTGATTTTAATGTTAGTGATCATGAATAATGTTTAAACAGAGACAGAATGATGCAGAACAGAAAGTAGAACACCCTGGAGAAGGCATCTCTAGCGTTAAATGCCAAAAAATGGTGGAAAATGGGCATTCAAACGCCCATGGAGACAGCAAGTCTGGCGTTGAACGCCAGCTAGGGAGCCCGGCTGGGCGTTCAACGCCCAATGGGGAAGACAAGTCTGGCGTTAAACGCCAGCCAGGAAACCTAGCTGGGCGTCCAACGCCCAAAAAGGGGAGGAGTATGGCATTAAATGCCAGAACGGGTTCCATTCTAGGCGTTCAACGCCCAGCAAGCAGAGGCAGCAGCGTTAAACACCAGAATGCAGCCATTCTGGGCATTTAAATGGCAGCAAGACAGCAAGGGAGGTAATTTCCAAAGCTTTATCTTTTCTTCATTCAACCTATCTTTTTAAATTTCAATTTCAAAATTCCATGACTTTTCAATCAATTCTTTTTCAAAAATTTCAAATTCAAATTAATTTCAATTTTAAAATATTTTTAAATCTTTTCAAATATTTTTCAAAACCTCATATCTTTTTCAATTAGTTTCCAAATCCTTTCAAATCTTTTCTTATCTTCAGTAATTCTTGTTCATATCTTTTATTAAACTTTAAAATCCTTTTTTACTTCTTATCTTATCTTTTGTATCTTTTATTTCTTTTTCAACTCTTTCAAAGTTTAACAACTTATCTTTTCTATCTTTTTCAAAACATCCTTATTTTTCTTTTATGATTGAATTTGAAAATCCCTTCCCCCCTTCCTATATATATCCGTGCTCCCCTACCAATTATTCCCCACCTCTCCATTCAAATTCTCTTCTTCTATTCTCCATTTTTTCACTTTCTTCTTCTTCCTTTCTTACCTTTTACTCGAGGTCGAGTAAACCTTTTAAGTTTGGTGTGGACGGAGCCCTTTTCTCTCATTGAGATTCGAATTCCATGGCTCCAAGAAGTGGCAAGACCGCTTCAAGAAATAAGAAATAAGATGACCCAACAGTTGTTTTCAAACCTATTAGATTCAACACCAAGCAACATAAAGAACATTATCATAAGATAATGAGTAAGAGGCCAATGATCCCTGAGGTCATATTCAAATTAGGAAAAGATGAATACCCGAAGATACAAGCTCAAATTCGAAAGAGAGGCTGGGAGATTCTAGCCGATCCTGAGATCACTGTTGGATTCAACATGATCCATGAATTCTATGAAAATCTGTGGATGACAGATAAGCAAAAGAAAGATGGAATATCATTCCACACTTTTCGCACCATGGTCAGGGGAAACATTATTTATTTTCATCTGGATAGGGTGAGAGAGATCTTTAAATTACCTTTATAAAAGGATGGCCATGATTCCTACAATAGAAGGGTAGTAGCCAACCCAAAGCTGGATCACGTCCTAGAGGACATCTGCCTGCCTGGAACTCAATGGATTGAGAATACAAAAGGCAAAACAAACCAGCTGAAAGAAAAGAACCTCAAGCCAATTGCTAGAGGATGGCTAGACTTTATTGGGTGTTCTATGCTCCCTACCAGTAAGCGCTCTGAAGTCAAGATTCAGAGAACTGTGATGATTCACTACATCATGATGGGGAATAAGGTAGAAGTTCACCAAATAATCCCCCGTGAGATGTACAAGTTGGCAAACAGGATGTCTACTCATGCCATACTGGCCTATTCAAACTTTATCTTTCGCATATGCCAAGAGTCTAAGGTCCTAATCCATGTGGACAATTTTTTCCAGTGGAAAGCCCAATCACCAAGCAGGTGACGGAAAGCTCCAAGATACCAAAGGATCATCCCAAAAGGAAGGCACCTGAGCCTCCTCAAGAGATACCTCCAATTGAATACTGGGATCAGTTGAAAGCATCTGTGATGCACTTGCAAACCACCTTGGATCAACTAAGAGAGGAGCAGAAAGATCAGACTAGCATAATTTGCAAACAGATAAAGGAACAAAAGAAGCAAGGACGTGAGATAGAAGAATTGAAGCGCCAAAAGCTCTCTCTTGAAGAACCCAGCGCCCCTCAAGCTAAAGGTTGTTGAGTTTCAGCCCTGTGACTATTCCAATTTCTAATTTTCATATTTCTGTTATTCTAATTTCTGTCTTCCATATATAGGTTTACATGATCACTAGTAGTATTTAAGTCTTTACTTTTATTTTATTTTATTTTATTATTGACTTTTAATTCTTAGAAAAGTATAAGCAATAATAAAAATTAAATTTTATTTTCCAATTAGCTATAAAATATTCCTCTTATCATCATTAAACATGAATAAAATAGTGATTTTTTTAGAAGAATTAGAGATACATAAATTTCAAGTTATATAATAAGGATAGTTCAATTATCTTGATGTGGTGGCATTGCTTTTATTTTCTGAATGTATGAATGAATAGTGCATATTTGAAATTGAAATTAAGAATGTTGGCTCTTGAAAGAATGATGAAAAAGGAAAAGTATTATTGGTAATCTGAAAAATCTAAATAAATTAATTCTTGAAGAAAGAAAAAGCAGTAAAATGAGAAAGAAAAAGCATGTTGCAATAAAAAAATGCATGCAAGTTATAATATATATATATATATATATATGTATGTATGTATATATAGAAAAATAAAAAAGTAGAAAAAGCCAATAGCTTTTTAAACTAAAAGGCAAGAGCACAAAGCCAATAACCCTTTAAACCAAAAGACAAGGGTAAAAGGATCCAAAGAGTCTAAGAGTGTGCTTAATAACTCTGGACACCTCTATCTAGGGATTCTAGCAAAGTTGAATCACAATCTTAAGGGGTTCACCCAGTTAAAGTGTCTGTGGCATTTATGTATCCGGTGGTAATACTGGAAAACAAAGTGCTTAGGTCACGGCCAAGACTTTAGAAGCTGTGTTCAAAAATAAAAAAGAATTAAACAAGGAGAGTCAATAATACCATCTAGATTCTAAGTTTCTAAAGAGACCAACACTTCTGAGTTTCAATGGATAGTGAGATGCCAAAACTATTCAGAAGCAAAAAGCTACTAAGTCCCGCTCATCTAATTGAAACTGAGCTTCATTGAAAACTTTGAAATTTATTGTATCTTACTTGTCTTTTTATCCTACTTTGTTTTTTAGTTGCTTGGGGACAAGAAACAGTTTAAGTTTGATGTTCTGATGAGCGGATATTTTATACGCTTTTTGCCATCATTTTCATATAGTTTTTAGTATGTTTTGTTTAAGTTTTATCAAGTTTTTATAGGTTTTAGTGTAAAATTCACATTTTTGGATTCTACTTTGAGTTTGTGTGTTTTTATGCAATTTCAGGTATTTTTTGGCTGAAATTGAGGAGCTGGAGCAAAAGTCTGATTCAGATGCAGAGAAAACACTGCAGGTGTTATTTGGATCTGACCTCCTTGCACTCGAAAGAGCTTTTCTAGAACTACAGAAGTCCAAATGGAGCATTCTTAATGTCTATGGAAAGCTAACTTCCACAGCTTTCCCGCAATATATAATAGTCTATACTTTGCTTCAGAATTGAAGGCCCAAAACTGGCATCCAACGCCAGCCTCCTGCCCTATTCGGGCATCTAGCGCCCAAAGGAGAAGAGACCAGCGTCCAACTCCCATAAAGGACCCCCTAGCCAGCGTTCAACACCCTAGAGGCCTCCTAGCATGTGGATCTCGTCAAAGCTCAGCCAAAACACTCACCAAGTGAGCCCCAGAAGTGGATTTTAGCACTAAAAGACTGTTTTACCCTTTTAATATAATCCTTAGTTATTAGTTTAGTATTAAAAGGAGAAGATCACATTTGTTTAGGATCTCTGGCAGCATATTTCAAATTATACATTGTATTTTCTATCAGTATGAGTTTCTAAACCTCCTAGGTTGAAGGGAGGAGCCTTGCTGAATTTTATGGATTAATAAAAGTATTACTGTTTCTCTTCAATCCGTGTTTGATTCTCTATTCTAAGATGTATCTTCATTCTTCATTCTAAGACCGCATGTCTGACAACCACTCGTATTCTTCTTAGGTTCGTATGACTACGTAACTGGAAAGCATTGAACCACTAGCTTGATTATCATCTCTTAGACGGCTAATCAACTACTTCGTTGGGGACTTCTCGAAGCATCTGTTCGGCCGAGGTATGGAGAGATTAGAGTCTCTGTGGTAGAGGCTAGAACCCAAAGTCACAGCATTCTCTGATCCGGAAGATTCGACCTTGTCTGTGGCATTTTGAGTAGGATCATTAAGGAGAATGGATTGTAGGAGCTTCACCCTCAATCAGAATGGATCCACACTAACCCTGGGGTTCAGATCTGGAGGAGCATTGGCAACATCTCAACCGGCGTTGATCACACACAACCTGCCATAGAAGAAATCATTCAGAGTTGAAGAAGATAGTAAGACTGGAGTTAATCCAGAAGAACAAAGCACCTTCAAGGCCTAACCACCTTCTTATCATAGTTTCCACAACTTTAGAGTTCTAAGAAACGTTTTCTCTTTATTTTCTTTTATGCAATTAAACAACATACCTACATCTCCTATTCACCTGACAAAGATCTACAAAATAACCATAGCTTGCTTCAAACCACAATCCTCATCGGATCGACCCTGACTCGCTCAGGTATTACTTGGACAACCCAGTGCACTTACTGGTTCAGTTGTATGAAGTGTGGGGGTTCGTACGGCTACCAATTGCTAATTACTTGAACTAATCTGGATACGTGATATATAATCTGTTTAGCCTTGGGTAATTAGGATTTTTATGGCCATAAACTAGATTTGCACTTAACCCTCTAATCAGAATCAAGTGACCAAGAGATTGGCGGTTGATGAAGATTAGAGGAGACTAAATCACTAAGAGATTAGGGTTTATTCAATTATAGTTTGTCATGAAATGAATCTTACATGATTAAAATAGTTGGTGTTCATACCCTGGGTCGAGCTGTCCGACCCGGGATGTTCTACAGACAAAGCGACCGACCTCTTCAGGCTAGGACAACCCGGCCTCTTCTTAAAGAGCTCGGCCAAATCACAGGAAAGCCTAATAAAAGGGCCCAAGCAGAGGAACACGACCCAAATCCAAGGGCAGCCCAAGCCTGTAGAGATAAAGGTGATTCCCTTAAAGATAAGATGACCTCGCTCGAAGATAAAGATAAGATAAGATAACTAACTTATCTTATCTAAGAAGGTCACTCTACGCTATTATAAATACACTGGAGCACCCAGGTATAACTCATACTCTGATTCTACTCAATACCTGCTTAATATCGTTGCTAACTTAAGCATCAGAGTCCCTTGCAGGTACCCCCCACCCTCCGGGGATGAAGGATCAGCATTACCACCAAGTCTCACACGTCGGACACCGCGACTCCATACACCCCCGTAAGATCGGACTCAACAGCTCCGATCAGTATAAAAAGATCTCGTCCGAGATCGACCTCTAGTTTCAGGTAACCCTCGGAATAGTTGGTAAGAAACTTTAATCCAGAAAAGTAAACATCTTCGATACTTTAACTATTTTCTCTAACTATTTTCACACCAAACTCATTATTTGCTTTCTTTACTCGTTATTCATTGTTTAATACTTTTGAAACCCACAAAACCAACTTTTCTGTTCGCCTGACTAAGCCAATCTATTGACCATTGTTGCTCAGTTTCTCGGTCCTCGTGGGATCGGCCCTCACTCACCTGAGGTATTACTTGGATGACCTGGTGCACTTGCCGGTTCAGTTATGGATATTCCGAAATTCTGCACCAATAACTAAGACTATTATTTCAACTTGTCTAACTAGAATAGCTAATCAACCATTACTTGCTTAGTTCATTAATCCTCGTGGGATCCACACTCTTTCACCGTGAGTTATTACTTGGTATGACCCGATGTACTTGCCGATAAGTTATGGATTGTAAATTTTGCACCATGTTTTTGGCGTCGTTGCTGGAGATCAACTATGACTAACAACTACCAGTTGATTTGTTATCTAGGTTAGACCTTTTTCTTTGTTTAAATATTTGTTTAGTTGTTATTTTATTCTATTTTATTTTACATTATTTTAGTTTGAGTTCATTCTTATTACCTTTTAATTTTCATTTCTTTTAGCATTGTTTTCTTTTAACAGTTTGCCCCTTTTGCTTTATTTAATTTAGTTCTTTTTCTTCTATTTTCGTGCATCTCACTAGGATTCTCTTCACTGTGATGTACTTTGTGACGTGGTTGCCATGCAGGCTTGTCATCTACTCCCAGGGCGTCCATGGCAGTATGATAGGAGGATGGTCCATGATGGTTTCACAAATTGGTACTCCTTTACTTACCTTGGGAAGAAGATTACTCTTGCACCTTTATCCCCTAAAGAAATGTACTTGGAGCAATTGAGCATGTGCGAATCCACAAATGAGTCTTTAGGATGTGAGAAATTTGAAAAATAAGAGGGTCAGAAAAGGGCTCTAAGAGAAGCAAAGAGTGAGAAAATGAGTCAAGATTTGAGTAACAAAGAGAGTTGTAAGAGAGAAAATTCTGTAAAAAGTGAGAGTGCTCACAAGATGTGTGTTTATGCAAAAGAGAGGGATCTAAAGCATGCTAGTTTAGGAAAAAAAGCATTGGTATTACTGAGATTTAGAGAGACTTTACTTTCTACCATTGAAACTAAGCATGAACCGCCTAATGCTTTTATTTCACTTTTGCAGGAATTTGGAGATGTCTTCCCGAAGGTGATGCCCCCAAGGTTACCTCTGTTACGAGGCATTGAGCATCAGATTGACTTTGTTCTTAGATCAAGCATTCCAAACTGGCCAGCTTACCGGACCAATCATGAGGAGACGAAAGAACTACAATGGCAAGTCGATGACCTTTTGGCTAAGGATTTTGTGAGAGAAAGCGTGAGTCCTTGTATTGTTCTAGTATTGTTGGTGCCCAAGAAGGATGGCTCTTGGAGGATGTGTGTTGACTGCGGAGCTGTAAACAAGATTACGGTAAAGTATTGCCATCCTATTCCTAGACTTGATGATATGCTTGATGAATTGCATGGTTTTGTTATTTTTACTAAATAGATTTAGGGAGTGGTTATCATCAAATACGAATGAAACTTGGTGATGAATGAAAAACAGCTTTTAAAACTAAATATGGTTTGCCTGAGTGGTTAGTTATGCCGTTTGGATTTACTAATGCACCTAGTACATTCATGAGATTAACAAATCATGTTTGCTAGAATTTTTAGGTAAATTTGTAGTTGTTTATTTTGATGATATCTTTATCTATAATAAATGTCTTGATGATCATATTTTTCATGTTCAATCTATTTTAGAGGTACTTAGAAAGGAAAAATTGTATGCTAATCTCCAAAAGTGCTTGTTCTGATGTTAGAAGTTTTCATGGTCTTGCGGGTTTTTTATAAGAGGTTTGTTAAAGATTTTTTCACTATTACTAAACCTTTAACTGAAATCATCAAGAAAGATGTCGGCTTTAAATGGGATCAAGAACAAGAACTTGCCTTTAACACCTTGAAAGAATTATTGTGCTCTACCCCATTCTTATTTTACCAGATATTTATAAAACTTTTGAAATAGAATATGATGCTTCCGAGATTGGTATAGGTGCTGTTTTGATGTAGGGAAAGCGAGCAATCGCCTATTTCATTGAGAAGTTGAATGGAGCCCATCTCAACTACTCAACTTATGATAAGGAGCTTTATGCCTTGGTAAGAGCTTTGGAAGTATGGCAGCATTACTTGCTACCTAAGGAATTTGTGGTGCATATTGACCTTGAATCCTAAATACTTGAAGGGCCAAGGGAAGCTGAACAAAAGACATGCAAAATAGATACAATTCCTTGAATCTTTTCCATACGTAATCGCCTATAAGCAAGGTAAAGAGAATGTGGTTGTTGATGCATTATCTAGAAGTTATTCCTTAATCACAACCCTTACTTCTAAGCTGTTAGATTTTGAGTGTATAAAGGAATTGTATGCAACCGATTCTGATTTTGCCTCTATCTATGCTGCATGTGAACATGTTGCACATAAAAAATTCTATAAGCATGATGGTTTTCTTTTTCGGGGTAATAGGATTTGTGTACCTACTTATTCTATTAGGGAGCTACTTGTTCTAGAATCACATAGTGGGGTTTGATGGGTCATTTTGGTGTGCATAAGACTTTGGATGATTTATCTGAGCATTTTTACTGGCCCACATGTGTAAAGATGTTGAAAAGTTTTGTGCTAAATGCATTGCATGTAAACAAGCTAAATCTAAGTCATTACCAAATGGCTTGTATACTCCTTTACCTATTCCTGTGCATCCATGGGTTGATATTTCTATGGACTTTGTTCTTGGTTTGCCTAGAACTAGGAGAGGTTGAGATAGTATTTTTGTTGTGGTAGATAGATTTAGTAAATGGCTCATTTCATTTCTTGGCATAGAACTGATGATGCCACAAATATTGCTGACCTATTCTTTAGAAAAGTTGTGTGCTTACATAGTGTTCCCCAAACTATTGCCTCTAATCGTGATGTCAAATTCTTAAGTCACTTTTGGAAGGTTTTGTGGAGTAAGTTGGAAACAAAATAGTTATACTTAACTATTTGTCACCCTCAGACTGATGATCAAACTGAAGTGTTAAATAGGACATTGGGAACCTTATTGTGTGTTGTTGTTGATATGAATTTGAAAATCTAAGAAGATTGTTTACCTTTTATTGAATTTGCTTATAACAGGACACTCCATTCTTCTACTGGTTTTTTGCCCTTTGAACTTGTCTATAGTTTTAATCCTCTAACTGTCTTGGATTTAATGCCTTTACCTTTGAGTGATATTGTTAGCTTAGATGGAGCAAGTAAGGCTGAGAAGGTTAAAGCAATACATGCAAAGGCTCACGACTTAATTGAGAGGAAAATAAAGCCACGACTGAAAGGATTAACAAGAGCCAAAAGCATGTAGTCTTTGAACCAGGAGATTAGGTTTGGGTACATTTGAGGAAGGAGAGATTTTCTACTCAAAGGAAGTCTAAAGTTGATGCTAGAGGGGATGGCCCGTTCAAAGTGCTAAAGATGATCAATGATAACGCCTAAAAGATTGACGAACCAGGTGAGTATAATGTCTCTGCTATTTTTAATGTTTCTGATCTCGCTCCTTTTGATATGGACACAAATTCGAGAACGAGTCTTTTTGAGGAAAGAGGGAATGATACATGTTCGGAAAGATAACTGGGAAATTCTAAGACAGAAAGGCATAATGAAAATTTCACACTTCCAGAGGACCCCATCATTAGAGCATGTGAAAAGAAGCCTAAGGAGAGTTTTGGAAACTTGGCAGCACTTATGCATAAGGAGTTACATCAAGTTCTAACTAAAGAAGAATGGGCAAGGCCCATTGGGCTAAGTCAAGACAGCAAGAAGCCCAATAATGCTTTTCAAATTTAGTGGGAGGCGTAATTTATCACTAAATTTCAAAATTTTAGGCCTTTATTTTAGTTTCTTTTGTGGTTAGAGTTTGTTAAAAGATTTTTTTAGTTCTGATTTGCTTAGTAGTATTTTTAGAAATTTTAAATTTAAATCAAATATGATCTAATCCATTAAGATCGAATCTGATTTAAATTTTAAATTTTATCTTATCTTTTTGTAAGTTTGTTAGGAGCCTATTTAAACACCTTTGGTGAGACCATTTAAACAACTTTTGATGAATAAAATCTTCTTAGTGCTTTAAGAACCTTTTTTTAGTGTGATTGACTGAGGTGAGTGATCTACTTTGCTTGTTGCATGAAGAAGATTGAAGGATCCAACACTAAGGTGATCTGCTTGGTGGTTTCTTTCAGTTTTCATCCCTCTGATCTAGGTTTTCAAGGATGGGTTTTTTAAATGTCTAGTAGAGAATCCCTTCCGATGACCTAGGTTACTAAGAACAGGTTTCTTAGAGGTCTAGAAGGAAAACCCCCTTTTATCTATCGTTTATGTTCCGCTGTGTCTCTTGGGGTGTGCCCTTTACTGAATAATCCTTATCTATTGTTTTAAACACCTAACCCTAATAATTTTTTTATCACCTGGGGGTTCTCATATTATATTCTTGACCAAAAGGCGACATTCTCATAGGAATGTGTCAGGTTTGCAATTTAACCGACAATGTGATATCACAGTGATGCATGTGGAAATTGTCTTGCAACAGATTTCCTTCGGCAAGTGTACCGAATTGTCGTCAAGTAAAACTCACAATAGAGTGAGGTCGAATCCCACAGAGATTAACAGATTAAGCAATCAATGGTTAATTGATTATCCTAGTTAGACGATTCAGATTTGGATGAGGAGCAGCAGGAATTGTAAATTGACAGAAAAGTAAAGAAAGCAATAAAGTGCAGAAAAGTAAAATGGCAAGAAAAGTAAATGTAAGAACTAAAAATAAAATGAACATTGGGATCGAAAGATATTGCAATCCTCCGGATCAAGTTCATTCTCATCTCTTTCTCAATCAATGCACTCATTGATCTCCTTGGCAATCTTAAGTGATTGAATTACAATTTCTTGTAATTTAATCTCTCAAATCTTGATCAATAGCCAATTCCTTGGTCAATTGCTCATGAGAAGAGATGAAGTATGGTCACTGGTTATACCACATGCATTTCCCAAATCAAGTGTTGAGAGGATTATAGTCACATATCCATCCAAACCCAATTTGGTCCAGCATGAGAAAGCATTTCTAGCTTGATCCCTTCATTCCTCTTTCAAGGTTCAAAAGAGATCCAAGTATGAATAGCTTCTTTTCCAAGATAACTACCCAATTGGATGAAGATCGAAAGCTTTCAAGTAAAATCAAGAGAAAAGATAGAAGAAGAAGAATAAGAACTACACTTAATCCATTGAATCACAATAGAGCTCTCTAACCCAATGAAAAGAGTTAGTTGATCATTGCTCTACCAAAATAGAAAAGAAGAAAGGTGCAGAAAGTAAAGATGAAGATTAAAACTAAAATTAAAACTTCAAAATTCATAAATGAAAATTACAAAGAAAACTACTCCTAAGGAAGAAAAGAAGAGAAAAGGAAGAAGAGTGGTGGAGGGGAGGGGTCCGAAGACCCACTCCCCTTGGAGTGTGCCAATTCACAG
Organism: Arachis hypogaea; assembly: GCF_003086295.3. Taxonomy (NCBI): domain Eukaryota; kingdom Viridiplantae; phylum Streptophyta; class Magnoliopsida; order Fabales; family Fabaceae; genus Arachis; species Arachis hypogaea. The sequence goes on from NC_092044.1 coordinate 68,440,598, forward strand.
AAGTTCGAATTGGTTTTCACCCTCTCCCCCTTCCTTCAATTCTCCAGAATCCAGAATGACTTGAATGTAAAAACTAAGGCCTTTATATAGGCTCTCCTAAATTACCAAAAATGAAATTAAAAACAAATTACAATAAAATGAAAATTCCTATTCTAGATGCTTCTTATGGTCTTGATTGGTTGACAATTGTGGGCTTGCTTGCTTGAGCTTTGAAGTGGACTTGAGAGAGAAGTGGAGGTCCAGGTGCAAAAGTTAGTGCTAAAGTTAGCCACACTAACGCTACAAGTGTGGCGTTAGTGCTAAAGTTATTGTGGCTAACGTTGCACTTGTTGCCCAGTTGGTGTTTTTGGGGCTTAAAAGATGCCTCTTGTTTGTGCTCCAATTTCATGCCCACTATAGAGTATTATACATCGTTGGAAAGCTCTGAATGTCAGATTTCTAACGCAACTGGAATCACCTCAATTAGACCTCTGTAGCTCATGTTATGCTCCTTTGAAGTGGACATGGTCGCTGGCATATATGCCAACGTTACTGGAAATGTTGATTGCCAATAACGCTAGCGATCAGGGCTTCATTATTGCCAGTTTCTGAAGCTCAAACTTAGTGTCCACCCCATACTATTATCCATTGTTGGAAAGCCCTGGATGTCTACTTTCCAATCCTTTTGGAAGCGCATCATTTGGAGCTCTACAACTCGAGTTACACTTCTTGGAAGGTGAAGAGGTCAGTTGACCTTAATACAGGTTGATACCATGTTCTTCATTGCACTTTCGGGCCAGGTTTTCTCCCTCAAATTTAGTGTCAACCATGTAGTGCCATATATGCTTGGAAAGCTCTGGAATCCTACTTTCCAATACCACTGGAATCACCTCATTTGGAATTTTGTGGCTCAAGTTATGCGTGTTTGAAGAAGGCATGGTCAGGCTGTCAGGTACCACGTTACTTTCCACGTTAACTAAGTTAACGTGGGAGTTAACGTGGCTCATGGTGGCATGTGTGGCTCCTTCCAACGTTAGTGACAATGTTGAGTGTCACTAACGTTGGCGAGCACCTTCTTTTTTCACACGTTAGCCTCCACATTAACTAAGTTAACGTGGAAGTTAACGTGGCTCCTTGGGAGGTTGTGTGGTTGCTTCCAACGTTAGTGACAATGTTGGGTGTCACTAACGTTGTCGACCACTTTGTTCCTTCACGTTAGCTTCCACGATAACTAGGTTAATGTGGGAGTTAACGTGGCTTAATGTGCTTTGGCCAACGTTAGTGACAATGTTGAGTGTCACTAACGTTGGCTTCCCCCCTTCCTTCTTAACGTTAGAGGCCACGTTAACTAGGTTAACGTGGACTCTAACGTAGCCACTCATGAGCTTGGTCCAACGTTAGTGATAATGTTAAGTGTCACTAACGTTGGCTCCATTTCCTTTCTTCAAAGTTAATGCCACTAACTTTTCTCACTAACGTTGTGGCTTTCCTTCCTTCCACGTTAGTGCCCACGTTAGTGTAACTAACGTAGCCACTAACGTGGCTCTTCTCTTCTTCTTTTGGCCTGACATCAATCAAACAAAGTGCATCAAAGTCTTGCTCTTAATCATGGGATCATGCATCATCCAATTTATCATTCAATTTATGCATAATTCTCATGAAATCATTCAAAATTCACAATGTTTGCTTGAATCAAGATGTAAGTGAATATCTACCCAAAACTAGCTTATTTCCTAAGAAAATGCATGAAACTACCTTAAAAACAGTAAAGAAAAGGTCAGTAAAACTGGCCAAAATGCCCTGGCATCACAACACCAAACTTAAAGCTTGCTTGTCCCTAAGCAAGTACTGGAACAAGAGAATGATGAATGGAATGCTAAGAGAAATGAGTCATTCTTGTGGAAGTCATGTCCCTGGTTTTATGGTGGTTTCATGCATAGCAACTTAGGTTCATTCCTGGCTTTCAGACCTTTATCATGTCCTCGAATACTTACTGTGATTGCATCCCATAAGACTTTTATTCATTGATCCTTTTATTGTCATTTCAGGGCTTATTTTTGTTCTTAAGCTAAGTGCTCTGTAAGGGGGCAACTCTTTAAAATAAGCTTTCAGCCAACACTCCCGAACCAGTTGGTTCAAGGTGCTAGGTGTTGAAGCACCCCTAAGGACTTACTTGCTCAAGTCTCTCACCCATACATACACACCACAGGCATATAGTTTATTTATTTTCTTTTCTTGAGACCTTGGTGTCCAGCACCTCTTTGGGTTACTAAATGCTCTGTAGTGAAGGTTACTCTTGATAGTGGACTTTCAGCTGATAATCCCGAGTTAGTTAACCCAAGTTACCAAGTGATAAGGCACCCCTAAGAGCTTATTCATCCAAGTAGATCCCTCACACAGCAGCACCACAGACACTTGCCTTAAGATTAAAACCATTGGTGCCTAGCCTTATTGCTTACTCTTTTTCTTTTATTTTTTTTTTCACTTTCATTGTTCTTTCCCTCTTTCTTATTAGGATCTTCTTATTTAGCTAGTCTCATGGGGTGTGTCTCAAGCATAGTATTCATGACAGATAGTTGTCTTCCCACCCTTGTGGTTGAACCAACTTAGCTAATTTATGACCATACCACAAACTCATGAACTCATTCCATAGTATGAACTCTACTCTGGTCTTTTAAAAACACTCATTCTCCTTTCATTTGATTCAAAAGGGACAAGCATACAAGTAAGCAAAGTAAGGATGCAATAATGACATTCAAACAAGAAAATACAGCCTTAGTCAATAAAAAGTTTAAAAGACAGAATTGACATGCTTATTTACAAGGAACAAGCACACATACATACAAAGAACTTAGAAGACAATCATGCAATTGAATGTACTGGAAATATGTAAGAGGAAAAAGGAACTTTACCACCTTGTAGTTCATCTTTATTGTTGTTGCCCTTCTTCTCCTACTTTTTTCCCTTTCCACACCAATTTAGACTAATTGCTTGTCTTCAAGCAGCAAATAAAACAGTGGTGGTGGGGTCTATGATGGGTCATGAACGTCTTACATACTGAAATGTAAGTGATGTATGTGGTTAAGCAAGCAAAAATTAAGGATAACACTGCAAGCCTAAGAAGCAAAGGCATTATGATTATACAAACAAGTGGTGTTGCTGGATACATTGCATAGAAAAATAAGTGGCACACCAAACTTAGTGTGACACTTTCTCTTAGAATGGATGCAAGTATCCAGAAAGATTGAAAACAGATTGTTACAGGGCAACACCAAACTTAGAATGTGATCATATGCCAATTTTATTTGGAAAGAAGCTGAGTAAAGAACTGTTGTATTAATAACAAAATCACCAAGAGCCAAAGCTGTCACGAACAGGGGCTTCTTGGTGAGGCATTAACACAAACAGTTAGAGAGCATTGAAAATAAAGAACTAAAGCAATTACATGAATAAAGCAAAACAAAAGAAAATGTCTAATCTAGGTAATCAACCAACTGGTAGTTTGTTAATCACAATTAATCCCCGGCAACGGCGCCATAAACTTGATCAGGGGAAAACTTGTCTTGCAACAGATTTCCTTCGGCAAGTGTACCGAATTGTCGTCAAGTAAAACTCACAATAGAGTGAGGTCGAATCCCACAGAGATTAACGGATTAAGCAATCAATGGTTAATTGATTATCCTAGGTAGACGATTCAGATTTGGATGAGGAGCAGCAGGAATTGTAAATTGACAGAAAAGTAAAGAAAGCAATAAAGTGCAGAAAAGTAAAATGGCAAGAAAAGTAAATGTAAGAACTAAAAATAAAATGAACATTGGGATCGAGAGATATTGCAATCCTCCGGATCAAGTTCATTCTCATCTCTTCCTCAATCAATGCACTCATTGATCTCCTTGGCAATCTTAAGTGATTGAATTACAATTTCTTGTAATTCAATCTCTCAAATCTTGATCAATAGCCAATTCCTTAGTCAATTGCTCATGAGAAGAGATGAAGTATGGTCACTGATTATACCACATGCATTTCCCAAATCAAGTGTTGAGAGGATTATAGTCACATATCCATCCAAACCCAATTTGGTCCAGCATGAGAAAGCATTTCTAGCTTGATCCCTTCACTCCTCTTTTAAGGTTCAAAAGAGATCCAAGTATGAATAGCTTCTTTTCCAAGATAACTACCCAATTAGATGAAGATCGAAAGCTTTCAAGTAAAATCAAGAGAAAAGATAGAAGAAGAAGAATAAGAACTACACTTAATCCATTGAATCACAATAGAGCTCTCTAACCCAATGAAAAGAGTTAGTTGATCATTGCTCTACCAAAATAGAAAAGAAGAAAGGTGCAGAAAGTAAAGATGAAGATTAAAACTAAAATTAAAACTTCAAAATTCATAAATGAAAATTACAAATAAAACTACTCCTAAGGAAGAAAAGAAGAGAAAAGGAAGAAGAGTGGTGGAGGGGAGGGGTCCTAAGACCCACTCCCCTTGGAGTGTGCCAATTCACAGAAGTTCGAATTGGTTTTCACCCTCTCCCCCTTCCTTCAATTCTCCAGAATCCAAAATGACTTGAATGTAAAAACTAAGGCCTTTATATAGGCTCTTCTAAATTACCAAAAATGAAATTAAAAACAAATTATAATAAAATGAAAATTCCTATTCTAGATGCTTCTTGTGGTCTTGATTGGTTGACAATTGTGGGCTTGCTTGCTTGAGCTTTGAAGTGGACTTGAGAGAGAAGTGGAGGTCCAGGTGCCAAAGTTAGTGCTAACGTTAGCCACATTAACGCTACAAGTGTGGCGTTAGTGCTAAAGTTATTGTGGCTAACGTTGCACTTGCTGCCCAGTTGGTGTTTTGGGGCTTAAAAGATGCCTCTTGTTTGTGCTCCAATTTCATGCCCACTATAGAGTATTATACATCGTTGGAAAGCTCTGAATGTCAGCTTTTTAACGCAACTAAAATCACCTCAATTAGACCTCTTTAGCTCAAGTTATGCTCCTTTGAAGTGGACATGGTCGCTGGCATATATGCCAACGTTACTGGAAATGTTGATTGCCAATAACGCTAGCGATCAAGGCTTCATTATTGCCAGTTTCTGAAGCTCAAACCTAGTGTCCACCCTATACTATTATACATTGTTAAAAAGCCCTGGATGTCTACTTTCTAATTCTTTTTGAAGCGCATCATTTGGAGCTCTACAACTCGAGTTACACTTCTTGGAAGGTGAAGAGGTCAGTTGACCTTAATACAGGTTGATACCATGTTCTTCATTGCACTTTCGGGGCAGGTTTTCTCCCTCAAATTTAGTGTCAACCATGTAGTGCCATATATTCTTGGAATGTTCTGGAATCCTACTTTCCAATACCACTGGAATCACCTCATTTGGAGTTTTGTGGCTCAAGTTATGCGTGTTTGAAGAAAGCATGGCCAGGCTGTCAGGTACCACGTTACTTTCCACGTTAACTAAGTTAACGTGGGAGTTAACGTAGCTCATGGTGGCATGTGTGGCTCCTTCTAACGTTAGTGACAATGTTGGGTGTCACTAACGTTGGCGAGCACCTTCTTTTTTCACACGTTAGCCTCCACGTTAACTAAGTTAACGTGGAAGTTAACGTGGCTCCTTGGGGGGTTGTGTGGTTGCTTCCAACGTTAGTGACAATGTTGGGTGTCACTAACGTTGTCGACCACTTTGTTCCTTCACGTTAGCTTCCACGTTAACTAGGTTAATGTGGGAGTTAACGTGGCTTAATGTGCTTTGGCCAACGTTAGTGACAATGTTGAGTGTCACTAACGTTGGCTTCCCCCCTTCCTTCTTAACGTTAGAGGCCACGTTAACTAGGTTAACGTGGACTCTAACGTGGCCACTCATGAGCTTGGTCCAACGTTAGTGATAATGTTAAGTGTCACTAACATTGGCTCCATTTCCTTTCTTCAAAGTTAATGCCACTAACTTTTCTCACTAATGTTGTGGCTTTCCTTCCTTCCACGTTAGTGCCCACGTTAGTTAACTAACGTAGCCACTAACGTGGCTCTTCTCTTCTTCTTTTGGCCTGACATCAATCGAACAAAGTGCATCAAAGTCTTTCTCTTAATCATGGGATCATGCATCATCCAATTTATCATTCAATTTATGCATAATTCTCATGAAATCATTCAAAATTCACAATGTTTGCTTGAATCAAGATGTAAGTGAATATCTACCCAAAACTAGCTTATTTCCTAAGAAAATGCATGAAACTACCTTAAAAACAGTAAAGAAAAGGTCAGTAAAACTGGCCAAAATGCCCTGGCATCACACAGCCAATAGGACAGGCATTCATCATGTGCATTTTCTATGTGTTTGATTGCTTTGTTTACTTGCATCATATGCCTAACTGTATAACATGCTTAATTGCTTCTTGATTTACTTGCTATATATGAATATTACTTGTGTATTACTTGTATGCAAATACTTGTGCTTTCTACTGGGATTGAGGAGGCTTGGTAGGCGGTAGCGATGGGATCATATGGAGGTTAGGCTGGTGAAAGCTGTAGGACAACGGTGTAAATGTTAGTTTAGAAATTTCCTAAGATAGATGGCCTGTTTAAGGACTTATTAAATTGTTTTATAAATTTGAATCTTATGTTTTATGTAAAGCTCTAGGATTGTCTTTGTCGTTTCGGAACCTTATATCTTATATATGGGGCGCTGTTACCATACCAGTTCTCATACCATATGTTGTTATTGTTTTTCAGATGCAGGTCGCAACCCTCCTCGGTGAGTTGCGGGATGGTGACAGAACAAAGGATCTTTTGTTATCTCTTTGTATTTTAGCTATTTTATTGTAGTTCTCTCTCTTTTGTATCTTATACTTTGTTGCCTTAGAGGCTTTGAGAGACATGTTTATATGCTATTTTAACTCAAAATCTCTGTTATGTCTGTATTAACTAGTAGGCTTAAATTCCGCGGGCTACGACTAGTGTTCTTTTGACTACCATACTATATATATACCTTGTAATCTTTTGTATCTTTATCATGTTGTATCTTGTGCCTTTAAGTTTGTAGTTATCGTGTGAACATTTCATGCTTTTCTATCTTTGTTTTGAGCTTTATTTTTTTATCGGGCTCCTTGTATTATTAATTCTTTCAACATATATTATTATATGAGTTTTAGAGCTGTCGTGGCACTTTATTATCCTTCGCCCTTTACAGCATGAGATAGAGTTTAGAGTAATAAGGTGTTACAAGATACCCTAAATAATGATAAGGAGAGACAACTTACCATTTTAATGGCTATGTATAAACTAAACTTAACGGAAAGGAAATCTCTCTAATAGTGGGTTATTTTTGTCATCTTTAATATGTAGATTGGAAGTTCGATTTTGTCGTGTGTACTTTTGTGACCTCAAAAAACTTTTATGTTTATTTTTTTATTTATTCATAAAAATCTATTCTATTATATAAAAATTGGGGTTTTGCATTTAATGATGGAGCTGACGTGGCATGCTTCTCAGACCAATTTATTTCTTTTAACCCATTAAATACAATTTATTACGGTAAATTAATTATAACAACTAATTGATTTGATTAGATATTTAAATATCACACAATTATAATTTATATCATGCAATTAATTGTTAAAAGTGTTTCCTAATTTATTTTTTTAACTCATTCAATACAATTCATTACAGTAAATTAATTATATCAACTAATTGATTTGATTAAATATTTAAATATCACAAAATTTATTATAATTTATATCAATTAATTAATTATAATTCATTATATCAATTATTTAATTTATTAATTTCTTAAGGTACATATTAAAATAGATAATTTGTTATTTATTCTAATTAAATAAAATAAACACAGATTAATTTAGTTAAAAAATCACTGTCTCCTAATAAAGTGTTTCTCTATTTTACTTTTTAATTCATTAAATTCAATCAACTATTTTTTATTTACTTTTTTAATTCAGTAAAATAAATTAAATCAAATCAATTATACTAATTATTTGTATCAATTAATTGATTTGATTAATTTTCAAAAATATTTTTATTTGATTTGTTTTATTTATTTAAATATATTAATTACAACTAATTAATTATTTAATTTTATTAGGATAAATATCAAATTCTATTTCTAATATAAAATATAAAATTTTATTTTTTCTATTTTTATTTTATCATTATAAAAGGCCATATATACTAGAAGAGAAATTCTTTTTTTTTATCAATTACTCTTTCATTGGGTAGTTTTTACAACAATTTTTTTTCCTTCTTATGAGGCATCGTGATAAGAAGGCAACTATAGGCTTTTTGTGGATATAAGCTACCACACCCTCTAACTCCCACTTGGACCTATATATAATATGTTAACCATGAAGCATTTATGGACTATGGTTGACAAGTTCTCAAGTTGGAGTTTATGAAAAGCCTGTCCCTGACGATTTTAATATAGACTATGAACACTGAAAACGTGTTGGAATGAGAATTCAATGGTCAAGTGTTTGAAATATCATGGATATAAGATCAGTCTATAGAGGCTAAGAAAAATTACTTTTGAAATGTTAATCCAAATTATATAAGAATGTTGTTGCCACTACCTTTGTTTTATAACTTTTTTTTGGTCTTTAGGTTTGTTGCAGCTATGAAAGATTTAAATATTTGGGTCATGAATATGATTTCAATAGATGCTCTAGACACACTTCCTATTATATATGAACGTGATCTTTTTGGCATGTATCATAATTGGCGTAAATTATTTACCACTTATCCTAGGTCATACGATATCCTCCATGCAGATTATCTATTTTTAAGAACCAAAAAAAGGTGTGTATAATTATTTCATTTCTCATTCATCACAACTAATGGTTTGTCAAATCATATCAATAGAAAATAATTATCTGTCATTTTGCTAATATATTTATTGGTCTCTTAGGTGCAATATTCAAGTTGTTGTGGCTGAGGTTGATTAGATTTTGAGACCCAAAAGAATACTTATTGTTCGAGACACTACCGAGGTAATTAATGAGCTTGAGAGCACAATGAAGTCTATGAACTTGAAGGTTTGCATGACTTACACTAAAGAAAATGAGGACTTTTTAGGCATTCAAAAGTTCATGTGGAGCCCTACAGAGATTATGACACTCGAATATGTTGTTTGATTGACAGAATGGATATGTAAAATTTTGGATTTTGGCTTAGAAAAATTATTATATAATTGTACTTCTACATTTATTTATGTATCATGGTAGTTAGACATTCATGTATTTATTTTTTTTCTTTTTTTTCCTCCCCAATTTAGTTATTGATTTCGATTTCTATTTAGTGGTTGGTGTATTTTGCTGTAACATAGTGATATAGATAAAGAAATTTTATCACATTCTTGAAAATGTAGAGGTCCTCGACTTAGAAGCCAAATAGTTAAAATTCTGGATTATTGTATAACGAAATAAATAGTATTAGGGCAAATGACTTGATTAAACCTAGTGCATTTCAATATGTCTTGAATGTCCCAAACCAAAAAATGCAACGTTAAAGACCAAACCACATTTCTATATAAATCGAATTGAGTGAATTCGAATTAGCGTAACACGTAGTAAATCAAATCTAATTGATTTGAATTAAGTAAAAAACGTAGTTCAACTGAAATAAAAAATTTGATTTGACGTTCTCCTACTAAATCGAAACAAATGGGTTCGATTTACAGGTGATTCAATTTATAAATGAACGTAAATCGATTTGATAAAATTTGATTTACACATGCACCAACGTTAGGGTAAATTGAAACTAAATATTTCGATTTACAAAGCAATGAGGTATATAAAAACGAGCTCATACACAAAATTTGTAGAAGAGTGAGATTCAAAATGGCTAATGATGAGAGTTTTGTAGCTCTTGTGCACTATAGATGGCCAATTAAGAAGAAAATACGATCAGGAATTAAGTTCACTGACAAGGACCAGTTGAGTGTTTTTCTCAAACCTTCGACCAGTTTCGCTGAGTTTAAGAATACTATACTCCAGAGACTAGGACTGCATGGTGTGAAACAGGTGGAGAAGTTATTCTATAGAATTCCAATTTCCGTGTTACGTGATGATGTGAAGTATGATTCATTCGTTATTAGCAGTGACGAAGATATGCAGGTGTTGTTTCATTGTCGTCGTCAGTTTCCTAAGGTTAGGTCTCCAAAGTTGTTAGCGAAGCTCGTGGATGTGGCATCTAGTTCTGGAGGTTCGAATAGGAATCTGCACTCCACAGGACATCTAGCCAGCTCTAGTGCCATGCCTATTGGATCTTCGTCAGCAGTGCTAGTGATTGCACCCGAGCCAGCTTTAGTGGCTTCACCATCCTTTGCCGTTAATCTGAATCACAATTGTGATGCATTTGTTGGTGAAGCTGGACCGTTGGGAGGGGGTGCTTTCATGGCACCCAGTTCTTCTCCATTTGTTCCGATTTTCGGGGAGGTTGGAGCACCCGATGGGGTTGAGGATGCATTGCATGATGATGATGATGATGATGATGATGTGGAGCCCGCAACGATTACTGATGATAGCGACGAGGAGACACCACGGACGACTCCACCTGTGGGTGGGGGAGCATCTAGTTCAGGTACTAATCAGTACCCCTCGCACTTCTCTGCTCTGGACTTGGATGCCATGGCACCTCAGGAGGATCCCTCTGTACCTGTTGGCTTCGGGGCAAGAGACACGCAAAATGCAGTAGGTGTAGCTGAATTTCAGGTCGGTCAGCAGTTTTAGGATAAAGCATAAGTCGTCCTTAGCGTGAAGATCTATAGCATTCGCCGTGGGGTTGAGTACAAGGTATTGGAATCGGATCACTGCAAGTACTATGGCAAGTGTAAGGAGTTCGGAAGCAGGTGCGTATGGCTCATTCGGGTTAGCCTCCGCCAGCGCAAAGGGATTTAGGAGGTAAAACAGTACAACGGTCCTCATACTTGTCTAACCACATCGATCTCTAGTGATCACGGAAAGCTTGATTATCATGTCATGTCGGCCTTCATTATGCCCATGATCAGAGCTGATGCTGCCATGTCGATTAACGTACTGCAAAACACCACAGAAGCACACTTCGACTTCAGACCGACTTATAGGAAGGTTTGGATGGCCAAACAGAAGGCCATGTCACAAATTTACAGAGACTGGGAAGATTTGTATAATGAGTTGCCATGATGGGTATTGGGCTTGCAGATCATTATGCCGGGTAGTGTAGCTGTGTTGAAGACGAGTCCTGTTCGAGTTGGTGGGCAACTGGATGGCTCTACAGCTTATTTTCGTCGCTTGTTTTGGACATTCCCACCCTGTATTGAGGCATTTCGACATTGCAAGCCGTTGGTCAGTGTGGACGGTACCCACCTATACGACAAATACAGTGGTCCACTACTTATCGCAATTGCACAAGATGGCAACTCCAACATCATCCATATTGCTTTTGCACTTGTTAGTCAACATAAACTAATAAAGATGCAAATACAACATGAACATGGAAATACTCACATCACCCGGCTGGAGTAGATCAATCCTCAATCTCCAATTATCGACACGAGGCCTCTTGTCACTCAAGCTCGGCTGATAACCTCCCCATCTGATAACCACAACATCATTTTAACAATTATTTTAACTGCTAAAAAATGGAAAATAGTTCGCATAGCTAAATTGAAACTACCTCGACGCCAATGGCTAATGAAAAACATTAAATCCGCTCGGTCGGAATCCAGGGAACCTCCAAAAGATCCACGACTAGAGGAGCTACAGTGAACCAGCCAACTTGACCACATTTCTATTCGCCACACGGCACACGCACCTGTATAGCCATGACAATGCAACAGAACCCCAACTGTACTGACCCATGTCCTCCAACCTCGCGACGTACGGCAACATTGGATATGGAGGCGGATACTTGACTTTTTCCCAAACAGCTGCGTCGATAGGAGCATCATGATGTACGCACGGGCATACCTCCTAACCGTCTCCTCATCTGCCCTCTGTGGAAGCTCACTAAACGTCTTCTCAAACCATGTGCACTTCACGGTGAACTTGTCGATGCAGTTCGCAGGAGATAATACCCCGAGCAGCTCCTCAAACCACACCCATGGTGGTCTGCCACCCTCTATATATCGTGGAAAGTCTGTCAGGCATCCACTATCATACTGATCGTCGATTGGGAGACCAAGGTGGTATGCTACATCCTGTAGGATTATCATGCACTCCACAAATAGCATGTGGAATGTATGCGTCTAAGGGCGCCATCTCTTTACGAAGGCACTGACCAACAGCTCGTGCAAGATGGTACAGACCAACCATCTACAAGTAAGGAACGATCCAATCATCCAACATCATACCGTGCTGCTGTCTCTTGCTGTTGATGCATCGATGGGGCTGCATAAGAATAGAAGATGGCTTCTCACATTCGTCACAAAAAAACCTCTCAATGCATCAAAATTTCTAGTTGCTTTTTTTTATTTAAGTTTTAGTTTTTTTTTTGTGATTTTCCTGACTTGCATCATATAAATTCTTATCATCTAATAATTTGCTTTTGTTTTTGCATGATCCTATGTACTCTTTATAAGGTAATAATATTATTAATTAATTGATTAAATTACGTAGAAGAATAATATATATAAAAATTTAATTAACCTTATGGACCTACCAATGGAGTTGTGTGATTTTCACCCAAAACAAGACCTTGACAAATTAGTAATGACAACTATAACGAGAATGTTCCATTTTGAATAAAATAATAGATTCTGACAACTAATTTGATTGGTGAGAAAGAGATCAGATTAGGACAATGGAAATCACTTCCTATCTTTGTGATGATAAGGTTGTAATCTGAAGTTGCTTATTATGCAGTGGTTTTAGATTGCCTGCTTCTCATGTTGTTCATACTGTTGGACCAATCTACAATTCTAATAGTAACCCTGCTGCTTCTCTTTCAAGCGCTTATAGGTAGCTTCACATTGTGTTTGTGTTTACTTACTCCATTTGGTGTGTGTTTGTTTATTATTATTACTCGTTGATTTGCTGGAATAGTTTGAGGGTTGCTAAGGATAAAAACATTCAGTATATAACATTCCCAGCTATATCATGTGGTGTCTTTGGGTAAGTTAGTTTGCTCACAAATATGAATGATCATTATTAGGTGCTCAATCTCATAGATTTAGGTTATTAATAGTGATTAATTATTGATGATCACACAGAATTAATGGTTGTTGGGGAAGTTTATGTTGTAATTCTTTGGAAAAAGTCCCTTTTTTTCCCCTGAAGCTAGGCAGTGAGAATCTGATATTTATGCTTCTACTTCTTTTATGAGGAAACTCTTCAGTTTCTTTTGGATATCCTTAATTGTTTTTTGAAATAAGAATATGTGACAAGTTCATCACTATTACATAAAACTAAAATGCTGTATTATTTCAGATATCCTTATGATGAGGCTGCCACGGTAGCGATTTCTGTCGTCAGGGAATTTCAAAATGAGTTTAAGGAGGTATTCCATTTCAAAATAGCAATTTGAAAGCCAGGAGCTTATGCTTTTTGTATTGCATAGAATGAGATCTTTTACTATATTTTTGGTATCCAGATTCATTCTGTATTTACTGTTCAATATTTTGCTACAGATCCACTTTGTTCTGTTCTTGCAAGATATTTATCAAGTTTGGGTAAATATGGCAAATGATCTGATGAAAAATTAGCACCGTAGAATCATCGAGAGTCAACTATTTCAATGGCTGTATGTTAGAATAATTAAGTGTAATTGTCTATGCACTGTAATCATTAGATGTTCATGATGCTTCTGTTCTATGAAAAATCATAGCCTTTAGTAAACTCATTATTTATTATTTTGATAAATTTGTAAACTCATTATCTAATATTTAGTATAAATTTTATTTTTATATTTAAAAGTTTATTTGTCTTGGTATCTATATTCTGTATAAATTTTATTTTTATATTTATTTGCATTAATTGTTTACTATTTTTCAAAGAGAAAAAATAATTAAAACACATCTATTAAAATCGACGGAATAGTTATCGCTTTTTAATTTTAAAATAGACAAAAAAATTCAAATATAGACATAGAATTTGTCGGTATATGAATAATAAAATTGACGGCAACTGTGTCAATTTTATTGGATCCAATATCGACGGCAATGTTGTCGATTTTAGTAAGCATATTATAGACAAAAATATTGTCGATTTTATTGGATCAAATATCGACAGAAATGGCGTCGATTTTATATAATAATATCGACGACGATGTTGTCAATTTTAGTAAGAATGTAAAATTCTCAAACTCATATTATAGACAGAAGCACCGTCGATTTTATTAAATTATTATCGACGGCTAGCCAAGCCGTCGATTTTATTAGCATTTTGTAAAATCGACAAGATTAATAGTGACCAACTCCACCGTCTATGTTACCGTCAAATTTTAAGCCGTCGATTTTAACGATGTTTCTTGTAGTGTAACTACTATTTATCTTCGATTAATATTGTATAACAAGGATACATGTGATTTTATGATAATAATATAACTTGGACTTTAGTTATCTAAGAACTTACTGAGTGGTTGGAGTAACTCCATATCATGGACCAATGAATAGTAGCAATAGGATGATTAAAAAACTAATTAAAACGGGTATTCGAGGGAATTAGTCACAATTTGAGGATAGATGGGACCAATAAAATCTCCATGGATGGTGATATGCCTACATGAGATGGACAGAGACAGAAATATACGTACGTCCCATAGGTCCCATTAAATCCACGCGAATATGACATTACTGATTTGCCATAATTTATATATACATAAATCTATTTGTTGAATTTAATAATCTTAATTCCTTCCTCCAATTCGAGTCCATCTTCTTTCTCTAAAACTCATCTTCAGCCTCAATTTCGCATCTCTCTCTAGCTCATTTTTTTTTGCATCTCAAGTCCATCACTACACTGCTTCAGTCTTACCCCAAAAAATTATATTATGTCATTATGTTGGAAGATGTTTTTATATTCTTTTCTTTTGACATATTATTTTTCACAATGGTTATATTATGAACTATATTGAATTGATTATTTTATGATTGTTATATCAATCTTTTTTATTAATTTTTTTCAAAATTTTTTAAAGAATATCCATAGATACCTGTAGGTATATATGTTCCCTTAGGAGATAATTAAATAGAGACTTGCGACGAAGATGAAAAAGGGACGGTAAGCATTTTTTTTAAAACTAAAGTGAGGGATGGAAAAGGGCCTGTCGCTCCCTCACGAGTACCTATTACCATCCCTAACTAGCAATAGATCCAATCTAAAATGATTTGAGAAGGAATATGTCGATTTCATCTGTATTAAGCTTTAAGATAGTAAACCTAAGTCAGATTTGAGACCCTAATAGTGGGCCTATATTAATCTTGCTTGCTTGGGAAATCTTATTCTACCCAAGTATATATTGGATTAATATTTTGATTAATTACTATAACAAACACTATACTATTAAATACTATAATATTTAGTAAGTATAAAAATTAGATATACTTACAAGGTAGTTTTTAATTCAAATTAAAAAAACTTTTTAATTATCTTTTTCCCTCTTCTAATTTTAAATAATATTTACTAATATAATAAAAAAATAAAATAAAAATAATCACTGATATAATTAAAATAACTAATATATACATAAAACTACATATATTAGGAATTATTATATATAATAAATATATATATTTTGTAATGACCATATAATTAATTTATGTATAAATCAACTCATTTTTATAATATATGATTTATTGCATAATTTTTTTACTCTAATATGGGTAAATTAATGAATTTAATATATAAGATATTATTTATATTATTTAACATACGATATAAACAACTTAAGCCATCATCTACGATAATAAATATAAAATAGTGTAAATACCTACTTATTTATTAGTATAAAAATATATATAAATAGTATAAATCGATATTTTTTTGGTATAAAAATAATAATAAATATTATTAATTAAGTTAATTACATAATAAAAAATTGTAGATAATTTCTTAAATAACATCACTATTTTCACATAATATAATGTTTATAAAATAAATTTTAGACAATAAATCAACCCTCAATAAACTATATATTAGTCTTGTCACAAAAATATATTATTATTTACGTATTAATATATATATATATATATATATATATATATATATATATATTCCTTTTTTTGTTTACTAATTTTCCACGTTGAACTTGGAAGTGGCCAAGTTCAGCGTTGACCACCCCGAACGCAAACTTCTTTGTATGCATGCATCCACGCTGAACTTGGGAAATTCCAAGTTCAGCGTGGAGTCTAGCCCTTATTCAGGCTGTTTGCTTCGTTCTCCACGCTGAACTTGGAATTTCCCAAGTTCAGCGTGGGTCTTCAACCAAAAACACACTTTACGTCGTATGCCATGTTGAACTTCCAAGTTCAGTGTGGAGTTGGCAGAGGCTCCCTTCCAGTTTACACGCATATGTCATGCTGAACTTGGAAAATTCCAAGTTCAGCGTGGAACTAGTAGACCCAACCTTCTCCAGAGTGTTCTAAAATTTTTCTAAGTATCTGGTTCCTATTATAAAAATTCTGCATGATCAAAACACAAGTAAAACAAAGGAAAACAAGAAAAACTCCATAAAAATTAAACAGGTAATATAATCAATGCTACGAAAAAAATAACTAAGGATACAAAGTTATCGGGTTGCCTCCCGACAAGCGCTTCTTTAACGTCATTAGCTTGATGGTCAGTTCTGCTAATTCAGCAGATGAGCGAACCTCTGACGATCAATCTCACCTCCAAGATAGTGCTTCAACCTCTGGCCATTCACTGTAAACTTCTTGTCAGAATTCTCTTCCTGTATTTTCACATGACCATATGGTGAAGCTCTGGTAACCACAATCAGTCCTGACCACCGGGATTTCAGCATCCCGGGAAAGAGTTTGAGCCTTGAATTATACAGAAGCACTCTCTGGTCTGGCTCAAAGACTCTGATGGCGATCTTCTTATCATGCCATAACTTGGTCTTCTCCTTATAGAGTTTGGCATTCTCATAGGCTGAATATCTGAATTCATAAAGCTCATTCAACTGAAGCATTCTTTTGATTCCTGCAACCTCTGCATTAAGGTGCAAATACCGAATTGCCCTGTAAGCTTTATGCTCCAACTCAACTGGTAAGTGGCAGGCTTTGCCAAAAACCAAGTGATAAGGAGACATGCCAATAGGGGTCTTGTAAGCTGTCTGGTATGCCTAGAGAGTATCATCAAGCTTCCTAAACTAGTCCTTTATTGAAACACTGACGGTCTTTTCTAGAATCCGCTTGAGTTCCCTGTTAGAAACTTGAACCTGTCCACTTGTTTGAGGGTGATAGGGGGTTGCCACTCTACGACGGACTCCATATCTCTGCAGAAATAAGTCTAGCTGTCTATTACAGAAGTGACTTCCATCATCACTAATGAGTGTCCTTGGGACACTAAACCGGCTAAAAATATATCTCTAAAGAAAGCTCATCACCACCTTGGCATTGGTGGGTAGAGCCACAGCTTCCACCCACTTGGACACATAATCAACTGCCACTAGGATATAATTGTTTGAATGTGAGGGTGGAAAAGGTCCCATGAAATCAATACCCCATACATCAAATAACTCAACCTCAAGAATCCCCTGCTGTGGCATCTCATGGTTGGCAGGAAGATTCGTGGCTTTTTCACATCTGTCACAGTGCTTCACAAATTCTCTTGAGTCCCTGAAGAAAGTCGGCCAGTAAAACCCGCTCTAAAGGACCTTTGTAGCTGTCCTTTCACCACCAAAGTGGCCTCTATAATCAGAACCATGATAGTGCCAAAGAATCTATTATTTTTCCTCATCCAGGACACATCTTCAGATTATACCATATGAACACCTTTTAAAAAGGTATGGTTCCTCCCAAATGTAGTACTTTGCATCAGTCAATAGCTTCTTTACTTGTTGCCTACTGTACTCCTTTGGAATAAAATTCATGGCTTTGTAATTTGCAATGTCTGCAAACTATGAAGCCTGCTGAATGAGGAACAATTGCTCATCAGGAAATATTTCAGTCACAGTTGTGGGTGGTTGTACTCCTGCTTCAGGTTCTATTTTGGAAAGATGGCCAGCTACTTGATTTTCTGACCCTTTCCTGTCTTTTATCTCAATATCAAACTCCTGAAGGAGTAGCACCCATCTGATTAATCTTGGTTTAGAGTCTTGCTTGGTTAGAAGGTACTTCAAAGCAGCATGATCAGTATAAATAATAACCTTAGAACCAATTAAATAGGACCTAAACTTATCAACAGCATACACAATAGCTAATAATTCTTTTTCTGTAGTTGTGTAATTCTTTTGGGCATCATTTAACACACGGCTAGCATAGTAAACGACATGTATAAGCTTGCCATGCCTTTGTCCTAAAACAGCTCTTATAGCAAAATCACTAGTATCACACATCAACTCAAATGGTAAATCCCAATCAGGGGAAGCTATAATGGGAGCAGAGGTAAGATTTGCTTTCAGAGTTTCAAAAGCATACATGCAATCAGAATTAAAGACAAAAGGAACATCAACCACCAACAGGTTGCTTAATGGTTTAGCAATTTTAGAAAAATCATTTATAAATCTTCTATAAAATCCTGCATGACCCAAGAAACTCTTGATGCCTTAACATTAGTTGGTGATGGTAATTTTTCAATTACCTCCACCTTTGCTCTATCAACCTCAATTCCCTTACTTGAAATCCGGTGTCTAAGAACAATACCTTCTGTAACCATAAAATGACATTTTCCCAATTTATAACAAGGTTTGATTCTTGACACCGTTTCAAGACCAGAGATAAATGCTTCAAGCAGGATTCAAAAGAATTACCAAAGACAAAAAAATCATCCATAAATACCTCAATAAAATTTTCAACCATATCAGAAAAAATAGAAAGCATACACCTCTGAAAAGTTGCTGGAGCATTACAAAGTCCAAACGGCATTCTTCTGTAA
The DNA here is from genome assembly GCF_003086295.3 of Arachis hypogaea. Taxonomy (NCBI): domain Eukaryota; kingdom Viridiplantae; phylum Streptophyta; class Magnoliopsida; order Fabales; family Fabaceae; genus Arachis; species Arachis hypogaea. Next base: position 68,459,599 of record NC_092044.1, read on the forward strand.
ACAAAGACTTCAAACGGGCATGTGAATGTGTCTTTTCTTGATCTTGAGGGTCCACTGCAATTTGATTATATCCAGAATATCCATCTAAAAAACAATAAAAAGCATGACCAGCTAACCTTTTAAGCATCAGATTAATGAAAGGCAAGGGGAAGTGATCCTTCCTTGTAGTAGTGTTAAGCCTCCTGTAGTCTATACACATTCTCCATCTTGTAACTGTTCTTGTAGGAATAAGCTCATTCTTTTCATTCTTGATCACTGTCATCCCTCTTTTCTTAGGAACTACCTGCACAGGATTTATCCAAGGGTTGTCAGAAATATGGTAAATAATGCCTGCTTCTCATAATTTCATTACCTCTTTTTGGATCACCTCTTTCAAAGTGGGATTGAGTCTCCTTTGTGGTTGCACAACTGGTTTAGTATCATCTTCAAAAAGGATCTTGTGCATATAGTTGGTTGGACTAATCCCCTTTAAGTTACCAATGGTCCACCCAAGAGCTGTTTTATGGCTCTTGAGCACTGAAATAAGTGCCTCTTCCTCTTCAGGCTTCAGGGAAAAGCTAATAATCACTGGATATGAATTATTTTCACCCAAGAACACATATTTCAGAGAAGGGGGCAAAGTTTTGAGCTCAAGCTTGGGAACTTCCTCCTCCTTCATTGGCGTGTTCATCAGCTCCTTTTGGGGTGGTGAATCATCAGTTTCAACTAATTCATACATAGAAATAGGATCCAGAACATCATCAAGTGCCTCAGCTTCCAGTACCTCTTGAACAAGTGGTTTAACAACATTAATTCTCATACACCCTTCAGAATCATTAGGGTGTTTGAGAGTGATGAGCGGATAATTTATACGCTTTTTGGCATTGTTTTTAGGTAGTTTTTAGTAAGTTCAAGCTACTTTTAGGGATGTTTTCATTAGTTTTTATGTTAAATTCACATTTCTGGACTTTACTATGAGTTTGTGTATTTTTCTGTGATTTCAGGTAATTTCTGGCTGAAATTGAGGGACTTGAGCAAAACTCTGAAAAAGGCTGACAAAAGGACTGCTGATGCTGTTGGAATCTGACCTCCCTGCACTCAAAATGGATTTTCTAGAGCTACAAAACTCCAATTAGCGCGCTCTCAACAGCATTGGAAAGTAGACATCCAGAGCTTTTCAGCAATATATAATAGTCCATACTTTATTCGGAAATTGACGACGTAACTTGGCGTTGAACGCCAAGTACATGCTGCTGTCTAGAGTTAAACGCCAGAAACACGTCATGATCCGGAGTTGAACTCCCAAAACACGTTATAACTTGGCGTTCAACTCCAAGAAAAGCCTCAGCTCGTGGATAGATCAAGCTCAGCCCAAGCACACACCAAGTGGGCCCCGGAAGTGAATTTATGCATCAATTACTTACTCATGTAAACCCTAGTAGCTAGTTTATTATAAATAGGACTTTTTACTAGTATATTAGACATCTCTAGACGCCTAGTCCTTAGACCATGGGGGCTGGCCATTCGGCCATGCCTGAACCTTTCACTTATGTATTTTCAACGGTGGAGTTTCTGCACACCATAGATTAAGGGTGTGGAGCTCTGCTGTACCTCAAAGTTTCAATACAATTACTATTACTTTCTATTCAATTCTCTTTTATTCTTATTCCAAGATATACGTTGCACAACACTTTGATGAATGTGATGATCCGTGACACTCATCATCATTCTCACCTATGAACGTGCGTGACTGACAACCACTTCCGTTCTACCTTAGGCCGGGCGCATATCTCTTAGATTCCCCAACAGAATCTTCGTGGTATAAGCTAGATAGATGGCGGCATTCATGGGGATCCGGAAAGTCTAACCTTGTCTGTGGTATTCCGAGTAGGATCCCGGGAATCCAGAAAGTCTAACCTTGTCCGTGGTATTCCGAGTAGGATTCCGGTATTGAATGACTGTGACGAGCTTCAAACTCCTGAAGGCTGGGCGTGATGACAAACGCAAAAGAATCAATGGATTCTACTCCAACCTGATTGAGAACCGACAGATGATTAGCCGTGCTGTGACAGAGCATTTGGACCATTTTCACTGAGAGGATGGGATGTAGCTATCAACAAGGGTGATGCCTCCAGACGATTAGCCGTGCAGTGACAGTGCATAGGACCATTTTCCCGAGAGGATTAAAAGTAGCCATTGATGATGGTGATTCCCTACATACAGCTTGCCATGGAAAGGAGTAGGAAGGATTGGATGAATGTAATAAAAAAGTAGAGATCTGAGAGGAGCACAGCATCTCCATACTCCTATCTGAAATTCCCACTATTGATTTACATAAGTATTTCTATCTTAGTTTATTTATCTTTATTTTCTATTTATTCCATTAATCAAATTTAAACCAATAATCCAATTATACTTGAATCCGCCTGACTGAGATTTGCAAGGTGACCATAGCTTGCTTCATACCAACAATCTCTGTGGGATCGACCCTTACTCACGTAAGGTATTACTTGGACGACCCAGTACACTTGCTGGTTAGTTGAACGGAGTTGTGTCCACACATAGGTGCCATAATAATGATTCCATACAACAACAAAGAATACTACGTTGATGTGATCACAATTTTGTCCACCAAGTTTTTGGCGCCGTTGCCGGGGATTGTTGAGTTTGAACAACTGACGGTTCATCTTGTTGCTCAAATTAGGTAATTTTCTTTTCAAAAATCTTTTTCAAAAATTTTCTTTTCTTTTTCGTTTTTCCAAAAATATTTTCGAAAAAATTTAATAATAATTCAAAAAAAAATCATAAAATCATAAAAATCAAAAATATTTTATGTTTCTTGTTTGAGTCTTGAGTCAATTTTTAAGTTTGGTGTCAATTGCATGCTTTAAAAATTTTTCTTGCATTTTTCGAAAATTCCATGCATTCCTAGTGTTCTTCATGATCTTCAAGTTGTTCTTGACAAGTCTTCTTGTTTGATCTTGATGTTTTCTTGTTTTGTGTTGTTTGTTGTTTTTCATGTGCATTTTTCGTTTGTTAGAGTCCATGCATTAAAGATTTCTAAGTTTGGTGTCTTGCATGTTTTCTTTGCATCAAAAATTTTTCAAAATTATGTTCTTGATGTTTATCATGATCTTCAAAGTGTTCTTGGTGTTCATCTTGACATTCATAGTGTTCTTGCATGCATTAAGTGTTTTGATCCAAAATTTTCATGTTTTGGGTCATGTTTGTGTTTTTCGCTCTCATAATTAAAAAAATTCAAAAATAAAAAAAATATCTTTTCCTTATTTCCCTCCAAATTTTTGAAATTTTGGGTTGACTTGGTCAAAAATTTTTAAAAATTAGTTGTTTCTTACAAGTCAAGTCAAAATTTCAATTTTAAAAATCTTATCTTTTCAAAATCTTTTTCAAAAATCATATCTCTTCCATTTTTTTCTTATTTTCAAAAATTTTAAAAATTATTTTTCAAAATCTTTTTCTTATCTTTTATATCATATTTTCGAAAATATGCTAACAATTAATGTGATTGATTCAAAAAAATTTGAAGTTTATTGCTTTCTTGTTAAGAAAGGTTCAATCTTTAAATTCTAGAATCTTATCTTGTAGTTTCTTGTTAGTTAAGTCATTTTAAAAATTAAATCTTTTTCAAAATATCTTTTTCTTAAAATTTTTATCTTATCTTCTTATCTTATCCTTCTAAAAAATTTTATCTTTTTCAAAATTTGATTTCAAAATATCTTATCTAACTTCTTATCTTCTTATCTTTTTCAAATTTGATTTTAATATCTTTTTCAACTAACTATTTGACTTTTTGTTTGTTTCTTATCTTTTTCAAAACCACCTAACTACTTTTCCCTCTTCAATTTTCGAAAATACCTCTCTCTTTTTCAAAATTCTTTTTAATTAATTAATTGTTTTAAATTTTAATTTCAATTACATCTTATCTCTAATTTTCGAAAATTGCTCATCCCTTTTTCAAAATTATTGTCGAAATTCCCCCTCTTCTCTTCTTCTATTTAATTATTTAATTACTAACACTTCTCTTCACCTCTCTTCATCTAAAATCCGAACCCAATATATCCCTTGTGTTTGGATTCTTCACTTTTCTTTCTCCTACCCCCCTTTTCTTTTTCTACTAACATAAAGGAATCTCTATACTGTGACATAGAGGATTCCTCTTTCTTTTCTTGTTTTATTCTCTTTCATATGAGCAGGAACAAGGAAAAAGGCACTCTTGTTGAAATTGATCCAGAACCTGAAAGGACTCTGAAGAGAAAATTAAGAGAAGCTAAGTTACAACAATCTAAAGGTAACCTTTCAGAAATATTAGAACAAGAGAAGGAGATGGCAGTCGAAAATAATAATAATGCAAGGAGAATGCTTGGTGACTTCACAAAGCCAACATCCAAATTTGATGGAAGAAGCATCTCCATTCCTGCCATTGGAGCCAACAACTTTGAGCTGAAACCTCAGCTAGTTGCCTTAATGCAACAAAACTGCAAGTTTTATGGACTTCCATCTGAAGATCCTTATCAGTTTTTAAATGAGTTCTTGCAGATCTGTGAGACTGTAAAGACGAATGGAGTTGATCTTGAAGTCTACAGACTCATGCTTTTCCCTTTTGCTGTAAGAGACAGAGCTAGAATATGGTTGGATTCACAACCTAAGGATAGCCTGGACTCCTAGGATAAGTTGGTCACAGCCTTCTTGGATAAATTCTTTCCTCCTCAAAAGCTGAGCAAGCTGAGAGTGGATGTTCAAACCTTCAAACAAAAAGATGGTGAATCCCTCTATGAAGTTTAGGAAAGATACAAGCAGCTGACCAAAAGATGTCCATCTGACATGTTTTCAGAATGGACCATATTAGATATATTCTATTATGGTCTATCTGAATTTTCGAAAATGTCATTGGATCATTCTGTAGGTGGATCTATTCACCTAAAGAAAACGCCTGAAGAGGCTCAAGAACTCATTGATATGGTTGCAAACAACCAATTCATGTACACTTCTGAGAGGAATTCCGTGAATAATTGGATACCTCAGAAGAAAGGAGTTCTTGAAATTGATGCTCTGAGTGCCATATTGGCTCAGAACAAAGTGTTGACTCAACAGGTCAACATGATCTCTCAAAGTCTGAATGGATGGCAACATGCATCCAACAGTACTAAAGAGGCAGCTTCTGAAGAAGCTTATGATCCTGAGAACCCTACCATGGCAGAGGTTAATTACATGGGTAAACCTTATGGAAACACCTATAACTCATCATGGAGAAATCATCCAAATTTCTCATGGAAGGATCAACAAAAGCCTCAACAAGGCTTTAACAATGGTGGACGTAATAGGCTGAGCAATAGCAAGCCTATCCATCATCTTCTCAGCAACAGACAGAGAATTCTGAACAAAACACTTCTAATTTTGCCAATATAGTCTCTGATCTGTCAAAGGCCACTTTCAGTTTCATGAGTGAAACAAGATCCTCCATCAGAAATTTGGAGGCATAAGTGGGCCAGCTGAGTAAGAAAGTCATTGAAACTCCTCCCAGTATTCTCCCAAGTAATACAGAAGAGAATCCAAAAGGAGAATGCAAGGCCATTGATATAATCAATATGGCCGAATGCACAAGGGAGGAGGAGGACGAAAATCCTAGTGAGGAAGACCTCCTGGGACGTCCTTCAAGCAAGAAGGAGTTTCCTATTAGGGATCCAAAGGAATTTGAGGCTCATACAGAGACCATAGAGATTCCATTAAATCTCCTTCTGCCATTCATGAGCTCTGAAGACTATTCTTCCTCTGAAGAGGATGAAGATGTGACTGGAGAGCAAGTTGCTCAATATTTAGGAGCTATCATGAAGCTGAATGCCAAGTTGTTTGGTAATGAAACTTGGGAAAGTGAACCTCCCTTGCTCATTAGTGAACTAGATACTTGGATTCAGAAAATTTTACCTCAAAAGAGACAAGATCCTGGCAAGTTCTTAATACCTTGTACCATAGGCACCATGACCTTTGAAAAGGCTCTATGTGATCTAGGGTCAGGGATAAATCTTATGCCACTCTCTGTAATGAAGAAGCTGGGGATCATAGAGGTACAACCTGCCTTGTTCTCATTACAATTGGCAGACAAGTCATTGAGACAAGCTTATGGTATAGTAGAGGACGTGTTAGTAAAGGTTGAAGGCCTTTACATCCCTGCTGATTTCATAATCTTAGACACTGGGAAGGAGGAGGATGAATGCATTATCCTTGGAAGACCTTTCCTAGCCACAGCAGGAGCTGTGATAGATGTCAACAGAGGTGAACTAGTCCTTCAATTGAATTGGGACTACCTTGTGTTTAAGGCACATGGCCATCCCTCTGTGACAAAAGAGAGTAAGCATGAGGAACTTCTCTCAGTTCAGAGTCAAGAAGAACCCCCACAGTCAAACTCTAAGTTTGGTGTTAAGACCCCATATCCAAACTCTAAGTTTGGTGTTGGGACTATACAACATTGACCTGATCACCTTTGTGGCTCCATGAGAGCCACTGTCAAGCTATTGACATTAAAGAAGTGCTTGTTGGGAGGCAACCCAATTTTATTTATCTATTTTTTATTTTATTTTATTTTATTGTTATTTTGTGTTTTATTAGGTACATGATCATGTGGAGTCACGAAAAAAATAGAAAAATTAAAAACAGAATCAAAAACAGCAGAAGAAAAATCACACCCTGGAGGAAGCACAGGCTGGCGTTCAACGCCAGTAAGGAGCATCTGGCTGGCGTTCAACGCCAAAACAGAGCATCAACCTGGCGCTGAACGCCAGAAACAAGCAACATTCTGGCACTGAACGCCAGGAATGTGCCTAAGAGGAAAAGCTGGCGCTGAACGCCAGTAACAAGCATGAAAATGGCGTTCACCGCCAGAAACATGTTACATGTGGGCGTTGAACGCCCAGAATGTGCACCACTCGGCGTTTAAACGCCAGAATGGTGTACAAAGGCATTTTACATGCCTATTTGGTGCAGGGATGGAATTCCTTGACACCTCAGGATCTGTGGACCCCACAGGATCCCCACCTAACATATTCCCACCTTACCTCCTAATCCTATTACATTCTTCCCCATGTCACACTTCCCAACAACTTCAATCCCTTCTGTTTTTCATTCACCACCTACATCTAGGAAACTCTTCCCCATACACCCCACCTACCTTTAAAATTCAAATTCTCTTTCCCACCCAATCCCACCCATATAGCCGAATACACACATCCCTCAATCTCCTTTATATCTTCTTATTATTCTTCATCTTTTCTTTCTTCTCTTGCTCGAGGGCGAGCAATTTTCTAAGTTTGGTGTGGTAAAAGCATAGCTTTTTGCTTTTCCATAACCATTAAAGGCACCTAAGGCCAGAGACATTCAAAAAAAAAAGAAAAAAAAGAAGAAAAGAAAAAAAAGGAAAGACAAAAGCTTCCACCTCTGAGTCATGGGAGATGGAAAGACTCATGTAAAGGGTTTATAGCTCAGTGGTAGAACATTTGACTTCAAATCAAGAGATCCCTGAGATACCTCAGGGGATAAATTGTCCTCCACACAATTATTGGGAGCAACTAAGGATAGGAACACCAAAATTACTGGGGATCATGCAACAAAAGCAAGGAAGAGACATAGAGGAGCTCAAAGAGCACCATTGGTTCTTCAAGAAGGTGCCACCCTCACTCAGGTGGATTCATTCCTTGTTCTTATTTCTTTTTGCTTTTCGGTTTTTATGCTGTGTTTATCTATGTTTTGTGTCTCTACTTCATGATCATTAGTAGTTAGTAACTATGTCTTAAAGTTATGAATAATTCCATTAATCCTTCACCTTTCTTAAATGAAAAATGTTTTTAAATCAAAAGAACAAGAAGTACATGAATTTCGAATTTATCCTTGAATTTAGTTTAATTATATTGATGTGGTGACAATACTTTTTGTTTTCTGAATGAATGCTTAAACAGTGCATATTTTTGATCTTGTTGTTTATGAATGTTAAAACTGTTGGATCTTGAAAGAATGATGAACAAAGAGAAATGTTATTGATAATCTGAAAAATAATAAAATTGATTCTTGAAGCAAGAAAAAGCAGTGAAAAAAAAGAAAAGCTTGCAAAAAAATGGCGAAAAAAATAGAAAGAAAAAGAAAAAGCAAGCAGAAAAAGCCAATAGCCCTTAAAACCAAAAGGCAAGGGTAAAAAGGATCCAAGGCTTTGAGCATCAATGGATAGGAGGGCCCAAGGAAATAAAATCCAGGCCTAAGCGGCTAAATCAAGCTGTCCCTAACCATGTGCTTGTGTCATGAAGGTCCAAGTGAAAAGCTTGAGACTGAGTGGTTAAAGTTGCGATCCAAAGCAAAAAGAGTGTGCTTAAGAGCTCTGGACACCTCTAACTGGGGACTCTAGCAAAGCTGAGTCACAATCTGAAAAGGTTCACCCAGTCATGTGTCTGTGGCATTTGTGTATTCGGTGGTAATACTGGAAAACAAAATGCTTAGGGCCACGGCCAAGACTCATAAGTAGCTGTGTTCAAGAAACAACATGCTTAACTAGGAAAGTCAATAACACCATCCGAAATTCTAAGTTCCTAGAGAAGCCAATCATGCTAAACTTCAAAGGAAAAAGTGAGATGCCAAAACTGTTCAGAAGACAAAAGCTACAAGTCCCGCTCATCTAATTAGAATTAATATTCATTGATATTTTGAAATTTATAGTATATTCTCTTCTTTTTATCCTAATTGATTTTCAGTTGCTTGGGGACAAGCAACAATTTAAGTTTGGTGTTGTGATGAGCGGATAATTTATACGCTTTTTTGGCATTGTTTTTAGGTAGCTTTTAGTAAGTTCAAGCTACTTTTAGGGATGTTTTCATTAGTTTTTATGTTAAATTCACATTTCTGGACTTTACTATGAGTTTGTGTGTTTTTCTGTGATTTCAGGTAATTTCTGGCTGAAATTGAGGATCTTGAGCAAAACTCTGAAAAAGTCTGACAAAAGGACTGCTGATGCTGTTGGAATCTGACCTCCCTGCACTCAAAATGGATTTTCTAGAGCTACAGAACTCCAATTGGCGCGCTCTCAACGGCGTTGGAAAGTAGACATCCAGATCTTTCCAGCAATATATAATAGTCCATACTTTATTCGGAAATTGACGACGTAACTTGGCATTGAACGCCAAGTACATGCTGCTATCTGGAGTTAAACGCCAGAAACACGTCATGATCCGGAGTTGAACGCCCAAAACACGTTATAACTTGGCGTTCAACTCCAAGAAAAGCCTCAGCTCGTGGATAGATCAAGCTCAGCCCAAACACACACCAAGTGGGCCCCGGAAGTGAATTTATGCATCAATTACTTACTCATGTAAACCCTAGTAGTTAGTTTATTATAAATAGGACTTTTTACTAGTATATTAGACATCTCTGGACGCCTAGTCCTTAGACCATGGGGGCTGGCCATTCGGCCATGCCTGAACCTTTCACTTATGTATTTTCAACGGTGGAGTTTCTGCACACCATAGATTAAGGGTGTGGAACTCTACTATACCTCAAAGTTTCAATACAATTACTATTACTTTCTATTCAATTCTCTTTTATTCTTATTCCAAGATATACGTTGCACAACACTTTGATGAATGTGATGATCCGTGACACTCATCATCATTCTCACCTATGAACGTGCGTGACTGACAACCACTTCCGTTCTACCTTAGGCCGGGCGCATATCTCTTAGATTCCCCAACAGAATCTTCGTGGTATAAGCTAGATAGATGGCGGCATTCATGGGGATCTGGAAAGTCTAACCTTGTCTGTGGTATTCCGAGTAGGATCCCGGGAATCCGGAAAGTCTAACCTTGTCCGTGGTATTCCGAGTAGGATTCCGGTATTGAATGACTGTGACGAGCTTCAAACTCCTGAAGGTTGGGCGTGATGACAAACGCAAAAGAATCAATGGATTCTACTCCAACCTGATTGAGAACCGACAGATGATTAGCCGTGCTGTGACAGAGCATTTGGACCATTTTCACTGAGAGGATGGGATGTAGCTATCAACAAGGGTGATGCCTCCAGACGATTAGCCGTGCAGTGACAGTGCATAGGACCATTTTCCCGAGAGGATTAAAAGTAGCCATTGATGATGGTGATTCCCTACATACAGCTTGCCATGGAAAGGAGTAGGAAGGATTGGATGAATGTAATAAAAAAGTAGAGATCTGAGAGGAGCACAACATCTCCATACTCCTATCTGAAATTCCCACTATTGATTTACATAAGTATTTCTATCTTAGTTTATTTATCTTTATTTTCTATTTATTCCATTAATCAAATTTAAACCAATAATCCAATTATACTTGAATCCGCTTGACTGAGATTTGCAAGGTGACCATAGCTTGCTTCATACCAACAATCTCTGTGGGATCGACCCTTACTCACGTAAGGTATTACTTGGACGACCCAATACACTTGCTGGTTAGTTGAACGGAGTTGTGTCCACACATAGGTGCCATAATAATGATTCCATACAACAACAAAGAATACTACATTGATGTGATCACAATTTCGTCCACCAGAGAGCTTCAAACACATTAAGGACCACTTGTTCTTCATTGACTCTCAGGCTTAATTCACCCTTTTGCACATCAATCAGAGCTCTACCTGTAGCTAAAAAGGGTCTACCAAGAATAATAGAGGATTTTACATCCTCTTCCATGTCTAAAATAACAAAATCAGCAAGAAAAATAAATGGTCCTACTTTCACAAGCAAATCCTCAACAACACCCATAGGTAATTTAATAAAAAGATTAGCAAGTTGAAGAGAAATATGTGTGGGTTTTACCTCTTCAATTTGAAGTTTTTTCATCACTGAAAGTGGCATGAGATTGATGCTAGCTTCAAGATCACATAAAGCTCTTTGAATTGTGACATCTCCAATGGTGCAAGGAATCACAAAGCTACCTGGATCCTGCATTTTCTCAGGAAGGTTATGTTGAATAATAGCACTGCATTCCTTGGTTAACACCACCGTTTCTTGTTCCTTCCAATTCCTCTTGTTAGTCAACAATTCTTTCATAAATTTAGCATAAAAGGGCATTTGGTCCAGAGCCTTTACAAAAAGAATGTTGATCTGTAGCTTCTTGAAGACTTCTAAAAATTTAGAAAATTACTTGTCTTTGGAAGCCTTCTGAAGCCTTTGAGGATATGACATTTTTGACTTGTATTCAGGAGCCTTTGGCAATGTAGGATATGTGTAAAGAGAGTCTGGGAATAGGTTGTCTGCACGCTTTGGAGGGGTGTGCTCTACTTCTTCCTTCTTCTCCTCTGGAGCTTCCTTTTCAACTAGCTCTTCATTGACCTTGGTCTCAGAACCAGTTACTTTACCACTTCTCAATTGAATAGCCTTGCAATCTTCTCTTGGGTTTACCACTGTATCACCAGGAAATGTATTTGAAGACCTTTCAAGTATTTGTCTGCTCAGTTGGCTCATTTGCACCTCCAAGTTTCTAATGGAGGCTTTGGTTTCCTGCATAAAACTCCTCACCATCTCCCAATTAGAATCTTCTTAGGCTCTAAAATTTGCCTGTTGAGGTGGTTGTTGTACTTAACTAGTTTTATTTTTGTTATTGAAATTAAAAAAAGAATGAGTTATTGATAAACTTTAAATTCAAATTTAAATTTGAGTAATAAACTTATTTTGAATTTTATCTCACTAACCAGAATTAATTTTAAGATAAGAAATTACTTTATACTTCATATTATAGGATAGTGTGATTATTTGCTATTCTTTAAAAGCAGATATTACTAAATAAAATAGTGTAAGAAATTGAAGAAAAGTGTATTTACCAATTCAGGAAATACTAATTTATTTTTTAATAGAATAAATTATATATTGAATAACAAAAGTTATTATTGGTTTCTCTTCACACTAACTAATACTCAATGACGGTGTTCCAATAATGTTACCAAGAAATATTAATCAATATAATAGCTTTTATAATGACATAAGTCTCTAGTTTGAAAATCTGAAAATCATATCATAAAATGTAAAGTTTTAACAAGTAATAACGATGATTATATTGTTTTGATTTTAAGAATAAATACGATACCAATAAATAAAATTGTCCCAGGTAAATTTGAACAAAAATAAATCTTTATAAGTATTTTTTAAATATTATTAAATTATAAAATATTTATAATAATGATAATTATAAATATTTTTAATTTTTAATAAAAAAATTTAAAACAGTACTAACGTGTCACTAGACAAGGAGATCTCCAGTCACCTAACGGCGGCATCAGCTTTTTGTGCAAACTAACGGCGGTATCACCTTTGTGTACCAAATTAACGGCGGAGATCTATCGGCAAACAGAAGATCCTGATCACCTAAAATAACACTTGTCCCCTTTCGTTTCCCCTTGCCGAGTTTCACAGGAAAAACCAACCAACAAAACAGAAGAAACAGCGTAAACAGCACAGAAGAAAGAAGCAATAAGCTCGAGAACTTTCTCTCTCGCGCTTAGGGTTTCGCATTTTCGAGTTACTTCTTCTCCTTCAATTGCGATTACAATCTATTCCGATCCAACTCGCTCTCATGATCGTCGACTTCTACTTGAGCGGTTTCTGAATTTGTCTCCAAGATTCTCTCTCTTTCTCTCTCATCATTGCACGTCTGTCTGTTTTGCGGTCTTTCGTAAGTCGCCATCATGATCTCCGCCACCGGCGACAACCACCGCCACCATTACCACCACCACCAGCCGCAGCATCCTGGCGCTGTGGACGCTTCTCGGCCTCCGATCGCTGGAGATCGTGTTGAGCCGTTCTCTGTCAAGCAGGAGCCATTTTCTGTTAAGCAGGAGCCTGGTTCGCTCCCTCTGTTGCGTGGCCATGATTCTAACGAAGGTTTGTTGTAATATCTTATGACATTTCAGTTCGTTGTGGCAAAAATTGGGTTGAAATAATTTTTTGCCTAACCTAAGTTTTTCGGTAAATTTCTCGTGGCCGTTCCTGATGTAGTTTTGTCAGCTGAAGTAACTGCTTCGTCGGCTTTTATAGCTTTGTGTGTCGGAATTGGGAGGGTTAGAATTAGGTTTTAGCTATGTTAGGGTTAGTTAGGGTTTATCAGAAATTCTGTTCATTTCGAATTTATTACTTTATTTGTAAACAGAGAGTTATATTGGTCTATTGGAATAGTCTATTTTGTGATGGTTTTTATTATGTAATGGGTGAACCGTCACAGCGGATCAGGAACATCGGTGAAAAATTGTTTCAGTGCTTATGCTATGGTTGTACTTATTCTTATCATACAATAGCTACGTTTGTTCTGATTGATTATCCTTTTTTTTTTAATAGTTAATCTTTCTGTTGATGCAGTTGATGAAGATTTTCATTTGTCTCTTGCACACCAAATGTATAAGGCTGGAAATTATAAGAAAGCTCTAGAACACAGTAACACTGTCTATGAGAGGAATCCACTTCGTACTGACAACTTACTGCTCTTGGGTGCAGTATACTACCAGGTTAACCCCCCCCCCCCCCCTCTTTTTTTTTCCCTTTTTGTTTTTTATATTCCGATATGTCTGTTTTGTCTCTCTTTTGTTGGACTATTTACTTAAAAGGCTTAGCAGTTAGCTCTTATTTCTTTTATTCCTTTTTTGTACTGTGTTCTAAGTGAGTGTTACTGTTTGTAACTTTGAATGTAGTTGCATGATTTTGATATGTGTGTTGCAAAAAATGAAGAAGCACTCAGGATTGAACCACACTTTGCCGAGTGTTATGGTAACATGGCTAATGCATGGAAGGTAAGTTACTGCTGCTTAAGAGGTTAGAGTATGACGGTATAAATTACACTTTCTCTTATGGCTTCTTGGGCTGATACAATTTAACTTGTTGCAGGAAAAAGGAAACATTGACCTTGCAATTCGCTACTACTTGATTGCTATAGAGGTTTGCATGCAACTTTGGACCATGCCTTCAGTTTGTTTGTATCTTTTGTTGTTGTTTTTGTTTTGAACGTGCATTGAACTCCATAAAATATGGTGCTCAGTTTCCAAGTTTCCACTTTTTAAATTTAAGTGTCAAATAGTGTTGTCCTGAACAGTTGTCAAATTGTGAATTTCAACTGCTATATATCTTTTCTGTATTTTGAATCATAAAGTATCATAAGATTTAGAAACACATTTCAAACTAAATATAATTGATTCCGCTACAAAATTACAAAGAATATGTAAAGTGAATGAGCTAGTTGTGTGATTCTAGCACAAGTCGGAGCAATTTTTGCTGCAATGCTATTTCTGAATAGCTAAGTTCATGATTGGATCAATTGTAGATACGATTATTATAATTTCCATGGAATAGCTTTTGCTGGAATATGAATATAGAATTGGAAGCCATATAAACTCTATAACTCTTTGTGGGTGACTGGGTGCTATTATTTTATACGACAATGGTGATGTTTTAATTTATTTATTTGATCTGAAACTAGCTTTTTAATATTGCCCCCCTTCTTTATTTTCATTTTGTTCCCATTGTTTGTTCTTATTTGTTGTTTTCGCTTCCTTGAGTAGTTTGTTTATTGTTCTGCTGCTGTAGCTTCGTCCGAATTTTGCTGATGCATGGTCAAACCTAGCTAGTGCATACATGCGTAAAGGAAGACTCACGGAAGCAGCTCAGTGCTGTCGGCAAGCACTTGCTATAAATCCTCTAATGGTATTCCCAACTCTTACTGTGATCAAAAGTAGTTATTCAGAATGCTCAAGTCCGAGTCTCTTACTTCTCCGTTCCATTTTTCATAGTTGTTTTGTTAGCTTTACTGATATGTTGTATATTTGCTACAGGTTGATGCCCATAGCAACCTGGGGAATCTAATGAAAGCCCAAGGGTTGGTGCAAGATGTAAGTCCTAGGTTTTTTGATAATTTTCTTGTTTTAAGTGGTAGTCTTTTTTCACTTCTTTTAGATCCTGGATTCATAAACTATCTTATGACACCACTCTTCTGATGTTCTTCTCTGCAAGAATTCCCAGTATGAGTGACTTGTGAATTAGGGTGTTTTACATGGGAGAGTGGTTTCTTATAAGTTCTTTTCAGTCAGTATTCTATGTACCCACCTCATCTTGCTACTAGATCCAGTACAGCCCCTTCAATACTAATTTATTTACCCATTTGAGGCGATTATCAACTAGATTCCCTTTAATGAGTGAACATCCGTGTGTGTTGTGCTGGCCCACCTCTTGTTCACCATCCTGTATAGCTTGGTAAAAGAAGCTAAAATTGTGTATTTGCTGGCCTGGATGCCTGGAGGGCTCCTTCAATGCTTAGTATTTTATACCCTACATCTCTTATTTTCTTTAGTTACTGATTTAAATATTCGGGTGTGGAACTGTGTAAAAAAAAAAATTTACAGTTCGATACAGATATCAAGTTGTTGTCTTCAAGCCAGAACTCAGATGATGGTTGGTCTAGTTGTATTCCATCTCCAAGACTGCAAATAGTCAGAATCTAACATTTTGTGCAGGCATACAGCTGTTACCTTGAGGCATTACGCATTCAGCCAACTTTTGCTATCGCATGGTCAAATCTTGCTGGCTTATTCATGGAGTCTGGCGATCTCAACAGAGCCCTTCAGTATTACAAGGTATATTCTATTCTTACATTTTACACCACATTCTTCAGTGGAATTTTTTGGCACTGGTGTGTAGTTAGTTTTTCTAACATTATTCCGTTGCCACTGCCATAAATGCAACTGGCTTGTAATGTGTCTCCCTTAAATACAATTGCTTGGTTTTGCTATAATTCTTTCTGAATTCTACTAGATGGTCAGAGTTAATCCTGTCCTGGCAATTTTGTGAGGATCATGTTCTCATTTTACTTCCCCCCAAACATATTTCAGGAAGCAGTGAAACTCAAACCTTCCTTCCCTGATGCATATCTGAACCTTGGAAATGTGTACAAGGTAGGGTCTCAAGCTTAATTAGTCGGTTGCAACTTGCAACTGGTAATACTTTGAATAATTGAATTCCATTGCTGGATGGTTGAACTTTTTCTTACTTTAACTTAACCAGGCTCTAGGGATGCCTCAAGAAGCTATTGCCTGTTATCAACAAGCTCTTCAGGCACGGCCAAACTATGGCATGGCTTACGGTGAGTATTTATAGCAATGGTCTTGGTTTCTTAAGCTCACTGTGATAATGATCTCATGTATAATCAATTTATTTGGAGTTATTCTTTCTAAACCAATTTTGCCAGTGTGTTATAATATTTCACAGTTGATGGTTGATTTATTTTAGAGTAATACCCCGATTGGTCCCTAACAATTTTTTTTGTTTAGTAATACCCCAATTGATCTCTAACAATTTTTTTGCTCAACACAAACTAGTCCCTAACAAAAAAAAATGACAAATTGGCCCCTGTTTTTTTAGAATGTTAGGCAATTTAGTATTTTATAAGGGAAAGAACAAATTAATTCTGTAGTTACTAAAAGTTTAGGGCCAATTTGTCATTGTTATTATTATTATTATTTGTGAACTGTGAAGGTCTAACTTGTCTAATGTGAAAGTTGTTAGGGACCAGTTTATGACGTTACTCTTTGAAAAATAATGACCAGTTAACAATTACTCTGTTTTCTTACTAACCATTAGTAATGGCCTGAATGAGTATTAATCTATTTGTTGACTCATCTCTATACGGTTTTTCTTGAGATAGATATGTTTATAACTGAGCATGATGGTAGCTGTCAATGATTAATACTGAATTATTGAATAACTTAACTTGTGAAATGATGACAAGTTCTCTGGAAATAAGTTGGTCTACACATTGCAACATTGTAAGCCCCAATGTTGCTTGTCACACTAACAGTGTATTGTATTATCAAATGCTTTGCAGGGAATCTGGCTAGTATATTTTACGAGCAAGGTCAACTAGACATGGCGATTCTACACTATAAGCAAGCTGTTGCATGTGACCCCAGATTTTTGGAGGCTTACAATAATTTGGTTGGTTTCTGTGTAGTTAAAAGAGCCTAAATCTGCACTTCCATCTGCAGTTGAATCACGATTTCTTCTATTTTGTGTACTATTTATAGGGTAATGCGCTAAAAGATGTTGGCAGAGTGGAGGAAGCAATTCAGTGTTACAATGTATGCTATCTTGTGGAATGTGCATCACATATATGTTTATTGGTCATTCCGATTTTCATGCTATCAAACTCCTACTGAATGATCTTTCATTTCTTTTCCTTGTGTGAAGCAATGCCTTCAATTACAGCCCAACCATCCACAAGCATTGACCAATCTTGGAAATATATACATGGAATGGTGTGTAATACTTGTCTCTCAAAGTTGGTCAATTTTGTGTTTATGATATGTTGTAGGATGATCTTATCATTTGAAATTGCTGTGATACAGGAACATGGTGTCTGCTGCTGCTCAATATTACAAGGCTACACTGAGTGTAACCACTGGATTGTCTGCTCCTTATAACAACCTTGCTATAATCTATAAGCAGCAGGTACTAAAACCTAGAGTACAATTCCATTAACATCTCAACTGATGTGAAATGTAATGCTTGCATGTGTTCTAGTGTGCACTTGTAGTTGGGGTTTGGTATACGAAGCAGTTTGTATTTGATGACACTTCTTTTTTTTGTCCGTTTACCTGTGTGCTAGTTGATTAGAAAATATGTATCAATGTTGATTTCTCTCGTTTTTTTTTTCCCTTGTTCGCCTGTGCTAGAAGTTGATTAGAAAATATATAATGTTGATTTTTTTGTTCATTCATGTACAATTCATTGTAGGGAAGTTATGCTGATGCCATATCTTGCTACAATGAAGTCCTACGCATTGATCCCTTGGCAGCTGATGGGCTTGTAAATAGGGGAAATACGTACAAGGAGATTGGCAGAGTTAGTGAAGCCATCCAGGATTATATACGTGCAATTGCTGTCAGGCCTACTATGGCTGAAGCCCATGCAAATTTGGCGTCAGCCTATAAAGATAGGTATGCTGAGTTTTATTCTATTTCATGTTTTTGAAGAGCATTGTGCAATGCTTTAAATTCAGAAAGTAAAGCTAACTAACTACACTTGCAATGTGGTTTTTCTTGCAACTTTTGGGTTTACTTGTCATATTTTCCCTATGGCTAAAATTTTATGTTCCCCTTGCTCTCTCACTCAAGTGTGACTTCCATAAACATGGTTTCTAGATAGTGTTTTGCTTCTTGATACTTATCTGAAATTCTTAATCACATTATTTATTTCAGTGGACATGTAGAGGCTGCTATAAAGAGCTATAGGCAGGCGTTGATTCTCCGTCAGGACTTTCCCGAAGCAACTTGCAATCTCCTACATACACTTCAGGTTTTTATATTCAATATTTGTTCTTGATATTTCTGTCAGAATGAACCAACCATGCATTTCATTCTTTTATCGGTAGATTTGAGATTGATGTTGTCGTCGTTCCAGTTAGTTTGTCAGTTCATATGATGTGGTTCGAATTGATAACCATTCGTATTTGATGTATTTGATGTCATTTTAGACTTGATTCAAATGTTAATATTGCTCTTGAATAAGATTTTTGATTGATGAACTTTTTGAGTTGAATAATATCACTTGTGTAGCATGCATTGTGAACTTTACCATAGTTACCTACTTACACCTCTTTCTGTTTCTAACCTAGATGAATTTTGGTTTCTCTGTTTTCTGGTTTTGATGATTTGCTACGTTAATTTCATGAAATTTGTATATGTCTCGTATTTTCCAAATGTCTGTTACTTGGTATCAATTTGTCTGACTCATTTGTTGTATTGCAGTGTGTCTGCAGTTGGGAGGATCGTGATCAAATGTTTGCTGAAGTTGAAGGGATAATCAGGAGGCAGATTAATGTCAGGACTTGGGACTATTTTTACTCTTATTTTAAATGGATAGATGCTTTGATACACACAATTTCTTCAATATGCTAAATTTATTTTCATATATTGTTTTCAGATGTCAGTTCTTCCTAGTGTTCAGCCATTCCATGCAATTGCATATCCACTTGACCCATTGCTAGCTCTGGAAATCAGGTATTTGCAGATTGAGAAAATTGCACTCCCCTCCCCTGCGAGATGCTAAAATGATACTCCCCTCCCCTGCGAGATGCTAAAATGATACTCCCCTCCCCTCTATTTTATAAATGTACATTTCCCTCCCTTATAACTTTTAAAAAACCTCCTTTTTAATCTATTTTAAATTTTTTGTGTTAACTAATGTTAACTTTATCCATTTTTCAAGAAAAAATAAATTATTTTTTGAAAAAATACTCATTAATAAAAATTTTATTTTTTATCATTAAATTTTGCTTACCAAAATATCCTTTAATAAATTATTTATTTATTGATTAAATTGTATTTTTACCAAAATATTTTTAAAATAATTAATAATTAAATTATTTTTTTCTAAGATACCTACCCTTCAATAATTTTTTAATTATTAAATTATGATTTTACTAAAATTTTTTTTAACAATTATTTTTATATTTATTATTAATTTTTTGATATCAATATATATTATTTTAACATTAAATGAAAAAATCTTACCACTGTTAATATGTGTAACAATTAATATATATTGATATTGAAAAATAATCTTACTAAAATTTTTTATTTAATGTTAAAATAATATATATAAATATCAAAAAATTAATAGTAAAATATAAAAAAAATTGTTAACGAAAATTTTGGTAAAATTATAATTTAATAATTAAAAAATTATTGAAGGGTATTTTAGAAAAAAATAATATAATTATTATTTTTTTTAAAATATAATTTAATCAATAAAAGAATAATTTATTAAAGGATATTTTGGTAAACAAAATTTAATGATAAAAAGTAAAATTTTTGCTAATAGGTATTTTTTTAAAAATAAATTTTTTTCTTAAAAAATGGATAAAGTTAACATTAATTAACACAAAAAGTTTAAAATGGATTAAAGAGAAAATTTTTTAAAAGTTAAAAGGGAGGAGAATGTACATTTATAAAATAGAGGGGAGGGGAGTGTCATTTTAGCATCTCGCAGGGGAGGGGAGTGGAAATTTCTCTTGCAGATTCAATTAAGAAACAGGGAACATTTTGTATACAAGGTTTTGTTTTGTTTTATAATGTCCTTCCTAATACTTTCTGCAGCCGTAAATATGCTGCACACTGTTCCTTGGTTGCGTCTCGGCTTGCTCTGCCTCCGTTCAACCATCCTGCTCCTATCCCAATTAAACGGGAGGGAGGATATGAGAGGCTAAGGATTGGGTATGTTAAAATCACTTGATTCACTTCGCTAAATCTTTTCACAGTTTCCCCCTCGTTTTTGTTCCATTTGTCATTATTATTTGCCAAATTTTCTTTTACTCTATGTTCAAGTTTCGGGTTATTTTGGTTGCAGGTATGTTAGCAGTGACTTTGGTAATCATCCCCTGTCTCATCTCATGGGATCTGTTTTTGGTATGCACAACAGGAAAAATGTTGAGGTATTTCATTAGGTCTTATTCATGCTATGTGAGACATACATATAAATATTTTACCAATGTTCTATGGTAATCAACTATCAATATGTAGGTGTTCTGTTATGCCTTGAGTCCTAATGACGGTACAGAATGGAGGCAGCGTATTCAATCTGAAGCAGAGCACTTTCTGGATGTATCTGCTATGTCATCAGATATGATAGCAAAAATGATCAACGAGAGTAAAATACAAGTTCTGGTTAACCTTAATGGTTATACGAAGGTAGTTTTCTTGTGTAAATTATTTTTTATCTACATCAGTAAAACTATTTGTAATCCGTAATTAATTTAACTGTGTTGCAACTTCTATGTGTGAATTTGTTCAATGAAACCATACCTTGATTACTTGTTTGATTGTTTCCTTGCAGGGTGCTAGAAATGAGATATTTGCTATGCAACCTGCACCAATTCAAGTTTCATATATGGGATTCCCTGGAACAACAGGCGCTACTTACATAGATTACGTAGTCACTGATGAGGTGAGACACTGAGTGATGTTCTAGCCTATTTAACAGGCCACCCAGCATGTTCTCCGATTTTTCAACCCATGATATTCTCTTGCAGTTTGTTTCACCGCTACAGTATGCACATATTTATTCTGAAAAGATTGTCCATCTCCCCCATTGCTACTTTGTAAATGATTATAAGCAGGTTAGTTTTATGAACTTCTGTTGGAGAACCTGAGATAAATTCAGTTCCCCGTGTATTTACATTAATAGTGATTTTCCGTATATACTTCAGAAAAACCTGGATGTGCTGGATCCAAACAGTCCACACAAACGATCAGATTATGGGCTACCTGAGGATAAATTTATATTTGCATGCTTTAATCAACTTTACAAGATGGATCCCGAGATATTCACTACATGGTAATGGCGGGATGCTCCTCTCTTTTTCAACTTGTTAGACCAAAAATGAAAGTTGATCTATGGTGACTTCTATTCTCAATTTTGGCATATTAATCCTTGAATGTTTTCCTATTCTTACATTAATTCAGGTGCAATATTCTTAAGCGTGTACCGAACAGTGCACTTTGGCTCCTAAGATTTCCTGCAGCAGGAGAAATGAGATTGAGGCAATGTACGTGTTTTGCGGTGTTGCGGTTTCATTTTTCAGAATTTATATTGTTTAATATGGTGTCAGACAGGCAGAGCTAGAATAGTTTTTTGGAGGGGGCCAATATAAAAAAATATAATTTTAGAAGGGAAGGAAAAATAAAATTAGGGGGGACTAATGTAAAAATTAATGGACTATATACATAAATTTTAAATTGGGGGGGGGGGGGGACCATGGCGCCCCTTACAATGTATGAGTCTCCGCCCCTGGTTCCGATGTCCATTCCTTTTTATTAGGAGAATTGACCACATTCACAACCTTGAAATAGCATTGCACTTTTGGACGTCATTTCTAATTTTACGAACTTATGTCAGATGCTGCTGCACAAGGGGTACAACCAGATCAGATTATTTTCACAGATGTGGCAATGAAGAATGAACACATCAGGCGAAGTTCTTTAGCTGACTTATTCCTCGACACGTAATGTCTTTATTTATGTTTAAAGTCTTTAATTTTTGCTGTGTGCATTTTGTTTCAGTCTACTATTCGCTAGACTGCTTGCATAATTCTGCCTGTACTAATGCCATGCTTACCCTGATTTTGTTCAGGCCATTATGCAATGCACACACAACTGGAACTGATATATTATGGGCGGGTCTACCAATGGTGACTCTTCCTCTTGAGAAAATGGCTACTAGGGTTGCTGGGTCACTCTGTCTTGCAACTGGAATGGGTGAAGAGATGATTGTTAGCAGGTTAGCACTTTTGTTTTGGTATGCCTGTTGCTATGGCGTCGGTTGATCTATGTAGCCGATCCTATCTAATGGGATAAAATTTTATTGTTGTTGTTGCTGTTTCCTTTTTGAAATAATTGTCTTACAATTTTTGCCGTATTGTATCGCTGAGTTTAATTAATTAATAATTTTAAACTTTTTGTGAAAACCGAATGTAAAGCTTGAAAGAATATGAAGACAGGGCAGTATCTCTTGCCCTTAATCGCCCAAAACTACAAGCTCTTACTAACAAGCTCAAAGCTGTACGCATGACCTGCCCTCTGTTTGATACGGCACGCTGGGTGAGTTCCAAAATATGGTTCATACAGGACTATTTGATCTTTTCCATTTTCTATAACACGAAGTATTCTTAAGCTGTTGTCAATGTTGCAGGTGAGGAATCTCGATAGAGCATATTTCAAAATGTGGAATCTGCATTGCGGTGGTCAACGCCCCCAGCATTTCAAGATCACCGAAAATGATCTCGAATGTCCTTATGATAAATAGGTATAGGAATTAGACGGGAATGTAGATAGGAAAGATCAAAGAGAAAAGCAGCAAGTAATTTCGGGTGTGCTGGTGCGTTATACACTAATACTGTGTCAATGGTGTATCTGACAAATACCTCGGATTAAGAAAAATGTGATGTATTTTTATTTAACGAAACACAAATGTTTGTGTGCTTCAATGAGTTCTGAAGTGAAGATCTGGCGTTGAACCACGGTGAGATTGCCGTATCATTCAGATTTACGTAATGAAAGGTTGGTTGTAATGTTTGCTAAGCTTTAATAGATCCATGCACCGAAAAGAAAATGCCTTGATTGCTTTCTTCTTAGGGTTGTACTTCAATATTCTTGGTGCCTTAGGCACATCCGCATCATGGACCATCATATTTCCAGAAAGATTAAAATATGAAGTAAACTTGTTACTTTATCTATTTAACTAGAGGACTATTAAACATATACAAGTCTTTTTGGTATACAAGTTCATACAAGTCTTTTTGGTATACAAGTTCATACAAATTGGTTCTAATCCAATATAAATAATTCTCAATTTACATTGTGTGTTTAAATTGGTTCTAATCCAATAAAAATAATTCTTAATTTACATTGTGTGTAAACACGTGCTTTTCTACCTCTTGAATAGCACAAACAATTCTCTCTCAATTAAAACTACAATGCTTAAAATTCAAATAAGATCAAATCTCTCAAAAATCTCTCAAAATCGTCGTGAAAAGTGAGAAAGTTACGAAGTTGAATTCGAAAAAAATGATGAGAAAATGACATAAGAAGATGAGGAAGAAGAAATAGCAGAATATGAAAACAAGAAAGATATAGAGTTTTGAATTATGCAGAGTTTTGAATTATGCAGAATTTATTAGCACACATACCGAAATTTCTTAAACAATACACTTAAATATTTTCGTGTTACATCGAAATTTGTTACAAATATAGTAAAATGTTACCTCTAATGTTGCATTTTTTTTCTTATTTTTTTTTGTTTCTTTCTTTCTTTTAGTTGAATGAATATAAGTTCATCCCATTTCAAATAATTTTGCAGCATTATGTATTTTTTCTTCTTTGTTTGATTTTTTTTGTTTTTATTTTGTTAAGAGAGTAAAACAAGAAAAAATTTGAAAAGGTAAGATAAAAGGTTAAAGATGAATAAGAAAAAAAGAAGATGGTGATGATGATGAAAAAAAGAACAAGCAATAGAAAAAGAGGAAGAAGAGGAAGAGTTTTGAATTATGTAAAATTTATTAGTACAAAAACACCGAAAATTTTTAAACAATACAATTAAATATTTTCGTGTTACATCGAAATTTGCTGCAAATACAGAAAAATATTTCCTTTAATGCTGTATTTTTTCTTCTTTCTTCCTCTCTTTCTTTCTTTCAAAGAATGAATGTATGTTTATCCTCTTCGAAGTGATTTTGTAGCATTTATGTGTTTCTTCTTCTTCTTTTGTTTGATTTTTTTGTTTTTATTCTTATTAAGAGAGTAAAATAAGAAGAAACTTGAGAAGATAAAACAAGAAAAAAAAAGGAGACGATGATGATGATGAAAAAGAAGAATAAGAAACAGTAGAACATGAGGAGGAGGGAGAAGAAGAGTTTTGAATTATGCAGAACTTATAAGCACACATACATCGAAAATTCTTAAACAATACACTTAAATATCTTCGTGTTACACTGAAATTTGCTGCAAATACAGAAAAATATTTTCTTTAATGCAGAACTCTTACATTACATTCAATTCAAACCATCAACGATGAACAACAATTTTCACAAACAAAAACAACATTATTCACCTACTAGAATAAAAAACTACTAACAAAAACATTAACTAGAATCAAACTACTCCTCAACCACTTGATTGGATTCAAAACAATAATCAACTTCCCTCTGGTTCAATTGAAAATCTGAATTTGAATTATTCATTATCTTCAATAATGAGATAACTGTTCAGAACTGATTTTAAAGCTTGATTTCAATAACGTAGAGAACGAACGAAGAGAATGCAGAGATGACAAAGAACGTAGATAAAACACGTGGAGAAAATTCAAAAATGAAAACGAAATCCTTTCGAAAAAGACAGTTATATATTCGCGTGTTGATTGAAAAGTTGGTTAGATAGTGGCGCATGAGGTGAATTAGGTTAAAGAGACTTCAATGGACTTGTATGGAATAATGACTTGTATGTGGAGAATATTTGTTAATTATATTAGTGTCAAACTGTCAATTACTTATGTAAAAATGTAACCGACAGGTTTCCAGTTGAGTTGACATTTTTTGTTGGAAAGAGGTTGAGTTAGACATTTTATTTCAAACTTTATTTGCAATGGCCAGGTTACAAGTTTCACCATACTGCTGCTACCAATGACAATCGAATTGTAGGATTTTTTATTTAAATAAATTAAATAAATGTTTTACTTCTTGAAATAAATAATTATAAAAATTATTACCAAAATCTGTCTTCCAGTAGTAAATGAGATATGTATAAGCTTATCTCGTTTACAATTGTAGGATTTTTTATTTAAATAAATTAAATAAATGTTTTACTTCTTGAAATAAATAATTATAAAAATTATTACCAAAATCTGTCTTCCAGTAGTAAATGAGATATGTATAAGCTTATCTCGTTTACATTGTAAACGAGATAAGGGTGGGGGATGACTATATATATATGTCATTTACAGCGAGGTTCTTGGCCCCAGTTCGAATCTTTCGACCACTTTCTCATCTCTTTTACCCCTTTCTGACCATATTATCGAGTAATACAAAGATGGTGCGTGCAGATACACGTGATCGGGACATCAACAGGCTAAATATGACATGGTACTATGCTGGACAACTGACTTTGCAGTTAGTTCTATTATCTTCAGTTTTATATAATCCCATATATGTATTGCCATGGTTAAGGTACTTGCCAAGAACTAGAATAGAATTTGTATCATTAAGAACATGTCACTGATAGAAATTGGTAATTCTAGTAATGTGGTTATTATTTTTTTGGCAATTAAGTTGTTAACTACATAATTATTAATTTAGAGTTTAAATAATGAGGTAGTTGCTTTCCAATCATTGAGTCTAGTTTCTTTGTCACACGTTTCTTAATTTATTAATTTAGTTAGTAACTATCCAATTTTGATAATTAGATTATTAAGTTAAGTCAAAGTTTGATAGTTAGATTATTAATTACTTTACTTTAGTTAAGAAAGTACATATTAATAGAAAATGTCATGACGGCATAAATTCAGTTAGTACATACGTGTAAAATTCTGTTAAGCAAATGTATAGAATAGTCAAGACAGTTTGATATGTTGATGGACCTATACAAATTTTTAATTTTTAATGATTGTGAAATCTTTTTCTTTGTTAGAGGCATCGCCTACTCTTGTCCCAGCCAGTGAGTCACATGCTTCCTCCACCCGACACCATCGTCCCGTATCTGAGGGAGGTTGAATTTGGCGAAACAGTGCCTCTTAGAGATTTCGTATTCGACAAATCCCTGATTACATCATTCGTGGAGTGATGGCGTCCGGAGACCCACACATTCCAACTATCGTGGGGTGAGGCCTGATAAACCCCGTTTCTAGGGTTTATCTTGTGTTGAATTTAGAGCAATTTGTTAACCTTTTCTCATATTTATTCAATAAAATAGCATAGTTTCATGATTGTCTCTTAATTTGTGCCTAAATGTGAACACATGCTTTTGGACCCTTGATTTGATGATTTTAATCTTCCTTTGATTCCACTAGATGCCTTGATGTGTTTGCTAATGATTTCAGATTGAAAAGGGCTAGGAATGGATCAAAGGAGTGAAGAGAAAGTATGCAAAGTGGAGAAATCATGAAAAGCCAAAGATTTGAGACAAGTCCATGGACGCGCACGCGCACTGAACGCCCACGCGTGGATCGCGCACAGCACGCGTACGCGTCGATGCTGACACATGATTTTTAAGTGAATTCATGCCCAGCAAGTTCACAGAAGGTGTGGGGCCCAATCTGAACCCTCTTTGGTGCCAAAATGCACAAAAAGGACCAAGGATTGAAGGGGAAGGCATCAATTAGTCATAGTATAAGTTCAGTTTTGAGAGTTAGTTTTCTAGAGAGAGAAGCTCTCTCTTCTCTCTAGAATTAAGATTAGGTTTAGGTTTTAATTTCTTAGATCTAGGTTTTAATCTTTTGCTTTCATCTACTTCTACCTTTCAATTCTATTTTGCTACATCTTGTTCTTCTATTCTCTGGTTGCAATTTCCTTTATTTCCTTCCCTTACTTTGTAAGTTGATTTACACTTGTTCTTCTTATTTTCTCTTAATGCAATTTGAGGTATTTCACGTTAATTGTGTTTTCTTAGATTGTTGTTAATTCTTTGCATCTATTTGTTGTTAGAATTCATTCTTATTGTCAATTTACCATGCTTTTCTTTTATGCCTCCCAAGTGTTTGATAAAATGCTTAGAAGGATGTTGAGTAGAATCTTGTGTTCTTGGCTTGAGATGGTAAATGAGGAATTCTTGAGTCACTAATGACCAAGTAATTGGTGATTGGTAGCTGGTATGCGAAATTGTGATTCACACTTTTCACAACTCCGCATAGCTAACCAGCAAGTGCACTGGGTCGTCCAAGTAATACCTTACGTGAGTAAGGGTCGATCCCATTGAGATTGTCGGCTTGAAGCAAGCTATGGTCATCTTGTAAATTTTAGTCAGACGGATTCAAATGGTTATAAGGTGTTGATAATTAAAAGATAATTAAAACGGAAAATAAAAGACAGTTACTTATGTAGTTCCTTGGTGGGAATTTTAGATAAGCGTTTGGAGATACTTTGTTGCCTCTGAACCTCTGCTTTCCTATTGTCTTCATCCAATCATGCCTACTCCCTTCCATGGCAAGCTGTATGTTGGTGGATCATCGTTGTCAATGGCTACCATCTGTCCTCTCAGTGAAAACATGTCCTCTACGATTTCCCGCATGGTTAATCAGCTGTCGGTTCTCGATCGTGTCAGAATAGAATACATTTATTCTTTTACACACTGTCACTGCGCCCAACAGTCACGAGTTTGAAGCTCGTCACATTCTTCCCATCCCAGATCCTACTCGAAATACCACAGACAAGGTTTAGACTTTCCAGATCTCAAGAATGCTGTCAATTGATTCTAGCTTATACCATGAAGGTTCTAACGTCACGAATTCGAATGCTCTGTTGTCAGGACAGGTGATTCAGATCCGTGGGTCAGAGACCAAAGAGAGTATACTCCAGCCGTCGTTCAATGACTACGTTGAACATCATGTAGTCTGCTTTGTGGTTGTCAGGCACGCGGATCTTGGCTAAGCGAGTAACGAAGATTAGGTGATTGTCACGGGTCACCCCTTCATTCTAACTTAACTGAATTAAGTACAAGAGTATATCTTGGAGGAGAAGTAGGCGTGAATTGAATAGAAAAACAATAGTACTTGCATTAATACTCGAGGAATAACAGAGCTCCTCACCTTAATCTGTGAGGTGTAAAAACTCCACCGTTGGAAAATACATAAGAACAAGGTCTACGCATGGCCGAATGGCCAGCATCCCAAATGGCATAATACAATCGAAATAGGGTTCAAAGACCTGATCTAAGGATCGAAAAATGGTCCAAAGATGTGAATACAATAGTAAAAGGTGCTATTTATACTAAACTAGTAAACAATGTTTACAGAAAATGAGTAGATAGTGCAGAAATCTACTTCCAGGGCCCACTTGGTGTGTGTTTGGGCTGAGCATTGAAGCTTTCACGTGCATAGGCTCTTCTTGGAGTTTAAACGCCAGTTTTGGTGCCATTTTGGTGTTTAACTCCAGCTTTGGTGCCAGTTCTGGCGTTTTACGCCAGAAAAGAGTCTCTGGTGGGCGTTTGGACGCCAGTTAGGGCCATCAAATCTCTGGCAAAGTATGAACTATTAAACATTTCTGGAAAGCACAAGATGTCTACTTTCCAAAGCAATTAAGAGCGCGCCAATTAATCTTCTGTAGCTCCAGAAAATCCACTTCGAGTGGAGAGAGGTCAGAATCCAACAGCATATGCAGTCCTTTCTCAGCCTCTGAATCAGATTTTTGCTCAGGTCCCTCAATTTCAGCTAGAAAATACCTGAAATCACAGAAAAACACACAAACTCATAGTAAAGTCCAGAAATGTGATTTTTGCATAAAAACTAATAAAAATATACTAAAAAGTAACTAAAACATACTAGAAACTACCTAAAAACAATGCCAAAAAGCGTATAAATTATCCGCTCATCACAACACCAAACTTAAGTTGTTGTTTGTCCCCAAGCAACTGAAAACAAAATATGATAAAAAGAAGAGAATATACAATAAATTCCAAAACATCAATGAAGTTTAGTTCTAATTAGATGAACGGTGCTAGTAGCTTTTTTCTTCTGAAATGTTTTGGCATCTCACTTTATCCTTTGAAGTTCAGAATGATTGGTCTCTAAAGGAACTCAGAATTCAGATAGTGTTATTGATTCTCCTAGTTCAGTATGATGATTCTTGAACACAGTTACTTTATGAGTCTTGGCGGTGACCCTAAGCACTTTGTTTTCCAGTATTACCACCGGATACATAAATGCCATAGACACATAACTAGGTGAACCTTTTCAGATTGTGACTCAGCTTTACTAGAGTCCCCAGTTAGAGGTGTCCAGAGCTCTTAAGCTTACTCTTTTTCTTTAGATCACGACTTTAACCACTCAGTCTCAAGCTTTTCACTTGGACCTTCATGACACAAGCATATGGTTAGGGACAGCTTGATTTAGCCGTTTAGGCCAGGATTTTATTCCCTTGGGCCCTCCTATCCATTAATGCTTAAAGCCTTGGATCTTTTTTACCCTTGATTTTTCTTTTTCTTTCTTTATTTTTTTTTCGCCATTTTTTTTGCAAGCTTTTTCCTTTTCACTAATTTTTCTTGCTTCAAGGATCAATTTTATGATTTTTCAAATTATCAATAACATTTCTCTTTTTTCATCATTCTTTCAAGAGCCAACAATTTTAACATTCATAAACTTCACTATAAAAAATATGCACTGTTCAAGCATTCATTCAGAAAACAAAAGTATTGCCACCACATCAAAATAATTAAACTAATTTCATGATAGAATTCGAAATTCATGTACTTCTTATTCTTTTGCAATTAGAAACATTTTTCATTTAAGAAAGGTGAAGGATTTATGGGACATTCATAGCTTCAAGGCATAGACACTAGACACTAATGATCATGTAATAGAGACACAAACAGAGACAAACAGAAAGCATAGGAAATTGAAAAACAGAAAGATAAGAGCAAGGAAATTAAAGAACGGGTCTACCTCAGTGATGGCAGCTAGTTCTCCTTCTTGAATATCTTATGGAGTGCTTGAGCTCCTCAATGTCTCTTCCTTGCCTTTGTTGCTCTTCCCTCATGGCTCTTTGGTCCTCTCTAATTTCATGGAGGATGATGGAATGCTCTTGGTGCTCCATCCTTAGTTGCTCCATGTTGGAACTCAAATCCCCTAAAGAGGTGTTGAGTTGTTCCCAATAGTTGTGTGAAAGAAAATGCATCCCTTGAGGCATCTCAGGGATTTCTTGATGAAGGACTTCCTCATGCGCTTGTTGAGGTCCATGAGTGGGCTCTCTTGTTTGCTCCATCCTTTTTTTAGTGATGGGCTTGTCCCCTTCAATGAGGATGTCTTCCTCTATGACAATTCCGGCTAAATAGCATAGGTGACAGATGAGATGAGGGAAGGCTAACCTTGCCAAAGTAGAGGGCTTGTCAGCCACCTTGTATAGTTCTAGAGGTATGATCTCATGAACTTCCACTTCCTCTCTAATCACGATACTATGGATCATGATAGCCCGATCCACAGTTACTTCGGATCGGTTGCTAGTAGGAATGATAGAGTGTTGGATGAACTCCAACCATCCTCTAGCCATGGGTTTGAGGTCAAGCCTTCTTAGTTGAACCGGCTTGCCTTTGGAGTCTCTCTTCCATTGGGCTCTTTTCACACAGATGTCCATGAGGACTTGGTCCAACCTTTGATCAAAGTTGACTCCTCTAGTGAAAGGATGAGAATCTCCTCTCGTGGTTGGCAAGTTGAACGCCAACCTCACATTTTCCGGACTGAAATCTAATTATTTTCCCCGAACCATTGTAAGCCAATTTTTTGGGTTCGGTTCATACATTGATCATGGTTCCTAGTGATCCATGCATTAGCATAGAACTCTTGAACCATTAAGATTCCGACTTGTTGGATAGGGTTGGTGAGAGCTTTCCAACCTCTTCTCCGAATCTCTTGTCGGATCTCCGGATATTCGCCCTTTTTGAGCTTGAAGGGGACCTCGGGGATCACCTTCTTCTTGGCTACAACTTCATAGAAGTGGTCTTGATGGACCTTTGAGATGAATCTTTCCATCTCCCATGACTTGGAGGTGGAAGCAATTATCTTCCCTTTCCTCTTCCTTGAGGTTTCTCCGGCCTTAGGTACCATTAATGGTTATGGAAAATTAAAAGCAAGGATTTTTCCATACCAAACTTAAGAGATTTGCTCGTCCTCGAGCAAAAGAAGAAAGAAGAGAGTAGAAGAAGAAGAGAAGTGGGAGATGGAGGCTTGAAATGGTTCGGCCAAGGGGGGTTTTGAATGTATGTGATGTGTGAAAATGAAGGAGTAAGGAGGGGTATTTATAGGGTAAGAAAGGGAGTTGGTTCGTGTGAGAAGGGGTGGGTTTGGGAGGGAAATGGTTTGAATTTGAGTGGGTGAGGGTAGGTGCTTTGTATGATGGGTTTTTTGGGAATTAGGGGAAGGATGTGAGTGGTGAAGAGAATATGGGGAAGAGGGTAAGATTTGATAGGTGAGTGGTGTATTGGGTAGAGTGTTCTAGAGAGGTATGAAGAGGAGAGAGAGTGAGGTAGGGGTAAGTGGGAATCCTGTGGGGTCCACAGGTCCTGAGGTGTCAAGGATTTCTCATCCCTGCACCTTTCTGGCGTTCAAACGTCCCCTGTGTGGCATTTCTGGCGTTAAACGCCAGTTTACTACCCTTTTTGGCATTTAAACGCCAGTTTGTTGCCCTTTTCTGGTGTTTAAACACCAGTCTGCTTGCCAGTTCTGGCCAGAATGCTGCCAGGCTGGGTGTTTAAACGTCATTTTTCTTCCTTTACTAGCGTTTAAATGCCAGTTTGCTTGCCAGTTTTGGTGTTTAACACCCAGAATGGTGCCAGGCTGGGCATTAAACACCCATATTGGTATCCTTACTGGTGTTTAAACGCCAGTAAGCTCGTCCTCAAGGGTGTGCTATTTTTGATGTTGTTTTTGATTTTGCCTTAATTTTGGCAGTTGTTTTTGTGACTACACATGATGATTATCTTAAAGAAAACATAGAATAACAATGGAAAACAAAATGAAAGAGTAATTAATATAGATAAATAAAATTGGGTTGCCTCCCAGTAAACGCTTCTTTAATGTTAAAAGCTTGACAGGAAGCTCTTACAGAGCTTCACAGATGCTCAGAGCATGATTGTGGCCTCCCAACACCAAACATAGAGTTTGGATGTGGGGGCTTTGCTTGACTCTGCATGGAGAGAATTGGATGAAGCTTTTCATGCTTCCTCTCCATGCTTACAGAGGGAAATTCTTGAGCCTTAAACACAAGGTAGTCCTCATTCACTTGAAGGACTAACTCTCCTCAGTCTACATCAATCACAACTTTTACCAAGACGTCCTCTACAAGTCTATAAGCCTGTTTCTTTGATTTTTTTGCCATCTCTAGTGAGATTCTTGCAGCTTGTACCTCAAAGATCCCTAGTTTCTCTATTACAGAGAGTGGCATGAGATTTACACTTGACCCTAGGTCACACAGAGGCTTCTCAAAGGTCATGGTGCCTATGTTGCAAAGTATTAAGAACCTTCCGAGATCCTCTTTCTTCTGAGATAACTTCAGTTGAACCGATGCATTTAGTTCACTGATGAGCAATGGGGGTTCATCCTCCCAAGTCTCATTACTAAATAATTTGGCATTCAGCTTCATGATTTCTCCTAGATACTAAGCAACTTGCTCTTCAGTAATAACTTCATCTTCTTGATAAACCCGTTTTTAGGGTTTATCTTGTGTTGAATTTATAGCATTTTGATAACATTTCCTCACATTTATTCAATGAATTAGCATAGTTTTGTGATTGTCTCCTTATGTGTGCTTAGATGTGAAAACACGCTTTTTAGGCCTTTAACTTGATGATTTTAATCTCCCTTTGATTCCACTAGATGCCTTGATGTGATTGTTAGTGATCTCAGATTGAAAAGGGCTAGGAATGGATCAAAGGAGTAAAGAGGAAAGCATGCGAAGTGGAGAAATAATGAAAAGCCAAAGAATTGGAAAACGCCATGGGCGCGCACGCGCACTGCACACCTCCGCGCGGATTGCAAATTGACTCATGGACGCGCACGCACACTGTATGCGTCCGCGCCGAAGGCTGCACATGATTTTTAAATAGAAAACGTGCCCAGCAATTTCTGGGAAGCTGTGGGGCCAAGTTGCAACCAATTTTGGTGCCAAAATGCTTTAAAGGATCAAGGATTGAAGGGGGAAATCATCATGCTACCATTCTAGTATCTTTAGTTCATTCATACACATTAGAATTAGTTTTAGAGAGAGAAGCTCTCACTTCTCTCTAGAATTAGAATTAGGATTAGGTTTATGTTAATCTCTCCTCTTAGATTTAGATTTAATTCATGATTTGATTTACTATTCCTTTATCAATTCTTACTCCTCTACTCTCCCTCTCTCTAGTTTTGTACTTTAATCCTTGTAATTCTTTACTTTGTTGTGGATCTACTTTTGTTTCTCTTACTTTCTTTTAATGCAATTTGAGGTAATTCATGAAAATTGTGATTTCCTTGATTGTTGTTGTTGATTCTTTGCATTTGATTGTTGTTAGAATTCATTCTTGTTGTGATTTACTATGCTTTTCTTTTGTACATTCCAAGTGTTTGATGAAATGCTTGGAAGGATGTTAGAGTAGAATTCTATGTTCTTGGCTTGGGAAGGTAACTTAGGACTTCTTGAGTTACTAATGTTCAAGTGATTGATAGTTGATATCCTTTGACTCTAGCCTTCATTAATTCAATTAGTGGAAAGCTAGGATTTATGGACTTGGATTGATATAACTCACTTGACTTTCCTTGCTACTTGTTAGAGGATGACTTAGTGGGATTGTTCCTTGCAACTATCAAAATTGTGGTTAGTGATAAGGATAGAGACCCTTGACAACCAACCTTTGCCAAGACCGTTTTGTTATTAGAATTTCATTACCATTTACTTTTCATGTTTCTCATTCAAAACCCCAAAATATACAAGTCCATAACCAATAACAAGAACACTACCCTGCAAGTCCTTTGAGAGACGACCCGAGGTTTAAATACTTCAGTTTTGGCATCTCTATACTCGCATGATTGTGAACATGATTATTGAGCACAATTTATCACCATCTTTTAATTTAGCTATTGGTGCACGAAATTGTTATCACACTTTTGTAATCCGCACAATTAACCAGCAAGTGCACGGGGTCATCCAAGTAATACCTTACGTGAGTAAGGGTCGAATCCCACGGAGATTGTTCATTGAAGCAAGCTATGGTTATCTTATTAATCTTAGTCAGTATACCAATTATAGTTATCAATTGACTTGTAAATAAACAAGAGAGCATGGATTAAATGATACTTATTATGCAGTAATGGAGAATATGTTAGAGTTTTGGAGATGCTTTGTCTTCTGAATTCCTGTAACATAATGCTTTCTCACTTTCAAACATGCAAGGCTCCTTCCATGGCAAGCTGTATGTAGGGCGTCACCATTGTCAATGGCTACTTCCCATCCTCTCAGTGAAAATGGTCCAAATGCTCTGTTACAGCACAGCTAATCATCTGTCGGTTCTCGATCATGTTGGAATAGGATTCATTGATCCTTTTGCATCTGTCACTACGCCCAACACTCGCGGGTTTGAAGCTCATCACAGTCATCCAATCCCTGAATCCTACTCGGAATACCACAGACAAGATTTAGACTTTCTGGATTCTCAAGGATGCTGCCAATGGATTCTAGCTTACACCACGAAGATTCTGATTAAGGAATCTAAGAGATACTCATTCAATCTAATGTAGAACGGAGGTGTTTGTCAGCCACATGTTCATGGGTTGAGAATGGTGATGAGTGTCACAGATCATCACATCCATCACAGTTAAGTACAAATCAGCATCTTAGATAGAAACAAGCGTGTTTGAATGGAAAAAAGAAATCATTGCATTAATTCATCGAGACGCTGCAGAGCTCTTCATCCCCAATAATAGAGTTTAGAGACTCATACCGTCAAAAAGTATATAGTTCAAATCTAAAATGTCATGAGATACAAAGTGAGTCTCTAAAAGTTGTTTAAATACTAAACTAGTAACCTAGGTTTACAGAAATTGAGTAAACTAAGAAGGATAGTGCAGAAATCCACTTCTGGAGCCCACTTGGTATGTGCTGGGGCTGAGACTTAAGCTTCTCATGTGCCTGGGCTGTTTTTGGAGTTAAACGTCAGGTTGTAACCTGTTTCTGGCGTTCAACTCCAACTTGTAACCTATTTCTGGCGTTCAACGCCAGAATGCAACATGGAACTGGCGTTAAACGCCAGTTTACGTCGTCTATCTTCGCGAAAAGTATGCACTATTATATATTGCTGGAAAGCCTTGGATGTCTACTTTCCAACCCAATTGAGAGCGCGCCAATGGAACTTCTGTAGCTCCAAAAAATCCATTCTGAGTGCAGGGAGGTTAGAATCCAACAACATCAGCAGTCCTTTTTCAGCCTGAATCAGATTTTTGCTCAGCTCCCTCAATTTCAGCCAGAAAATACCTGAAATCACAGAAAAACACACAAACTCATAGTAAAGTCAAGAAATATAATTTTTGCCTAAAAACTAATAAAAATCTACTAAAAACTAACTAAAACATACTAAAATCTACATGAAATTACCCCCAAAAAGCGTATAAAATATCCCGCTCATCAGCTATTCTCCATCATACCACTAACTCTCTATCTCATTTTCCACTCACTAACTTGTCTAACCCCCCTAACGTTTCATTTCAATTAACTCCTTACTATTCTTTTGAGGTATCATGCTGAATATGCCAAATACATGAGCATTGTGTTACATTGGTTGAAATATTGAATTCTTGGTCTATGCTTCTGTTTTCTATGCTTACTTGCAATCCAAGTTTCCTGTTTTAGTTCACATCATGATTACTTGCCATTTGCCTTACATCCTAAACATGTTTCCTTGCTTCTTGCTACTTGCCTACTTACTTATATTCTATCATATTCTTTTTTTCAGGATGTCAGATAGGGAAAAAGGCAAAGCCAAGGCTACTACCTCTAGGAAGAGGAAAGCACCTCAAGCCCCCACTCCCTCCCCATATGCTAACTATATAAGGAACCCACTGAATGAGGTGGAAAAGGAAAATCAGCAGCTCCCACCCACTGACTCAGCCAATTTCCCTAATTTGTATTGTGAGCTTCGCTTCCCCACATATCGGAAGACGAATCTAAATATTGAAAAGAAGTTGGCCCTTCCTAGCGACGTAAGGCGTCCCATAGAGGCCCGTATTCGGGGATTGGGCCTAGACTTTGTCGATAGAGATGTGGGCAGGATTAATGTATCATGGGTCAAGGAATTCTACTGTAACTTCTTTAGGGCGAATCTTGACTCAGTCTTTCTACGGGGCGGGCAAATTTCAGTCACTGAGGCTGCCATTCAGGATGCTTTGCATTGCCTATCTAGGACTGGTCCCACAGATGCCCATGAGCAGGCAGAGGTGGCACTACACTGTATGACCTTTGATTATGATGCCTTGAGGGAGGTCATTGCCACACCGGACGCCCCTTGGGTGATGGATGCTACCAACAAAAGGCCCAAGTGGATGTTATTCACTCATCTATCTAGAGAGGCTAAGACTTGGCAGCAGATATTCTCCCATTATGTCATGCCCACTACCCACTACTCTGAGATTCCTATGGATATGCTTACCCTGATCGGCTGTGTCATGGAGGGGAAAGAGGTCTACTTTCCCCGGTTGATCAGGAGGGGCATGTGGCGGGCACACATCCGTGGGTTACTACCCTTTCCTACATTGGTCACTTGGATGGTAGAGTTAGCTGGTGCCCTATGGAGGGATGATGACGCGATTCCACCATCCCCAGCCGAGGATGACAAGGAGACTACTATTCCTTGGGGTACGTGGGTGCACGAGAAGCTACCCTCCAGGCGCTGCTCTCGAGCTAGACCAGCGATAGAGGCACCTGGACCCTCTTCTTCAGCAGCAGCTGCACCTGTACCACCCCCACCCGCACCCGAGCCGACATATCTTCTGGTTCAGCGTCTATTTCGATTTATAGAGCACCATGAGCACCGTATTATGCGTCGCCTAGACCGAATTGATCAGATATTCGTCGCCCAGGGAATTGAGCTACCCCCTCTAGCAGAGTCCTCCGGCTTCGATGAGGAGACACATGAGGAGGAGCACGCAGAGGCACATGAGGAGGAGCCGGTCCACATGGAGGCACCACGACAGACCCAGGCTACCCAGGAGACACAGGAGCCTCCGCCCCAGTCAGAGCCAGAGCCGACCAGTGTACCTCTCCCTGAGCCTGAGGATTAGCATTGGGGATGATGCTTGATCTTAAGTGTGGGGAGGTTGCCGTTAGCACCGTCGGTAGATCGGTGAACACTTCGGCTATTTTTCTAGTTATCTTATTTTGCACACTATTGAATATATTGGTTATTTTGGATACTTCTATGTTGCATACTCTCTCATTTTGGATGTAGACATTGTGGATGTTAGATTTCATACTTTAGTTGGTCTTTTTCTTCATATAGTTATCATCTTAGCTTGTGGTTGTGATTAGAAATTGTTTTGGAATTGTCAAGACCTAGTTAACCCTTTTTCATATGAAAATTGTTTTTGATTAAAAAAGAAAAGGGTAAACTAAGAAATTTTTGGAATTTCTCAATCACAACAATGCTTAGTCAAATGATGAAATTTTTCATAACTATAGGGCACCACCCCAATTGATTGGAAAAATTTTGTGGAACTTGCTTGAATTCTATATTTTGTGAAGCATGTTTTGAGCTAAGAACACAAGCAAGTGAGTTTTGAGCCTATTGGTGTGGTTACATCTTATAACCACTTATTTCCCTTCTTGTGTGCAATTGTTCTCTTTCTATGATTGTTGATGAGCGGATAATTTATACGCTTTTGGCATTATTTTTAGGTAGTTTCTAGAAAGATCTAGCTAATTTTAGGGATAATTTTATTAGTTTTTATGCAAAATTCACATTTCTGGACTTTACTATGAGTTTATGTGTTTTTCTGTGATTTCAGGTATTTTCTGGCTGAAATTGAGGGACCTGAGCAAAAATCTGATAGGAGGCTGACAAAGGACTGCTGATGCTGTTGGATTCTGACCTCGCTGCACTCGTATTAGATTTTCTGGAGCTACAGAACTTCAAATGGCGCTCTCTTACATGCGTTGGAAAGTAGACATCCAGGGCTTTCCAGAAATATATAATGGTCCATACTTTATACGAGTTTAGACGACACAAATTGGCGTTCAACGCCAGCTCCATGCTGCATTCTGGAGTAAAACGCCAGAAACACGTCACAAACATAGAGTTAAATGCCAAAAACACGTTACAACTTGGCGTTTAACCCCAAGAGAAGCCTCTGCACGTGTAAAGCTCAAGCTCAGCCCAAGCACACACAAAAGTGGGCCCCAGAAGTGGATTTCTGCACTTAGACTTATTTCTGTAAACCCTAGTAAGTAGTTTAGTATAAATAGAACTTTGTAATATTGTATTCAGAGTCTTTTGAGAGATCTTTAATCAGTATATGTGATTTTAGACCTTCATGGGGGCTGGCCATTCGGCCATGCCTGGACCATTACCTATGTATTTTCAACACTGGAGTTTCTACACACCATAGATTAAGGTGTGGAGCTCTGCTGTACCTCGAGTTTTAATGCAAAGTACTATTGTTCTTCTATTCAATTCACGCTTATTCTTATTCTAAGATATCCATTCACACTTCAACCTGATGAATGTGATGATCCGTGACACTCATCACTATTCTCACTTATGAACGCGTGCCTGACAACCACCTCCGTTCTACCTTAGATTGAATGAGTATCTCTTGGATTCCTTAATCAGAGTCTTCGTGGTATAAGCTAGAATTATTGGCGGCCATTCCTAAGATCCGGAAAGTCTAAACCTTGTCCGTGGTATTCCGAGTAAGATCTGAGATGGGAAGACTGTGACGAGCTTCGAACTCACGAGTGTTGAGCGTAGTGACAGACGCAAAAGAATCACTGGATTCTATTCCAACATGATCGAGAACGGACAGATGATTACCCGTGCGGTGACAGTGCATTTGGACCATTTTTACTGAGAGGACGGGAGGTAGCCATTGACGCCGGTGAAACCCGAACATACAGCTTGCCATGGAAAGGAGTAAGAATGATTGGATGAAAGCAGTAAAAAAAGTAGAGATTCAGAAGGAACATAGTATCTTCATGCGCTCATCTGAAATTCCCACCAATGAATTACATAAGTATCTCTATCTCTATTTTATGCTTTATTTATCTTTATATTCGAAAACCATTATAACCATTAGAATCTGCCTGACTGAGATTTACAAGATGACCATAGCTTGTTTCAAGCCGACAATCTCCGTGGGATCGACCCTTACTCACGTAAGGTATTACTTGGACGACCCAGTGCACTTGCTGGTTAGTTGTGTGAAGTTGTGACAAAGTGTGATTCATGTTTGAGAGCACCAAGTCTTTGGCGCCATTGTTGATGATCACAATTTCGTGCACCAAGTTTATGGCGCCGTTGCCGGGGATTGTTTGAGTTTGGACAACCGACGGTTCAACTTGTTGCTCAGATTAGGTAATTTTCTTTTCAAAAAAGCTTTCAAAAATCTTTCAAAAATTTTTTTTATTATTTTTCGTTTTTCCAAAATTTTTTTCGAAAAAAAAAATACAAAAAAACTAAAAATCATAAAATCAAAAATATTTTTGTTTTTTCTTGTTTGTGTTTTGAGTCAAATTTTAAGTTTGGTGTCAATTGCATAGTTTTATTTTTCTCAAAAAATTTCAAAAATTTATGCATTGCATTATTCATGATCTTCAAGTTGTTCTTGACAAGTCTTGTTGTTTGATCTTCATATTTTCTTGTTTTGTGTCTTTTGTTATTTTTCATATGCATTCTTGAATTCTTAGTGTCTAAATATGAAAAATCTCTAAGTTTGGTGTCTTGCATGTTTTTCTTTTCTTGAAAATTTTTCAAAAATAAGTCTTGATGTTCATCTTGATCTTCAAAGTGTTCTTGGTGTTCATCTTGACATTCATAGTGTTCTTGCATGCATCATTGGTTTTGATCCAAAATTTTCATGTTTTGGGTCATATTTGTGTTTTTCTCTCTCATCATTAAAAATTCAAAAAAATCAAAAATATCTTTTCCTTATTTTACTCACAAATTTCGAAATCTTTGGGTTGACTTAGTCAAAATTTTTTTAAAATAAGTTGTTTCTTGTTAGTCAAGTCAAGATTTCAATTTTAAAAATCTTATCTTTTCAAAATCTTTTTCAAAAATTAATTTTTTTTATTTTTTTATTATTTTTGAATTTTTTAAATTGTTTTTCAAAATCTTTTTCTTAATTTCATTTCAAAATTTCAAAAACTTTACTAATAATTAATGTGATTGATTCAAAAAGTTGATGTTTGTTACTTTCTTGTTAAGAAAGGTTCAATCTTTAAATTCTAGAATCATATCTTTTAGTTTCTTGTTAGTCAAGCAATCAATTTTAATTTTCAAAATCAAATCTTTTTAAATCATATCTTTTTCAATCAAATCTTTTCCAATCATATCTTTTTCAAAAAAAAATATTTTCTAACTTCCTATCTTTTTAAAATTGATTTTCAAATCTTCTCCAACTAACTAATTGACTTTTTGTTTGTTTCTTATCTTTTTCAAAACCACCTAACTACTTTCCTCTCTCTAATTTTCGAAAATCACCTCCCTCTTTTTCAAAATTCTTTTAATTAACTAATTGTTTCAAACTTTAATTTTAATTTTATTTCTTCACTTAATTTTTGAATTTTAACTTTAAATTAAAATAAAAATAAACATAATTTCCTTTTCTTAAAATAATATTCGAATTCTCTCTCTCTCTCTCTCATCTCCTTCTATTTATTTATTTATTTACTAATACTTCTCTTCTACTCGTAATTCGAACCCTCTTCTCTTCTCTCTCTGTGTTCGAATTTTTCTTCTTCTACTCATATAAAGGAATCTCTCTACTGTGGTAAAGAGGATCCCTATTATTATTTTCTGTTTCCTTCTTTTTCATATGAGTAGGAGCAAGAACAAGAACATTCTTGTTGAAGCAGATCCAGAACCTGAAAGGACTCTGAAGAAGAAACTAAGAGAAGCTAAAATACAACAATCCAGAGAAAACCTTATAGAAATTTTTGAAAAAGAAGAGGAGATGGCAGCTGAAAACAATGACAACAACAACAATGCAAGGAAGATGCTTGGTGACTTTACTGCACTAAATTCCAACTTACATGGAAGAAGCATCTCAATCCCTGCCATTGGAGCAAACAGCTTTGAGCTAAAGCCTCAATTAGTTTCTCTGATGCAACATAATTGCAAGTTTCATGGACTTCCTTCAGAAGATCCTTTTCAGTTCTTAACTGAATTCTTGCAGATCTGTGATACTGTTAAGACCAATGGGGTTGATCCCGAGGTCTACAAGCTTATGCTTTTCCCTTTTGCTGTAAGAGACAGAGCTAGAATATGGTTGGACTCTCAACCTAAAGATAGCATGAACTCTTGGGATAAGCTAGTCATGGCTTTCTTGGCCAAGTTCTTTCCTCCTCAAAAGATGAGTAAGATTAGAGTAGATGTTCAAACCTTCAGACAGAAAGAAGGTGAATCCCTCTATGAAGCTAGGGAGAGATACAAGCAACTGACCAAAAAGTGTCCTTCTGACATGCTTTCAGAATGGACCATCCTGGATATATTCTATGATGGTCTGTCTGAATTATCCAAGATGTCACTGGACCATTCTGCAGGTGGATCCATTCACCTAAAGAAAACGCTTGCAGAAGCTCAAGAACTCATTGACATGGTTGCAAATAACCAATTCATGTACACCTCTAAGAGGAATCCTGTGAGTAATGGGATGCCTCAAAAGAAGGGAGTTCTTGAAATTGATGCTCTGAATGCCATATTGGCTCAGAACAAAATGTTGACTCAGCAAGTCAACATAATTTCTCAGAGTCTGAATGGATTGCAAAATGCATCCAACAGTACTAAAGAAGCATCTTCTGAAGAAGAAGCTTATGATCCTGAGAACCTTGCAATGGCAGAGGTGAATTACATGGGTGAAGCCTATGGAAACACCTATAATCCTGCATGGAGAAATCATCCAAATTTATCATGGATGGATCAACAAAAGCACCAACAAGGCTTTATAAATGGTGGAAGAAACAGGTTTAGCAATAGCGAGCCTTTTCCATCATCTTCTCAGCAACAGACAGAGAATTCTGAGCAGAGCCCCTCTAGCTTAGCAAACATAGTCTCTGATCTATCTAAGGCCACTTTAAGTTTCATGAATGAAACAAGGTCCCCCATTAGAAATTTGGAGGCACAAGTGGGTCAGCTGAGTAAGAAAATCATTGGAACTCCTCCTAGTACTCTCCCAAGCAATACGGAAGAGAATCCAAAAAGAGAGTGCAAGGCCATTGATATAATCAAAATGGCCGAATCCAAAGAGGAAGGGGAGGACGTGAATCCCAATGAGGAAGACCTCATGGGACGTCTCCCAGACAGAAAGGAGTTCCCTATTGAGGACCTAAAGGAATCTGAGGATCATATAGAGACCATAGAGATTCCATTAAACTTCTTTCTGCCATTCATGAGCTCTGAGAACTATTCTTCCTCTAAAGAGGATGAAGATGTAACTGATGAGCAAGTTGCTCAATATCTAGGAGCCATCATGAAGCTGAATACCAAGTTGTTTGGTAATGAGACTTGGGAAGATGAACCTCCCTTGCTCATTAGTGAACTAAATACATGGGTTCAGCAAACTTTACCTCAAAAGAAACAAGATCCTGGTAAATTCTTAATACCCTATACCATAGGCACCATGACCTTTGAGAAGGCTTTGTGTGACCTGGGGTCAGGTATAAATCTTATGCCACTCTCTATAATAGAGAAACTGAGGATCTTTGAGGTACAAGCTGCAAGAATCTCATTAGAGATGGCAGACAAGTCAATAAAACAAGCTTATGGATTGGTAGAGGACGTGTTAGTGAAGGTTAAAGGCCTTTACATCCCTGCTGATTACATAATCCTAGACACTGGGAAGGATGAGGATGATGCATCATCCTTGGAAGACCCTTCCTAGCCACAACAGGAGCTATAATTGATGTTGACAGAGGAGAGCTAGTCCTTCAATTGAATGGGGACTACCTGGTGTTTAAAGCTCAAGGATCTTCCTTTGCAACCATGGAGAGGAAGCATGAAAAGCTTCTCTCAATACAGAGTCAAACAGAGCCCCCATAATCAAACTATAAGTTTGGTGTTGGGAGGCCACAACCAAACTCTAAGTTTGGTGTTGAGAAGCCCCCACATCCAAACTCTAAGTTTGTGTTGGGAGGCCCTCATCATGCTTTGAACATCTGTGAAGCTCCATGAGAGCTCACCGTCAAGCTATTGACATTAAAGAGGCGCTTATTAGGAGGCAACCCAATTTTTATTTATCTATATTTCTATTATTCTTTTATGTTTTATTAGGTTTATGATCATGTGGAGTCACAAAACAATTGCAAAAATTAAAAACAGAATAAAAAATAGCAGAAGAAAAAGCACACCCTGAAGGAAGAGCTGTCCGGTGTTTAAACGCTAGAAACAAGCATCTGTCTGGCGTTTAACGCCAGAAACAAGCACCAAGCTGGCATTTAATGCCAGAAACAAGCATCAGACTAGCGTTAAACGCCAGAAACATGCTACATTTGGGCATTTAACTTCAGAAATAAGCTGCAGTCTGGCGTTAAACGCCAGAATTGCATACAGAGGGCATTTTACACGCCTAATTGGTGCAGGGATGATAAATCCTTGACACCTCAGGATCTGTGGACCCCACAGGATCCCCACCTACCCCACTTCTCCCTTCTTCACACAATCCAATAACACTATACCCTTCACCAATCACCTCAAT
This sequence comes from Arachis hypogaea, assembly GCF_003086295.3. Taxonomy (NCBI): domain Eukaryota; kingdom Viridiplantae; phylum Streptophyta; class Magnoliopsida; order Fabales; family Fabaceae; genus Arachis; species Arachis hypogaea. The sequence goes on from NC_092044.1 coordinate 68,503,751, forward strand.
CTCTCTTTCCCATTACACCTTCACCAATCACATCTGTCCACTCTTCCCCATAAACCCCACCTACCTTCATATTCAAAATCTCTTTCCCACCCAAACCCACCCTAAATGACCGAAACCAAACCCCTCTCCCTCCACTATATAAACCCCTCCACCCTTCTTCATTTTCACATAACACAACCCTCTCTTCTCCCCCTTAGTCGATCACACACCTCTCTCTCTCTCTCCTCCATATCTTCTTCTTCTTCTTCTTCTATTCTTCCTTCTTTTGCTCGAGGGCGAGCAACATTCTAAGTTTGGTGTGGTAAAAGCATAGCTTTTTTTGTGTTTTTCCATAACCATTGATGGCACCTAAGGCCAGAGAAACCTCAAGAAAGAGGAAAGGAAAGACAATTACTTCCATCTCTGAGTCATGGGAGATGGAGAGATTCATCTCAAAATCCCATCAAGACCACTTCTATGAAGTTGTGGCCAAGAAAAAGGTGATCCCTAAGGTCCCTTTTAAGCTCAAAAAGGGCGAATATCCAGAGATCCAACAAGAGATTAGAAGAAGAGGATGGGAAGTTCTCTCTAATCCCATTCAACAAGTCAGAATCTTAATGGTTCAAGAGTTCTATGCAAACGCATGGATCACTAGGAACCATGATCAAAGCATGAACCCAAACCCAAAGAATTGACTTACAATGGTTCGGGAGAAATGCTTAGATTTCAGTCCGGAGAACGTAAGGTTGGCGTTCAACTTGCCTATGATGCAAGAAGACGCACGCCCCTACACTAGAAGGGTCAACTTTGATCAAAGGTTGGACCAAGTCCTCATGGACATATGTGTGGAAGGAGCTCAATAGAAAAGAGACTCAAAAGGCAAGCCGGTTCAATTGAGAAGACTGGACCTTAAGCCTGTGGCTAGAGGATGGTTGGAGTTCATCCAACACTCCATCATCCCCACTAGAAACCGATCCGAAGTAACTGTGGATCGGGCCATCATGATCCATAGCATCATGATTGGAGAGGAGGTAGAAGTTCATGAAGTCATCTCTCTAGAACTATACAAAGTAGCCAAAAAGCCCTCCACCTTGGCAAGGCTAGCTTTTCCTCATCTCATTTGCCCTCTATGCAACTTAGCTGGAGTTGTCATAGAAGGAGACATCCTCATTGAAGAGGACAAGCCCATCACTAAGAAGAGGATGGAGCAAACAAGAGAGCCCATTCATGGATCTCAAGAGACGCATGAGGAAGCTCATCATCAAGAAATTCCTGAGATGCATCAAGGGATGTATTTTCCTCCAAACAACTATTAGGAACAACTCAACACTTCTCTAGAAGGATTGAGTCATGACATGAACCAATTAAGGGTGGAACACCAAGAACACTCCATCATTCTCAATGAGATTAGAGAAGATCAAAGAGCTATGAGGGAGGAGCAACAAAGGCAAGGAAGTGACATAGAGGAGCTCAAAAACACCATTGGTCTTTAAAGAAGAAGGCGCCATCATCACTAAGGTGGACTCATTCCTTAACTTCCTTGTTCTTATCTCTCTGTTTTTTGGTTTTTGAACTTCATGTTTGCCTATGTTTGTATCTTTATTACATGATCATTAGTATTTAGTAACTATGTCTTAAAGCTATGAATAATTCCATGAATCCTTCACCTTTATTAAATGAAAAATGTTTTTAATATAAAAGAACGATAAGTACATGAGTTTTGAATTCATCCTTTAAATTAGTTTAATTATATTGATGTGGTGACAATACTTTTTGTTTTCTGAATGAATGCTTGAATAGTGCATATTTTTGATCTTGCTGTTTATGAATGTTAAAATTGTTGGCTCTTGAAAGAATGATGAACAAAGAGAAATGTTATTGATAATCTGAAAAATTATGAAATTGATTCTTGAAGCAAGAAAAAGGAGTGAAGAACAAAGCTTGCGAAAAAAAAATTTTAAGAAAGAAAAAGAAAAAAAAGCAAGCAGAAAAAGCCAATAGCCTTTAAAACCAAAAGTCAAGGGTAAAAAGGATCCAAGGCTTTGAGCATCAATGGATAAGAGGGCCTAAGGAAATAAAATTCAGGCCTAAGCGGCTAAATCAAGCTGTCCCTAACCATGTGCTTGTGGCATGCAGGTCCAAGTGAAAAGCTTGAGACTGAGTGGTTAAAGTCGTGATCCAAAGCAAAAAGAGTGTGCTTAAGAGCTCTGGACACCTCTAACTGGGGACTTTAGCAAAGCTGAGTCACAATCTGAAAAGGTTCACCCAGTCATGTGTTTGTGGCATTTATGTATCCGGGGGTAATATTGGAAAACAAAGTGCTTAGGGCCACGGCCAAGACTCATAAAAGTAGCTGTGTTCATGAATTAACATACTTAACTAAGAGAATCAATAACAATATCTGAAATTCTGAGTTCCTATAGATGCCAATCATTCTGAATTTCAAAGGATAAAGTGAGATGCCAAAACTATTCAGAAGCAAAAAGCTGCAAGTCCCGCTCATTTAATTAGAACTAATATTCATTGATATTTTGGGATTTGTAGTATATTCTCTTCTTTTTATCCTATTTGATTTTCAATTGCTTGGGGACAAGCAAAAATTTAAGTTTGGTGTTGTGATGAGCGGATAATTTATACGCTTTTGACATTGTTTTTAGGTAGTTTCTAGTAAGATCTAGCTACTTTTAGGGATGTTTTTATTAGTTTTTATGCGAAATTCACATTTTTGGACTTTACTATGAGTTTGTGTGTTTTTCTGTGATTTCAGGTATTTTCTGGCTGAAATTGAGGGACTTGAGCAAAAATCTGATAGGAGGCTGACAAAGGACTGCTGATGCTGTTGGATTCTGACCTCCCTGCACTTGTAATGGATTTTCTGGAGCTACAAAACTCCAAATTGCGTGCTCTCAATTGAGTTGGAAAGTAGACATCCAGGGCTTTCCAGCAAACTGGCGTTCAATGCCAGCTCTATGCTGCATTCTGGAGTAAAACGCCAGAAACACGTCACAAACCAGAGTTAAACACCAAAAACACGTTACAACTTGGCGTTTAACCCCAATAGAAGCCTCTGCACGTGTAAAGCTCAAGCTCAGCCCAAGCACACACCAATGTGGGCCCCGGAAGTGGATTTCTGCACTTAGACTGATTTCTGTAAACCCTAGTAACTAGTTTAGTATAAATAGAACTTTTTACTATTGTATTTAGAGTCTTTTGAGAGATCTTTAATCAGTGTGTGCGATTTTAGACCTTCATAGGGGCTAGCCATTCGGCCATGGCTGGACCATTACCTATGTATTTTCAATGGTGGAGTTTCTACACACCATAGATTAAAGTGTGGAGCTCTGCTGTATCTCGAGTTTTAATGCAAAGTACTATTGTTCTTCTATTCAATTCACACTTATTCTTATTCTATGATATCCATTCGCACTTCAACCTGATGAATGTGATGATCCGTGACACTCATCACTATTCTCACTTATGAACGCGTGCCTAACAACCACCTCCGTTCTACCTTAGATTGAATGAGTATCTCTTGGATTCCTTAATAAGAGTTTTCTTGGTATAAGCTAGAATTATTGGCGGCCATTCCTAAGCTCCAGAAAGTCTAAATCTTGTCTGTGGTATTTCGAGTAGGATCTGAGATGGGATGACTGTGACGAGCTTCAAACTCACGAGTATTGGGCGTAGTGACAGATGCAAAAGAATCACTGGATTCTATTCCAACATGATCGAAAACCGACAGATGATTAGCCGTGCGGTGACAGCGCATTTGGACCATTTTCACTGAGAGGACGGGAGGTAGCCATTGACACTGGTGAAACCCGAACATACAGCTTGCCATGGAAAGGAGTAAGAATGATTAGATGAAAGCAGTAGGAAAAGTAGAGATTTCGAAGGAACACAGTATCTTCATGCGCTTATCTAAAATTCCCACCAATGAATTACATAAGTATCTCTATCTCTATTTTATGCCTTATTTATCTTTATATTCGGAAACCATTATAACCATTAGAATCCGCCTGACTGAGATTTACAAGATGACCATAGCTTGCTTCAAGCCGACAATCTCCGTGGGATCGACCCTTACTCACGTAAGGTATTACTTGGACGACCCAGTGCACTTGCTGGTTAGTTGTGCGAAGTTGTGACAAAGTGTGATTCACGTTTGAGAGCACCAAGTCTTTGGCACCATTGTTGATGATCACAATTTCGTGCACCAATTGTGATCCTTGATTTGCCCAATTCTATATGTCTAATTATTCCTTGTATTCATGCATTTATATGATTGAGGCCATTATTTCATTAGCTCACTTAACCAAATAGCCTACTTTTTACCATCCATTGCTACCAAGTTTGAGCCTACGCTTAACCCAATTATTCTTTATTTTAGCACAACAAGCCTTAAAACGGAAGACAATAAAAGTTCCTTGTTTGGATCTTTGATTGGCTTAGGCTAGTGAGAGTGTTTGTTATTCAAATTTGGGGAGATTTAGAAACATTGGTTGGGATAAAAAAAATGTTTTGTATTTTTATATTTGGAAATTGGGTGCATGCTCATGTATTGACTAAATGTATCGACTTTGTGCATTGATGATGTTGCATGAGGCTTGAAAGAAAAAAATGAGAAAAACAAAAGAAAAAAAGATAAATGTGAAAAAGAAAAAAAACTAGAAAAAGAAAAAAAGAAAAAAAATAAAAAGGGGACAAAATGCTCCAAAGCAAAGCTCAATCAAAGATCAATGCATAAGTGTTGTGAAATGAAAAGAAAATGCATGAGTATGTGAAAAAGTGAAAGATGGGTAGTTAGGATAGAACTCAATTATATAGGTCATTATATAGGTTAGGTGGGAAAGTTTAAGCCCATCAAGGATCCAAATTCTAGTCCACTTATCCATATATGATCCTACCTTGACCCTATCCCCATTACAACCAATGAAAAGACCTCATGATATTTGTATGCATGCATTGAATGGTTGTTGATTGTTAGATGAGGAACAAATTTTGGAAAAGCATGACTGGGGGAGAATTGAGTGGATCAACCCCAAACACCGAGTGAATAGAGTGTAAACACTTCCAGTGAGGGTTCGAGACTCAATTACATGTTTTCACCACTATCATCTATATTCATGCAAGTTTATAAACCCTTTTGATAGTTTCAGTACAATTGTGGGTTGGATTTAATTCCTATTGCTCTAAGCCCTTGTGCTTCTATATGATCTCTTGGAAATTGATTTGTTTTGACCAAGCAAGTGCATTCATTATAGGTAGTTGCATTTAGATAGGTTGCATGTAGCTTAGTTGTATTTAATAAATGTCATACCCCTTAGTTCATTCTTAATTTAGCATGAGGACATGCTAAGGTCTAAGTGTGGGGAGGTTGATAAACCCCGTTTTTAGGGTTTATCTTGTGTTGAATTTAGAGAACTTTGATAACCTTTCCTCACATTTATTCAATGAATTAGCATAGTTTTGTGATTGTCTCCTTATGTGTGCTTAGATGTGAAAACATGCTTTTTAGGCCTTTAACTTGATGATTTTAATCTCCCTTTGATTCCACTAGATGCCTTGATGTGTTTGTTAGTGATCTCAAATTGAAAAGGGCTAGGAATGGATCAAAGGAGTAAAGAGGAAAGCATGCAAAGTGGAGAAATCATGAAAAGCCAAAGAATTGGAAAACGCCATGGGCGCGCATGCATGCTGAAGGCCGCACGTGATTTTTAAATAGAAAATGTGCCCAGCGATTTCTGGGAAGCTGTGGGGCCAAGTTGCAACCAATTTTGGTGCCAAAATACTTTAAAGGATCAAGGATTGAAGGGGGAAATCATCATGCTACCATTCTAGTATCTTTAGTTCATTCATACACATTAGGATTAGGTTTAGAGAGTGAAGCTCTCATTTCTCTCTAGAATTAGAATTAAGATTAGGTTGAGGTTAATCTCTCCTCTTAGATGTAGATTTAATTCATGATTTGCTTTACTATTCCTTTATCAATTCTTACTCCTCTACTCTCCCTCTCTCTAGTTTTGTAGTTTAATCCTTGTAATTCTTTACTTTGTTGTGGATCTACTTTTGTTTCTCTTATTTTCTTTTAATGCAATTTGAGGTAATTCATGACAATTGTGATTTCCTTGATTGTTGTTGTTGATTCTTTGCATTTGATTGTTGTTAGAATTTATTCTTGTTGTGATTTACTATGCTTTTCTTTTTTACCTTCCAAGTGTTTGATGAAATGCTTGGAAAGATGTTAGAGTAGAATTCTATGTTCTTGGCTTGGGAAGGTAACTTAGGACTTCTTGAGTTACTAATGTTCAAGTGATTGATAGTTGATATCCTTTGACTCTAGCCTTCATTAATTCAATTAGTGGAAAGCTAGGATTTATGGACTTGGATTGATATAACTCACTTGACTTTCCTTGCTACTTGTTAGAGGATGACTTAGTGGGATTGTTCCTTGCAACTATCATAATTGTGGTTAGTGATAAGGATAGAGACCCTTGATAACCAACCTTTGCCAAGACCGTTTTGTTATTAGAATTTCATTACCATTTACTTTTCATGTTTCTGATTCAAAACCCCAAAATATACAAGTCATAACCAATAACAAGAACACAACCCTGCAAGTCCTTTGAGAGACGACCCGAGGTTTAAATACTTCAGTTTATAGATTTTAGGGGTTTGTATTTGTGACAAACAAATTTTTGTATGAAAGGATTATTGTTGGTTTAGAGACTATACTTTACAACGAGATTTCATTAGTGAAATTCTAAACTGTCAAAAATCCAATCATCACTTCTTCAGAGGAAGAATACTCATCAGAGCTCATGAATGGTAATAAGAAGTTCAGTGGAATCTCTATGGTCTCTAGATGGGCCTCAGACTCCTTTGGTTCCTCAATAGGGAACTCCTTGTTGGCCAGTGGATGTCCTATGAGGTCTTCCTTACTGGGAATTACTGCCTTTCCCTCCTTTACAAGTTCGGCCATGTTGGACGTGTAGATGGCCTTGCACTCTCTTTTTGGATTCTCTTCTGTATTGCTTGGGAGAGTACTAGGAGGAGTTTCAGTAACTCTTTTACTTAGCTGACCCACTTGTGCCTCCAAATTTTTGATGGAGGACTGTGCCTCAGTCATGAAACTGAGAGTGGCCTTAGATTGATCAGAGACTATGTTTGCTAAGCTAGAGAGGCTCTGCCCAAAGTTCTCTGTCTGTTACTGAGAAGATGATGGAAAAGGTTTGCTATTGCCAAACCTATTTCACCCACCATTATTGTTATTGAAGCCTTATTGAGGCTTATGTTGATCCTTCCATGAGAAATTTAGATGATTCCTCCATGAAGGATTATAGGTGTTTCCATAGGATTTTCTCATGTAATTCACCTCTTCCATTATAGGATTCTCAGGTTCATAAGCCTCTCCTTCAGAGGAGGCATCTTTAGCACCGCCGGATGCAGCTTGCAATCCAGTCAGATTCTGAGAAATCATATTGACTTACTGAGTTAATATTTTGTTCTGAGCCAATATGGCATTCAGAGTATCAATCTCAAGAACTCCTTTCTTTTGAGTCACCCCATTATTCACAGGATTCCTTTCAGAAGTGTACATGAACTGGTTATTTGCAACCATCTCAATGAGTTCCTGGGCTTTTGTAAGTGTTTTCAGATGAAGGGATCCACCAGCAAAGTGATCCAATGACATCTTTGAATTTCAGACAGACCATCATAGAATATACATATGATGCTCCATTCTGGAAACATGTCAGAAGGACACCTTTTGGTTAATTGCTTGTATCTTTCCCAAGCTTCATAGATGGATTCACCTTCCTTCTGTCTGAAGGTTTGGACGTCCACTCTGAGCTTACTCATCTTTTGAGGTGGAAAGAATTTGGTCAAGAAAGCATTGACCAGCTTGTCCCAAGAGTTCAGGCTTTCTTTAGGTTGTGAGTCCAACCATGTTTTAGCTCTGTCTCTCACAGCAAAGGGAAAAAGCATAAGTCTGTAGACCTCGGGATCAACCCCATTGGTCTTAACAGTATCACAGATCTGCAAGAATTCAGTTAAGAATTGATGAGGATCTTCTGATGGAAGTCCATGAAACTTGCAATTCTGTTGCATTAGAGAAACTAATTAAGGCTTAAGCTCAAAGTTGTTTGCTCCAATGGCAGGAATTGAGATGCATCTTCCATAGAAGTTGGAAGTTGGTACAGCATAGTCACCAAGCATCTTCCATGCATTTCAGGCATTGTTGTTATTTTTGGCTGCCATGTCTTCTTCTTTTTCGAAAATTTCTGTCAGGTCCTCTCCAGAGAGTTGTGCTTTAGCTTCTCTTAGCTTCCTCTTCAGAGTCCTTTAAGGTTCAGGATCGGCTTCAACAAAAATATCTTTATCCCTGTTCCTGCTCATGTGAAAAAGAAGAGAACAAAAAAGAAGTAGAATCCTCTATGTCACACTATAGAGATTCCTTGATGTGAGTAGAAGAAGAGAAGAAGAGAAGAATGAGGTAGAAAGAAAATAAAGAGAATTCGAACACAGAGAGGGAGAGAGGGTTTAAATTTTAAAAAGGAGAGAAGTGTTAGTAAATAAATAAATAAATAGAAAGAGATGAGAGAGAGAGGGAATTCGAATATTAAATAAAAGAAAAAGAAAAATATTTTTGTTTTTGTTTTAAATATTAGTTAATATTCAAAAATTATAAAAAGATTAAAATAAAATTAGAGTTTAAAACAATTAGTTAATTAAAAAGATTTTTGAAAAGAGGAAGGTGATTTTCGAAAATGAGAAGTGAAAAAGTAGTTAGGTGGTTTTGAAAAAGATAAGAAATAGTAAGTTTTGAAAAGATAAGAAGTTAGAAAAAGATTTTGAAATTAAAATTTGAAAAAGATATGATTTGAAAAAGATTTGATGGAAAAAGATATGTTTGAAAAGATATGATTAAAAAAGAAATTAAAAAGATTGATTTCTAAAATTAAAATTGATGACTTGACTAACAAGAAACTAAAAGATATGATTCTAGAATTTAAGATTGAACATTTCTTAACAAGAAAGTAAGAAACTTGAAATTTTTTGAATCAAATCCTTAATTGTTAGCAAGGTTTTCGAAAATATGAAATAAAAATAAGAAAAAGATTTTGAAAATCAATTTTTAAAATTTTCGAAAATATTAAGAAGAAAAATGAAAAAGATTTGATTTTTGAAAAAGATTTGAAAAGATAGAATTTTTAAATTGAAATTTTGACTTGACTAACAAGAAACAACTAAATTTTAAAAATCTTTGACTAAGTCAACCCAAAAATTTGAAATTTTTGAGTAAAATAAGGAAAAGATATTTTTTGATTTTTGAATTTTAAAGAGTAAAGAGAAAAACAAAAAAATTGACTCAAAACATAAAAATTTTGGATCAAAACCAATGATGCATGCAAGAACACTTTGAATGTCAAGATGAACACCAAGAATACTTTGAAGATCATGATGAACATCAAGAATATATTTTTGAAAAATTTTTAAGAAAAGAAACACATGCAAGACACCAAACTTAGAAATTTTTAATGCTTAGACACTAACAAATTAAAAATGCATATGAAAAACAAGAAAAGACACAAAACAAGGAAATCACAAGATCAAACAAAGACAATCATCAAGAACAACTTGAAGATCAAGAAGAACATATGCATGAGTTTTCGAAAAGTGCTAGAAAAATAAAAACATGCAACTGATAGCAAACTTAAAATTTGACTCTAGACTCAAACAAGAAACACAATTTTTTTTTGAAAAATTTTCGGAAATTAGAAATTTTTTTTGAAAGATTGTTGAAAATTTTTTGAAAATAGAACAAGAAGAAAATTACCTAATCTAAGCAACAAGATGAACCGTCAGTTGTCCAAACTCGAACAATTACCGACAACGGCGCCAAAAACTTGGTATGCGAAATTGTGATTCACACTTTTCACAACTCCGCATAGCTGACCAACAAGTGCATTGGGTCATCCATGTAATACCTTATGTGAGTAAGGGTCGATCCCACGGAGATTGTCGGCTTGAAGCAAGCTATGGTCATCCTGTAAATCTTAGTCAGGCGGATTCAAATGGTTATGAGGTGTTGATAATTAAAAGATAATTAAAATGGAAAATAAAACACAATTACTTATGTAGTTCCTTGGTGGGAATTTCAGATAAGCACTTGGAGATACTTTGTTGCCTCTGAACCTCTGCTTTCCTATTGTCCTCATCCAATCATGCGTACTCCCTTCCATGGCAAGCTATATGTTGGTAGATCACCGTTGTCAATGGCTACCATCCGTCCTCTCAGCGAAAACATGTCCTCTACGATTTTCCGTATAGCTAATCAGCTGTTGGTTCTCGATCGTGTCGGAATAAAATACATGTATTCTTTTGCACACTGTCACTGCGCCCAACCGTCACGAGTTTGAAGTTCGTCACAGTCATCCCATCCCAGATCCTACTCGCAATACCACAAACAAGGTTTAGACTTTTTGGATCTCAAGAATGCTGGCAATTGATTCTAGCTTATACCACGAAGGTTCTAACGTCACGGATTCGAATGCTCTATTGTCAAAGAGGTAATTCAGATACGTGGGTTAGAGACCAAAGAGATTATACTGCAGCTGTCGTTCAATGACTATGTCGAACATCATGTAGACCGCTTTGTGGTTGTCAGGCACGCGGATCTTGGCTAAGCGAGTAACGAAGATTGGGTGATTGTCACGGGTCACCCCTTCATTCTAACTTAACTGAATTAAGTACACGAGTATATCTTGGAGGAGAAATAGGCGTGAATTGAATAGAAAAACAATAATACTTGCATTAATACTCGAGGAACAGCAGAGCTCCTCCTTTTAATCTGTGAGGTGTAGAAACTCCACCGTTGAAAAATATATAAGAACAAGGTCTAGGCATGGCCGAATGGCCAGTCTCCCAAATGGCATAATACAATCAAAACAGTGGTCAAAGACCTGATCTAAGGATCGAAGAATGGTCCAAAGATGTGAATACAATAGTAAAAAGTGCTATTTATACTGAACTAGTAAACTAGGTTTACAGAAAATGAGTAGATAGTGCAGAAATCCACTTCCGGGGCCCACTTGGTGTGTGTTTGAGCTGAGCATTGAAGCTTTCATGTGAATAGGCTCTTCTTGGAGTTTAAACGCCTGTTTTGGTGCCAATTTGGGCATTTAACTCCAGCTTTGGTGCCAGTTCTGGCGTTTTATGCCAGAAAAGGGTCTCTGGTGGGCATTTGGACGCCAGTTTGGGCCATCAAAATCTCGGGCAAAGTATGCACTATTATACATTTCTGGAAAGCCCAAGATGTCTACCTTTCAAAGCAATTGAGAGCGTGTTAATTGGGCTTCTTTAGCTCCAGAAAATCCACTTCGAGTGTAGGGAGGTCAGAATCCAACAGCATCTGCAGTCCTTTCTCAGCCTCTGAATTAGATTTTTGCTCAGGTCCCTCAATTTCAGCCAGAAAATACCTGAAATCACAGAAAAACACACAAAGTCATAGTAAATTCCAGAAATGTGATTTTTGCATAAAAAATAAGAAAAATATACTAAAAAGTAACTAAAACATACTAGAAACTACCTAAAAACAATGCCAAAAAGCGTATATATTATCCGCTCATCAGTAGCCATTGACTCTCTTTTGGAATAGTGAATAGCTAGGATTTATGGATTATGGACTTCGATTGATATATCTCATTTGGCTCTCTTTTACTAGTTAGAGGATGATTTCATGAGATTGATCTTTGCAATTATCATGATGAGATTTGAGTGATAAGGATAGGAATCCCTGACCACCAAACTTTGCCAAGACCGTTTTATCATTTGATTTTCATTACCATTCACGTTTCATGTTTCTCATGCAAAAACCCCAAAATATACAACTCATAACAAATAACAAGAGCACTTTATTACAATTCCTAGGGAGAACGACCCGAGGTTTAAATACTTCGGTTTATTAATTTTAGGGGTTTGTTACTTGTGACAAACAAATTTTTGCATGAAAGGATTATTGTTGGTTTAGAAACTATACTTGCAATGAGAATTTATTGTGAAATCTAGACCACACAAAAGTCCAATCATCAAAATGGCGCCGTTGCCGGGGACTTGCAATTGTGTGCCTTGTTATTGGTTATTGTATATATGTGAATAGTGTGAAGATAGTTGTCTTTTGCTTGTTTGTTAGCTTTTGTTAGCTTAGAACTTTGTTAGTTTTATTTTGCTTTCACCATGAATTCTCACTTTGGCTATGAGTTTGGTTCTAATTGTGTTGTAGGAGATGTGAGCCTCAATGACAACATGCGCCAAGGATGGAGCAATCAAGGTTGGGAGGAGCCACAAGCTTATGGACAACCTTCTTGGCAACAACCTCCTCCGGCCTCATATAGGTATAACTCCAATCCTAATGCATACCAAATTTTTGCATGAAAGGATTATTGTTGGTTTAGAAACTATACTTGCAACGAGAATTTGTTGTGAATTCTAGACCACACAAAAGTCTATTCATCAAGGCCACTATCAACCTGCAGGACGTGGCGTACAACCTTGGGCTACGCACACATGGGGAACCGTTTGAGGGGTGCTTTCGTGACTTCCAGAGGTGGTACATGGTTCATGAAATTGTGATCACACTTTTCACAACTCCGCACAACTAATTAGCAAGTGCACTGGGTCGTCCAAGTAATACCTTACGTGAGTAAGGGTCGATCCCACAGAGATTGTCGGCTTGAAGCAAGATATGGTTATCTTGTAAATCTTATTCAGGAGATTAATGATAAAAATGATTTTGTTTATGAAAAGTAAATAACATGAAATAAATGATACTTGTGATTCAGTAATGAGGAACAGGTTAAGGTTCTAGAGATGCTCTGTTGTCTGAATCTCTACTTTCCTACTATCTTCTTCTCCAAACACGCATGGCTTCCTTCCATGGCAGGCTGTATGATCCTTTTAGCGAAAATGGTCCAAGTACGGTTTCTGCACGGCTAATCAACTGTCGGTTTTCTCGTCTCAGATGAAAAATACCAGGCATAGCTACCGCACGGCTAATCATCTGTCGGTTCTCACTTCTGTCGGAATAGGATCTCTCTATCCTTTTGCACACTGTCACTGCGCCCAACATTCGTGAGTCTGAAGCTCATCACAGTCATCCCCTTTTAGACCCTACTCGGAGTACCACAGACAAGGTTTAGACTTTTTGGATCTCAGGAATGCTGCCAATTGGTTCTAGCCTCTACCACGAAGGTTCTAATCTCACGGACTCGGTCCGTGGATCTGAGACCCAAGAGATACACACTCAAGCTGTCGCCCAATGACTACGTTGAGCTTAAATAGAATGGGAGTGGTTGTCAGGCAGGCTTTCATAAGGTTGAGGATAATGATGAGTGTTACGGATCATCATATTTTCGATTTTGAAGTTCGAGTGAGTATCTTAGAATAGAATCAAGCGTGGTTGAATAGAAAACAATAGTAATTGCATTAATCCATTAAAACACAGCAGAGCTCTTCACGCTACCTTTGGGGTTTAGAGACTCATGCCATAGAAGATACAATATGAAATGTAAAAAATTTCATAAGTTCTAAATGTATCTCTAAATGTAGTTTTTATACTAAACTAGTAACCTATGTTTACAGAAAATGAGTAACTAAGTGCAGATAGTGCAGAAATCCACTTCAGGGGTCCACTTGGTGAGTGTTTGGGCTGAGCTTTTAAACTTTGACGTGCATAGACCATCCTTGGAGTTAAATGCCAGTTTGGGTGCCAGTTTGGGTGTTTAACTCTAGTTTTGGTGCCAGTTCTAGCGGTTTACGCTAGAAAAGGGTTTCTAGCTGGCGTTTAACGCCAGTTTGGGCCATCAAATCTCAGGCAAAGTATGGACTATTATACATTGCTGGAAAGCCCAATATGTCTACCTTCCAACGCAATTAAGAGAATTCCACATGGGCTTCTATAGTTCCAGAAAATCAAATTCTAGTGCAGGAGGGTTAGAATCCAACAGCATTTGCAGTCCTTTCTCAGCCTCTGAATCAGATTTTTGCTCAGGTCTCTCAATTTCAGTCAGAAAAAACCTGAAATCACAGAAAAACACAAACTCATAGTGATGTCCAGAAATGTGATTTTTGAATAAAACTTAATAAAAACATAACAAAAATAGAATTAAACATGCTAAAAACTATATGAAAACACTACCAAAAAGCGTATAAAATATCTGCTCATCACAACACCAAACTTAAACTGTTGCTTATCCCCAAGCAACTAGAAAAATAAAATAGGATAAAAAGAAGATTATGGTGCAATAAAATCTCAGAGTCTTTAATGAAGCTCAAATTCAAATTAGATGAGTGGGGCTTAGAGCTTTTTGCTTCTGAATAGTTTTGACATCTCATTTTATCCCCTGAAACTCAGAATGACTGGCTTCTTTCAGAACTCAGCATGCAGATAGTGTTATTGATTCTCCTAGTTTAGTATGTTGATTCTTGAACACAGCTACTTTATGAGTCTTGGCGTGACCCTAAGCATCTTGTTTTCCAGTATTACCACCGGATACATAAATGTCACAGACACATAATTGGGTGAACCTTTTCAGAATGTGACTCAGCTTTGCTAGAGTCCCGAGTTAGAGGTGCCCAGGGTTTTTAAGCACACTCTTTTTGCTTTGGATCACGACTTTAACCACTCAGTCTTAAGCTTTTCACCTGAACCTTCATGCCACAAGCACATGGTTAGGGACAGCTTGATTTAGCCGCTTAGGCCAGGATTTTATTCCCTTGGGCCCTCCTATCCATTAATGCTCAAAGCCTTGGATCCTTTTTATCCTTGCTTTTTGGTTTAAAGGGCTATTGGCTTTGCTTTTTCTTTTTCTTTCTTTTTCTTTATTATTTTTTTCGCCATTTTTTTGACAAGCTTTGTGTTTTTCACTGCTTTTTCTTGCTTCAAGAATAAATTTTATGATATTTCAGATTATCAATAACATTTTTCTGTTCACCTCATTCTTTCAAGAAGCAAACATTACTCAAATTTTAGTGTAAAAAATATGCACTACTTATACATTCATTCAGAGAGCTAAAGTAATGCCACCACATACAAATAATTTGAATTTTTCTTATTTTGTACTCGAAATATTTGCACCCTTGCTCTTTTAAAAAACATCTAATATTTTATTCATGTTTGATGATGATAAGAAGAGTAAATTATACCCTAATTTATAAAAATAATACTAATGCTCATGCAACTCTAATACTAATGCTCATGCAACTCTTAAAATAGGTCTCTAATAACAGAAGTTATCAAAGAGTTAGGCCTCAACTTCTGGCGCTTTAGCTCCTGTAGCTCATGCCCTTGATTCTCTTGTTCCTTGAGCAGTTTGCAAATCATGCTATTTTGATTCTGCTGCTCTTCTTTGAGTTGATCCGTAGCTTCTTGTAGCTTGGTGACAGATACTTCTAAGCGGGTCAAATAGTCAAATTGAGGGATTTTTAGGAGGAGCTCATGTGCCCTCCTCTTGATGAGGTTGTCTTGAACTTGAGTTCCATCCATTACCTTTTTGGTGATTGGGTGTTCAACTGGGATATACTGATCCACTCCTATCTTCACCCCCGCATCTTTACATAACAAACTGATCAAGCTTGGGTAAGCCAATTTGGCCTCAGTGGATTCTTTGTTTGTAAACATGTAAATCTCACAAGGAATCAGCTGATGAACCTCAACTTCCTTTCCCAGCATAATACAGTGAATCATCACTGCCCTTTTGACAGTGACTTCAGAGCGGTTACTGGTGGGAAGTATAGAACGCCCGATGAAGTCCAGCCAGCCCCTAGCAATTGGTTTGAGATCTCCTCTCTTCAGTTGGTTTGGAACACCTTTTGAGTTGGTTATCCACTTGGTTCCAGGGAGGCATATGTCCTCTAGAACTTGATCCAGCTTTTTATCTTTAGCCATTCTCCTATTAAATGATTCTGAATCATCTTGTAATTGAGGAAGTTTGAGGACTTCTCTCACTTTATCAAGGTGGAAGTAAATAACCTTTCCTCTGACCACAGTTCGAAAGGTGTGAAAGGCAGTTCCCTCCATTCTTTGCTTATCTGTCATCCATAGATTTGCATAGAATTCATGGATCATGTTTCTTCTAACATGTATCTTAGGATTAGCCAGGATTTCCCAGCCCCTGTTTCGAATCTGCTCTTGGATCTCCAGGTATTCCTTTTCTTTCAGATTAAACTTAACTTCCGGGATCATTGATCTTTGGCACACAATTTTGAAGTAATGGTCTGCATGTTCTTCGGTGCAGAACCTCTTATGTATCCAAGGTTTTGGATTGTTTTCTTTCTTGCCTCTTGGGGTGGTTTGTTTTCCTTTAGGGGCCATGATCTTGATCTGTGTTAGCTCAGTGATCACGGAAAATCATACCAAACTTAGAGGTTTGCTTGTCCTCAAGTAAAAGAAAAGAAAGAAGTGGAAGAGAATGAGATCAAGATTCGAATAATGGGTTAAGGGGGTTGGCCGAATGTGTATTTAAAAGGGAGGGAGGGTGGGTTCAAATTTTTAGAGAAGAAAAGATAGAAAGATATGATTGAAAAAAAGAGAAACATGATGTGAAAAAGATAAGATTTTAAAATTTAAAAGATTTGAAAAAGATATGAGGAGGTGAAATCTGAATTTTTGTTGATGTAATTAAGAATAAAAGATGATATGGATGAATTAAAAAGATTTGGAAAGAAATTGGAATGATAAATGAGTTTTAAAAATGTTTTGAAAAAGAATTAAGAAGAATTTATAAGATCATATTTTTTTTAAAATGGAAATCGGAAGATGAATATTTGAAACATGTTTATGTAGAAAATTATTAATTAAAACATGAAAATTTTAAAAAAACTTAATTGGAAATAAAATTCCCTCCCCCTTGCTGTTCTGGCGTTAAACGCCCAGAATGATAGCCATTCTGGCGTTTAACGCCCATATGGTGGCCTATTTGGGCGTTAAACGCCAGAAATCCTTTGTCACTGGGCGTTTTTCTGAACGCCCAGGATGCTGCTGTTTCTGGCGTTAAACGCTCAGAATGCTGCCCATTCTGGCGTTTAACGCCCAGAATGGTACCTTTACTGGTGTTAAACATCTAGAATGATAGCCATTTTGGCGTTTAACACCCAAAATACCTCTTTACTGGCGTTTTAATGTCAGTGAACTCTTTACTAAAATGTATTATCAAACATGAATAACAAAATTAAATAAATTTAAAACATCTAATTTCTGCCTATGGCTGGGTTGCCTTCCAGTAAGCGCTTCTGTACTGTCTTTAGCTGGACTTTACTGAGCTTTAATCTAGTCTCAGTTTTGAGCATTCTTGCTCAATATTATCTTCAAGATAATGTTTGACTCTCTACCCATTAACAATGAACTTTTTGTCAGAGTTAATATCCTAAAGCTCTACATATCCATTTGGTGACACACTTGTAATCACATATGGTCCCTTCCACCGGGATTTTAGTTTTCCAGGGAACAATTTGAGCCTAGAGTTAAATAGCAGAACCTTTTGTCCTGGCTCAAAGACTCTAGATGATAGCTTTCTGTCATGCCACCTTTTTGCTTTCTCCTTGTAAATTTTAGCATTTTTGAAAGCATTGAGTTTGAACTCCTCTAGCTCATTCAACTGGAGTAATCTCTTCTCTCCAGCTGCCTTAGCATCAAGGTTTAGGAACCTGGTCATCCAGTAGGCCTTGTGTTCCAGTTCCACTGGCAGATGACAGGCTTTTCCATATACAAGCTGGTATGGAGAGGTCCCTATAGGAGTCTGGAATGTGGTTCTCTATGCCCACAAAGCATCATCGAGACTTCTTGCCCAATCCCTTCTATAGGTACTTATAGTCCATTCCAGGATTCATTTTAGTTTTCTATTTGAGACTTCAGCCTGCCCATTTATCTGTGGATGATGTGAAGTTGCCACTTTGTGGTTAATTCCATATCAGATCAGAGTAGAGTCAAGTTGTTTATTACAGAAATGAGCGCCTCCATTACTGATTAGTAATCCAGGGACACCAAACCTTCTGAAGATATGCTTCTGGAGGAATTTCAACACTGTCTTAGTATCATTGGTAGGTGTTGTAATTGCCTTTACCCATTTAGATACATAGTCTACTGCTACCAGAATATAAGTGTTTGAATATAATGGTGGGAAAGGTCCCATGAAGTCAATACCCCATACATCAAACAACTCAATCTCTAAGATCCCTTGCTGAGGTATGGCATAACCGTGAGGCAGATTACCAGTTCTCTGGCAACTGTCACAGTTACTTACAAACTCTCGGGAGTCTCGATAGAGAGTAGGCCAGTAGAAGCCACATTGGAGAACCCTTGGGGCTGTCGCTCACTTCCAAAATGTCCTCCATATTGTGATCCATGGCAGTGCCATAGGATCTTCTGCGCCTCTTTTCTAGGTACACATCTATGGATTTTTCCGTCTGCACAGCTCTTAAAGAGATATGATTTATCTCACAAGTAGTACTTTGCATCAGAAACCAATTTTTTGTTTGCTGCCTACTGTACTCTTTGGGTATGAACCTCACAATTTTATAGTTTGCAATGTCTGCAAACCATGGTGCTTCTTGAAATGGCAAACAATTGCTCATCCAGAAAGGTTTCAGAGATCTCAGTAAGAGGGAGGGATGCTCCTACTACTGGTTCTATCCGGGACAGGTGGTCAACTACTTAGTTCTCTGTCCCTTTTCTGTCTCTTATTTCTATATCAAACTCTTGCAGAAGCAACACCCATCTTATGAGTCTGGATTTTGAATCCTGATTTGTGAGGAGATATTTTAGAGCAGCATGGTCAGTGTACACAATTACTTTTGATCCTACTAAATAAGATTTGAACTTGTCAATGGCATAAACCACTGCAAGTAACTCATTCTCTGTGGTTGTGTAATTCTTCTGCGCATCATTTAAAACACGGCTAGCATAATAAATGACATGCAGAAGCTTGTCATGCCTCTGTCCCAATTCTGCACCAATGGCATGGTCACTGCCATCACACATTAGTTCGAATGGTAATGTCCAGTCTAGTGCAGAAATGACTAGTGCTGTGACCAGCTTAGCTTTCAGAGTCTCAAACACCTACAGACACTCTGTGTTAAAGACAAATGGTGTGTCGGCAGCCAGCAGATTGCTTAGAGGTTTTGCAATTTTTGAAAATCCTTTATAAACCTCCTATAGAATCCTGCGTGCCCCAGAAAGCTTCTGATTGGCTTAACATTGGCAGGTGGTGGTAATTTTTCAATTACCTCTACCTTAGATTGATCCACCTCTAATCCCTTGTTCGAAATTTTGTGACCAAGGACAATTCCTTCAGTCACCATGAAGTGATATTTCTCTCAGTTTAAAACCAGGTTAGTCTCTTGGCACCTTTTCAGAACAAGTGCTAGATGGTCAAGACAGGAGCTGAATGAGTCTCCAAACACTGAGAAGTCATCCATGAAGACTTTGAGTAATTTCTCTACCATATCAGAGAAGATAGAGAGCATGCATCTCTAAAAGGTTGCATGTGTATTGAACAAACCAAATGGCATCCTTCTGTAGGCAAATAACTCAGATGGACATGTGAATGCTGTTTTCTCTTGGTCCTGAGGATCTACTGTAATTTGGTTGTAACCTGAATAACCGTCCAAAAAGCAGTAGTAATCATGACCTGCTAGTATCTCTAGCATCTGATCTATGAATGGTAAAGAAAAATGATCCTTTCTGGTGGCTGTATTGAGCCTTCTGTAGTCAATACATATACGCCACCCTGTAACTGTTCTTGTAGGAACCAGTTCATTCTTTTCATTATGAACTACTGTCATGCCTCCTTTCTTGGGGACAACTTGGACAGGGCTCACCCAGGGGCTATCAGAAATAGGATAAATAATTCCAGCCTCTAGTAACTTAGTAACCTCTTTCTGCACCACCTCCTTCATGGCTGGATTCAGCCGCCTCTGTAGTTGAACCACTGGCTTAGCATCATCCTCCAATAGGATCTTGTGCATGCATCTGGCTAGGCTAATGCCCTTAAGATCACTTATGGACCACCCAAGAGCTATCTTGTGTGTCCTTAGCACCTGAATTAGTGCTTTCTCTTCCTGTGGCTCTAAAGCAGAGCTTATTATTTCCAGAAAAGTGTCATCTTCTCCCAGAAATACATATTTCAGGGATGGTGGTAGTAGTTTGAGCTCGAGTTTAGGAGGCTTCTTCTCTTCCTAAGGAGTTTCCAGAGGTTCTTTTGTTTTCTTTGGTTCCTCCAGATCAGGCTGAACATCTTTAAAAATGTCTTCTAGCTCTGATTCGAGACTCTTAGTCATATTGACCTCTTCCACCAGAGAGTCAATAATATCAACATTCATGCAGTCATTTGGGGTGTTTGGATGCTACATAGCTTTGACAGCATTCAACTTAAACTCATCCTCATTGACTCTCAGGGTCACCTCCCCTTTTTGGACATCAATGAGGGTTCATCCAGTTGCTAAGAAAGGTCTTCCTAGAATGAGAGTTGCACTCTTTTTTCTCCTCCATTTTCAGCACCACAAAGTCAGTGGAAAAGGCAAATGGCCTAACCTTGACAGTCATGTACTTAATTACGCCTGATAGAATTTCAGTGGAGCCATCAGCAAGTTGGAGGCATATCCGGGATGATTTAACTTCATTAGTCAAACCAAGCTTTTTGATAGTGGATGCAGGTATCAGGTTGATACTTGCCCCAAGAACACATAGAGCTGTCTTGGTATAAGTATTCTCTAATGTGCATGGTATCATAAAGCTTCCAGGATCTTTAAGCTTCTCTAGTAAGCTTTTCAAAATGACTGCACTGCATTCTTCAGTGAGGAAAACTTTTTTAGTTTCTCTCCAATCCTTCTTATGACTTAAGATCTCTTTCATGAACTTAGCATAAGAGGGTATTTGCTCAAGTGCCTCTGCAAACGGAATCTTTATTTCAAGAGTCCTGAGATAGTCTGCAAAGCAGGCAAATATTTTATCTTGTTCCGCTTGGCGGAGTTTCCGAGGATAAGGCATTTTGGCTTTATAGTCTTTAACCTTAGTTGCTGCAGGTTTACTTCCTACAAAATGGTTGGAGAAGTATGCCTAGGGGGGTTGTTATCAGTACTTGCAGGAGTCTGATTCCCCATTGGCATTTAAACGCTAGAATTGGGGGCTGCATGGGCGTTTAACGACAGGTTGCTGCCCTTTTCTGGCATTTGAACACCAGAATTGGGTGCTGAATGGGCATTTAACACCGACTTCTGACCCTTTTCTGGCATTTGAACGCTAGAATCATTCCTCTCAGGGCTCTTACTGTCCTCGGAGGGATTTTGGGTAGTGGGTTTGTCATCCTCTGTCAGTTTTTCCTTTCTTGGTTTCCTGCTGCCTTGAGTTGAAACATTCAATATCTTCTCACTCCTTAAATGAATAGCTTGGCACTCTTTTGTTATCTGTTTAGCTAACTGCTGTCTTGTCTGATCCAATTGGGCTTCCATATTCTTGTTAGCATTTTTAGTGTCTTGTAGCATCTCCTTAAATTCTGCTAGATGTTTTGTTATAAAAAGCAATTGCTGATTGAGTTCAACAACTTGTTCTGGAGGACTAAGTTCAGTGGATACTGCTTTAGCCTTTTCTTTCATGGAGGACTCACTACTTAAGTACAAATGCTGATTTCTAGCAACTGTATCAACGAGCTCTTGAGCCTCTTCAATTGTATTTCTCATGTATATAAATCCACCAGCTGAGTAGTCTAGAGACATCTGGACCTTTTCTGTAAGCCCGTAGTAGAAGATGTCTACCTGCACCCATTCTGAAAACATTTCAGAGGGGCATTTGCTTAGCATCCCTTTGTACCTCTCCCAGGCATTATAAAGAGATTCATGATCCTCTTGTTTAAAGCCTTGGATGTCCAGCCTTAGCTGTGTCATCTTTTTTGGAGGGAAATATTAATTTAGGAATTTGTCTAACAACTGTTTCTATGTTCTTATGTTGGCATTGGATTGGTTATTTAACCACCTCTTAGCTTGGTCTTTTACAGCAAATGGAAATAGGAATAATCTGTAGACATCCTGATCTATTTCCTTATCACCTACAGTGTCAATAATTTGTAAGAACTGTGCCAAAAACTCAGTAGGTTCTGCCTGTGGAAGACCAAAATACTGGCAATGTTGCTGTACCATGATAATGAGCTGAGGATTTAACTCAAAATTACTGGCTCTGATGGAGGGTATACAGATACTACTTCCATATGAAGTAGTAATGGGGTTAGCATATGACCCTAGAGTCCTTCTGGACTGTTTATTTTCACTTAGGTCCATGATGGAGAAAGGAAGATGACATGAATTGCAAATAAACAATTTTTTCTCTCTCTTTTTTTTTGAAAATCAAAATTAAAAGAAAAAATAAAATAAAATAAATAAAAAATTGAATTTAAGTTTCAAAAATTAAGAAGGGAAAAAGAAATAAAAGAAATTAGAAAACTAAATTAATTAATTAATTAAAAAGATTTGAAAATTTTTGTGTGTGGATTTTCGAAAAAAATGAGGAGAGAGAAAGTGGTTAGGAAGTTTTGAAAAAGATATGTCCTAAAATTAAAGATACTTGAAAATTAATACTTGTAAGAAAATAAATAAAAGAAAAGATTTGGAAAAGATATGATTTAAAATTTTAAAGATTGAAGCTTTCTTAACAAGAAAACACCAAACTTAAAATTTTTCAATCAAACTGATAAAATGGGACAAGTAATTTGAAAATTTAAAAAAAAGAAAAAGAATTTTGAAAAATTTTATACAAGATTTTCGAAAAATATAAAAAGAAATTTGAAAAAGAATTTATTTTGAAAAATATTTAAAAAGATAAAATTTTTAAAGTTGAAATCTTGACTTGATGATGCACGAAAACTTATCTCTCAACAAATTTCCCTTCGGAAAGTATACCGAATTGTCATCAAGTAAAAACTCACAATAGAGTGAGGTCGAATCCCACAGGGATTGATTGATCAAGCAACTTTAGTTGGAAGAGTATGCTAGTTGAGCTAAACAGAGTATAGTTTGAGAATTGCAAAAAATTAAATGGCCGGAAAGTAAATAGCAGAAAATAAAGTGCAGAATCTTAAATGGGAATTTGGGGGAAATGAGCATGGAAATAAATGGCAAAAAGTAAAGAGAATGGGTAAGATCAAAAATGGGAATTCATTGGGCTTAGGAGATGTTGCATTCTCCGGATCAAATTAATTTTCATCTCTTCCTCAATCAATGCATCTATTGATCTCCTTGGCAATCTTAAGTGATTGGATCCCAATTCCTTGGAAATCCAATCTCTCTAACCTTAAACAATTTCCCAATTCCTTGATTTAATTGCTCATGGGAAGAGATGAAGTATGGTAACTGATTATACCACATGTATTTCCAAATCAAAGTGTTGGAAGGATTACATGTCACTATATCCGCCCAGACCCCAATTTGGTCCAACATGAGAAAGCATTTCTAGCATGATCTCCTCATCCCTTTTCCAAGGCTCAGAGGAGATCCAATTATGGAGAGTTTCTTTTCCAAGACAACTAACCAATTGAATTAAGATCAAAAGCTTTCTAGTAAATCAAAAGAGAAGAAAGAAGAAGAAGAATGAAAATTATAATTGATCCATCAAATTACAACAGAGCTCCCTAACCCAATGAAAGGGGTTTAGTTGTTCATAGCTTTGGGAATGGAAAATGGCAGAAAAGAATACATCCTTTACTAGTAAAATTGCAGAAAAGTAAATATACAGAGGGTAGTTCTCCAAAGTGCCAAGCTTCTCTATAGTTTAAAACTACTCCTATATATACTACTCCTCTTGATCTTCTAGTGAGTTCTTCAAGTCTTGGATGTGGGCCTTAGATCTTGAGTTGAAGCAGTTACAATCTTTAGTGGGCTCAGCTTGCAGAAAAGTGTGAGTTAGGCATGGGCGTTAGTGATGTTAATGTTAAGTGAAATTGTGGGTTCAAGAACGTTAGTGGCAATCACCTTTTTCACTAACGTTCCAACCCCATAAGGTCCACGTTAACTTCAACATTAGTGGCACTAACGTGACCACTAACGTTGCCTTATGAACCTTCGCAAGCATTATTGGGAATCACCTTTCCCAATAACGTTGCCTTGTGCCCCTCTTTCCCTACGTTAGAGTTCACGTTAGTTTAACTAACAAGACTCTTAACGTGGGCATGCCTATCTTCGAGAGCGTTAGTGACACTTACCTTTGTCACTAACGCTCCAAGCACCCCTACTCTCCACGTTAGAGTTCACATTAACTATGTTAATGTGGCCACTAACGTGGTAGTGAATGCCATCTTCAACGTTAGTGACAAAAGTGAGTGTCATTAACGTTAGCTCATCAATCTTAGTTCCACGTTAACTTTAACGTTAGTGGTCTTAACGTGACCACTAACATGGGCAATGCTAGCTTGATCCAACGTTAGTGACAAAGGTGAGTGTCACTAACGTTGGCATTGTTCTTCCCTTCCACGTTAGAGTTCACGTTAACTAAGTTAACGTGACTCTTAACGTGGCTAATTGCCAACTTTTGGAGCGTTAGTGGTGTTCACGTTTACCACTAACGCTGGAGCTCTCTTTATCTCCACGTTAACTACCACGTTAACCTAGTTAACGTGGCAATTAACGTGGGCTTATGATGGCTTCGCAGGTGTTATTGGTGATCACTTTTCTCATTAACGTTGCAAGCTCATTGCCATTCCACGTTAGTGGTCACCTTAACTAGATTAGCGTGGCTACTAACGTGGTTCTTCCATGCTTCCTTTCTCCTGAAATCAAGCAAATAAAGTGCATCAAAGCTCTAGCCCAAGTCATGAGATTATGCATCATCAATTTGTCATTCAATCCTTGCAAAATCCTTATGAAATCATGTAAAATTCACAATATTTGCTTGAATCAAGGTGTAAGTATATTTTCATCCAAAACTTGCCTTATTCACTAAGAAAATGCATGAAACTACCCTAAAACAGTAAAGAAAAGGTAAGTGAAACTGGCCTAGATGCCCTGGCATCACTTGACTAATAAGAAACTACCAAATTTTAAAAATTTTTGACTAAGTCAACCTAATGAGTTCAAAAAGGATGAGTAAATAAAGGAAAAGATATATATATTTTTTTTGAATTTAATGAGAAAAGAGAAAAACAATAAAATGACACCAAACTTAGAATTTTTAGATCAAAACAGAGAAAACAAAGAAGAAAGCTTTGAATGTCAAGATGAACACCAAGAACACTTTAAAGATCAAGATGAACACCAAGAACAAATTTTAAAAATTTTTAGGGAAAGAAGGATGATGACAGGTCATCATATACCCATTTTTCAAGCTAATTTCATTTGTTTTGTTAGTCTTTATGCACTTTCTTGCTTCTTAAGTAAGTGATTTGGAGTGAAAATGCACAACTTCTTTAAATCAAGCAACCACCATGAAATTAATGTTAATTCATGAGGTTTAAGCTAATTTTAATTGAATTTTAATTGATTTATAAGCCTTATGAATTTAGTGATACTTGGAGTGGTTGTTTTGGTTTATTTCAGGTGAAGAAAAGAATAAAAGAGAAAAGCGTGGCCTAAGAAAGCGTGACCCAAGGAGAAGGAAGCGTGGTCAAAGGAAGGAAAAGTGTGCCGCGTACAATGGGGGAGGCAAGCATTGCCCTCCACAAGGGCACACTGCCCTCTAGGAGGGCAACATAAGGGAACAAGGCAAAGAAGGCAACTCTGCCCTGCCCACTACAAGGGCAGAGCACAAATTTGTGCCTTGGAATCAAGAAGAAGAAAATGTTGCCCTGCCCTCCACAAGGGCAGTATCGGGCTCACCAAGGAAGAAAATCAAAGAAAAAAATGCCTATGATGCTTGCCACAAGAGTTGAACACGGGACCATGAGGAAGCAAGGAACTAAGTTCCATTACCGTGCCAAGAAACCAAGGAAAATGAATGAGCGTGTGTTTCTGCCCGGATTCGAACGCGGGACTTCATTTTGGAAACACTGCCCTGCCCTCCGCGAGGGCAGGGCAGCATTTTGTTGGTGCATGAATCTGGCGCACCAAGGGACATTTCTGGCGCACCAAATCACTATCCTGGCAGCACCAGCGCGCACCACAGCACGATCCTGGCAGCACCATATTTTTCTGCCCTGCCCTCCGCGAGGGCAGGGCAGCATTCTGTGCACCAAGGCACCATTCTGGCGACCATGGCATGATTCTGGCAGCATCAGCACGCACCGTGGCACATCTCTGGCGCACCAATTTTTCCTGCCCTGTCCTCCGCGAGGGCAGGGCAGCGTTCTGCGCACCAGACCGCACCAAGCCGCACCAAGTCGCACCAAGCCGCACCAAGCAAGCACCAACACGCACCAAATCCTGCCCTGCCCTCCACAAGGGCAGGGCAGCCTCCTGGGAGCTATTATTTTTGGGCCGAAAATTCAATTAAAATTCCAATTTAATTCATTTCTTCACCAAATCAAAAGCCCATCCAAATCCCAAAATCCAAGAATAGAAAGTGTATAAATAGGAGCTAGTTTGATGTAATTAGGACCTTTTGCTTAGCTTTTGAATTTTTCACTTCCTTTGAGCTTTGAATTTTATTTTTGCACTTTGGAACTTCTCTTGGTGTCTTCACTGAGATTTCAGAGAATTAGGGAGGAGAATTGATCTCTCTTCTTCCTCGTTCTTGTTTGGGTTTTTTTAATTTCCTTGTTTTGAGTTTTGGGTGTTAAGAATTGAGGAAATTCTGTCTCAATCTCCACTCAAGAACTCTTTAGTTCCTTTTCTGCATAATTGAATCCATTTACATTCTCTTTACTGTTTCTTCTTCAATTTCTTGTTAATTGCTTTGAGAACTTGGATCTAGGAAGGTAATTGAGATCTAGGCTCTGCTACCTAGTCTCTTGAACCCTGAGATCCCAATTTACTTTTGGTTCTTCTGTGAACCTTGCTGCACTTTAATTTTAATTTCTGTTTGAATTCTCATTGCTTCCAATTCAATTTCTGCTCTATTAATTGTGGCAATTCAATTCCTCTTTGTTTAGATTCTGCAATCCCAGTCCTCAAACCCCTTTTATATTCAAGCAATTTACATTTCTTGCACTTTAAGTTTCTGTAATTTACATTTCTTGCACTTTAAGTTTCAGTCATTTACTTTCTTGTTCTTTAAGATTCAGCAAGTTTATTTTCCTGTTCTTTAATTTACTGCAAATTCCCCCTCTCCCTTTACATTCCAAGCAATTTATATTCTGTTAAATACAACCCACTCAACCAAAACTTGATTCGCTTGACTAAATCAACCACTAAACTAAAATTGCTCAATCCTTCAATCCCTGTGGGATCGACCTCACTCATGTGAGTTATTATTACTTGATGCGACCCGGTACACTTGCCGGTGAGTTTTGTGTTGGATCGCTTTCCACACATCAAAGGACACAAAGGACACCAAACTTAAAACATGAAACTAGACTCAAACAGAAGACTCTAAACCAACAAAAATAATTTATTCCAAATCTAAGCAACAAGACGAATCATCAGTTATCCAAACTCGAACAATCCCCGGCAACGGCGCCAAAAACTTGGTGCACGAAATTGTGATCACACTTTTCACAACTCTGCACAACTAACCACCAAGTGCACTGGGTCATCCAAGTAATACCTTACGTGAGTAATGGTCGATCCCACGGAGATTGTCGGCTTGAAGCAAGCTATGGTTATCTTGTAAATCTTAGTCAGGAGATTAATGATAAAAATGTTTTTGTGTATGAAAAGTAAATAACATGAAATAAATGATACTTGTGATTCAGTAATGAGGAACATGTTGAGGTTCTGGAGATGCTCTGTCGTCTGAATCTCTACTTTCCTACTGTCTTCTTCTCCAAACACGAATGTCTTCCTTCCATGGCAGGCTGTATGATCCTCTCAGTGAAAATGGTCCAAGTACGGTTTCTGCACGACTAATCAAGTGTCGAGTTTCTCGTCTCGGATGAAAAATACCAGGCACAGCTACCGCACGGCTAATCATCTGTCGGTTCTCATTTGTGTCGGAATAGGATCTCTCTATCCTTTTGCACACTGTCACTGCGCCTAACATTTGTGAGTTTGAAGCTTGTCACAGTCATCCCCTTCCAAATCCTACTCGGAATACCACAGAAAAGGTTTAGACTTTCCAGATCTCAGGAATGCTGCCAATTGGTTCTAGCCTCTAGCACGAAGGTTCTAATCTCACGGACTCAGTCCGTGGATCAGAGACGCAAGAGACGCACTGAAGCTGTCGCCCAATGACTACGTTGAGCTCAGATAGAACGGGAGTGGTTGTCAGCACGTGTTCATAAGGTTGAGGATAATGATGAGTGTCACGGATCATCATATTCTCCATTTTGAAGTACGAGTGAGTATCTTAGAATAAAATCAAGCGTGATTGAATAGAAAACAATAATAATTGCATTAATCCATTGAAACACAGCAGAGCTCCTCACCCCCGCCTATGGGGTTTAGAGACTCATGCCATAGAAGATATAATATGAAATGTAAAAATTGTCATAAGTTATAAATGAATCTCTAAAAGTATTTTTTATACTAAACTAGTAACCTAGGTTTACAGAAAATGAGTAACTAAGTGCAGATAGTGCAAAAATCCACTTTTGGGGTCCACTTTGTGATTGTTTGTGCTGAGCTTTGAAGCTTTCACGTGCATAGGCCATACTTGGAGTTAAACGCCAGTTTGGGTGCCAGTTTGGGCGTTTAACTCCAGTTTTAGTGCCAGTTCTGGCGTTTTACGCCAGAAAAGGGTTTCTGGCTGGCGTTTAACGCCAGTTTGGGCCATCAAATATCGAGAAAAGTATAGACTATTATACATTGATGGAAAGCCCAAGATGTCTACTTTCCAATGCAATTTAGAGCGCGCCAATTGGGCTTCTGTAACTCCAGAAAATCTACTTCGAGTGCAGGAGGATCAAAATCCAACAGCATCTACAGTCCTTTCTCTGCCTCTGAATCATATTTTTGCTCAGGTCCCTCAATTTCAGTCAGAAAATACCTAAAATCACAGAAAAATACACAAACTCATAGGGAAGTCTAGAAATGTGATTTTTGAATAAAACTTAATAAAAACATAACAAAAAGTTAATGAAACATGCTAAAAACTATATGAAAACACTACCAAAAAGCGTATAAAATATCTGCGCTTCAGTACAGCATAGAGACGTGGGAGTTGGTGGAGCGACTGATCGATGCCAGACTTCCGGTGGTTCGATAGCAGTGGGTAGATGAAGGAGTCATTCTCGTTGAAGCTTATATGGTTGTGGGACTGTGTTCACCATAATGCCACCGACGGACGACTCGGAGACACTCTGACAGTATGTGAGGTGTTACATCTTGTTACTGATCAAATGCTAATTGATCCTTAGCTGCGACTAGTTTAGGACTCTGGGCGGTGCCGTGCATTGTCTTGGGGGCCGGCAGTGCTTGCTTGGACATACCATTCACTGTGCTCTGTAGTACACCGAGGCACCACAGACATCGCAGGCTGCACTCCACTGTTGATGTCCTGGATATAACAGAGATTTCCTTAGTGGTGACCACCTGACCGAGGGATTTTCATATATCCTATGGCTGTGATTTAACAATTGTTTATATCTTGGTTATGTTTTGAATTTGTAACTTGTTGTGACATTTCGTAACATGAACTCGTGTTATTTTTGCAATTGGTGTCAGGTTGATAGGATTAACGCAGCAAAGCAGAGACCAGCATGAGGCGAGGGTTCTGCGATGGCGTCTAGCGATAGACTAGTTACGTTGGGACGACATTAGCACTATGATTGAAACAACCTTTTTTTTTAATTTAGTGCATTATATAGACTTTGTTATTTAAATAAATTAACTAAAAGTCTGTAGTTAGTGAATTTTGTGGTTGGGGCATTATTTACTATTTGGGATATCAAATATTTATTTTTTCTATAACTATTGTTTCAGTTTATCTGGACGCCGTACAATGACCCTGCTTTGCATGCTCTATGCCCCCCGTGGTTTGTCCAGAAGGCAGAGTGGGGGACATGGATGTCAGTTGTCCCCCTCGTCTGCTTCAACATCGTCTAATTTCACCAGGTTTACTCGGTGAAGCGCCAGTTCAATAGAGAGCAGTCGGTGCCTGGCACCTCGATCAACGTTTATAGGTTTCTGACATCCACAGGCCGTGGTAAGGATGTGTGGTGGCCTGACAGACTTGATGAGTGGTACGCTGACTAGACGAGACATTTTGAGAAGGGCCGCAGGATCTCTATCCAGCCATGCTTTGACTACAGCCCAACCCGGGAGTATAGAGATTGGTGGCAGGGAGCTTGCCGGGTTAGGTACCTATCAGGCCAGGACGTACTCGATGATCTGAGGCTAGCCGATTTACCTGCTGACATCCAGCCCACTGCCAGCAAGCCAAGGGACGTTCTCCATCTTCCCCAGAATGTATCTGATCGGCATAGGCGTGCGAGGGAGGTTATGGAGGACACCCTGCGGCCTGCTAGGAGGGAGAGGGGTGCCAGAGAGCACGAACCAGGCGAAGGGGATAGGAAGGAAAGGGCCAGGCCTCGTCAAGCATGATTGGATGTAGAGTCAGACGACGAGGCGGAGTTCAACAAACATGAGCATGATGGAGACATCCCCGCAGGCGGCGATGATTCACCCCCACCGCCTCTCCTCCACCTCCCACACTGCATGATCCATCTGGTTCAAGAGGTCAGCAGTATCATCGGGCTGTCTGGGACTCCTCATCACCCAGATGGCATGATGATGTGCCATTGAAGAGCGGATATTTTGTACGCTTTCTGATGCTATTTTCCTAGTGTTTTTAGCATATTTTGTTAAGTTTTATTATGTTTTAGTAGGTTTTAGAGAAAAAGTTACTTTTTGGATACTAATTTGAGCTTTTGTGTTTTTCCTATGAATTTAGGTAATTTTTGGGTGAAATTGGCAAGTTTTGGCAAAGTATGATTCAGAGGCGAAGAAAGGAGTGTAGATGCTGTTAGATCCTGACCTCCATACATTCAAACGAGCATTTCTGGAGCTTTAGAGATCCAATTGATGTGCTCTCAACGGTGTTAGAAATATAACTTCTAGGGCTTTCCAGCAATATGTAATAGTTTATACTTTTCTTTGGATTGGACTGCCGAAATCAGGCGTTGAACACCCAAACTACCCCCTTTCTGGCGTTCAACGCCCTAAAGGGACCAACCTCCCAAGTTGAACGCCCAAACTGGCATTCAATGCCACAAGGGGAGCAAGGAAGCAAGATATTTACCCCCTAGAGGGCGTTCAACGGCCACTCCTTCAAGTTGGATGCCAAGCTCAACCCAAACACTCACCAAGTGGGCCTAGAAGTGGATTTTTACACCTTTCGCTTAGTTTATGTCATTTTTGTAATTTTTAATTATTAGTAATATTCGTCTAGTATTTACTATAAATTAGGGAATTCCTTCTTCCTGAGGACTAGGCCAACCAGGAGGGAGAAGTACATACATATTACATTACATCTTCTTAATGTGTTCTTTGTATATTATGAGCAACTAATATCTTAGGTTAAGGTTAGGAGCTCTGCTGATTCCTATGGATTAGTATAATTACTTTTCTACTTCAATCTGTGTTTGATTCTATTCTATGATGCATTGTCGCTCTTCATCCTTATGAATCTTGATTCTACATGAGTTCCTTACGAGTCCTGACCCGGATAGTATTGAGCTATAACTTGAGGATGCATCACGGGTTCCAACAAGTTATCTGGGTTAATTGAGGTATGTGAGATAAAACCTCGTTAGTCAAGGGTAATTGAGGTTCCTGTGGCTCTAAGAGCTAGAACCATTAGAGCATAAGTCTCTGATATGGAAGATCCGACCTTGTTTGTGGTGTTTGGAGTAGGATCAGTACAGAGATTGAATTGCGCGCGCTTCACCCTCTCCCAGATTGATCTAGTCTGTTCGGATGTTTCATTTGGACAAGAAGAGATTAATGACCACGACCAATGGCTTAATCACTTATAGCCTTGCCATTGAAGGAATCATTCATCTTTGAAGTAGTTGGTATGACGTGTTAATGCAGAAGAAGAAGCACCTCCGAAGCCTTAACTGACTTTTTATTACTGTCTCTATCTTAATTATTTATCGCTTTTGTTATTGCTTGTTTATGTGCCTACAACAACCAAAAACTATCTTTCTATTCGACTGATTAAGATCTGCTGGATAAACACAGCTTGCTCAATCCAGCAATCCTTGTGAGATTTTACCCTCACTCACCTGAGGTATTACTTGGACGACCCGGTGCATTTTCCTGACAGTTGTGCGAATAACAAAATTCACGCACCAGCCATCCAACAGCTATCAGGAAGAGCAGATGGTTTAAGAGATATTCTTTGAGGATAAATTCCACCTTCATACTTGATGCTTGTAGCGGCACACCCGGCA
This sequence comes from Arachis hypogaea, assembly GCF_003086295.3. Lineage (NCBI taxonomy): Eukaryota > Viridiplantae > Streptophyta > Magnoliopsida > Fabales > Fabaceae > Arachis > Arachis hypogaea. The sequence continues at coordinate 68,536,195 of NC_092044.1, forward strand.
AGTGCATGTCGGCATGGGTACTAGAGAGACTGAAAGAGTCCTAACAATGACCAAGAGCATAGGTTTGGATTTTTACACTAAAAATAGGATTTGTCCATCGCAAGTATAATTCAAACCTAACCATTGATCATCAATCAAATGTTATCATAACTCAAACCAAATATAAACCGAGAGTAGTTAAACCTCGGGTCGTCTTCCCTAGGAGTTGCAATGAAATGTACATTTATTGGCTATGGAGGGGAAATGGGGATTCGATGATTGCAAGAGAGAGTAAGAAATGTAAATAGCAAGAAATCAAACAAGAATGCAAGGAATTAAAAAGGAAAGCAATTAAAAGCAATGAAAATGGAAATTAAGTACTAAAAATGACTCTTGGCAAGAAGTGGGTAATTTAGGTTTCCTATCCTAGTTATGGACCACAGACATGACAGATGTGTGGAATTAATCTCAATTAGTCAATCCTACGTGAGAATTAGTCAAAAGGGCATAATTGATTCCAATGCCTAAGTCCTAAGTCAACACTAGTGGGTCACTTAGAGTTAAGGGAAACCAAACCAATTAACAATCCTTACACAATGCGAAATGGACATCCACAACTCAATTCCACACAAACACCAAATTTCTCAACCAAGAGTGTGAAAACTAAACATGGAAGAAATTAAACATCAAAGCAATAAAAGTCAAAGCAATAAAAAATTAAAGCAAGGAAAATTAAAGTGCAAGAAACCTCTTGGCAAGTAATTGAAAGCCAAGGCTACCTATCCTAGACATTGACCACAAACATATGATGATTATGAAGAGTTAATCCTACTTAGTCAACCCTAACATCGAGGATAAGTGAAATAGGTATAGTTGATTTCCATCCATAAGTCCTATGTCAATACTAAGGGTCACATAGAGTCAATGGAAACCAAATCAACTAACTACTCTAATGTATCAAACAAGAATAGACATCAATCACTCAAGGATCACCAAAGTCATCAATTTCAAGCCAAGAGTGGATAAAAACTTAAGAAAAAACTAAGCCAAGCATTTTATCAAACACTTGGTGTGCATGAAAATAAAATAATATTAAATTGTATTAAAAATAAAATCTAAAATACCAAAAGCAAGAAGATAATAACAACAACTAAAGAAAGCAATAAATGACATAAAACATAAATTGCATTAAATGTAAACTAAAATAACAAAGTGTCATAAACATAAAGGAACAAAAGAGATGAAATAACAAAATAGAAGGAAAGAACAAAGATGTAATAACAATAAATGACAAGGAAAAGTAAAGGAAAACAAGAATTAAAAGTAGAAATTACAAGAAATTAAACTAAAGAACCCTAATTCTAGAGAGAGGGGGGAGCTTCTCTCTCTAGAAACTAAGAGAAAAGCATGTAAAAGATAAACCTAATTGCCCCCCTTCATTCCTCTTTACTTTGGCCTTAAATAGATTCAGAAAATGAGCTAGACTGGGTTTTGGAGGCCCAACATTTTCCCCCAGCGATTTGCATTAATGAGGTCACGTGATTCTGGTCACGCGTACGCGTGGATCAAGTGTACGCGTTGCTGGACGAAATTCCATCCATGCGTACGCGTAGGGTCACGCGTGCGCGTCGCTCGCAAATCTTCTTTATGCGTACGCACACATACTTGTGCGTACGCACGGGTGCTTGAACTTCCAAACTCTATTTATTCATGGTTTCTTCCCTTTTGCATGCTCCTTTCCTTACTTCTTCAACCCATACTTGCCTTGGAAACCTGAAATCACTTAAGAAATACATCAAGGCACCAAATGGGATTAAAGTGTATAGAATTGACTAAAATTTAGTACAAAAGAGCATGTTTTCACTGTCAAACACAATTTAGGAAGAAATCATGAAACTATGCTATCTAGGTGAATAAATGTAGGTTTATATGATGAAATCCACTCAAATCAAACCAAAATATATCATAAATATAGACTCATCAAGTCCACAGTCACACATACCCGCTGCTAGCTGAACTCAGAAAGAACGTTGCCACCAACCCTCAAATGGCTTTATCTTCTCCACAACAAACACGGAAGCATGTCGATCACAATGAGTAACACACATCTTTGGAATGCCTTCTCTGTTCTTCTCAATGTCTGCCATTAGCCTCTGAGAGAAGTGATTTCTAGTAGCTAGTTGTGACTGTGCTTCCGTGCCCTTCGTCACAAACAACTTTTGCAACCTCTCGTACGTGATGCGCACGATGGCAGAAATCGGCAAGTACCATGTACCCTTGAGAACTGCATCGATGCACTCTGACAGATTTGTTGTCGTATGTCCAAATCGTGGACCGCTGTCGCAGTTTTGCAGCCATATCTATTTGTTGAAACGACCAGCCCAGTCCGCCATCTCTCACGGAAAACCTCTTAGGGCAACCATGTACCACTCGTACCCAGCCTCGCTTGGACTATAAACGACGTGTAAAAGGTATTGCTTTCCCTCGGTCGACTTAAAACAGGACATGAAGTTTGCGACCATATGTCTAATACAATAAGCATGGAACACCCTAGGAGGTTGCCAACCACTATCATTGGCCCTGAGGGTAGTCTTAATCACATGTGATCTATCAGAAATAATGAACAGGCCTTCTTGTGGGGTGACATGTCGTCTCAGATTAGTAAGAAAGAATGACCAAGACTTTGTACTATCGGACTCTACAATTGCAAAAGCAATAGGGAGGATATTGCTGTTGCCGTCTTGTGCCACTGCAATAAATAACACCCCACCGTATTTGTGCCATCGACGGAAATAAACGGCTTTCAATGCTTGAAAGCCTCAATACAAGATGGGAAAGCCCAAAACACTTTGTCGAACATGGCACAATCGTGGACCAGAAGGTTCCCATCGTAGTAAGGTACGACTCTGAGCTCACAAATAGTTCCGAGACAATAACTCTACACTGCCTACAGCAATTTTGGCACCTTGTTGTATGACTCCTCCCAATCCCTGTATATCTGCGCAATTGCTTTTTGCTTTGTTGTCCAGAACCTTTCGTAGGAGGGTTTGAAGTGATAGCTCTGCCAGACTACACCTTGCAGGATATGGATGCTAACGGATGGGTTTGAGTGTATTAATGGCAAGACGATCTTGCAGATAAGACTGTTGTCTAACTGTCGATGGTCTTGGGACATGATAGGTGCTAGACAAGTATACGCTCCACCAAGCCTCTGGACCTCCCTAACGAAATAAAACATCCATGGTTGAAAACTACCCAATATTTAGCAATTATAAATGAGTAAGTACGCCTCAATTAAACTGGAACTCACCAGTATCCGATGTTTTGTCAGAGGGCAACATGGAGACTTTATGGACATCCATTTATAGCTTGACGGCAATGCACATGGTACTTTAATCGGTCCGATTCGACGACTCGGTAGTCAGCACTTCTACGAATACTATGGTTCTTCACACCTTGCATTATTGCATCTCGGCATTTGAATCTGTAGCTGACCCAAAATTCTACCCTACTGTCTAGGTTTTGATCCTCTATCCTGGTGTTGGAAATAGGAGATTTCTCATGCATGGCATCCAGATCCAATGTATGATAGTGACTTGGTACATCTGATAGCGCCAAAATTGGATGGAGGAGGCAAAACATAGCGCACCACTATCTCGGCCGGCATTTGGTGTGCGAAAATTGAATGTGCACAACTTCACCGGCAAGTGCACCGGGTTGTCTAAGTAATACCTCAGGTGAGTGAGGGTCGATCCCACAAGGATTGTTGGATTGAACAAGCAATAGTTATCTTGTAGGACTTAGTTAGGAGAATAGAAAAAGAGTTATTGTGGTTGAATTCGCATAAAGCAAGAAAGTAAAGAAAAGCAATCAAGATAATTGTTAAAGAAAGAGATAATATATGGAAACAGTTAAGGCTTCGAAGATGTTTATCTTTCTGGATTAAGATTTCTTACCAACTACTTTAACAATAGGTGATTCATTATATGGCAAACCATAAGTGATTAAAAGCTAATCTCTTTGTGATTTAATCTCCTCTAATCTTCATCAAAATCCTCTCTCGTGGTAATTCAATTCAGATTAGAGGCTGAAGTTCAGAAAACCAGTTTAGTGCTACAAAAACCTCAATTACTTAAAGCTAATAGGATTTCATGTCACATATCCGATTAGTTCATGTAATTAGAAGTTTCGAAGGAGTCTTTTCAAGATGTAGCTCAAGCGAGATAGCTCTATCGAGAATCACAATATCTCATGTAGAATATGGGTCATACTCTCGTTCTACCTAGATTCATGAGATTAAGAACGAAAACAAGACCTTAGAATTAAATCAAACATTAATTAAAATAAAAGAATAAATCTTAATCCATAGAAATAAACAGAGATCCTAACCTTAACCAGAAGGCTTAGTTGCTCATGACTTACAGAGAAAATAGAAAAATAAAAAGGAAGATCTGAGGTAATGTGTTTGATGATCCTAAGTGATCTCCTCTTTAAATAATAAATGCTAAACCTAAAAGATGTTATTTTTCAAAGTTAAAATTACAAAATAAGATAAGAAAAGCCTAAGGAGTGCTAAAATCCACTTTGGGGCCCACTTGGTGAGTGTTTGGGCTGATGACTGGCGTTCAACTTTAATCTGGGTGTTGAACTTCGCTAGTCCTGCTCCCTGGCTGGTGTTGAACGCCAGTTTTGGGCGTTCAACTTGGGAGGTCAGTCCTTCATGTGCGTTAAACGCCCAAGCTTGGCGTTTAACGCCAGTTTTGGCAGTCATTTTTGAGATAAGGTATAGACTATTATATATTACTAGAAAGCTCTGGAAGTTAGCTTTCTATCGCCATTAAGATCGCGTCAATTAGATCTCTGTAGCTCATGTTACGCTCGTTAGAATGCACGGAGGTCAGGATTGACAACATCTGCTATCCTTTCTTCATCTCTGAATAAGATTCTGCCAAATTTGCCCAAAAATCACCTAAAATCAAATAACACAAAAATTCAAAGTAGCATCCAAAGATGAATTTTGCACTAAAACACAGTAAAATTTAATAAAATCTAACTAAAAACAAATAGAAAATGCTATGAAAAAGGGTATAAGATACTCACGCATCACAACACCAAACTTAAACTGTTGCTTGTTCTCAAGCAACCAAAAAATAAGATAGGACTAAATAGAAGAGAAAAATACACCAGGTTTTAGAGTTGTCATTCAAGCTTAGTTCTAATTACTAAATTGGGCTATTAACACTTTATTTCTGAATAGCTTTGGTATGCCACTTGTCTTTGAAGCTCAGAAATTTTAACATCCCTTGGAACTAGAACCCCGATGATATTATTGATTCCCTTCTTTAAAGTTTTTCTTGATTCTTGACCACAACTTTTCTTTTCTTTTGGTGCTTTGCACCTTTGAGCCTAGCCATGACTCTAAGCGTTTTGTTTTCAAGTATTACCACCCGATACATAAACGCCACAAGCACCTATCCGGGGGAACCCTTTGGAGAATTTAGCTTTGCTTAAATTCCTAGACAGTGGTGCTCAAAGTTCTTAAGCATACTCTTTATAGCATTGGATCACAATTTTAAATGCTCAGTCTCAAGATTTTCTTGACACCTTCACACCACAAGCATATAGTTAGGGATAACAACTCTTTTGAGCTTTTTAGGCCAATTTGGATCCTCCTAACCATTGATGCTCAAAGCTTTGGACCCTTGTTCTTTTGATTTTTCGTTTTATTTTCATTTTTTGGCTGTTTCTTTTGCTTCAAGAATCAATCTTTTTTGTATTTCAGAGAATCAATAATACTTCTCTAAGTTCACTATTCTTCAAGAGTTAACATGCTCAACTTCAATATCAATTATGCACAGTTAATTCATACATTCAGAAAATAGAGATCAAGCTTCCACATCAAAGTAAATAGAATAAGTCATAATATAACTAAAGATCTTATGTATTTTACTACTTCCTTTTCAAAAGATTTTTCTTTTTAAGCTTAGTGAGCAACACATGAGACATCTTCTAACCAAAAAAATTTCGAGAATTGAACTACTAGACTAGAATGCAAAGGAAATTATAATAGTGATTATGCAAAAGCTAGAATAGAAACAAGAAATAAGATAAAGGAAGGGATAATGAAACTTAACCACCTCAATTATGGTGGCTACTGATCTTCCATGAAGATGATTCACCTTCTTTTGGTGCCATTGATGCTAATATAAACCCAGAGCTCGCTCTGCAACACCAAACATAAAAAGAAAACTTGGTCCCTTTTGGCATTAAATGTCAGGACTACTTCCCTTGTGGGCGTTGAACACCCTCTCTTCTCCCTTCTGGCGTCGAACGCCAGTTAGGGGCACCCTCCGGGGTGTTCTGTTTCTCTCCTATGCATTTTTATTTATGTTCTAATGGATACACATGATCAGAAATGTTATAAAAACTAAGAAAACTATGAAAAACAATATAAAATAAAATAATATAAAATCAAACCAAAATAACAGAAAGAAAATAGAAAAGAAGAAAATAATATAGGATACTTATTGTTGGGTTACATCCCAACAAGCACATCTTTACCGTCACTAGCTTGATGGTCAGCTCCTTCAAGGAGAAAGATAATCATTGAGGCTTAAATCCTCACCCCTTACTGGTGGCTTTTGTCCTGTGCTCTCATGGATTAATTCAATATGCTCAGGAGACAAGATCCTGTTCACTGTACGGAGTAGGACTGCAGTTGTAGTAAATACTACCCTCATCCCGGGTGAGAAGCCTTCAATAGAGATCTTTTTGGTTCTCTATCCCTGATGAGCGGATATTTTATACGCTTTTTGGCATCATTTTCATATAGTTTTTAGCATATTTTGCTTAATTTTTATTAAGTTTTCATAGGTTTTAATGTAAAATTCACATTTTTGGATTCCACTTTGAGTTTTTATGTTTTTGTACAATTTCAAGTATTTTCTGGCTGAAATTGAGGAGATAGAGCATAAGTCTGATTCAGAGACAGAGAAAGCACTGCAGATGCTATCCAGATCTGACTTCCTTGCACTCGAAAGAGATTTTCTGGAGCTACAGAAGTCCTTTGGAGCATTATCAACGGCTGTGGAAAGCTGACTTCCAGAGCTTTCCAGCAATATATAATAGTCCATACTTTGCTTTAGAATTAAAGGCGCAAAATTGGCGTCCAACGCCAGCCTCCTGCCTCCGTCTAGGCGTCCAGCACCCACAAGGAGGAGACAAGCATCCAAACACCCAAAGAGGACACCCTAGCCAGCATTCAATGCCCTAGAGGCCTCCTAGAACGTGGATCTCAATCAAGCTCAGCCCAAACACTCACTAAGTGGGCCCCGAAAGTAGATTTTAGTACTTAAAGACTGTTTACCCTTTCTTATGTAATCCTTAGTCATTAGTTTAGTATTTAAAGACTTTTACACCTCTCATTAGGGGCATTAGGGGAAGATCTGCCATATTTTGTTTTTCACATTGTATTTTCTATCAGTATGAGTTTCTAAATCTCCTATATTGAGGGGAGTAACCCTGCTGAGTTTTATGGATTAATAAAAGTATTACTGTTTCTTTTCGATCCGTGTTTGATTCAATTCTAAGATATATCTTCATTCTTCAACTTGATGAATGGGATGACCGATGACAATCATCTTCGTTCTTTATCCTAAGAACGCGTGCTTGACAACCACCTATGTTCTTCTTGGGTTCGTGTGAATAAGTAACTGAAAAGCATTGAACCACCAACGTGATTATACATCTCTTAGACAGTTAATCAACGACTTCGTCGGGGACTTCTCGAGACATCAGTTCAGCTGAGGTATGGGGAGATTAGGGTCTTTGTGGTAGAGGCTAAAACCCAAAGGCGCAGCATTCTCTGATCCAGAAGATCCGACCTTGTCTGTGGCGTTTTGGGTAGGATCATTAAGGAGAGTGGACTGCAGGAGCTTCACCCTCAATCAGAATGGATCGACAATAACCTGGGGTTCAGATTTGGAGGAGATTGGCGACCGCGACCGTACAGCATTGATCACATACAGCCTGTTACAGAAGAAATCATTCACAATTAAAGAAGACAGTAATACTAGAGTTAATACAGAAGGACAAAGCATCTCCAAGCCTTAACCATCTTCTTATTATTATAAACAGACAATCCTCGTGGGATCAATGCTGACTCGCTCAGGTATTACTTGGACGCCCCAGTGCACCTGCTGGTACAATTGTACGAAGTGTGGGCATTTTTGCACCAAGTTTTTGGCGCTATTGTTGGGGATTGTTCAAGTTTGGACAACTGACAGATTATCTTGTTGCTTAGATTAGGTAAATTCCCTTTTCTTTACAGGTTTAGTTTTCTTTTGTTTGTGTCTTTTATTTTCTTTTCAAAAATATTTCAAAACCTTTTCTGTTTTTGGCTATGTATTTTCTTTTGATTTTTTTTTTACATTGAGTCTTACCTATTTCTTGTTTTCTTTTTCAAAGATTTTTCAAAACCTTTTCTTTTCTTTATTAATCTTTGTCTTTTGTTTGAGTCTTGTGTCAATCTTTAAGTTTGGTGTCCCTTGGTCACTTTGGTTTTCATCTCTTTTAACCTGTTCTTGGTTTTTCTTTCTTCATATTCGAATTATTCTTGGTTGTTTTCCTTGTTTGATTTAAAAAATTTTAAGTTTGGTGTTTCTTTGTGTTTTCTTGCTTATTTTCAAAAAATTTGAATCCTTGATCCTTAAAATTTTAAGTTTGGTGTCTCTTTGGTACTTCTTGATTTTTTTCTTGGTATTCAAGTTATTCTTGTTTCTTTTCTTGTTTTGATATAAAAAGTTTTAAGTTTGGTGTCTTTTGGTGTTTTTCCTTTCAATTTTCAAAAATTTAGTATCTTAGATCTAAAAATTTTAAGTTTGGCGTCTTTTGGTTGTTTTTCTCTTTCTTTATTAATTCAAAAAATCAAAAATATCTTTTCTATCTTTATTTAAAAAATATTTTCAAAAATTTCAAGCAAAATTCCTTTTCTGAGCTCTTTTTCTTGTAGGCCGAGTTTGTCGAAGGCAGATTTGAACAAGATATCTGCGGAGTGATGCGGGAAAACTTGTCTCTCAACAAATTTCCCTTCGGCAAGTATACCGAATTATCGTCAAGTAAAACTCACAATAGAGTGAGGTCAAATCCCACAGGGATTGATTGGTCAAGCAACTTTAGTTAGAACAATATGCTAGTTAAGCTAAACAGAATTGAGATTGAGATGTAGGAATTTAAATGACTATAAAGTAAATAACAGAAATTAAAGTGCAGAATCTTAAATGGGGAGTTGGGATAATGAGCAGGAAATTAAATGGCAAAAAGTAAATAGAATGGGTAAGATCAGAAATAGGGAGATCATTGGGTTTAGGAGATCTTGCATTCTCCAGATCAAGTTCATTCTCATCTCTTCCTCAATCAATGCATTCATTAATGTCCTTGTCAATATTAAGTGATTGGATCCCAATTCCTTGGCAATCCAATCTCTCTAAGCTTGAACAATTGCCCAATTCCTTGATTTAATTGCTCATGGGAAGAGATGAAAGTGTGGTCACTGATTATACCACATGTATTTCCAAATCAAAGTGTTAGGAGGATTAAATGTCACAATATCCATCCAAACCCCAATTTAGTCCAACATGAGAAAGCATTTCTAGCATGATTTTCTCATCCCTTTTCCAAGGTTCAAACTAGATCCAATTATAGAGAGTTTCTTTTCCATGACAACTAACCAATTGAATTAAGATCGAAAGCTTTCTAGTAAGATCAAGAGAAAAGAAAGAAGAAGAAGAATGAAAACTATAATTGATCCATCAAATTACAACAGAGCTCCCTAACCCAATGAAAGGGGTTTAGTTGTTCATAGCTCTAGGAATCAAAAATGGCAGAAAAGAAGAAACCATGCTAGAAGTACAGAAAAGTAAATATGCAGAGAGTAGTTCCCAAAAGTGCTAAGCTTCTCTCTAGTTCAAAACTACTCCTATTTATACTACTCCTCATGATCTTCTAGTGAGTTCTTCAAGTCTTGGATGTGGGCTCTGGACCTTAAGTTAAAGCAATTCTCATCTTTAGTGGGCCCAGCTTGCAGAGAAATAAGAATTAGGCTTGGACATTCAGTGAAATTAACGTTAGGTAATATTTTGAGTGTGAGAACGTTAGTGGCATTCACTTTTTCCACTAACGTTCCACCCTTATATACCCACGTTAATTCCAACGTTAGAAATCTTAACGTGACTTCTAACGTTTCTTACTCAATCCTTGGCCAACGTTAATGGGACTCACTTTTCCCATTAATGTTGGCTTGTGCCCCTTTTTGCAAATGTTAATGGGAATCACTTTTCCCATTAACGTTGCTTGCCTCTTGTCCATACGTTAGATCTCACGTTAGCTTGGCTAACGTAGCTCTTAACGTGAGTCTCTATCACATTCGATAGCGTTAGTAACACTCACCTTTGTCACTAACGCTCCTATTGCCTTAAGTTTCTACGTTAGAACCCACGTTAACTAAGTTAACGTGGCTCTTAATGTAGTAATGAAGCCATCTCCCAACATTAGTGACAAAAGTGAGTGTCACTAACGTTGGTTCTTTGAATTCAACTCCATGTTAACTCTCACGTTAACAATCTTAACGTGAGAGTTAACATAGGCAATGCTAATGATCCAACGTTAGTGACAAAAGTGAGTGTCACTAACATTGGCGTTGTTGATCCTCTTCCACGTTAGAGTTCACGTTAACTAAGTTAACGTGACTCTTAACATGGGGCATTGCCTAGTTTCCCAACGTTAGTGGTGTTCATTTTTACCACTAACGTTGAGGAGAAATGTTATTGGAGTTCATGTTTCTCGTTAACGTGGAGTCCTCTTTTTCTTCTACGTTAAGTACCACATTAACTTAGTTATTGTGGCTCTTAACGTAAGCTATGAATGGCTTCGCAGGCGTTATTGGTGATCACTTTTCTCATTAACGTTGCAAGCTCTTTGCCATCCCACGTTAGTAGTCACGTTAACTAAGTTAACGTGAATGCTAACGTGGTTCTTCCATGCTTCATTTGTCCTGAAATCAAGTAATTAAAGTGCATCAAAGCTCTAGCCAAAGTCATGAGATTATGCATCATCAAATTCTCATGCAGTTCTGGAAAAAATCTCATGAAATCATTCAAAATTCACAATAGTTGCTTGAATGAAGGTGTAAGTGTATTTTCACCCAAAACTTGCCTTATTCACTAGGAAAATGCATGAAAATACCCTAAAACAGTAAAAAAAAGGTCAATGAAACTGGCCGAAATGCCCTGGCATCACAACACCAAACTTAAAGCTTGCTTGTCCCTAAGCAAGTACTGAAGTATAAGAAAAATGAAATGAAAGACAAGAAGATAAAATGGAAGTAGCATTCCTGGTTCTTGGAGTTTCATGCATAGCAACTTAGGTTCTTTCCTTTTAGGTTTCAAGCCTTTATCAAATCCCTAGTCACTCTCTTGATTGCATCCCTTGAGGCTTCTTTCTTATTGATCCTTCTCTTCTTTTTTTCAATGTTTATTTTTCTTTTTGCTAGGTGCTTTGTAAGAGGGCAACTCTTTATGATAAGCTTTTAGCCAACACTCCCAAACCAGTTGGTTTTAGGGTGCTAGGTGTTAAGACACCCCTAAGGAGTTACTCCCTCAAGTCTCTTTCCCTCATACATACACACCACAGGCACATGGTTTGTTATTCTTCTTTCTTGAGACCTTGGTGTCCAGCACCTCTTTGGGTTACTAAGTGCTCTGTAACAAGGGTTACTCTTGATAGTGGACTTTCAGCTGATAATCCCGGATTAGTTGATCCAAGTTACCAAGTGATAAGGCACCCCTAAGAGCTTATTCATCCAAGTATATCCCTTGTACATAAACACCACAGACACATGCCTCAATTTTGAAACCCTTGGTGCCTAGCATTGTTTCTTATTATGTTTCCTTTCTTATTTTCACTTGTATTACTCTTTTTATTCTCTTGTTGGGATCTTATTGTTTAGCTAGCTGGTTCACGAAATTGTGATCATCAATGGCGCCATCAACATGGTACGCTCAATTGCAATCTCAACTCTTTATCACAACTTCGCACAACTAACCAGCAAGTGCACTGGGTCGTCCAAGTAATAAACCTTATGCGAGTAAGGGTCAATCCCACAGAGATTGTTAGTATGAAGCAAGCTATGGTCATCTTGTAAATCTCAGTCAGGCAGATTCAAATGGTTATAAATGATTTATGAATAAAGCATAAAATAAAGATAGAGATACTTATGTAATTCATTGGTGAGAATTTCAGATAAGTGTATGGAGGTGCTTTATCCCTTCTGTCTCTCTGCTTTCCTACTATCTTCATCTAATCCTTCTTACTCCTTTCCATGGCAAGCTGTATGTTGGGCATCACTGTTGTCAGTGGCTACAATCCCGTCCTCTCAGTGAAAATGTTCAACGCGCTCTGTCACAGCACGGCTAATCATCTGTCGGTTCTCAATCAGGTTGGAATAGAATCCAGTGATTCTTTTGCGTCTGTCACTAACGCCCAGCCTTCAGGAGTTTGAAGCTCGTCACAGTCATTAAATCCTTGAATCCTACTCAGAATACCACAGACAAGGTTTAGACCTTCCGGATTCTCTTGAATGCCGCCATCAATTCTAGCTTATACCACGAAGATTCTGATTAAGGAATCCAAGAGATAAACATTCAAGCCTTGTTTGCTTGTAGAACGGAAGTGGTTGTCAGGCATGCGTTCATAAGTGAGAATGATGATGAGCGTCACATAATCATCACATTCATCATGTTCTTGGGTACGAATGAATATATTAGAACAAGAATAAGCTGAATTGAATAGAAGAACGATAGTAATTGCATTAATACTCAAGGTACAGCAAAGCTCCACACCTTAATCTATGGTGTGTAGAAACTCCACCGTTGGAAATACATAAGAACAAGGTCTAGGCATGGCCGAATGGCCAGCCTCCCAAAGAGGGTTCAATCATAAAAACATGATCGAAAGATCTCCCTAAATACAATAGCAAAAGGTCCTATTTGTAGAGAACTAGTAGCATAGGGTTTACAAAGATGAGTAAATGACATAAAAATCCACTTCCGGGCCAACCTGGTGTGTCCTTGGGCTGAGTATTGAAGCTTTCATGTGTAGAGACTTTTCTTGGAGTTAAACGCCAGCTTTTGTGCCAGTTTGGGCGTTTAACTCCCATCCTTGTGCCAGTTCCGGCGTTTTACGCCAGAATTCTTGTGCTGACTTGGAACGCCTGTTTGGGCCATCAAATCTCGGGCAAAGTATGGACTATTATATGATGCTGGAAACTCCAGGATGTCTACTTTCCAACTCAATTGAGAGCGCGCCAATTAGGCTTCTGTAGCTCCAGAAAATCCACTTCGAGTGCAGAGAGGTCAGAATCCAACAGCATCTGCAGTCCTTTTCAGCCTCTGAATCAGATTTTTGCTCAGGTCCCTCAATGTCAGCCAAAAAATACCTGAAATCACAGAAAAATACACAAACTCATAGTAAAGTCCAGAAAAGTGAATTTTAAATAAAAACTAATAAAAATGTAATAAAAACTAACTAAAACATGCTAAAAACTTACTAAAAACAATGCCAAAAAGCGTATAAATTATCCGCTCATCACTAGCCTCAAAGAATGTGTCTCAAACATAGGACTTAGGATGGATAGTTGCTTTCTTTCCTTTCTTGGTGAACTAACTTAGCTTACTAATCATCCTACCACAAACATTCAGAATGCACTTCACAAAATGACTCCACTCTTGTTCTTCCCATAACATTTTCTTTTTTTGATTAACTTAAAGAGGCAAGCATACAAGTAAGAAAGGTGAAAGTGAGCATTCAAGGCATTAGGCTCAATAACATAGACCTAAGCAAAGAGAATTAAATGCATAATTGAAAATCCTAAGCTACCATGGAAGCATGTTCTATTTCATACATGATTTTCCTTATTTAAAGCTTTGAAAAAGAAGGTAAACTAAGAAGGAACTTCACCACCTTTCACTTGTTGGCTTGCTCTTCTCTTCTGCTCCCTTAGGATTCTCCTTGATTACTTGAGTCTCCATTCCCCTTGCGCTTCCCCATTAACTTTTTCCAGAAACCGGCATCCTCCATCTTCTTCTTTAATGCTTCCTTTTGCTGTTTCACCTTCCCTTCCTCTTGTTCAGTTAAGTTCTTGCGAACTGTCTCATAGCTTGGGATGTCAGGGTGCAGGTGATGTATATGCTCAACCACATAGTTTAACTTTGCCTGAGTGTTGATGCTGAATTCTTCTCGATGCAGTTGCCTTCCTTCATTTAGCACACTAAATTCGTTAAATGCTTTCATCTGATTCATCTGGCGTTGATTGAGTTCCTGGAGGCATTTATCTTGGCTTTCTTGCCTTTCAGACACTTGATTGATGGCTTGAGTAAGTTGGGAATAGTGCTCTTGTTGCTGTTCCATTAGCTGTTTCTGCCATTCCCTTTGTTGATTCATCTAATTTGTTAGCATTTCCTCTTGCCGATCCATTCTCTGAGATTGAAGTTGCAGTTGTTGTTCTTGTCCTTCCATGTATATCCTTGACAAATCATCAATGGCTCCTCGGATGTGACCCAAGTTGATCTTGGTTGGTTCATGATATCCTTCTTGATGATATTCCGTGGGTTGGGGTTCTCCTTGGAGAGGCTCTTCCTCTTGTGCTTCTTCTGATGTCCTCTTCCTTAGATGGGGTCTTTTCTACTGTTGAGCTGGAGTCACATGGGTTATGCATTGGAGTGTAAGTGATCTCCCAAGACCTATCCAAGTTGGATTGCTGTCCTCAAAGACTACCTTGGCTTTCATGCATAATTTAAGGATGGTGCTGGGGTACCAAAGTCTAGCACCTGAATCCTTCTTCTCGGATGATTCTTGGATTCCTTCAGCTATAATTTCGTGCACATTGATGCTTCCACCCTTTATCAAGCAGTGTACCATGGTAGCTCGAGTAATATTGACCTCAGAATTGTTTGCTGCTGGAAGGATAGATCGTCTCACAAGCTCAAACCAACCCTTGGCTTCTGGGATGAGGTCTCCTCTCCTGATGAACCGGGGTCTCTTATCTGAATACCTTTCCTAGTCAGATCCCACAATGCATATGTCACCCACGATCTCTTCCAATTCATCATTGTCAGCGCCCTTATTTATTCTTTCTTGGTAACCAAGCTCAACAAAACGTGGGGATTTCAAGTGGAGAACTCTAGTGATTGCATTGGGGCTAAAATCTACCTCTATTCCTCTTACATAGCTCTTGAAGGTGGGGGCTGTGGTCTTGTCTTCTCTAACCACATTTGCATAAAATTCTCTGATGAGGTTTGCATTTGCTCTTGCTTCCGGGTTAGTGAGCTTTTCCCAACCCCTCTTTTCAATCTTCTCCCGAATTTGTGGACACTCATCTTCATCGAACTGGAAGGTTGATTCAGGCAGTATCTTCTTCTCCTTTATTCGCTCGAACTCGAGCTCATGGAAGGCTGTTTTGAATCTCCCGGTGTCGAAGGAGGGCTGCTCCATTGGCTCCTTTCCTCTTTGCCTCTTGAAGCTTGATGCTGCCATGAGTGGGAGTTGAATAGTTAGGGGGTTGAAGATGGAGTTCAGTTTGGTTGAGGTAGAATGAGTCTTGAAGGAATGTGTTTTGAGAAAAAAGGAGAAGATGTGAGTATATAAGGTGTACGTGAAGTATGTATAGCCGAGAGAAAGAAGTGAAAAAGAATGGAGATACAAGGTGTGTACGGAAAGGTTGTGTGAAGGGGTTTATATAGAGGGATGGCAATTGTTGAAGGGTGTGGATTGATGGTGTTGTTTTGATAGTGGACGGTTGGGGTTTTGAGATTGAATTAGCACAAGGATCACCTCTTTTATGAGGGTCTTGGTTCGGTCTCCAAAGCCATCCACTCCCAATGTTGCTTGGCAACACTTCCAAGGACATTCCCTATGAAGACAAGTGTGAAATTCCCTTGGTGTAGTGGCCGAATCTCCTTCTAGTAATTGTCCTATCAAGTACCATCAATGTCCTTTTTGATTCCCTATATACGAGAAGTAAATGCAATGGGTTAATTGAACTTTTGGTGGGAAAAAAGTGTGAACTAATAAAATATTTCTTTTTCTTTTTCTTTTGTTTCTATATGACTAAATGCTTTCCATGAAAGCAAATCAATCAAACATTAAGCTTCCCATGCATGCACGTTGGTACACCAAACTTGTTTGTAATCACATGGTGCAACAAGTTTGGGGAATGAACTTTCCTCATAAGGTGTGTTCAAACCACACTTTGTGTGATTTGAACACCAAACTTATCATGTACTATAAGTTACATGTAGAGGGGCTTTATGTTAGTTGACAAGATTGATTTAAACTTCCATGGAAATTACCTTATTGCTGTTATTAGAAATTTAAGAAAGGAGTTATAGAACATGGGTTGCCTCCTATGAAGCGCTTCTTTAATGTCATTAGCTTGACGATTGTCCCTTGTCAAGGTGGTTGATAGTGCTTGAAGTCCTCGCCTCTTGCAGTGAACCTATGTCCATTAGCCTTGTTGATAAGCTCCATATGTTCTAAGGACATGATTTTATTGATGGTATACACTGGGGGCAGCTGAGATGGAATAGTGGGAAGGTGAGGTGGTATGGTTGGGAAGTATGTAGAGATCACTTCATCACCTGGAGAGAAATCTTCTGTAGGAATCTTCTTGTTTCTCCATCTTCTGGGTACTTTCTTCCTTGTTTCTCTTAGTGCTATCTTGCTTCCTACAGATTCTTCTTCTAAGGGATTTTTGTTGCTAGCTTTGCATGGCTCTGGTGGTTCTGGTTTCTTTTGGATACCCTTTTGATATGGTTCTTCCTGAGCACATGGCTTTCCAACCAATGGGGCTTCTATTTGAATTGTTTCCACTTCACTGCTTGTTTCTTGCATCAATGCTTCCTTGGTTGGCTCCTTCATCAACTTTCTGTTATCATGATCTGATTCTTGTGAAGGTTTAAAGACATTGAAGGTGAGCTGCTCATCATGTATCCTCAGCACCAGC
The DNA here is from genome assembly GCF_003086295.3 of Arachis hypogaea. NCBI lineage: Eukaryota > Viridiplantae > Streptophyta > Magnoliopsida > Fabales > Fabaceae > Arachis > Arachis hypogaea. Next base: position 68,553,230 of record NC_092044.1, read on the forward strand.
TCTCCTCGCTCTACGTCTCTGAGTGCTCTGGCTGTGGCTAGGAATGGTCTTCCCAGAATGATGGGGTAGATAGGATTCTCATCCATTTCCAGAACAACAAAATCTGTGGGAAGGTAGTAGCTCCCAACCTTTATCAGCACATTTTCAACCACTCCTATTGCTTGTCTTTGAGTTTTATTATCCAATCTGATAATTACATCAGTGGGAGTTAGTTCATTAATTTGGAGCCTCTTCATGAGGGAGAGAGGCATTACATTGATGCTTGCTTCCAAGTCACAAAGCCCTTTGTCAATCATTGTTTCTCCTATGGCACAAGGGATGTGGAAACTCCCTGGATCCTCCTTCTTTATGGGTGGCCCTGGTTGAATGAGAGCACTACAATCTCTATTTATCTTGATTGTTTGTCCACCCTTTGGTGCACGAAATTGCAATCACACTTTTGCAATCCGCACAACTAACCAGCAAGTGCACTAGGTCGTTCAAGTAATACCTTACGTGAGTAAGGGTCGATCCCACGGAGATTATTGGTTTGAAGCAAGCTATGTTTAATTTATTATTCTTAGTCAGGATTTCAATTAAAATTATCAGTTTGAATTATTAGAAAAATAAAAGAGCGTGAATTAATTACTTGTAATGCAGTAATGGAGAATATGTTGGGGTTTTGGAGATGCTTTGTCCTCTGAATCCCTGCAATATAATATTCAACTCAATAACATAATTGCAAAGTTCCTTCCATGGCAAGCTCTATGTAGGGTGTCACCGTTGTCAATGGCTACTTCCCATCCTCTTAGTGAAAATGGTCCAGATGCTCTGTCACAGCACGGCTAATCATCTGTCGGTTCTCAATCAGGTTGGAATAGAATCCAATGATTCTTTTGCGTCTGTCACTAACGCCCAGCCTTCAGAAGTTTGAAGCTCATCACAGTCATTCAATCCCAAAATCCTACTCGAAATACCACAGACAAGGTTAGACTTTCCGGATTCTCATGAATGCCGCCATCAATTCGGCTTATACCACGAAGATTCTGATTAAGGAATCTAAGATATATTCATTCAATCTGATGTAGAACGGAGGTGGTTGTCAGAGACACGTTCATGTGATGAGGAAGGTGATGAGTGTCACGGATCATCACCTTCTCCATAATTAAGCGCGAATGAACATCTTAGATAGGAACACGCATATGTGAATGGAAAAATATAATTAATTGCATTAATTCATCGAGACGCTGCAGAGCTCCTCACCCCCAACAATGGAGTTTAGAGACTCATGTCGTCAAAGAGTATGTAGTTCAGATCTGAAAATGTTATGAGGTATAAAATAAGTCTCTAAAAGTTGTTTAAATAGTAAACTAGTAACCTAGGTTTACAGAAAATGAGTAAACTAAGATAATTGGTGCAGAAATCCACTTCTGGGGCCCACTTGGTGTGTGCTGGGGCTGAGACTTAAGCCTCTCATGTGCTTGGACTGTTTCTGGAGTTGAACGCCAGGTTGTAACGTGTTTTGGGCGTTGAACTCCAACTTGTAACCTGTTTCTGGCGCTGGACGCCAGACTGCAACATGGAACTGGTGTTGAACACCAGTTTACGTCGTCTATCTTTGCGCAAAGTATAGACTATTATATATTGCTGGAAAGCCCTAGATGTCTACTTTCCAACCCAATTGAGAGTGCGTCAATTGGGCTCCTGTAGCTCTAAAAACTCCATTCCGAGTGCAGGGACGTAAGGATCCAACAGCATCAGCAGTCCTTTTTCAGCCTAACTCAGATTTTTGCTCAGCTCCCTCAATTTCAGCCAGAAAATACCTGAAATCACAGAAAAATACACAAACTCATAGTAAAGTCCAGAAATATGATTTTTGCCTAAAAACTAATAAAATTCTTTTAAAAACTAATTAAAACATACTAAAATCTACATGAAATTACCCCCAAAAAGTGTATAAAATATCCGCTCATCACAACACCAAACTTAAACTGTTGCTTGTCCCCAAGCAACTAGAAGAATAAAATAGGATAAAAAGAAGTTAAGAAGCAATAATATCTTAGAGTTTCAAGTGAGGCTCAGGTTTTAGTTAGATGAGCGGGGCTAGTAGCTTTTTGTTTCTGAACAGTTTTGGCATCTCACTTTATCCTTTGAAATTCCGAATGATTGGCATCCGTAGGAACTTAGGATTCCGATAGTATTATTGATTTTCCTAGTGTAGTATGTTGATTATTGAACACAGTTACTTTATGAGTCTTGGCCGTGGCCCTAAGCACTTTGTTTTCCAGTATTAGCACTGGATACATAAATGCCACAGACACATAATTGGGTGAACCTGTTCAGATTGTGACTTAGCTTTGCTAAAGTCCCCAATTGGAGGTGTCCAGAGCTCTTAAGCACACTCTTTTGCCTTGGATCACGACTTTAACCCCTCAGTCTCAAGCTTTTCACTTGGACCTGCATGCCACAAGCACATGGTTAGGGACAGCTTGATTTAGCCGCTTAGGCCTGGAATTACTTCCTTGGGCCCTCCTATCCACTGATGCTCAAAGCCTTGGATCCTTTTCACCCTTGCCTTTTGGTTTTAAGGGCTATTGGCTTTTTTTCTTTTTCTTGATCCAATGATTCCTTGTAATTTTTTTTTCACTGCTTTTTCTTGCTTCAAGAATCAAATTCATGATTTTTCAGATCATCAATAATATTTTTCGTGTTCCTCATTCTTTCAGGAGCCAACATTCGTAAAATTTAAGATACAAATTATGCACTATTCAAGCATTCATTCAGAGAACAAAAGGTATTGCCACCACATATAATTAATTATAATTTTTATTATTAAGAACTCAAAAAATATAAAGTACTTCTTTATTCTAATTATCTACTATTTTATTCATGTTTGATGATGATGAGAAAAATAAATTATAACTTAATTGGAAATAAAACCAGAATATATATGCTAATTACTACTACTACTGTATAACTTCTAAGGTAAATTCCTATAATAATACTATCACAGAGTTAAAGCTAAAATTAGAACTCAACAACCTGTATTTTGGGAAGTGAATGTTCCTCTGATCTGTGGGGTGCTTGGTCCTTTAAGGATTAATTTCTGGCGCTTCAGCTCCCTTAAGTCACGCCCTTGCTCTTCTTGTTCCCTAAGCAATTTGCAAAGCATGCTACTTTGATTGTTCTGTTCTTCCTTTATCTGGTTCATAACTTCTTGCAACTTGGAAACAGATGCCCCAAGATGTTCCCAATATTCGAATTGAGGAAGTTCTGGGAGGAATTCTTGTGCTCTCCTCTTGATTGGATCATCCTGCAGCTGTTGTCTTTCCATTGATATTTTAGTGATTGGCCGCTCAACTGAGATATACTCAGTCATTCCCATCTTCACTCCGGCATCTCTACAGAGCATAGAAATTAAGCTTGGATAGGCCAATTTGGCATCCTTGGAGTTCTTGTTTGCTATTTTGTAGAGTTCACACGAGATTAGTTGATGAACTTCTACTTCACTTCCCAACATGATGCAGTGAATCATCACTGCTCTTTTAACAGTAACTTCAGAACGGTTGCTGGTGGGCAATATAGAACGCCCAATAAAGTCCAGCCAGCCTCTGGCAACTGGTTTGAGATCTTCTCTCTTGAGTTGATTTGGGATGCCAGTGGTGCTGGTGGTCCACCTGGCTCCAGGGATGCATATATCCTCTAGAATCTTGTCCAGGCCTTTGTTTACCCTCATCATTCTCCTATTAAAGGAGTCTGGGTCATCTTTCAGTTGAGGAAGCTTAAAGATCTCCGTGATTTTGTCAGGATGGATGTGAATAATCTTTCCTCTGACTAAGGTCCAACGGTCATAGAGGGTAGCTCCAATTATTCTTTGCCTGTCTATCTGCCACAGATTAGCATAGAACTCCTGAACCATATTCCTTCCCACTTTTGTTTCAGGATTAGCTAGGATTTACCAGTTCCTGTTTCGAATTTGTTCTTGGATCTCCGGATATTCATCTTCTTTCAGATCAAACTTGACTTCCGGGATCACTGATCTTAGACCCATTATTTTGTAGTAATGGTCTGAATGTTCTTTAGTCAAGAACTTCCCTTGATTCCAAAGTGGTTTTGGAATACTCTCTTTCTTGCCTCTTGGGGTGGGTTGTTTTCCTTTAGGGGCCATGATCAAAGTGAGTATGTTTTTGTGATCACGGATAAGCACACCAAACTTAGAGGTTTGCTTATCCTCAAGCAAAAGAAAAGAAAGGAGAGAGATAGGAGGAGAGCAAGTGTGGAATGGTGGATGATGAGAGGGGCGCCGAATGGGGATATAAAGGGAGGGAGGGTGGGTTTCAAAAATAAGAAGAAAAGATAAGATAGAAGATATGATTTATAAAAGATAAATATGATAAGAAAAAGATATAATTAAAAAATTGTTAATCATATTTGGAAAAGATAAATTTGAATTTTAATTTTGAAAGAAGATTTTTAAAAGATATTGAGTTTTGAAAAACTTAAAAAAAGAGTTGGATTGGATTGGAAACCAATTTGTCTTTATGGATTAAGATGCATTTAAGATTTTTGAAAAAGGATTTTAGAAATTAGGGTTTCTAGAAATTAGGATTAAAATTTTGGAATTGAAGGATGATATTTTGAAACATGTTTATGCAAGAAATCATGAATTGAAATATAAAAATTGGAAAATTTGTGAAGAAAAACGAATTTTACCTCCTCCCCACCATTCTGGCGTTAAACGCCCAAACGTTGCATGTTTTGGGCGTTTAACGCCCAATTGCTGCTTCTCCTGGGCGTTCAACGCCCAGCTGTTGCTTCTTTCTGGCGTTGAACGCCAGGAAGTCCTTTGTCACTGGGCGTTTTTCTGAACGCCCAGGACGCTGTCAATCTGGCGTTAAACGCCCAGAAGGTGCTTCTTTCTGGCATTCAACGCCCAGAAGATGCTCCTTTCTGGCGTTTAACGCCCATATGGCTACCCTTACTGGCGTTGAACGCCCAGTGGGTGCTTCTTTTGGGCGTTCAACGCCCAAACTGTTTCTTACTGGCTTTTTCACGCCAGTGAGCTTCCAAATTCCCTTGTAACTTTGTGAATTCAAGCAATCGCTATTTTACCTTGAAGATACTTTGACATATACCTGTAAAAATCAATTAATTAACAAATAAATTTAGTAAATGGCTGGGTTGCCTCCCAGCAAGCGCTTCTTTATTGTCATTAGCTGGACTATTACTGAGCTTTAATCAAGCCTCAGTTTTGAGCATTCTTGCTCAAAATTACCTTCAAGATAATGTTTTGACTCTCTGTCCATTAACAATGAACTTTTTATTAGAATCATTATCCTGAAGCTCTACGTATCCATATGGTGATACGCTTGTGATCACATATGGACCTCTTCACCGGGACTTCAATTTCCCGAGGAATAATTTGAGCCTAGAATTAAATAGCAGAACTTTCTGCCCTGGCTCAAAGACTCTGGATGACAATTTCTTATCATGCCATCTTTTTGCTTTCTCTTTGTATATTTTTGCATTCTTGAAAGCATTGAGTGTAAATTCATCTAGCTCATTTAACTGGAGCAATCGTTTTTCTCCAGCTAACTTGGCATCAAGGTTCAGGAATCTGGTTGCCCAGTAGGCCTTATGTTCCAGTTCCACTAGCAAGTGACATGCCTTTCCATACACAAGCTGGTATGGAGAGGTCCCTATAGGGGTCTTGAATGCTGTTCTGTATACCCACAAAGCATCATCCAAGCTTCTTGCCCAATCCCTTTTACGGTTAATTACAGTCCCTTCCAGGATTCTTTTGAGTTGTCTATTTGAGACTTCAGCTTGCCCATTAGTCTGTGGGTGATATGGAGTGACCACCCTGTGGCTAACTCCATAACGAACCAAAGCAGAATAGAGCTGTTTATTGCAGAAATGAGTGCCCCCATCACTGATTAGTACTCTAGGGGTGCCAAATCTACTGAAAATGTGTTTCTGGAGGAATTTTAACACTGTCTTAGTGTCGTTAGTGGGTGTAGCAATAGCTTCTACCCATTTGGATACATAATCCACCGCCACTAGAATATAAGTGTTTGAGTATGGTGGTGAGAAAGGTCCCATGAAGTCAATACCCCATACATCAAACAACTCAATCTCCAAGATCCCTTGTTGAGGCATGGATAACTGTGAGGCAGATTGCCAGATCTTTGGCAACTGTCACAATAAAGCACAAACACTCGGGAATCTTTATAGAGAGTAGGCCAGTAGAAGCCACATTGGAGGACTCTTGTGGCTGTTCGCTCACTTCCAAAATGTCCTCCACACTGTGATCCATGGCAGTGCCATAGGATCCTCTGTGCTTCTTCTTTAGGCACACATCTACGGATTACTCCGTCTGCACATCTCTTGAAGAGATATGGTTCATCCCAAAGATAGTACTTTGCATCCGTGATCAACTTCTTTGATTGCTGCCTACTGTACTCTTTAGGTATGAACCTTACTGCCTTGTAGTTTGCAATGTCTGCAAACCATGGCACTTCCTAGATGGCAAAGAGTTGCTCATCCGAAAAGGTTTCAGAGATCTCAGTAAGAGGGAGGGATGCCCCTTCTACTGGTTCTATTCGGGACAGGTGATCTGCAACTTGGTTTTCTGTCCCTTTTCTGTCTCTTATTTCTATATCAAACTCTTGCAGAAGCAACACCCATCTGATAAGTCTGGGTTTTGAATCCTGCTTTGTGAGTAGATATTTAAGAGCAGCATGATCAGTGTACACAATCACTTTTGATCCTACTAAATAGGATCTAAACTTGTCAATAGTGTAAACCACTGCAAGCAGCTCTTTTTCTATGGTTTTGTAATTCTTCTGTGCGTCATTTAAAACACGACTGGCATAGTAAATGACGTGCAGAAGCTTGTCATGTCTCTGTCCCAACACTGCACCAATGGCATGGTCACTGGCATCACACATTAATTCAAATGGTAATGTCCAGTCTGGTGCAGAGATGCTGGTGCTGTGATCAGCTTAGCTTTCAGAGTCTCAAACGCCCGCAGACACTCCTTATCAAAGATAAATGGCGTGTCAGCAGCTAGCAGATTACTTAGAGGTTTTGCGTTTTTTGGAAAATCCTTTATAAACCTCCTATAGAATCTTGCATGCCCCAGAAAGCTTCTGATTGCCTTAACATTGGCTGGTGGTGGTAATTTTTCAATTACCTCTACCTTAGCTTGATCCACCTCTATTCCTCTGTTCGAGATTTTGTGCCCAAGGACAATTCCTTCAGTCACCATAAAGTGACATTTCTCCCAGTTTAAAACTAGGTTGGTCTCTTGGCATCTCTTTAGAACAAGTGCTAGATGGTCAAGACAAGAGCTGAATGAGTCTCCAAATACTGAAAAGTCATCCATGAAGACTTCCAGAAATTTTTCCACCATATCAGAGAAAATTGAGAGCATGCACCTTTGAAAGGTTGCAGGTGCATTACACAAGCCAAATGGCATCCTTCTGTATGCAAATACTCCGGATGGACATGTGAATGTCGTTTTCTCTTGATCTTTTGGATCTACTACAATTTGATTATAACCTGAATATCCATCCAGCAAGCAGTAGTATTCATGACCTGCTAGTCTTTCTAGCATCTGGTCTATGAATGGTAAAGGAAAATGATCCTTTCTGGTAGTTGTATTGAGCCTTCTATAATCAATACACATACGCCACCCTGTAACTGTTCGTGTAGGAACCAATTAATTTTTTTCATTATGAACCACTCTCATGCCACCTTTCTTAGGGACGACTTGGACAGGGCTTACCCAGGGGCTATCAGAAATAGGATAAATAATCCCAGCCTCTAGTAATTTAGTGACCTCTTTCTGCACCACCTCCTTCATGGCTGGATTCAGCCGCCTTTGTGGTTGAACCACTGGCTTGGCGTCACCCTCCAGTAAGATCTTGTACATGCATCTGGCTGGGCTAATACCCTTGAGATCACTGATGGACCACCGAAGAGCTATCTTGTGGGTCCTTAGCACTTGAATTAGTGCCTCATCTTCCTGTGGCTCTAAGGTAGAGCTTTTGATTACAGGAAAGATAGCACCTTCTCCCAGAAATGCATATTTCAGGGATGGTGGTAATGGTTTGAGCTCGGGTTTGGGAGGTTTCTCCTCTTCCTGAGGGATTTTCAGAGGTTCTATTATTTTCTCTAGTTCCTCCAGATCAGGCTGAACATCTTTAAAGATATCCTCTAGCTCTGATTCGAGACTCTCAGCCATATTGACTTCTTTTACCAGAGAGTCAATAATATCAACGCTCATGCAGTCGTTTTGGGTGTCTGGATGCTGCATGGCTTTGACAACATTCAACTTGAACTCATCCTCATTGACTCTCAGGGTTACTTCCCCTTTTTGAACATCAATGAGGGTTCGGCCAGTTGCTAGGAAAAGTCTTCCCAGAATGAGAGTTGCACTCTTGTGCTCCTCCATTTCCAGCACCACAAAGTCAGTGGGAAAGGCAAATGGCCCAACTTTGACAATCATGTCTTCAATCACGCCTGATGGGTATTTAATGGAACCATCAGTAAGTTGAAGACATATCCGGGTTGGTTTAACTTCATCAGTCAACCCAAGCTTTTCGATAGTAGCGGCAGGTATTAGATTAATACTTGCCCCAAGATCACATAGAGCTTGCTTGGTACAAGTACCTTCTAATGTGCATGGTATCATAAAGCTTTCCGGATCCTTAAGCTTCTCAGGTAAGCTTTTCAGAATGACTGCACTGCATTCTTCAGTGAGGTAAACTTTCTCAGTTTCCCTCCAATCCTTCTTATGACTTAAGATCTCTTTCATGAACTTGGCATAAGAGGGTATTTGCTCAAGTGCCTCTGCAAACGGAATCTTTATTTCAAGAGTCCTGAGATAGTCTGCAAAGCGGGCAAATTGCTTATCCTGTTCTGCTTGGCAGAGTTTCTGAGGATAAGGCATTTTGGCTTTATATTTCTCAAGCTTAGTTGCTGTAGGTTTATTGCCTACAGATGTGGGTTGAGAAGCCTTTTTAGAGGGGTTGTTATCAGCACTTGTATGTGTTTGATCTCCTACTAGCGTTTGAATGCCAGGGGTGGAAGCAGGAGTGGCGTTAGATGCCAGCTCCTTATCTGTTTCTGGCGTTTGAACGCCAGAACTGTGCTTCCTTTGGGCGTTCAACGCCGATTCATTGCTTGTTTCTGGCGTTGAACACCAGAACTGAGCATGGTCTGGGCGTTCAGCGCTAGCTTTCCACCCATTTTCTGGCTTTTGAATGCCAGAGTTATTCCTCTCTGGGCTCTGACTGTCCTCAGATGGATTTTGGGTGGTTTGCTCATTTCTTAGCTTCCTGCTACCTTGAAGTGAGGTATTTAATATCTTTCCACTTCTTAATTGAACTGCTTGGCATTTTTCTGTTATTTGTTTTGATAACTGCTGTTATGTTTGCTTCAACTGTACTTCTATATTTTTGTTAGCCATTCTTGTTTCTTGTAGTATCTCCTTGAATTCGGCTAACTGTTTTATTAGAAAATCTAATTGCTGATTGAATTCAACAGCTTGATCTGCAGGACTGAGTTCAGCAGTTACTGTTTTAGCCTCTTTGTTGATGGAAGATTCCCTGCTTAGGTACAGATGCTGATTTCTGGAAAATGTATCAATAAGCTCTTGAGCTTCTTCTATTGTCTTCCTCATGTGTATAGATCCACCAGCTGAGTGGTCTAGAGAAATCTGAGCTCTTTCTATAAGCCCATAGTAGAAGATGTCTAATTGCACCCATTCTGAAAATATTTCAGAGGGACATTTTCTTAGCATCTCTCTGTATCTCTCCCAAGCATCATAAAGGAATTCATTATCTCCTTGTTTGAAGCCTTGGATGCTTAGCCTTAGCTGTGTCATCCGTTTTGGAGGAAAATAGTGATTCAGAAATTTTTCTGACAGCTGTTTCCATGTCTTTATGCTGTCCTTAGGTTGGTTCTTTAACCACCTCTTAGCTTGGTCTTTTACAGCAAATGGGAACAGTAATAGCCTGTAGACATCCTGATCTACCTCCTTATCATGTATTGTGGCAGTAATTTGTAAAAACTGTGCCAGAAACTCTGTAGGTTCTTCTTGTGGAAGACCGGAATACTGGCAACTTTGCTGCACCATGATAATGAGCTAAGGATTCAAGTCAAAACTACTAACTCCAATGGAGGGTATACATATACTACTCCCATATGAAGCAGTAGTGGGGTTAGCATATGACCCTAGAGTCCTTCTGGACTGTTCCTTTCCACTTAGTTCCATGATGGAACAAGGGAGATGATATGTATGTTGATATTATTTATTTTATTAAAAATAAAAATTTATTTTCAATATAATAAAATAAAATAAAATAAAATAAATAAAAAAGAAATTGAAAATGTTTTGTGAAAATTTTCAAAAAATTTGAGGAAAAAGAGAAAGTGGTTAGGATATTTTTGAAAAAGATAATAAAATATATATATATATTAAAAATATTTTTATTTATTTATTTTTTTAAAAAAAATCTTAGGAGGATAAGATTTGAAAAAAAAAATTAAAATTGAAATCTGAATTTTTATAAAAAATTTCGAAAAGTAGCTTAAAAATAGTTAGAAAAGATATTTTTTTTGAATTTTGAATTTTATGATGAAGGAGAAAAACACATAAAATTTTTAGATCTAATGCTCCTTGTTTTCGAAAATTTTGGAGGGACAACACCAATGAACACCAAACTTAAAAATTTTAGGATCAAAACACAAAGAAGACTCAATAACACTTTGAAGATTCACAAGAACACCAAGAACAAAAGAAAGAACACCAAACTTAGAACAAAACACTAAACTCACGAAAAATTAAAATTGTGATAAAGGAAAATATTTTTTTTGAAAAGGGAATAAAGGACTTAGAATTTAATAACTCTATAGCAACAAAAATAAATTATTCCTAATCTAAGCAATAAAATAAACCTTTAGTTGTTCAAACTCGAACAATCCCCGGCAACGGCGCCAAAAACTTGGTGCACGAAATTGCAATCACACTTTTGCAATCCGCACAACTAACCAGCAAGTGCACTAGGTCGTCCAAGTAATACCTTACGTGAGTAAGGGTCGATCCCACGGAGATTATTGGTTTGAAGCAAGCTTTGTTTAATTTTGTTATTCTTAGTCAGGATTTCAATTAAAATTATCAGTTTGAATTATTAGAAAAATAAAAGAGCGTGAATTAATTACTTGTAATGCAGTAATGGAGAATATGTTGGGGTTTTGGAGATGCTTTGTCATCTGAATCCCTGCAATATAATATTCAACTCAATAACATAATTGCAAAGTTCCTTCCATGGCAAGCTCTATGTAGGGTGTCACCGTTGTCAATGGCTACTTCCCATCCTCTCAGTGAAAATGGTCCAGATGCTCTGTCACAGCACGGCTAATCATCTGTCGGTTCTCAATCAGGTTGGAATAGAATCCAATGATTCTTTTGAATCTGTCACTAACGCCCAGCCTTAAGGAGTTTGAAGCTCGTCACAGTCATTCAATCCCGGAATCCTACTCGGAATTCCACAGACAAGGTTAGACTTTCCGGATTCTCATGAATGCCGCCATCAATTCGGCTTATACCACGAAGATTCTGATTAAGGAATCTAAGAGATATTCATTCAATCTGATGTAGAACAGAGGTGGTTGTCAGACACACGTTCATGGGATGAGGAAGGTGATGAGTGTCATGGATCATCACCTTCTCCATAATTAAGCGCGAATGAACATCTTAGATAGGAACACGCATATGTGAATGGAAAAATATAAGTAATTGCATTAATTCATCGAGACGCTGCAGAGCTCCTCACCCCCAACAATGGAGTTTAGAGACTCATGCCGTCAAAGAGTATGTAGTTCAGATCTGAAAATGTCATGAGGTACAAAATAAGTCTCTAAAAGTTGTTTAAATAGTAAACTAGTAACCTAGGTTTACAGAAAATGAGTAAACTAAGATAATTGGTGCAGAAATCCACTTCTGGGGCCCACTTGGTGTGTGCTGGGGCTGAGACTTAAGCCTCTCACGTGCTTGGGCTGTTTTTGGAGTTGAACGCCAGGTTGTAACGTGTTTTGGGCGTTGAACTCCAACTTGTAACCTGTTTCTGGCGCTGGACGCCAGACTACAACATGGAACTGGCGTTGAATGCCAGTTTACGTCATCTATTTTTGTGCAAAGTATGAACTATTATATATTGAGGGAAAGCCCTGGATGTCTACTTTCCAACCAAATTGAGAGCACGTCAATTGGACTATTGTAGCTCCAAAAAATCCATTCCGACTGCAGGGAGGTGAGGATCCAACAGCATCAGCAGTCCTTTTTCAGCCTAACTCAGATTTTTGCTCAGCTCCCTCAATTTCAGCCAGAAAATACCTGAAATCACAGAAAAATACACAAACTCATAGTAAAGTCCAGAAATATGATTTTTGCCTAAAAACTAATAAATTTCTATTAAAAACTAATTAAAATATACTAAAATCTACATGAAATTACCCCCAAAAAGCGTATAAAATATCCGCTCATCACCCTTCAATGGACTTCTTCTGGCTAGTAGCTCCTTTATATACTTGATGTAGAAAGGCATCTGTTGGAGGGCTTTAATGAATGGTATATTTACATCTAGAGATGCAAACATATCAAGAAACCTTGAGTACATTCTCCCTGCTACACCACCTTTAAGCCTGTGGGGAAAAGGTGCATATGGGTTCAATACCTCCTTCTTCTTTAGCTCTTCCTTGGATGTAAGATGAGTTGCATAGCTTCCTTCCTCCTGGCTTTCCTTTTGGTTATTTTGGAGGTTTTCTACTCCATTCATACTCCCCTCATCACTTGTGGTTATCATTTTGCATTCTTCCCATCTCACTATCTTTGTTTCTCCTCTTGGATTCTTCTCTGTATCACTGGGGAATCCATCAGTGGGTTTGGGAATTTGTTGAGATAGGTACCCTACTTTGGACTCCAATCCTCGCACTTCTTCCTTAAACACTTTGTTGTCTTGGACTTCTCTGCATATGTTTTCAAGTAGAGCCTCAATCTTTGAAAGCCTATCATCTGTCAATGATGGTGGGTTGAGATTAGGTGGTTGAGAAGGTTGGTTAGATGGATGTTGGTAATATCTCTGTGAGGTGTTTTGATGAGTAGCATTGTTGTTGGAGTTGAAGTTGTGGCGTCTCTGATCTTGCCCTTGGTCTTGTTGATTTCCCCATCCAAAGTTGGGGTGATTCCTCCATCAAGAGTTGTAAGTTTTGGAGTATGGATCATGGACTTGTCTAGGTGAGTTTCCCACATAATTGGCTTGCTCCCAGTCACCTTCTTCTCCTATGTTTACTCCTTCTTGAGTTGGTGATGAGGTGATGGCTGCTGCAACTTGGTTCTCTTCCACCTTCTTGGTAAGATCTGCTAGCTGCTTGGTGATCATCTTGTTTTGGGCTAACAGTGCATCCATGTGGTTCAGTTCCATTACTCCTCTAGTGTTGCTTCTTTCGGAGGCATAGAAGTAGTCATTCTCAGCAACTGTTTCAATGTCATCTATGGCTTCTTCAATGGTTTTCTTCTTGTTTAAAGAGCCTCCTGATGAATGATCCATAGCCTTCTTTGACTCATAAGAAAGACCTTCATAGAAGATGTGAAGTTGAACCCACTCATTAAACATCTCTGGTGGGCATCTCCTTGTTAGATCCTTGAACCTTTCCCAAGCTTCATAAAGTGTCTACCCATCTTGCTGTCTGAACGTCTGCACTTCAGTTCTCAATCTATTGATCCTTTGAGGGGGTAAAACCTTGCTAAAAACTTGTTTATTACCTCTTCCCAATTGGTCAAGCTCTTCTTTGGAAAGGATTCAAGCCACTTGGATGCCTTGTCCCTGAGTGAAAAGGGGAACAAGAGCAACCTATAGACATCGGGGTGGACTCCATTGGACTTCACTGTGTCACAAATCCTCAAGAAGGTGGTCAAATGTTGGTTAGGGTCTTCTTGAGAATCTCCTCCAAATGAGCAATTATTTTGCACCAAAGTGATGAGCTGGGGTTTTAGCTCAAAATTGTTGGCATGTATGGTGGGTTTCTGAATGCTGCTCCCACAGTTTCCATGATTAGGGTTAATATAGGATCCTAAGACTCTCCTTTCTTGCCCAGCACGGTTGGCATGGCCTTGATTATGAGCCTCCTCTTCATGGTTGTTCTCCAAATTCTCTTCCATGTTGGGTTCAAAATACTCTTCCTCTGCTTCCTCAGCACCAATAATCCTTTTTCCTCTTGTTTCCCTTCGTCGTCTCCAAAGGGTTCTTTCAGGTTCTGAATCAAAGGATGTTGAAGCTCCTTCTCTTCTCCCTGCCATACAACAAACAGATTGCACAACAGGAGGTATAGTAAAGATTATTCTTGTTAGAGTAATAGTTAGTGTGAGTGATACAATTTATCAAACAGTTAGTGGGTTAGTGAGCTGAATTATGATCAACTAAGAAAAAGAGAACAGAAAATAGAGAGGGTATATGGGTGAGGAAGAAATTAAAAACTAACTAAGGTAAATTGACTGAACAAAAAGAAACGAATAACGAAATAAAAAAATGCTCAATCTAGTGATCTTCTAACTTAATCATTGTTGATTCAAAATCAATCCCCTGCAACGGCGCCATAAACTTGATGCGTGAAAACTTGTCTCTCAACAAATTTCCCTTCGGCAAGTATACCGAATTATCGTCAAGTAATAACTCACAAAAGAGTGAGGTCGAATCCCACAGGGATTGATTGGTCAAGCAATTTTAGTTAGAAGAATATGCTAGTTAAGCTAAACAGAATTGAGATTAAGATGTAGGAATTTAAATGACTAGAAAGTAGATAACAGAAATTAAAGTGCAGAATCTTAAATGGGGAGTTGGGATAATGAGCAGGAAATTAAATGGCAGAAAGTAAATAGAATGGGTAAGATCAGAAATGGGGAGATCATTGGGTTTAGGAGATGTTGCATTCTCCAGATCAAGTTCATTCTCATCTCTTCCTCAATCAATGCATTCATTAATCTCCTTGGCAATCTTAAGTGATTGGATCCTAATTCCTTGGCAATCCAATCTCTCTAAGCTTGAACAATTGCCCAATTCCTTGATTTAATTGCTCATGGGAAGAGATGAAAGTGTGGTCACTGATTATACCACATGTATTTCCAAATCAAAGTGTTAGGAGGATTAAATGTCACAATATCCATCCAAACCCCAATTTGGTCCAACATGAGAAAGCATTTCTAGCATGATTTCCTCATCCCTTTTCCAAGGTTCAAAGGAAATCCAATTATGGAGAGTTTCTTTTCCAAGACAACTAACCAATTGAATTAAGATCGAAAGCTTTCTACTAAGATCAAGAGAAAAGAAAGAAGAAGAAGAATGAAAACTATAATTGATCCATCAAATTACAACAAAGCTCCCTAACCCAATAAAAGGGGTTTAGTTGTTCATAGCTCTAGGAATAAAAAAGGCAGGAAAGAAGAAACCATGCTAGAAGTACAGAAAAGTAAATATGCAGAGAGTAGTTCCCAAAAGTGCTAAGCTTCTCTCTAGTTCAAAACTAATCCTATTTATACTACTCCTCATGATCTTCTAGTGAGTTCTTCAAGTCTTGGATGTGGGCTCTGGACCTTGAGTTGAAGCAATTCTCATCTTTAGTGGGCCCAGCTTGCAGAGAAATAAGAATTAGGCTTGGGCATTTAGTGAAATTAATGTTGGGTAATATTTTGAGTGCGAGAACGTTAGTGGCATTCACTTTTTCCACTAACGTTCCACCCTTATATACCCATGTTAATTCCAACATTAGAAATCTTAACGTGACTTCTAACGTTTCTTACTCAATCCTTGGCCAACGTTAATGGGACTCGCTTTTCCCATTAACGTTGACTTATGCCCCTTTTCGCAAACGTTAATGGAAATCACTTTTCCCATTAACGTTGCTTGCCTCTTGCCCCTACGTTAGATCTCACGTTAGCTTGGCTAACGTAGCTCTTAACGTGGGCCTCTATCACCTTCGAGAGCATTAGTGACACTCACCTTTGTCACTAACGCTCCTATTGCCTTAAGTTTATACTTTAGAACCCACGTTAACTAAGTTAACATGGCTCTTAACGTAGTAATGAAGCCATCTCCCAACGTTAGTGACAAAAGTGAGTGTCACTAACGTTGGTTCTTTGAATTCAACTCCACGTTAACTCTCACGTTAACAATCTTAACGTGAGAGTTAACGTAGGCAATGCTAATGATCCAACGTTAGTGACAAAAGTGAGTGTCACTAACGTTGGCATTGTTGATCCTCTTCCACGTTAGAGTTCACGTTAACTAAGTTAACGTGACTCTTAACGTGGGGCATTGCCTAGTTTCCCAACGTTAGTGGTGTTCACTTTTACCACTAACGTTGAGGAGAAACGTTATTGGAGTTCATATTTCTCGTTAACGTGGAGTCCTCTTTTTCTTCTACGTTAAGTACCACGTTAACTTAGTTAACGTGGCTCTTAATGTAAGCTATGAATGGCTTCGCAGGCGTTATTGGTGATCACTTTTCTCATTAACGTTGCAAGCTCTTTGCCATCCCACGTTAGTAATCACGTTAACTAAGTTAACGTGAATGCTAACCTGGTTCTTCCATGCTTCATTTGTCCTGAAATCAAGCAATTAAAGTGCATCAAAGCTCTAGCCAAAGTCATGAGAATATGCATCATCAAATTCTCATGCAGTTCTGGCAAAAATCTCATGAAATCATGCAAAATTCACAATAGTTGCTTGAATGAAGGTGTAAGTGTATTTTCACCCAAAACTTGCCTTATTCACTAGGAAAATGCATGAAACTATCCTAAAATAGTAAAGAAAAGGTCAGTGAAACTGGCCTAAATGCCCTGGCATCACGGAGCTCCCTTGGTCTACCAACGTTCGGTGGAGATTAGCATTGGAGAGTATGACGGTAATAACCATGGGATCATCATGCTCTGGGAGGATGCCTGTTTTATCTTCTTGGGTAAAGGTAATAGTGGGGAGGTCGGGTGGCCTATCCCCTTCTCTGACATTATATACCTCTTTAGGATGTCTTTTGCTTGATGATTTAGAGATCCCTCCTCCTGCGAATCCTCCATTTATCATACGAACATGTCTATCAGGGGTGTGAGGTGGATGTTTAACTCGTCCGACCTCTTCATCCCTTCTTCTCTTTCTCGGTTCATCCACTTTATTGGTTAAGAACCGATCTAGTCGCCCTTATCGTGCCAATTTCTCTATGACATTCTTTAGGTCGAAGCACTCATTGGTAGAATGTCCATAGATTCGGTGGTATTCGCAATACTCTATCCGACTTCCTCCTCTTTTGTGTTTTATCGAGCGAGGCGGTGGGATCTTCTCAGTGTTGCAAATTTCTCGGCAGACATCCACAAAAGACACCCGAAAAGGGGTGTAGTTGTGGTATTTTCTAGGTTTCTCAGTGTGTTGGTCTTCTTTCTTCCTGGATTCTTTATCCTTGTCCCGAGGTGGGCAGGAGAACCCAAATTTTGAGCTATCTCCCAATCGGGAGTTCTCCTCCATGTTGATGTATTTTTCTGCCTTTCTTGAACCTGATTTAGATATGTTGGGTATTTTTTGGATATTGAGTGGCAAAATGGTCCATCTCGCAGGCCATTGATGAGACCTATAATGGCTGCTTCTGCTGGCAGACTTTGTATATCCAAACATGCCTTGTTAAATCCTTCCATGTAGTTATGGAGCCTTTCCCGATCTCCTTGCTTAATCCCTAACAGGCTAGGGGCATGCTTGGCTTTGTCTTTCTGGATGAAGAATCTAGCTATGAACTTCTTTGCGAGGTCATCGAAGCTTGCTATTGACCTTGGCGGCAAACTGTCGAACCACTTTATTACCGTCTTGGTCAGAGTAATTGGGAAAGCTTTACATCGAATGGCATCCGAGGCATCTGTGAGATACATCCTGCTTCTAAAATTGCTGAGATGATGGCTTGGATCAGATGTATCGTCGTATAAGGTCATGTCAGGAGCTTTGAAGTCCTTTGGGACTTTAGCTTTCATGATTTCTTTGGTGAATGGATCTTTGTCCTTGTGGGGGCTATCTTCGTGACTGGATCGAGTGGTTTTAGCTTTGAGGTCGGCCTCGAGCTTTAGGAGCTTGTCTTCTAGATCTCGGCGCCGTCTTGTTTCTCTTTGGAGATATCTCTCGGCTTCCCGCTGATGCTCAGCCTCTTTTTCAAGCTGTTTGAGATGATCCTGCTATTCTCGGAGAGCATCTAATATTTCTGTATTCAGAGGTTGCTTGTCCTCCTTGTTTTGAGGTGTGTCTTTGGAGGTGACGTCTGCGTTTTTGTTTGGTGTTCTGTCCACCAAAACCAGAGTTGTGATCATTGTCGTGGTCGCCCGCCATGGTGATGGGATGACTTCCAGGTTCCCTGGCAATGGCGCCAATGTTCCGAGGGTTACCTGAAA
Organism: Arachis hypogaea; assembly: GCF_003086295.3. Classification (NCBI taxonomy): domain Eukaryota; kingdom Viridiplantae; phylum Streptophyta; class Magnoliopsida; order Fabales; family Fabaceae; genus Arachis; species Arachis hypogaea. The sequence goes on from NC_092044.1 coordinate 68,571,690, forward strand.
CTGAAGGTCGATCTCGGACGAGATCTTCTATGTTGGTCGGTGTTGCTCTGTCCGTCCTGATGGAGTTGGAGGTGCTGCTGATTCTTCATCACTGGAGGGTAGTGGTACCTGCAAGAGACTCCGATGCTTAAGTTAGCATATGCTTTTGAAAAGATTTTATGTAGAATCAGAGTATGAGTTATACCTGGGTGCTCCAGTGTATTTATAGTAGTGTGGAGAGACCTTTTAAGATAAGTTAGTTATCTTATCTTATCTCTGAGAGAAGTCACCTTATTTTTTTAGGCCAGCCGCCTTTATGGTGGGTTGCGTCCTTTCGTTTGGGCCTAGTTGGGCCTCTACGGTGATTTGGCCGAGCACCTTAAGGAGAGGTCAGTGGCGATCCAACTTTAAGAGGTCGGTCGTTCTTGTCTTCGGTCAACCCAGACCATATAGCTCGGCCCAGGGTATGAACACCTACCCTAACAAGCAAGGAGAATCAAGCTCAGCACACTAAAAGAAAGCATGTTAAGAGGAATTCAAATCTGTGGGCACTAATCTCCTCCTCTTCTTCCATGGAGTCATTTCTGTTAACCAATTGGGAAAAGAGGAAGAAAGTCAGCAATCGAGTGTCAAGCTAATGACATTCAAGAAGCACTTGTTGGGAGGCAACCCAACCATGAATAAAGTATTTCTATTCTTATTTCTTTTGTTTATTTTTATTTGAGTTTACTTTATTTATTTTTAGAGATTTCCCTTGCTTTTTAATGTTTGTGATCATGTGCAGTAGTCAGAACAGATAACAGAAAGGTTCAATAATAAAAATAGAACACTCTGGATAGAGTGTCTTACTGGTGTTGAGCGCCAACTAGGGAGCACTAGTTGGGCGTTCAACGCCTAAATTGGCATGTTTGCTGGCGTTGAACGCCAGCCAAGAGCAGACCCTGGGCGTTCAAGGCCCCAATTGCCAGCAATGCTGGTGTTGAACGCCAGCTAGGGAGCCAGGATGGGCATTCAACGCCCAAGGAAGCAGAAGACCTAGCATTGAACGCCAGGAAGGAGTCCCTCTTGGGTGTTCAATGACACAACTGGGAGGAAAGCTAGCGTTGAACGCTAGCCATGGTGTAGTAACTAGGCGTTCGACGCCCATATGGAGGGCAGGGAATTCAATTGCCCTAGCCTCTTAGGACCAGTAGGTCCTATAAAACCTCCACCTACACCACCCTCTTCTACTCTATTCTTCCCCATTGTTCATATTTACTCGAGGAAGAGCAAAACTCTTAAATTTGGTGTTCCAAAAGCTTTGCTTTTTGACTTCTACCAATCCTAAGTATGGCACCAAAGACTGGTGAAACCTCAAGGAAGAGGAAGGGAAAGGCACTTGCCTTCACTTCCCTCACCTCATTTGTCACCTATGAAATTCAGCTGGAATTGTCATAGAAGAGGACACGTCCATCACTAAAAGAAGGATGGAGCATGTTAGAGAGCCGGTACATGGACCACAGCAAGAGCATGTGGAGTCGCCTCAATAGAAATTCCTGAGATGCCTCATGGGATGTATTTTCCTCCACAAAATTTTTTGGGATCAACTGAATACCTCTCTGGGAGAGTAAAGCTCAAACATGGAGCAATTGAGGTTGGAACATCAAGAGCACTCCACCATCCTCCATGAAATAGAGAAGATTATAGAGTTATGAGGGAAGAACAATAGAGACAACGGAGTGACATCAAAGAGATCAAGCACTACATTGGATCCTCAAGGAGGAGTAATAGCCGCCATCACTCAGGTGGATTCGTTTTCTTAATTCCCTTTTCTCATGTTACTTTTTTTTGTTTTCTATTATGTTTTATTGTCTGTTCTCCTGTTCTTGTTGCATAATCATCTATGTCTTAAGGCTATAAAATGTTCTATATATCCCTCACCTTGCTTAAAAGAAAATTTTTAATTGAAAAAGAATTGAGAGATACATGAATTTTGAGTTATATAATAAGAATGGTCAATTATTTTGATATAGTGGCAATGCTTTAGTTTTCTGAATGTATGAATAAATAGTGCATATTTGAAATTAAAATTAAGAATGTTGGCTCTTGAAAGAATGACGAAAAAGGAAAAGTATTATTGGTAATCTGAAAAATCCAAAAATTGATTCTTGAAGCAAGAAAAAGCAGAAAAACGAAAAAGAAAAAGAATGTTGCAAAAGAAAAAATAATATATACATGCATGCGGAAAAAAATATGGCAAAAAAAAATTGAAAAAAAAAGCAGAAAAAGTCAATAGATCTTTAAACCAAAAGGCAAGAGCAAAAAGCCAATAACTCTTTAAACCAAAAGGCAAGGGTAGAAGGATCCAAAGATCCTAAGACTGTGCTTAAGAACTCTTGACACCTTTATCTGGGGATTCTAGCAAAGTTGAATCACAATCTGAAAGGGTTCACCCAGTTAAATTGTCTGTGGCATTTATGTATCCAGTAAAAATACTAGAAAACAAAGTGCTTAGCATCACGACCAATACTCTAAAAGCTGTGTTCAAGAATAAAAAAGAACTGAACTAGGAGAGTCAATAATATCATTTGGATTCTAAGTTCCTAAAGTGACCAACATTTTCGAGTTTTAATAGATAGTGAGATGCCAAAACTATTCAGAAGCAAAAAGCTACTAAGTCCCGTTCATCTAATTAAAACAGAGCTTCATTGGAAACTTTAAGATTTATTGTATCTTACTCTTCTTTTTATCCTACTGTGTTTTTAGTTGCTCGGGGACAAGCAACAGTTTAAGTTTGGTGTTATGATGAGCGGATATTTTATACGCTTTTTGACATCATTTTCATATAGTTTTTAGCATGTTTTGTTTAATTTTTATTAAGTTTTCATAGGTTTTAATGTAAAATTCATATTTTTGGATTCTACTTTGAGTTTGTGTGTTTTTGTACAGTTTCAGGTATTTTTTGGCTGAAATTGAAGAGTTGGAGCAAAAGTCTGATTCAAAGACTGAGAAAGCACTGCAGATGCTGTCCGGATCTGATCTCCTTGCACTCGAAAGAGCTTTTCTGGAGCTACAGAAGTCCAAATGGAGCGCTCTCAATGGCTATGGAAAGATGACTTCAGAATTGAAAGCCCAAAACTAGCGCTCAATGCCAGCCTCCTGTCCCAGTCCAGGCGTCTAGCACCCATAAGTAGGAGACCGGTGTCCAAACTCCCAAAAAGGATACGCTAGCCAGCGTTCAATGCCCTGGAGGCCTCCTAGCACGTGGATCTCAATCAAGCTCAGCCCAAACACTCACCAAGTGGGCCCCAAAAGTGGATTTTAGCACTAAAAGACAATTTTACACTTTCTTATGTAATCCTTAGTCATTACTTTAGTATTTAAAGACTTTTACACCTTTCATTAGGGGAAGATATGCCATATTTCATTTTTCACATTGTATTTTCTATCAGTATGAGTTTCTAAACCTTATAGGTTTAGGGGAGGAACCCTGCTGAGTTTTATGGATTAATAAAAGTATTACTGTTTATTTTCAATCTGTGTTTGATTCAATTCTAAGATGTGTCTTCGTTCTTCAACATGATGAATGGGATGACCCGTGACAATCATCTTCGTTCTTCATCCTAAGACCGTGTGCCTGACAACCACCCATGCATTGAACCACCAGCTTGATTATTCATCTCTTAGTTGGCTAATCGACGACTTCGTTGGGGACTTCTCGAGACATCAGTTCAGCCGAGGTATGTGGAGATTAGGGTCTCTATGGTAGAGGCTATAACCTAAAGGTGCAGCATTCTCTTATCTGGAAGATTCGACCTTGTCTGTGGCATTTTGAGTAGGATCATTAAGGAGAATGGACTACAGGAGCTTCACCCTCAATCAGAATGGATCCACACTAACCCTGGGGTTCAGATCTGGAGGAGGTTGGCGACCGTGACTATACGGCGTTGATCACATGCAGCCTACCAAAGACAAAATCATTCATAATTGAAGAAGACAGTAATACCAGAGTTAATCCAGAAGGACAAAGCATCTCCAAGCCTTAACAATCTTCTTATCATTATAAATAGGTCAACCTAGTTTAGATCTCATGATTCCTTTTATGCAATTAAACAACATACCAACATCTCCTACTCACCTAACTAAGATCCACAAGATAACCATAGCTTGCTTCAAACCACAATCTTTGTGGGATCGACCCTGACTTGCTTAGGTATTACTTGCTGGTACAGTTGTACGAAGTGTGAGGATTCGTGCACCAATCCCTTACGCATCTTCCTCTTAGGACCTTCGTCATTGGTTAGTGGTGTAAGTACCTCCTTTGTCGGGGGGTCGCGGAGGTTTATAAAATTTGAAAACGTTGTAGTCCTCATGTAACCTCAATGCCCCTTCGCCTCTCTCAACAGCTATCAGGGCTCTTCTAGTGGCTAAGAATGGTCTTCCTAGAATGATGGAGTCATTTGCATCCTCTCCCATGTCAAGTATCACAAAGTCTACAGGGAGGAAGAGCTCTCCAACCTTTACCAGTATGTTCTCCACTAGCCCATGTGCTTGCCTCAAAGACTTGTCAGCCATTTGCAAGGTGATCCTTATTGGTTGTGCTTTTTGAATCCCCATCTTTCTTATTACTGACAGAGGCATCAAATTGATGCTTGAACCAAGGTTACAGAGTGCCTTCTCAAAAGTGATAGTCCCTATAGTACAGGGAATCATAAAGCTTTTAGGATTAGGTATCTTCCTTAGTGGATTTCTTTGAACCAGTGTACTGCACTCTGTGGTCAAGATCATGGTTTCATCTCCCCTCAAGGCCTTCTTCTCAGAGAATAGGCTTTTTATGAAGGCCATATAGGGAGGCATCTTTTCTAGTACCTTAGCAAAAGGTATATTGATGTGTAGCTTTTTAAAGATTTCCAAGAACTGAGACTGATGCTCATCCTTGGTCTCCTTTCACTCTTCCTGAGGATGTGACACTTCAGGCTCTCTTCCCACAAGAGGGGGTGATGCCAGGGCATCTTGGCCAGTTTCACTGACCCTTCTTTACTGTTTTTAGGGTAGTTTTATGCATTTTCTTAAGAAATAAGATAGTTTTGGGTGGATATTCACTTACATCTTGATTCAAGCATACATTGTGCACTTTACATGATTTCATGAGAATTTTGCATGAATTATATGACAAATTGGATGATGCATGACTCATGACTTGTACTAGAACTTTGATGCACTTTGTTGCTTGATTTCAGGACAAAAGAAGCAAAGAAGAACCACGTTAACAGCCACGTTAGTTTAGCTAACGTGATCTCTAATGTGGAATGGGAGCTAGCTTGCAAAGTTAGTGAGAAAGGTAATCGCCAATAACGCCCTCGAAGCCATCCTAGCCCACGTTAAGAGTCACGTTAACTACTAAGTTAACGTTAACTCTAACGTGGAAGAAGACAACAAGGCCAACGTTAGTGACACTCTCCTTTGTCACTAACGTTGGACCAAGCTCATAATTGGCCACGTTAGTTGCCACGTTAACTTAGTTAACGTGGACTCTAACGTGGAGAGAGCAATTGATCGACAACGTTAGTGACACTTACCTTTGTCACTAACGTTGGGATGAACACCTAAGAGCCACCATGAGCAATGTTAACTCCCACGTTAACTTTGTTAACGTGGAAGCTAACGTGGATAAAGAGATGATGAGCCAACGTTAGTGACTGATGAGCGGATAATTTATACGCTTTTTGGCATTGTTTTTAGTATGTTTTTAGTATGTTTTAGTTAGTTTTTAGTATATTTTTATTAGTTTTTAGTTAAAATTCACTTTTCTGGACTTTACTATGTGTTTGTGTATTTTTTTGTGATTTCAGGTATTTTCTGGCTGAAATTGAGGGACCTGAGCAAAAATCTGATTCAGAGGCTGAAAAGGACTGCAGATGCTGTTGGATTCTGACCTCCTTGCACTCGAAGTGGATTTTCTGGAGCTACAGAAGCCCAATTGGCGCGCTCTCAACGGCGTTGGAAAGTAGACATCCTGGGCTTTCTAGCAATATATAATAGTCTATACTTTGTCCGAGATTTGATGGCCCAAACCGGCGTTCCAAATAAGCTCAAAACTGCCCAGCGTTAAACGCCGGAATTGGCACAAGAATGGGAGTTAAACGCCCAAACTGGCACAAAAGCTGGCGTTTAACTCCAAGAGAAGTCTCTACACGAAAATGCTTCAATGCTCAGCCCAAGCACACACCAAGTGGGCCCGGAAGTGGATTTTTATGTAATTTACTCATCTTTGTAAACCCTAGGCTGCTAGTTCTCTACAAATAGGACCTTTTACTATTGTATTTTCATCTTTTGATCACTTTAGATCTTAGATCAGATCTTGGTTCTTCTGGTTCCCTCTCTAGGGCCGAAGCCAATGATCACTTTTGTTCCTATGTATTTTCAACGGTGGAGTTTCTACACACCATAGATTAAGGTGTGGAGCTCTGCTGTACCTTGAGTATTAATGCAATTACTATTGTTCTTCTATTCAATTCGGCTTGTTCTTGTTCTAAGATATTCATTTGCACCCAAGAACATGATGAATGTGATGATTATGTGACACTCATCATCATTCTCACTTATGAACGAGTGCCTGACAACCACTTTTGTTCTACAAGCAAACAAGGCTTGAATGTTTATCTCTTGGATCCCTTAATCGGAATCTTCGTGGTATAAGCTAGAACTGATGGTGGCATTCAAGAGAATCCGGAAGGTCTAAACCTTGTCTGTGGTATTCTGAGTAGGATTCAATGATTGAATGACTGTGACGAGCTTCAAACTCGCGATTGTGGGGCGTTAGTGACAAACGCAAAAGAATCACTGGATTCTATTCCAACATGATCGAGAACCGACAGCTGAATAGCCGTGCTGTGACAGGGTGCGTTAAACATTTTCACTGAGAGGATGGGAGGTAGCCACTGACAATAGTGAAACCCTACATACATCTTGCCATGGAAAGGAATAAGAAGGATTGAATGAAGACAGTAGGAAAGCAGAGAGACGGAAGGGACAAAGCATCTCCATACGCTTATCTGAAATTCTCACCAATGAATTACATAAGTATCTCTATCTTTATCTTTATGTTTTATTCATACATCATATATAACCATTTGAGTTTGCTTGACTAAGATTTACAAGGTGACCATAGCTTGCTTCATACCAACAATCTCTGTGGGATTGACCCTTACTCGCGTAAGGTTTATTACTTGGACGACCCAGTACACTTGCTGGTTAGTTGTGCAAAGTTGTGATAAAGAGTTGAGATTACAATTGTGCATACCATGTTGATGGCGCCATTGATGATCACAATTTCGTGCACCAAGTTTTTGGCGCCGTTGCCGGGGATTGTTTGAGTTTGGACAACTGACGGTTCATCTTGTTGCTTGGATTAGGTATTTTTCAGAATTCTTAAGAATGAATTCTAGAGTTTCATAACGATCTGTTGAAGTCTGGCTGGCTGTGAAGCCATGTCTAATTTTATTGGACCGAAGTTTCAACTTATCATCACAAGAGCTTGTTGATTTCTATCAATCTTGCTGTTGGAGCAATGATCTGCTAAGGCTTGGCTGGCCATTGGCCATGTCTAGTATTTTGGACCGGAGCTTTCTTTGAAAGCTTAGCTGGCTATGAAGCCATGTCTAATTCCTGGACCGGAGTCTTAGACTAGCATTGCAATGATTCCTGGGATTCTCATTAAGAATTTTGAATCCTTTATTTTACTTTTCCACATAGTTTTCGAAAAAAAAAAACCACAAAAAAAATTACAAAATCATAAAAACCACAAAAATTTTATGTTTCTTATTGAGACACTAGTCTCATTTTAAGTTTGGTGTCAATTGCATGTTTCTATTCTTATTTCATTTTTCGAATTCATGCATGTGTCTTCATTAATCTTCAAGTTGTTCTTGATGATTTCCTTGTTTTGATCTTTAAATTCTCTTGTCTTGAGTATTTTGTTAGTGTCAGTAGTATACAAACTTCTAAGTTTGGTGTCTTGCATGCATTGTTTATTTGATTTTAGTTGCATTTTGATTATTCCTCATTATTAAAAATCCAAAAATATTTTTAATTTGTGTCTTTTCAAGTCAATAATACAGAGAATTGAAGATTCAGAACATACAGCAGAGGAATTACACAGAAAAAGTTGGGCGTTCAAAACGCCCAGTGAGGAAGGCAAATTGGCGTTTAAACGCCAGCCAGGGTGCCTGGCTGGGCGTTTAACGCCCAAAAGGGTAGTGCTTTGGGCGTTAAACACCAGAATGTGCACCATTCTGGGCATTTAACGCCAGGATGGCACAAGAGGGAAGATTTTGTTTTCAAATCAAATTTTTTTTCAAGTTTTCAATATTTTTCAAAATCAAATCTTTTTCAAATCATATATTTTCAATCATATGTTTTCAAAATCAATTTCTTTCCATTTTCAAAAATACTTGCTAAAAATTAGTGATTTGATTCAACAATTCAAGTATGTTGCCTTTTCTGTTGAGAAAGGTTTAATGTTTGAATCATATCTTTTCTTGTTAGCCAAGTCATTAATTTTCAAAATCAAATCTTTTTAAATTGCTTTTCAAATCATATCTTCTCAATCACATTTTTTTTTCAATCATATCTTTTTGATTTCTAATTTCAAAATCTTTTTCAAAAATCACTTGATTTCTTCTCCACCCTTGGTTTTCGAAAATCAATTAGTGTTTTTCAAAATGTTTTTAAATCTTTTACTTAAATTTCGAAAATCTCTTCCCCTCTTCCCATATCCTTCTATTTATGGACTAACACTATTCCTTAATGCACAATTCGAACTCCATCTTTCTTGATAAGTTCGAATTCTTCTACCTCTTCCTTCCATTTTTCTTTTTCCTCTGACACCTCAAGGAATCTCTATACTATGACATAGAGGATTCCATATTTTCATGTTTTCTTCTCTTTCATATGAGCAGGAGCAAAGACAAAAGCATTCTTGTTGAGGCTGACCCTGAACCTGAAAGGACCTTGAAGCGAAAACTAAGAGAAGCTAAGGCACAACTCTCTGTAGAGGACTTAACAGAAATCTTCAAAGAAGAAGAACCCATGGCAGCCGAAAACAACAACAATGCCAACAATGCAAGGAAGGTGCTGGGTGACTTCACTGCACCTACTCCCGACTTCTATGGGAGAAGCATCTCTATCCCTTCCATTGGAGCAAACAACTTTGAGCTTAAGCCTCAATTAGTTTCTCTAATGCAACAGAATTGCAAGTTCCATGGACTTCCATTGGAAGATCCTCATCAGTTTTTAGCTGAATTCTTGCAAATCTGTGACACTGTCAAGACTAATGGGGTTGACCTTGAGGTCTACAGACTTATGCTATTCCCTTTTGCTATAAGAGACAGAGCTAGGACATGGTTGGACTCACAACCTAAAGAAAGCCTGAACTCTTGGGAAAAGCTAGTCAATGCCTTCTTGGCAAAGTTCTTTCCACCTCAAAAATTGAGTAAGCTTAGAGTGGAAGTCCAAACCTTCAGACAGAAGGAAGGAGAATCCCTCTATGAAGCTTGGGAAAGATACAAACAATTAATCAGAAAGTGTCCCTCTGATATGCTTTCTGAATGGAGCATCATAGGTATTTCCTATGATGGTCTGTCTGAACTGTCCAAGATGTCATTAGATAGCTCTGCTGGATGATCTCTTCATCTGAAGAAGACGCCTGCAGAAGCCCAAGAACTAATTGAAATGGTTGCAAATAACCAATTCATGTACACTTCTGAAAGGAATCCTGTGAACAATGGGACAAATCAGAAGAAAGGAGTTCTTGAGATTGATACTCTGAATGCCATATTGGCTCAGAACAAGATATTGACTCAGCAAGTCAATTTGATTTCTCAAAGTCAGTCTGGAATGCAATCTGCACCAGGCAGTACTAAGGACGCTTCATCTGAAGAAGAAGCTTATGATCCTGAGAACCCTTCAATGGAAGAGGTGAATTACATGGGAGAACCCTATGGAAACACCTATAATCTTTCATGGAGAAATCATCCAAATCTCTCATGGAAGGATCAACAGAGACCTCAACAAGGTTTCAACAACAATAATGGTGAAGGAAACAGGTTTAGCAATGGCAAGCCCTTTCCATCATCTTCTCAGCAACAGACAGAAAATTCTGAGCAGAGCCACTCTGACTTAGCAACCATAGTCTCTGATCTAATCAAAACCACCCAGAGTTTCATGACTGAAACAAGGTCCTCCATTAGAAACTTGGAGGCACGAGTGGGTCAGCTGAGTAAGAAAATTACTGAACTCCCTCCTAGTACTCTTCCAAGCAATACAGAAGAGAATCCAAAAGGAGAGTGCAAGGCCATCAACATGGCCGAATTTGGAGAGGAGGGAGAGGCAGTGAACGCCACTGAGGAAGACCTCAATGGATGTTCACTGGCCTCCAATGAGTTCCCTAATGAGGAACCATGGGAATCTGAGGCTCACATTGAGACCATAGAGATTCCAATGGATTTACTTCTGCCATTCATGAGCTCTGATGAGTATTCTTCCTCTGAAGAGGATGAGTATGTCGCCGAAGAGCAAGTTGCTAAATACCTTGGAGCAATCATGAAGCTAAATGACAAGTTATTTAGTAATGAGACTTGGGAGGATGCACCCCCTTTGCTCACCAAAGAACTGAATGACTTGTCTAGGCAGAGATTACCTCAAAAGAGACAAGATCATGGGAAGTTTTCAATACCTTGCGCCATAGGCACCATGACCTTCAAGAGGGCTCTGTGTGACCTAGGGTCAAGCATAAACCTCATGCCTCTCTCTGTAATGGAGAAGTTAGGAATCTTTGAGGTGCAAGCTGCAAAAATCTCACTAGAGATGGCAGACAATTCAAGAAAACAAGCTTATGGACTTGTAGAGGATGTTCTGGTAAAAGTTGAAGACCATTAAATCCCTGTTGATTTCATAGTCCTAGAGACTGGGAAGTGCATGGATGAATCCATCATCCTTGGCAGACCCTTTCTAGCCACAGCAAAGGCTGTGATTGATGTGGACAGAGGAGAATTGATCATTCAAGTGAATGAAGAATCCCTTGTGTTTAAGGCTCAAGGATATCCCTCTGTAACCATGGAGAGGAAGCATGAAGAGCTTCTCTCAAAACAGAGCCAAATAGAGCCCCCACAGTCGAACTCTAAGTTTGGTGTTGGGAGGCCACAACCAAATTCTAAGTTTGGTGTTGAACCCCCACATTCAAACTCTAAGTTTGGTGTTGGGAGGTTCCAACATTGCTCTGAGTATCTGTGAGGCTCCATGAAAGCCCTCTGTCAAGCTACTGACATTAAAGAAGCGCTTGTTGGGAGGCAACCCAATGTTATATTTTATCTATTTTCCTTTGTTATTTTATGTTTTCTGTAGGTTGATGATCATGAGAAGTCACAAAATCAGTTGAAAAAGCAAAAAAAAAAGAATGAAAAATAGAAAGAAAAACAGCATACCCTGGAGGAGAACTTGCTGGCGTTTAAACGCCAGTGAAGCTAGCAAATGGGCGTTTAACGCCCAGTCTGGCACCATTCTGGGTGTTTAACGCCAGAAAGGGGCACCAGACTGGCGTTAAACGCCAGGAAAGGGCAAGAAGTTGGCGTTAAACGCCAGAAATGGGCACCAGCCTGGCGTTTAACGCCAGAATTGGCATAAAGAGCATTTTTGCTCGCCACTTGGTGCAGGGATGACTTTTCCTTGACACCTCAGGATCTGTGGACCCCACAGGATCCCCACCTACCCCACCACTCTCTCTCTTCTTCACCCATTCACCAATCACCTCAACACCTCTTCCCCAAAAACCCCTCACCTATCAAATCCCATCTTTCTCTTCACCACTCACATCCATCCTTCATAAAACCCCACCTACCTAACCATTCAAATTCAAACCACTTTCCCTCCCAAACCCACCCATACATGACCGAACCCTACCCCTCTCTCCACTCCTATATAAACCCATCTTCACTCCTTCATTTTCACACAACCTAAACACTACTTCTCCCCCTTTGGCCGAACCACAAAGCCATCTCCATCTCCTTCATTTCTTCTTCTTCTACTCTCTTCTTTCTTCTTTTGCTCGAGGACGAGCAAACCTTTTAAGTTTGGTGTGGTAAAAGCATTGCTTTTTGTTTTTCCATAACCATTTATGGCATCCAAGGCCGGAGAAACCTCTAGAAAGAGGAAAGGGAAGGCAAAAGCTTTCACCTCCGAGTCATGGGAGATGGAGAGATTCATCTCAAGGGTGCATCAATACCACTTCTATGAAGTTGTGGCCTTGAAGAAGGTGATCCCCGAGGTCCCTTTCAAACTCAAAAAGAGTGAATATCCGGAGATCCGACATGAGATTCGAAGAAGAGGTTGGGAAGTTCTTACCAACCCCATTCAACAAGTCAGAATCTTAATGGTTCAAGAATTCTATGCTAATGCATGGATCACCATGAACCATGATCAAAGTGTGAACCCGGACCCAAAGAATTGGCTTACAATGGTTCGGGGGAAATACTTGGATTTTAGTCCAGAAAATGTAAGGTTGGCATTCAACTTGCCCATGATGCAAGAAGATGAACACCCTTACACTAGAAGGGTCAACTTTGATCAAAGGTTGGACCAAGTCCTCATAGACATCTGTGAAGAGGGCACTCAATGGAAGAGAGATTCAAGAGGAAAGCCGGTTCAATTGAGAAGGCATGACCTCAAGCCCGTGGCTGGAGGATGGTTGGAGTTTATCCAATGCTCAATCATTCCGACTAGCAACCGGTCCGAAGTTACTATAGACCGGGCTATCATGATTCATAGCATCATGATTGGAGAGGAAGTAGAAGTTCATGAGGTTATATCCCAAGAACTTTATAAGGTGGCGGACAAGTCCTCTACCTTGGCAAGGTTAGCCTTTCCTCATCTCATTTGTCACCTCTGTTATTCAGTTGAAATTGACATAGAGGGAGACATCCCCATTGATAAGGACAAGCCCATCACTAAGAAAAGGATGGAGCAAACAAGAGACCCCTTTCATCATGAAATCCCTGAGATGCCTCAAGGGATGCACTTTCCTCCACAAAACTATTGGGAGCAAATCAATACCTCCCTAGGAGAGTTAAGTTCCAACATGGGACAACTAAGGGTGGAGCACCAAGAACATTCCATCCTCCTCCATGAAATTAGAGAAGATCAAAGAATCATGAGAGAGGAGCAACAAAGGCAAGGAAGAGACATTGAGGAGCTCAAGCACTCCATAAGATCTTCAAGAGGAAGAACAAGCCGCCATCACTAAGGTGGACCCGTTCTTTAATCTCCTTGTTCTTTATTTTTCTGTTTTTTGAAAATTATGCTTATGTTTACCTATGTTTGTGTCTTATGATCAGTAGTGTCTTAGTGTCTATGCCTTAAAGTTATGAATGTCCTATGAATCCATCACCTTTCTTGAATGAAAAATGTTCTTAATTGAAAAAGAGAAGAATTGCATGAATTTTAAATTTTATAACAGATTAATTACTTTGATGTGGTGGCAATACTTTAGATTTCTGAATGTATGCTTAAACAGTGCATATGTCTTTTGAATTTGTTGTTCATGAATGTTGGCTCTTGAAAGAATGATGAAAAAGGAGACATGTTACTGAGGATCTGAAAAATCATAAAAATGATTCTTGAAGCAAGAAAAAGCAGTGAATACAAAAAAAAGAGAAAAAAAGAGAAAAACGAAAAAAAGAGAGAAAGGAAAAAATAAAGTTGTGATCTAAAGCAAAAAGAGTGTGCTTAAGAACCCTGGACACCTCTAATTGGGGACTCTAGCAAAGCTGAGTCACAATCTGAAAAGGTTCACCCAATTATGTGTCTGTGGCATGTATGTATCCGGTGGTAATACTGGAAGACAGAGTGCTTTGGGCCACGGCCAAGACTCATAAAGTAGCTGTGTTCAAGAATCATCGTACTTAACTAGGAAAATCAATAACACTATCTGGATTCTGAGTTCCTATAGAAGCCAATCATTCTGAATTTCAAAGGATAGAGTGAGATGCCAAAACTATTCAGAGGCAAAAAGCTAAAGCCCCGCTCATCTAATTAATACTGATCTTCATAGATGTTTTTGGAGTTCATTGCATATTCTTTTCTTTTTATCTTATTTGATTTTCAGTTGCTTGGGGACAAGCAACAATTTAAGTTTGTTGTTGTGATGAGCGGATAATTTTTACGCTTTTTGCCATTGTTTTTAGTATGTTTTTAGTATGTTTTAGTTAGTTTTTAGTATATTTTTATTAGTTTTTAGTTAAAATTCACTTTTCTGGACTTTACTATGAGTTTGTGTGTTTTTCTGTGATTTCAGGTATTTTCTGGCTGAAATTGAGGGACCTGAGCAAAAATCTGATTCAGAGGCTGAAAAGGACTGCAGATTCTGTTGGATTCTAACCTCCCTGCACTCGAAGTGAATTTTCTGGAGCTACAGAAGCCCAATTGGCGCTCTCTCAACAGCGTTGGAAAGTAGACATCCTGGGATTTCCAGCAATATATAATAGTCCATACTTTGCCCGAGATTTGATGGCCCAAACCGGCGTTCCAAATCAGCTCAAAACTGCCCGGCGTTAAACGCCGGAACTGGCACAAGAATGGGAGTTAAACGCCCAAACTGGCACAAAAGCTGGCGTTTAACTCCAAGAGAAGTCTCTACACGAAAATGCTTCAATGCTCAGCCCAAGCACACACCAAGTGGGCCCGGAAGTGGATTTTTATGTAATTTACTCATCTTTGTAAACCCTAGGCTACTAGTTCTCTACAAATAGGACCTTTTACTATTGTATTTTCATCTTTTGATCACTTTAGATCTTAGATCAGATCTTGGTTCTTTTGGTTCCCTCTCTGGGGCCGAAGCCAATGATCACTTTTGTTCTTATGTATTTTCAGCGGTGGAGTTTCTACACACCATAGATCAAGGTGTGGAGCTCTGCTGTACCTTGAGTATTAATGCAATTACTATTGTTCTTCTATTCAATTCGGCTTGTTCTTGTTCCAAGATATTCATTTGCACCCAAGAACATGATGAATATGACGATTATGTGACACTCATCATCATTCTCACTTATGAACGAGTGCCTGACAACCACTTCTGTTCTACAAGCAAACAAGGCTTGAATGTTTATCTCTTGGATCCCTTAATCGGAATCTTCGTGGTATAAGCTAGAACTGATGGCGGAATTCAAGAGAATCCGGAAGGTCTAAACCTTGTCTGTGGTATTCTGAGTAGGATTCAATAATTGAATGACTGTGACGAGCTTCAAACTCGCGATTGTGGGGCGTTAGTGACAGACGCAAAAGAATCACTGGATTCTATTCCGACATGATCGAGAACCGACAGCTGAATAGCCTTGTCGTGACAGGGTGCGTTGAACATTTTCACTGAGAGGATGGGAGGTAGCCACTGACAATGGTGAAACCCTACATACAGCTTGCCATGGAAAGGAGTAAGAAGGATTGGATGAAGACAGTAGGAAAGCAGAGAGACAAAAGGGACAAAGCATCTCCATACGCTTATCTGAAATTCTCACCAATGAATTGCATAAGTATCTCTATCTTTATCTTTATGTTTTATTCATACATCATCCATAACCATTTGAGTTTGCCTGACTAAGATTTACAAGGTGACCATAGCTTGCTTCATACCAACAATCTCCGTGGGATCGACCCTTACTCGCGTAAGGTTTATTACTTGGACGACCCAGTACACTTGCTGGTTAGTTGTGCGAAGTTGTGATAAAGAGTTGAGATTACAATTGTGTGTACCATGTTGATGGCGCCATTGATGATCACAATTTCGTGCACCAGTGACACTCACCTTTGTCACTAATGTTGGAAATGGCTAGCATTACTATGTTAGAAGCCACGTTAACCTAAATAACGTGGACTCTAACGTGGGAAGTAGGGGCACATTGGAACGTTAGTGACAAAGGTAAGTGTCACTAACGTTCTCGAAGGATTGGCATCATACGTTAGAAGCCACGTTAACCTAGTTAACGTGGACTCTAACGTAGGGAGAAGGGGTGACTAACCACGCTATTGGGAAAGGTAAGTCCCAATAATGTATGCGAAGGACCAAGAGGCAACGTTAGTGGTCACGTTAGTGCCACTAACGTTGAAGTCAACGTGATCATATTTAGGTGAGAAACGTTAGTGAAAAAGGTGATTGTCACTAACGTTCTCGAACCCACACTTTCACTTAACGTTGACACCACTAACGTCCTAAGCCAAAGTCCCTGCCTACTTCACATTTTCTCTCTGCAAGCAAAGCTAAGCCCAATAAAGAGGATAACTGCTTCAAACTCAAGATCCAAGAGGCCAATACCCAAGATTTGAAGAACCAACTAGAAGATCAGAAGAGTAGTATATATAGGAGTACCTTTGAATTAGAAAGGGGTTGGAACTTTAGGGAGCCCTGGGCATAGAACTACTCTTTGTATTTACTTTCTCTGCAACTTCTAGTTTTACTTTCATGATGTATTCTCCATCTTTGTTTTCAATTTTCAGAGCTATGAACAACTAAACCCCTTTGATTGGGTTAGGGAGCTCTGCTGCAATTTGATAGATCAATATTAGTTTTCATTCTTCTTCTTCTATCTTTTCTCTTGATTTTACTAGAAAGCTTTCAATCTTCATCCAATTGGGTAGTTATCTTGGAAAAGAAACTATTCATATTTGGATCTCTTCGGAACCTTGGAAGAAGAATGAAGAGATCATGCTAGAAATGCTCTCTCATGCTGGATCAAATTGGGTTTGGATGGATATGTGACTATAATCCTACCAATACTTGATTTGGGAATGCATGTGGTATAATCAGTGACCATACTTCATCTCTTCTCATGAGCAATTGACCAAGGAATTGGCTATTGATCAAGATTTGAGAGATTGGATTACCAAAAAATTGGAATTCGATCATTTAAGATTGCCAAGGAGATCAATGAATGCATTGATTGAGGAAGAGATGAAAATGAATTTGGTCCGGAGAATGCAACATCTCCTAAGCCCAATGAACTCATCAATTCTGATCTTACCCATTCTCTTTAATTTCTGCCATTTACTTTTATGAGCATTTCCCCATTCCCATTTAAGATTCTGCAATTTCTTTTTTGCCATTTACATTCTGCTCTTTATTTCTAGCATTTACTTTTTCTGCTATTTACCTTTCTGCAATTTAATGTTCTGCAATTCTCAAGTCAAATTCTGGTTCGCTCAACTAAAACATTCATCTAATTAAAGTTGCTTGATCAAATCAATCTATGTGGGATTCGACCTCACTCTATAGTGAGTTTTTACTTGACGATAATTCGGTACACTTGCCGAAGGGAGATTTGTTACTAGACAGATTTTTCACGCATCAGGGGGTGTGTAACAGTTTGCTTCCAGTCTCTTCTTGAGCCTTTTAATCTAATTCCTCAACAGTGTGTACCACCTTAGGCTCATCCTCCTTGGTCATGATGAGAGTCTTACACTCTTCTCTTGGATTCACCTTTGTGTAGTTGGGAGGAGTGTCAGGAGGTATCTGAAGTTTCTGAGGGCATGACAGTTTGGCTCTATACTCTGGGGGCCTTGGATAGTGCAGGATAAATATATAGAGTGACTGGAAAAAGGATGCTTGGGGGGAATATCCTTTGAATTGATGTCTATTACCCCCCTCTCTGGGCGTTCAACATCTACTCTACTCCCTCTTGGGCGTTTAACTTCCCCACTGCCCCCTCCAGGGTGTTTAACTTCAGCTCTGCTTGAGTGATTCCTCCACCCTTGATTAAAAGTCTGAGAATGAGGGGTATCGTAGGAATTTCTAGAGGAATTTCCCATGTAATTAACCTGCTCAGATCTCCACTGGCAATAGTTATGAGTTTCACCTTGAGGGAAGTTACCATTCATATCACAAGGAGTATCTGGAGGAGTGACACGACTCTCAAGGGTGTATTGGTAAATAGTCTCTTTAGTAAAATCGCGTTGTAAGTATAGCTCTACCAACAACAATCCTCATGAGGTCAAATTTAGAAGAGGGATTTGGTTGTCACAAGTTCAACCCCAATAGAAATAACCGAAGTATTCAAACCTCGGGTCGTCTCACAAGGAATGGGCAAACATGTGCTTCGACATTGGTTAGAAATCCGGGGTTGTGAGTTATGAGCATGAAAATAAATGGAAATCTTAACAAGCAAATAATCTTAAATTGCGATAAACTAATTCAACTATCTAAGCAAACTTGAGCAACTCCAATGAACAAGCAATATTCTACTAAATTCTACTTTAAACCAAGCAAGTAACTATAACTAAGGCAATTGAATTGGAAAATTGGTTTTCAAATACGAATAATAAAAACAACTCTTGGCTAGGCGTGGGAATTGGGATCACAATCCTTGTCCAATAACTATATCTTGACAATTATGAGGAACCAAGCTCATTAAGTCTACCCTTAACGTCTTAAGTACGTGATATCTACCCCTAAACTTGAAGTACGTCAAATGGCTTTGGTCACATCAACCCATAAGTCCCAACCTACCTACTAATTAGATTAGTAGTGGGTTGGCGTTAATGAGTATCAAATTGACCACCAAGGGCTCCCAAATCATCAAATCCATGAGACCCAATGACTCAAGTTCACCCAATTCCCTTGACCTAGGCCAAGAGTGGAAAAGGCTACTCCATACTCAAAGTAAATAATTCATCGAACACTTGGTAAGCATTAACAAAAGACATGTTCAAATTAGCAATTAAATTGAAATCTACAAGTACCCACTAACAATTATCAACATACAATCAAGCAATTAACAAGGATAAACATAGAATTCATCAATGTGACATCAACAAGTCAAGATTCACAACATTCATGAAATGGGTATGAAATGACAAGTGACAAGAATCATAAAACTATTATTAGATGCAAGGAAGATTATAACAAGAAATTCAAATTGAACAATAAAACTGGTAATTAACAAAATCCAATTCACAAATCAACAAGGGAAGATCAAATGGAAACTAGATCTAGAGAGGAACAAGGGTTTCTCTCTTTAGAATAACCAAAAAAACAAAAACTAGCTAAAATTGTGTCCTAGTGCCAAAATGAGTGATCTCTCTTTTCCCCCTAGCATCCTTGGGTCTTTTCCATGCAGAAAATAGCTTGAAATTGGGCCTCCTTGGCCTCAGAAATCGCCAGGCACGATTTCCCTTAATGAGGTCACGTGCAGCTTCCCAGCGTGCGCGCCAAGCGTGCGCGCGCCGATTGCTTTTTTTGATCCACGCGTGCGCGCCAGTTGCGCATGCGCGTCGATAGGAATCTTCCAATCTGCGGGGATGCGTCCATCCTTGCGTGCCGCTCCAGCCAATCCCATCCATGCGTGCGCGTGGAGTGCGCAGATGCGCCGATGCTGCTACTCCCAAGACTCCAATTCTTCATGTTCCTCCCCTTTTTTACATGCTTTCTCCCTCTCTTCTAAGTCATTCCTACCCTATAATTCCTGAAATTACTCAACAAATACATCACGGCATCGAATGACAATAGAAGAGGATTAAAATATGGCAATTTTAAGGTAAAATAAGCATGTTTTTCATCATGGAGCAATATTGGGAAGTAAACACAAAACCATGCATTTCTTGCGAATAAGTGTGAGAAATATTGATAGAAACCCCCAAAATAAGCACAAGATAAACCACGAAATCGGGGTTTATCAAGGAGTACGTAAACCTCGGCAACTTGACTCTGCATGGTGCTCAATTATTCAGTGAGGAAATTTATTTGTTGCAGCATCAGTGCGTTCTGAGCAAGGATCGTATCTACATTCTCCACCTCTTGAGTTTCCTTCCTAACTGGAGTCCTCTCAGATGAGTATAAGTACTGGTTATTGGAAACCATCTCAATGAGCTCATCTGTCTCTTCCTGTGTCTCTATCATGTACAGAGAATCGCCTGTAGAGTGATACACTAACCTCTTGGCCATCTCAGAGATACCTTCATAGAAGATGTCTATCTTGACCTAACCTGAGAACATATTGGGGGGGGGGGGACATCTCCTGAGCATCAGCTTGTACCTCTCCCAAGCATCATAGAGGGACTCGATCTCTTCCTGCCTAAAATTCTGAACGTCTGTCATTAGCTCAGTCAATCTCTGTGAGGGAGAGAACCTGTTTAGGAATTTTTTAACAAGCTTATCCCAAGTGTTGAAACTTCCTCTGGGTTTAGCATTCCACCATTTCTTTGCTTGATTCCTCACAGCAAATGGGAAGAGTACTAGCCTGTGGACTTCAAGATCCATTCCATTGGTCTTTATAGTGTCACAGAACTGCAGGAAGTCAAAGATGAATTTATTGGGATCTTCCTGCAGGTGTCAATGAAACTGGCAATTTTGCTGCATTAGCATGGGGTCTATGTTGACCTCAAAGTCATCTATTTCAATAGGAGGTACACTAATACTCCTTCCATAAAAGTCAGGAGTGGGAGTTGTATAGGATACCAAAGTTCGTTTGGATTGTGCACTCCCAATTGGATTCATGGTGATTTTGGTGTTCCTAACCAACAAGAGACAAAGAAAAGTGGGGTGTCTATGTCAAAGTCTAGAGAACTCCCAGTGAGATACCCAAAAAGAAATAGAGTAAGCTAAAGTAAGCAATTTACAAGAAAGTTCGAAACGAGAATGCAAGAATTACTCCTAAAAATTTGGAAAATTAAAATGATTAATATTTTTTGAATAACTCGAAAATCAATAAAAATTAGAGAAAAATTTGACAATAAATAAAAAATAGAATACTAACTAGAAATTTTGAAAAATTAAAAAAATTTAAAAAGAAAAGGAGTTTAAAACTTTTTAAAATTCAAAAAGAAAGTGAAAACACTAATGAAATACCAAACTTTAAAATTTGAATTTAAATAAAGATAAGATGAGATAAAAATTTTTGAAAATTAAGAAAATTAGAAAGAAAAATTCAAATAAAGATTTTGAAAGTCAAATTTGAAAGAAAGACTAAAGAAACACCAAACTTAAAAATTAAAACAAGATAAGGAAAATAATTAATTAAAAAGATTTGAAAATAAGGATAGAAGATTTGGTTTTCTAAATTATTTTTCAAAATTTAAAAAGGAAAAGGTCACTGATGAGCGGATAATTTATATGCTTTTTGGCACTATTTTTAGTATGTTTTTAGTTCATTTTAGTTAGTTTTTATTATATTTTTTTAGTTTTTAATTAAAATTTACTTTTCTGGACTTTACTATGAGTTTGTGTATTTTTTTGTGATTTCAGGTATTTTCTGGCTAAAATTGAGGGACCTGAGCAAAAATCTGATTCCGAGGCTGAAAAAGGACTGCAGATGCTGTTGGATTCTGACCTCCCTGCACTCGAAGTGGCTTTTTTGGAGCTATAGAAGCCCAATTGGCGCGCTCTCTATTGTGTTGGAAAGTAGACATCCTGGGCTTTTCAGCGATACATAATAGTCCATACTTTGCCCAAGAATTGATGGCCCAAACCAGCGTTCCAAATCAGCTTCAGAATTCCCGGTGTTTAACGCCGGAACTGGCACAAAAGTTGGAGTTAAACGCCCAAACTGGCACAAAAGCTGGCGTTTAACTCTAGGAAAAGTCTCTACACATGAAAGCTTCAATTCTCAGCCCAAGCACACACTAAGTGGACCCCGGAAGTAGATTTTTACGTCATTTACTCATTCTTGTAAACCCTAGGTCACTAGTTCACTATAAATAGGACTTTTTGCTATTGTATCCGGATCTCATGACACATTACACATTTCATACTGTATCTTCTACGGCATGAGTCTCTAAACCCCATGGTTGAGGGTGAGGAGCTCTGCTGTGTCTTGATGGATTAATGCAATTACTACTGTTTTTCATTCAATCACGCTTGCTTCTATTCTAAGATACCACTTGTTCTTCAACCTGATGAATGTGATGATCCATGACACTCATCGCCATTCTCACCTATGAACGTGTGTCTGACAACCACCTCCGTTCTACCTTCGTTTGAGTGTGTATCTCTTGGATTCCTTAAGTAGAATCTTTGTGGTATAAGCTAGAACCCATTGGCGGCCATTCTTGAGAATCTGGAAAGTCTAAACCTTGTCTGTGGTATTCCGAGTAGGATTTGAGGATTGAATGACTGTGACGAGTTTCAAACTCGCGAGTGTTGGGCGTTAGTGACAGACGCAAAAGAATCACTGGATTCTATTCCGACATGATCGAGAATCGACAGATGATTAGCCGTGCGGTGACAGCGTGCGTTGGACATTTTCATTGAGAGGATGGGAGGTAGCCATTGACAACGGTGAAACCCAACATACAGCTTCCCATGGAAGGAGCCTTGCGTGCATGAAGAAGAAGACAGTAGGAAAGTAGAGATTTAGAAGATATAGCATCTCCAAAACCTCATCCTGTTCTCCACTACTGCAAAACATGTATTTATTTAATGTTCTTTTACTTTCCACAATTAAATTTGAGAATTATTGATATCCTGACTAAGAGTTACAAGATAACCATAGCTTGCTTCAAGTTGACAATCTCCGTGGGATTGACCCTTACTCACGTAAGGTATTACTTGGATGACCCAGTGCACTTGCTGGTTAGTTGTGTGGAATTACAAAACTGTGATTGTGATTTCGTGCACCAAGTTTTTGGCATCGTTGCCGGGGATTGTTCGAGTTTGGACAACTGACGGTTTATTTTGTTGCTTAGATTAGGAATATTTTATTTTTGTGGTTTAGAGTCTTTTATTTGAGTTTAGTTTTATATTTTAAGTTTGGTGTCAATTGCATGCTTTTATTTTCTTTAAAATTTTCGAAATTGGATGTCCTTAGTTCTTTCTTTATTTTTAAAAATTTCTAAGTTTGGTGTCTTCTTTGTGTTTTCCTTTAAATTTTCAAAATTTTGTGTTTGATGTTCTAAAAATTTTAAGTTTGGTGTCTTTTGTGCTTTTGTTTACTTAAAATTAAAAAAAAAATAATAATAATAAAATAAAATAATATCCACATCATCTCCCGTTCTCCATCATGGACCTAAGTGGAATTGAGTAGTCCAGAAGGACTCTGGGGTCATATGCTAACCCCATTACAGCTGCATATGGGAGTAGCATCTGTATACCTCCCATTAAAGCAAGCAGCTTTGAGTTAAATCCTCAACTCATTATCATGGTGCAGCAAAATTGCCAGTATTCCAGTCTTCCACAGGAAGAACCTACTGAGTTTCTGGCACAGTTCTTACAAATTGCTGACACAGTACGTGATAAAGAAGTGGATCAGGATGTCTACAGATTGTTACTATTTCCATTTGCTGTAAAAGATCAACCTAAGAGGTGGTTGAATAACCAACCCACAGCAAGCATAAAAACATGGAGACAGTTATCAGACAAATTCCTGAATCAATTTTACCCTCCAAAAAGGATGACACAGCTAAGGCTGGACATCCTAAGCTTTAAACAAGAGGATAATGAATCCCTTTATAATGCCTGAGAGAGGTATAGAGGTATGCTAAGGAAATGCCCCTCTGAAATGTTTTCAGAGTGGGTACAGTTAGACATCTTCTACTATGGGCTTATAGAAAAAGCTCAGATGTCTTTAGACCACTCAGCTGGTGGATCTATACACATGAGGAAGACGATTGAAGAGGCTCAAGAGCTCATAGATACGATTGCTAGAAATCAACATCTATACTCAAGCAGTGAGTCCTCTATAAAAGAAGAAGCTATGGCAGTAACTACTGATCCTAATCCTCAAGAACAGATTGTTGAACTTAATCAACAATTACTCCAGATGACAAAACAATTAGCAGAGTTTAAAGAGATGCTCCAAGAAACTAAAAATGCTAACCAGAATATGGAAGCACAATTGAATCAAACAAGACAACAGCTATCTAAACAGATAACAGAAGAATGCCAAGCTGTTAAATTAAGGAGTGGGAAGACATTGAATGTATCAACTCAAAGCAGTAGAAAGCCAAGAAAGGAACAACTGACAGAAGATAACCAAACCACTGCCCAAAATCCCTCTGAGGACAGTAAGAGCCCAGAGAGGAATACTTCTGGCATTCAAACGCCAGAAAAGGGGGAAAAGTTGGCGTTAAACGCCCATTCCTTGCCCAGTTCTGGCGTTCAAATGCCAGAAAAGGGTGAAAAGCTGGCGTTAAATGCCCATCCTGCACCCAGTCCTGGCGTCCAAACGCCAATGAGGAATCAGACACCTGAGAGTGCTGATAGTAACCCCTCTAAGAAGGCTTCTCCAACCACCTCTATAGGGAATAAACCTGCAGCAACTAAGGTTGAAGAATATAAAGCCAAGATGCCTTATCCTCAGAAACTCCGCCAAGCGGAACAGGATAAACAATTTGCCTGCTTTGCAGACTATCTTAGAACTCTTGAAATAAAGATTCCGTTTGCAGAGGCACTTGAGCAAATACCCTCTTATGCTAAGTTCATGAAAGAGATCTTCAGTCATAAGAAGGATTGGAGAGAAACTAAAAAGGTGTTTCTCATTGAAGAATGCAGTGCAGTCATTCTAAAAAGCTTACCAGAGAAGCTTCAAGATCCAGGAAGGTTTATGATACCATGCACATTAGAAGGTGCTTGTACCAAGACAGCCATATGTGACCTTGGAGCAAGTATCAACCTGATACCTGCAACCACTATCAGAAAGCTTGGGTTGACTGAAGAAGTCAAACCAACCCAGATATGTCTCCAACTTGCTGATGGCTCCATTAAATATCCATCAGGCATAATTGAAGACATGATTGTCAAGGTTGGGCCGCTTGCCTTTCCCACTGACTTTGTAGTGCTGGAAATGGAGGAGCACAAGAGTGCAACTCTCATCCTAGGAAGACCTTTCCTAGCAACTGGACGCACTCTTATTGATGTACAAAAAGGGGAAGTGACCCTGAGAGTCAATGAGGATGAGTTCAAGTTGAATGCTGTCAAAGCTATGCAGCATCCAGACACATCAAATGACTGCATGAGCGCTGATATTATTGACTCTTTGGTGGAAGAGATCAATATGACTGAGAGTCTCGAATCAGAGCTAGAGGACATCTTTAAAGATGTTCAGCCTGATCAGGAGAAACCAGAGGAAATAAAAGAACCTCTGAAAATTCCTCAGGAAGAGGATAAGCCTCCCAAACATGAGCTCAAACCACTACCACCATCCCTGAAGTATGCATTTCTGGGAGAAGGTGACACTTTTCCAGTGATCATAAGCTCTGCTTTAATTTCACAGGAAGAGGAAGCACTAATTCAAGTGCTAAGGACACACAAGGCAGCTCTTGGATGGTCTATAAGTGATCTTAAGGGCATTAGCCCAGCAAGATGCATGCATAAGATCCTATTGGAAGATAATGCCAAGCCAGTGGTTCAACCACAAAGGCGGCTAAATCCAGCCATTAAGGAGGTAGTGTAGAAAGAGGTTACTAATTTACTAGAGGCTGGGATTATTTATCATATTTCTGATAGCCCCTGGGTGAGCCCTGTTCAAGTTGTCCCCAAGAAGGGAGGCATGACAGTGGTTCATAATGAAAAGAATGAACTGGTTCCTACAAGAACAGTTACAGGTGGCGTATGTGTATTGACTACAGAAGGCTCAATACAGCCACCAGAAAGGATCATTTTCCTTTACCATTCATAGACCAGATGTTAGAAAGACTAGTGGGTCATGATTATTACTGATTTCTGGATGGCTATTCAGGCTACAATCAAATTGCAGTGGACCCTCAAGATCAAGAGAAAATAGCATTCACCTGTCCTTCCGGCGTATTTTCTTACAGAAGAATGCCTTTTGGTCTATGCAATGCACCTGCAACTTTTCAGAGGTGCATGCTATCCATCTTCTCTGATATGGTAGAAAAGTTCCTGGAAGTCTTCATGGATGACTTCTCAGTATTTGGAGACTCATTCAGCTCCTGTCTTGATCATCTAGCACTTGTCCTGAAAAGGTGCCAAGAGACTAACCTGGTCTTAAACTGGGAGAAATATCACTTTATGGTGACTGAAGGAATTGTCCTTGGGCACAAAATTTCAAGTAAGGGAATAGAGGTGGATCAAGCAAAGGTAGAAGTAATTAAAAATTTCCACCACCTGCCAATGTTACGGCAATTAGAAGCTTTATGGGGCATGCAGGATTCTACAGAAGGTTTATAAAGGATTTTTCAAACATTGCAAAACCTCTAAGCAAACTGCTAGCTGCTGACACACCATTTGTGTTTGACACAGAGTGTCTGTAGGTATTTGAGACCCTGAAAGCCAAGCTGGTCACAGCACCAGTCATCTCTGCACCAGACTCGACATTACCATTCCAACTAATGTGTGATGCCAGTGACCATGCTATTGGTGCAGTGTTGGGACAGAGGCACAACAAGCTTCTGCACGTCATTTATTATGCTAGCCGTGTTCCAAATGACGCACAGAAGAATTACACAACCATAAAAAAAGAGTTACTTGCAGTGGTTTATGCCATTGACAAGTTTAGATCCTATTTAGTAGGGTCAAAAGTGATTGTGTACACTGACCATGCTGCTCTTTAATACTTACTCACAAAGCAGGATTCAAAACCCAGGCTCATAAGATGGGTGTTGCTTCTACAAGAGTTTGATATAGAAATAAGAGACAGAAAGGGACAGAGAAGCAGGTAGCTGATCACTTGTCCCGGATAGAACCAGTAGCTGGGGCGTCCTTCCCCTCTACTGTGATCTCTGAGACCTTTCCAGATGAGCAACTCTTTGCCATTCAAGAAGCACCATGGTTTGCAGACATTGGAAACTAGGGTGCAAAGAAAAAAAATAATTTTAGATGCCAAGTACTACCTATGGGATGAGCCATATCTCTTTAAGAGATGTGCAGACGGAATGATCCGCAGATGTATACCTAGAGAGGAAGCACAAAGGATCCTATGGCATTGCCATGGATCGCAGTATGGGGGACATTTCGGAAGTGAGTGAACATGCACTAAGGTCCTCCAATGTGGCTTCTACTGGCCTACTCTCTATAGGGATGCCCGAGAGTTTGTGCGTAACTGTGACAGTTGCCAAAGAGCTGGTAACTTGCCTCATGGTTACGCCATGCCTCAACAAGGGATCTTTGAGATTGAATTATTTGATGTATGGGGTATTGATTTCATGGGTCCCTTCCCACCATCATACTCAAACACTTATATTCTGGTGGCAGTAGACTATGTATCTAAATGGGTAGAAGCAATTGCCACACCCAATAATGATACCAAGACCATGCTGAAATTCCTCCAGAAATACATCTTCAGCAGGTTTGGTGTTCCTAGAGTACTAATTAGTGATGGGGGCACTCATTTCTGCAATAAACAGTTGTACTCTGCTATGGTCCGATATGGAATTAGCCACACAGTAGCAACTCCGTATCATCCATAGACAAATGGGCAAGCTAAAGTCTCTAATAGAGAGCTAAAAAGAATCCTGGAACGGACTGTAATTGCCCGTAGAAAGGATTGGGCAAAGAGCTTGGATGATGCTCTGTGGGCATACAGAACAGCATTGAAGACACCTATAGGAACCTCTCCATACCAACTTGTGCATGGCAAGGCCTGTCATCTGCCCGTGGAACTGGAACATAAAGCCTATTGGGCAACCAGATTCCTAAACCTGGATGCTAAGTTAGCTGGTGAAAAAATATTGCTCCAGCTAAATGAGCTAGAGGAATTCAGGCTCAGTGCCTTTGAAAATGCAAAAATTTATAAGGAAAAGGCAAAAAAGTGGCATGACAAGAAGTTGTTATCCAGAGTCTTTGAGCCAGGACAAAAAGTTTTGCTCTTCAACTCTAGGCTCAGACTATTCCCAGGAAAACTGAAATCCCGGTGGAGGGGCCCATATGTGATTACAGGAGTGTCACCATATGGATATGTTGAGCTTCAGGATATTGATTCTGACAAAAAGTTCATTGTTAATGGACAGAGGAACAAACATTATCTTGAAAGTAATTTTGAGCAGGAATGCTCAAAACTGAGGCTTGAATGAGTCTTAGTAAAGGTCCAACTAAAGACAATAAAGAAGCGCTTGCTGGGAGGCAACCCAGTCATTAGCAGGTTATTTGTTTTACTTAATAAAAGTTTGATATATATTCTTCAAGGCTGATCATCGAAATTGAAGGAATTCACAGAGTTACAGAAGAATTAAATGAAAAAAAAAAGAAGAGAAAAGGAGCTTGCTGGCAAGAAAACGCCAGTAAAGGGCACTCTGGGTGTTAAACGCCATAATGGATACCATTCTGGGCATTTAACGCCAGTAAAGGCACCATTTTGGGTGTTAAACGCCAGAATTGCAGCATCCTGGGCGTTCAGCAAAACGTCCAGTGATAAAGGGGTTTCTGGTGTTTAACGCCAGCCAGGGTGCCTGGCTGGGCGTTAAACGCGTGTAATGGCCAACAATTGGGCGTTAAACGCCATAATGGATCCCATTCTGGGCGTTTAACGCCAGAAAGGCAGGGGAAGGAGATTTTTCTTTCCACTTAAATTTTTTCACACTTTCATGTTTTGACCCATAATTTTCTACATAAACATGTTACAAATTTTCATCATTCACCCTCAAATTTCAAAAATCCAACAATTTTCTAAATTATTTCTCAAATCTCTTTCAAATCCTTTCCAAATCTTCTTCAAAAACTCAAGTATTTTCTCAAATTCTTTCCATATCTTCTCAAATCTCTTTCAAAACTTTCAAAATCCCTCCCCCTCCCTTATAAATACACATTCGGCCATCCCCCTCTCTTCACCATTCAAATTTGCTTCTCCTCTTCTCTCTCCCCTTTCCTTTCTTTTGCATGAGGGCAAGCAAACCTCTAAGTTTGGTGTGCTTTTCCGTGATCACTAAGCTAAGGCTCATCAAGACCATGGCTCCCAAAGGAAAACAAACTAATTTAAGAGGCAAGAAAGAGAATACTCCAAAGAATCTTTGGAGTCAAGAGAGGTTCTTAACCAAAGAACATGCAGACCATTACCACAAAATAATGGGTCTAAGGTCAGTGTTCCCGGAAGTTAAATTTGATCTGAAAGAAGATGAATATCCGGAGGTCCAAGAGCAAATTTGAAATAGAGGATGGGAAATTCTAGCCAATCCTGAGACAAAGGTTGGAAGAAACATGGTTCAGGAATTCTACTCAAATCTGTGGCTGACAGATAAGCAGAGAATGACTGGAACTGCTTTCCATACCTACAGAACCATGGTCAGAGGGAGAACTATTTACTTCCATCTGGACAAAATAAGAGAGGTCTTCAAACTGCCTCAACTACAAGATGATCCTGAATTCTTTAATAGGAGAATGGTGAGAGCAGATAAGGGGTTGGATCAAGTTCTAGAGGACATATGCCTCCCTGGAACTAAGTGGATAACCAATTCAAAAGGTGTCCCAAACCAACTCAAGAGGGGATATCTCAAACCAGTTGCAAGAGGTTGGCTAGACCTCATTGGGCGTTCTATATTGCCCACTAGTAACCATTCTGAGGTCACTGTCAAGAGAGCAGTGATGATTCATTGCATTATGCTGGGAAAAGAAGTGGAGATTCATCATCTGATTTCTTGTGAGATTTACACAATTGCAAACAAGAACTCCACTGAAGCCAAACTGGCTTACCCAAGCTTAATCTCTTTGCTATGTAAAGATGCTGGGGTGAGGATAGGAGTAGATGAATTCATCCCAATTGAACATCCAATCACCAAGAAGTCAATGGAAGGACAAATGCAAGATAACTCAATCAAAAGGAGGGCGCAGGAATTCCTCCCTGAACTTCCTGAATTTGACTACTGGGCCCGCCTAGAAGCATCTGTTGCCAAGCTGCAAGAAGCTATGGAACAAATTAAGGAAGAACAGGAGAATCAAAACTGCATGCTCTGCAAATTGCTGAAGGAACAAGAGAAGCAGGGGCGTGAGCTACAGGAGCTGAAGTGCCAGAAGCTCTCCCTTGAAGGGTCAAACACCCACAAGTTGAGGGAGCATCCACTTCTCAAAATCAAGGATGGTGAGTCCTAACTCTGTGATAACCTTTATCATTAGGAATCTGTTTTGGAGTCATTTAAATTTCAGTTTTTAATTTTCTGTTTTCTATTACTATTGGTCTTATCTTATATTTATTTTTGAGTCTTGTTCTTATTCCATGATTAATAAAATTTAAAGTTCATGTCTTAAAGCTATGAATGTCCTATGAATCCATCACCTCTCTTAAATGAAAAATGCTTTAATCACAAAAGAACAAGAAGTACAGGATTTTGAATTCATCTTTGAAACTAGTTGAATTAGTTTGATGTGGTGACAATACTTTTTGTTTTCTGAATGAATGCTTGAACAGTGCATATGTCTTTTGAATTTGTTGTTTAAAGAATGTTAAATTTGTTGGCTCTTGAAAGAATGATGGAAAAGGAGAAATGTTATTGAGGATATGAAAAATCATCAAATTGATTCTTGAAGCAAGAAAAAGCAGTGAATACAAAAAAAAAAGAAGAGCAAGAAGAAAAAGCCAATAACCCTTAAAACCTAAAGGAAAGGATACTAAAAAGGATCCAAGGCTTTGAGCATCAGTGGATAGGAGGGCCTAAAGGAATTAAATCCTGGCCTAAGCGGCTAAACCAAGCTATCCCTAACCATGTGCTTGTGGCGTGAAGGTGTCAAGTGAAAAGCTTGAGATTGAGCGGTTAAAGTCTTGATCCAAAGCAAAAAGAGTGTGCTTAAGAACCCTGGACACCTCTAATTGGAGACTCTAGCAAAGCTGAGTCACAATCTGAAAAGGTTCACCCAGTTATGTGTCTGTGGCATGTATGTATCCGGTGATAATACTGGAAAACAGAGTGCTTTGGGCCACGGCCAAGACTCATAAAGTAGCTGTGTTCAAGAATCAACATACTTAACTAGGAGAATCAATAACACTATCTAAATTCTGAGTTCCTATAGATGCCAATCATTCTAAACTTCAAAGGATAAAGTGAGATGCCAAAACTGTTCAGAGGCAAAAAGCTACTAGTCCCGCTCAACTAATTGGAGCTAAGTTTTATTGATATTTTGGAGTCTATAGTATGTTCTTTTCTTTTTATCCTATTTGATTTTCAGTTGCTTGGGGACAAGCAACAATTTAAGTTTGGTGTTGTGATGAGCGGATAATTTATACGCTTTTTGGCACTATTTTTAGTATGTTTTTAGTACATTTTAGTTAGTTTTTATTATATTTTTTTAGTTTTTAATTAAAATTCACTTTAATGGACTTTACTATGAGTTTGTGTGTTTTTCTATGATTTCAGGTATTTTCTGGCTGAAATTGAGGGACCTGAGCAAAAATCTGATTCAGAGGCTGAAAAAGGACTGCAGATGCTGTTGGATTCTGACCTCCCTGCACTCGAAATGAATTTCTTGGAGCTACAGAAGCTCAATTGCGTTGGAAAGTAGACATCCTGGGCTTTTCAGCAATATATAATTGTCCATACTTTGCCCAAGAATTGATGCCCCAACCGGCGTTCCAAATCAGCTGCAGAATTCCCGGCGTTTTAACGCCAGAACTGGCACAAAAGTTGGAGTTAAACGCACAAACTGGCACAAAAGCTGGCGTTTAACTCCAGAAAAAGTCTCTACACATGAAAGCTTTAATGCTCAGCCCAAGCACACACCAAGTGGACCCCGAAAGTAGATTTTTACGTCATTTACTCATTCTTGTAAACCCTAGGTCACTAGTTCACTATAAATAGGACTTTTTGCTATTGTATCCGGATCTCATGACATATTACACGTTTCATACTGTATCTTCTATGGCATGAGTCTCTAAAACCCATGGTTGAGGGTGAGGAGCTTTGCTGTGTCTTGATGGATTAATGCAATTACTACTGTTTTTCATTCAATCACGCTTGCTTCTATTCTAAGATACCACTTGTTCTTCAACCTGATGAATTTGATGATCCGTGACACTCATCACCATTCTCACCTATGAACGTGTGTCTGACAACCACCTTTGTTCTACCGTCGTTTGAGTGTGTATCTCTTGGATTCCTTAAGCAGAATCTTCGTGGTATAAGCTAGAACCCATTGGCGGCCATTCTTGAGAATCCGGAAAGTCTAAACCTTGTCTGTGGTATTTCGAGTAGGATTCGAGGATTGAATGACTGTGACGAGCTTCAAACTCGCGAGTGTTGGGCGTTAGTGACAGACGCAAAAGAATCACTGGATTCTATTCCGACATGATCGAGAACCGACAGATGATTAGCCGTGCGGTGACAGCGTGCGTTGAACATTTTCACTGAGAGGATGGGAGGTAGCCATTGATAATGGTGAAACCCAACATACAGCTTGCCATGGAAGGAGCCTTGCATGCATGAAGAAGAAGACAGTAGGAAAGTAGAGATTCAGAAGATATAGCATCTCCAAAATCTCAACCTATTCTCCACTACTGCAAAACAAGTATTTATTTCATGTTCTTTTACTTTTTACAATTAAATCTGAGAATTATTGATATCCTGACTAAGAGTTTCAAGATAACCATAGCTTGCTTCAAGCCGACAATCTCCGTGGGATCAACCCTTACTCACGTAAGGTATTACTTGGACGACCCAGTGCACTTGCTGGTTAGTTGTGCAGAATTACAAAAGTGTGATTGTGATTTCGTGCACCAGTCACATAAAGATTTTGAATTTCAAAATTAAAGAAAGAAAAACTAAAGAAACACTAAACTTTTAAATTTGAATTTAAGATATAGGTAAGATAAGATAAGATAACAAAGTTTGAAATTTGAAGAAAAGATAAAGATTAAAGATCAAGAAAGATAAACAATATATGATTAAAGAAAATTAAATTAAACAAAAAGATCACTAATGGAACATCAAACCTAAAATTTTGAATCAAGATAAGTGATGAGCGGATATTTTATATGCTTTTTGCCATCATTTCCATATAGTTTTTAGTATGTTTTGTTTAAGTTTTATTAAGTTTTCATTGGTTTTAGTGCAAAATTCACATTTTTAGATTTTACTTAGATTTTGTGTGTTTTTTATGCAATTTTAGGTATTTTCTAGCTGAAATTGAGGAGCTGGAGCAAAAGTCTGATTCAAAGGCAGAGAAAGCACTGCAGATGCTGTTAGGATCTGACCTCCTGGCACTCAAAAGAGCTTTTCTGGAGTTTCAGAAGTCCAAATGGAGCGTTCTTAATGGCTCTAGAAAGCTAACATCCAGGGATTTCCATTAGAAATGAAGGCCCAAAACTGGCGTTCAACGCCAGTTATCTACCCTAGTCCAGGTGTCCAACACCCACAGAGAAGTGGCCAGCATCCAACGCCCATAAAGGTGTCCCTAGCCAGCATTCAATGCCCAAGGAGCATCCTAGCATGTGGGAGAGACTAAAGCTCAGCCCAAACACTCACCAAGTAAAACTGAATTAATCACATACAGCCTGCCATAAAAGAAATCATTCACAGTTGGAGGAGACAGTAAAACCGAATTGATCTAGAAGAATAAAGCATCTCCGAAGCCTTAACCATCTTCTAATCATTGCATTCACCTTCAATTAAGTAACGTTATCTTTATTTTACTTTTATGTGCTTTAGACAAACAAACAACTTTTCTATCCGCTTGACTAAGATATACAAGAAACCTGATTCAAGCCAACAATCCTCGTGGGATCGACCTTGACTCACTCAGGTGTTACTTGGATGACCTAGTGCACTTGCTGGTTCAGTTGTGCAAAGTGTAATTCCGCGCACCAATAAGATAAAGATTAAGAAAGTTTCAAAAATTCAAAGGAAACAATTTTAAAAATTTTTGAAATTCAAAAAGAAAGAAAAATATAACACCAAACTTTTAAAAATTGAAATAAAATAAGAATAAGATGAGGATGCAAAAGTTTTTGAAAATTCAAGGGAAGATTTTTTAAAATTTTTTGAAAAATAAAGGAGAAAAACACTAAAAGGATACCAAACTTAAAAATTTTGAAATCAAAGAAGAGATAATAACTAAAAAATTCAAACAAAAAGAAAGCAAACAAGAACAATTTTGGAAAACCAAGTAGAAAAAGAAATTAAATGAAAACTGATAAAATACCTTATCTAAGTAACAAGACAACCGGTAGTTTTCAATTACGAACAATCCCGGGCAACAGCGCCAAAAACTTGGTGCGCAAAAATTGAACTCACACAACTTCACCGGCAAGTGCATCGGGTCGTCCAAGTAATACCTAAGGTGAATGAGGATCGATCCCACAAGGATTTTTGGATTGAACAAGCAATAGTACTATCATTGCTATCATTGCTATCCACAATCACTATCATTATAATTTCTATCACTTCAGAACAATCACTATCATTGCTCTGCACAATGTACTCTTCGTTGAAGTCTTCCTCACCTACCTCCGTGTCTTCCACTGGACTATAAACATGAATTAGTGGCGGTGCGAGAGGTGGATCATCCTACACAAATATTGAGTGTACAGAACCACCACCACCAACATCACCAACCTCGGCGGAAAGCTCCATCACTTGTTTCGCCATGATTCTTGACGAGCGGATATTTTATTTGCTTTTTGGCATCATTTCCATATTGTTTTACTTATATTTTGTTTAAATTTTATTATATTTTCATAGGTTTTAGTGCTAAATTCACATTTTTGGATTCTACTTTGAGTTGTTGTGTTTTCTGATGATTCCAGGTAATTTATGGCTGAAATTGAGGAGTTTTGGCAAAGCCCGATTTAGAGGTAGGGAAAGCGTAGCAGGTGCTGTCAGATTTTGACCTTCATGCACTCAAATGTGCATTTATAGAGCTACAGAGGCCAAATGACGTGCTCTCAACGGCGTTGGAAAGCTAACTTTTTTTTATGGAGCATGCCCATATTGGGCATTGAACGCTGAGGAGTTACCCCCTTTCTGGCGTTCAACGCCCCAAAGGAACCTAAGCTAGTGATGAACACCACATTCCACCCCATTCCCGGCATTCAACGACACCAAAAGGCACAAGGCAGCACCAATCACCCCCCAATAGGCGTTCAACGCCCATTCCTCAAGTTGGACGCCAAGCTCAACCCAAGTACTCAACCAAAGTGTGCCCAAGAGTGGATTTTCGCACCTCTAGTCTAGTCTATCATAATTTTGTACTTCTTAGTTATTAGGTTATTATATAAAGGAGAAGATCACCCATGTTTAAGATCTTCTGCCTCACCTTCTTCCACCACTTTCGAATTCACATTGCTTTCTGTAAGCTTTGAGCCACTAAACCTCCTAAGTTAGGGTTAGGAGCTCTGCTGATTCTCATGGATTAATAATATTACTATTTCTATCTCAATACACATTTGATTCCATTCTCTTGTGTATTTTCGTTCTTCATCTCATGAATTGAGGATGAACCGTGACATTCATCCTTGTTCCACATGGGTTCCATGTGAGTCCTGACCCGGATAGCATTGAACCACAGGCTAGAGAATGCACTGTGGATTCCAAGAGAGTGCCTGGGCAACTTTGGATAAGTGACATAAAATCCCGTTGACCGTGGGTTGCTGTGGTCTCTGTGGCATTAAGGCTGGAGTCAGAGAAACATCATTCCTTGATCTGAAAGATCCGACCTTGTCTGTATCAATTTCAGTAGGATCGCGAAGGGGAGTGGATTGCTTAGGTCTTCACATTCGGCTATAGTGGAAAGCCATGAGTTAACTTGATGAGAGGACATGAGTTGCTCGGATATATGGTTGACTGCTATGGTTTAGAAGAGGCTAACTTGATGAGGATGCTACATGAGTTAGTCAATTACGGCTGCCATTGAATGAATCATTCATTATAGAAGTAGATAGTAAGAAAAGTTAATTCGAAAAGAATACGCATCTCCGAAGCCTTAACTGAATCCTTATCACTATTTTCACATCAATCTGGTATTTCATTCTTTATTGTTTTTATTTATGCTTTCAAAAAAACAACCATCTTTTCTAATTGTCTGACTAAGATTTACAAGATAGCCATTGCTTGCTCAATCCGACAATCTCCGTGGGATTCGAACCTCACTCACCTGAGGTATTACTTGGACGAGTCGATGCACTTGCCGGTTCATCTGTGCAAAACTTGCGGGTTTCAATTTCGCGCACCAGTTCTCCCATAGATATCGAACATTATTCACACATGCTTGTCGCTCTAGAGTTAAAATAGTTGAAATCGGAAAACTCCATTCCCCAACGGTGAAAGCAACCTATACCCCACGCTTCCTCTCACTCTTCTCCTTGTGCTACCAAGATTGTTCAATATCAAACTTTTCAACTCAGACAATGGAACTTATGCGTTGAGTGCACAATAGTAACGGATTTTCACACTTAAATATCACCCCATTGTCACTGTATCTCATATGACAATTGGTGTACACATAGACAACCGCATATCCGCTATTACTGGATATTTTTTCCTACCTTTTGCAAGAAAACTGGGAGAGAAGAAGATATGAAATGTATGTGGAGAATGCCAAGGGTTGCACATCCTTTTATAGCAGTTGGAACTTTGTCTTACTATAACGTATTAGTTTAACACATATCTTTTTTAGAGTGTAAACGATATAAGGCTAAGGGACGGATTTCAGTAATAATTTTTATAATTATTTATTTTAATAATTAAAATATTTATTTAATTTATTTAAATAAAAAATCCTAAAAGAATCAATAATAAAATATTTTGTACCGAAATTCCAAATGCGACATATTCCCCGGATCTGGCAGAATCATCATGAATAGATCAAGGGTTTACCGTAGTAGTATCCAATAACTAAGAACATTAGCACAATATATCACACAAAATCTCATTAATACTACTATTCAATTTTATATTTAGATGTCAGTAAGGGGGAAAATAATTCTTTGGAAAATTCTTTTAAGTAAAAGTAAAAGTAAAGTTTTTAAAAGCTACAACCTTTTTCTTTTTTTAAAGAATAAACAATTAATTTTGCACCTGAATTTTCAAAATGCTAAGAAAAATGACCCTCGCTTCCGTTAAAGACAAAAATTCCTTCCATATATTTTGAAAATGCAACAGAATTACCCAATTGTAAAGAAAACCTTCTCCATTAATGGAATTGGATAAGGTGACAAATAGAAACGTCAATGTGGTATCTATTATGTGTTGATCTTGTTAGGTTTCAGTCACCCTAAAATACGAAACCTTAATTACTCCAAATTTCCAAATCTATGCCCACACTCTCTTTCATTTATAAGGATGGATAGGGATACCAAACAATGAATGTTTAAGAGGGAAAAAAGGGTGAGGCTGAAAAGCAGAAGGAAAGGGAGGAGATGGCAGTGTCGTTCAAGAACAAACTACTACCATCACTGTTTAAGAGAGAAATATGAATGGAGGGATGAGCATAACAAAAAGGGAACGAAGAGAGAGAGATCAAATTGTACTACCCAAAACTTTGCTTAAGCTACCTCATTGGGTTTCCTCCTTAAATTCTTAAAGTTCTGATGCATTTGGGGCCTTGGGCGGAGGGGGTGCCCAAGATGCATGATGCCCCAAAAATTGATGAACTATTCTTGGCAAGTCCACCAAATTGCTTTAAGTAATACCACGATGAGTGGATATCGTTTTCACGAGGATTAAAGAATTGAACAAGCAACTTCTAATCAAATCTTTTAATTAGATTGGCCAAACCTTTTCAAGAGGAGGGATGTGAATATTGAAATAATAAAGAATAGTAAAGGAGAGTGTTTGGTGTAAGTGAATGCTTATGAAATAAAATAGATAAATAAATAGTGAATAAAGATGTTAAAGGCTTCGGAGATATTTAACTTTCAGAAAAGGAAATTCTCATGTTTATTTACTTTGATTTAAATCATATATATTCAAATTCTAATTTCTTGGCAGTTCAATTTCTCTTTAACTTATTTAATCGCCAATTTCTTAGTTAATTAATTAAAAAAAGGTTAAGCACAATTCCGATTTAACGTTGCACAACTTTCAAAATACTATTCCTAGCCAAGTTGAAAATTATGATAAAAACTTTCAATCTAATCCCAATATTAAATTTTCTAAGATAATAACAAAATTTAATTCTTGAAAACGTATCAACACATTAATCAAAATAAAAGAAACAATCACATTACCAATCCATAAAAATCAAACAGGGCTGCTAACCCTTAACAAAAGAGAGTTAGTTACTCATGATAAAGAGAAAAATAAAAGCTAATGAATGAGATGGTAGATGCCCTACCTTTTGTGAACTATCATTCACTTATTTATATCCTAAATCCTATCCTAATATTTAAATTCAAAAAACTAAATCTAATCTTATCTGTAGAAGGATAAGATAACAAAAACAAGAATTCAAATGTAAATTAAAACACTCCATCTTTCAAGAAGAAGTTAACAATAACTAATCATTCAAATCTTGATTTTTTTTGGAGAGCTTAGGCTGAATTAAAAACGTCCTGGGAGAGGCTTTTGGGCTTGGCAATGGACTTTGGATATTGGCACCAGACTTCAATGCATTTTGGACCACTGAGAACTGGAATGGTCTTCAAAGTTGGGCACTAAGCTTGGGGGCTGGGCGCCCATCCTCTCAAGTCAGGTGCTAGCCTTCATTTTCTTATCGAAGGCGCTAGGCTTCATTTTGGGCGCTAGGATTTGACATTGAAATTGCTGGAGCTGGACTTCAACTCTTTGAAGTCAAGTTATAGTTTCTTTTTCTCCCCTGGGAGTTCACTTTGTGTTTTCTTGGTTATTTCTCTTATCCTAATTGCTTTAAAAACTAATCCTGAATGCACAATAATTCTAAAACAACTCCGATCCAAACATATGAATAGCTATGAAAACTTCATTAAAACCATAA
Organism: Arachis hypogaea; assembly: GCF_003086295.3. Lineage (NCBI taxonomy): Eukaryota > Viridiplantae > Streptophyta > Magnoliopsida > Fabales > Fabaceae > Arachis > Arachis hypogaea. The sequence goes on from NC_092044.1 coordinate 68,610,442, forward strand.
GAACTTCAAATTAAACATAACAAAATTACTTAAGAAATATGGAAAAATTACTAAAGATGCTAAAGCATTAGTGCGATCTCATCTAACTTTTAAATGAGTCACGTGAGTCGGCTGAGTACGTAGGTGGTGTTGTGTATAAAGCTGGTAGAGAGCGTTGGGTGTGGTGTTGCATATGTAGGTTGTGCTGCATATGCAGCTAGCAGAAACTCTGTTTATTTGGACATATCCATATCACTTTGAAGTCTTGTATAATAGCTTTTAAATGTCATTGAAATTAAATCAGTTGAACCTCTACAGTTGAAGTTATGATCAAATTACTGGGCAAAGATTAAGATTGATAACATTAGGAGCATTCTTAGCACTAATATTTGGTTGTAAATTACACCTTAATTGTACACCAAAAGTTCAATTTTATTGTGTATGAATAATTCTAGGAAGGCCCAAAATATGGCCAGAAAAGAGTAGTTTGTCTTACAGGTGTTGGACCAAAAGGATGAATCCCAAAAAGAGCACACTATGGAGTTGAATTCTCTTTAAGTTGGAACTAAATTGGTAAAAGTGGATTGGTTGGATTTAAAGTGTACAGAGTATCATTTAGTTAGAAATGAACTAAAATAGATGTCCCGTCACTAATATCAGATGTTATAAGCAGTCTTTTACCCGAACACCTCTTTGACACGAATAACCGGAGTAGTGTTAGAACTAATACCTTAACTTGTGAAAATCAACTTCCTTCTTATATCCATTTATAGTTAAAGAGACTTAAAATAATGGGAACACCCAAAAATACTTTTTAACAACTACTTCATTTAGTAACTATCCTTTAGATAAGAGGAGTACGCTGGGTATGTCATTGTAAACATTGGGTAATGCACTCCCCTTCCAAAATAGCTTGATACTATAAAAAGGGCTTCAACCTACCTCTATAGGGGACTTTCTCTATAAAACTTTGTGAGATCGTCTATTTCTTTTGCTCTCTTCTAGTTCTTCTCATTGTTCTTTTTTTTATTAATCATCTTTAAAAAAAAGATTTATAGAATTATCATTTGGTTGTTCTGCTAGAACATCTAATAGTAAGTTCTACTTAACTCTTGCCAACTTTAAAAGAGCTCATTCATTCTGTTGAAACATTAGTAAAAGCCTCAACATTTGTTCTCCACCATTGTTTCCCATTTTTAGTTCTTCTATTGCTTATTTGTCACTGATAAACCCCATTTTTAGGGTTTATCTTGTGTTGAATTTAGAGGATTTTATCAACTTTTCTCACATTTATTCACTAAAACAGCATGGTTTTGTAATTCTCCCTAATTTGTGCTTAAGAGTGAAAACATGCTTTTTATGCCTTAAATTTGCTAAATTTAATTCACATTAATTCCATTCAATGCCTTGATATATTTGTTAAGTGATTTCAGGCTCATAAGGCAAGGATTGGATGGAAAAAGTGAAGCGAAAAGTATGCAAAGTAAAGAATTCATTAAAAAATGAGGATTTATAGAATTCATGGCTACGTGTGTACGTGGCCCACGCGTGCGCTGATGCGTGAGCATCCTTTCTATCTTTTCCTAGTGAATTTGCATTCAAATTATCGAGTTTAATCAAAATTTAAATATCTTTTAGCCACTATGGATGCTACTTTGAGTTCTGTACAATTCTATTTATTTCAGGTAGCATTTAGATGGATTTGACAGAGTTTTGTAGCAGAAAAGTAAGAAAGCGAATAATGCTATTAACCCCGACCTCCTTGCACTCAAATAGAAATAACTTGAGCTGCAGAGGTTTAATTGATGCGATTTTAGCAGCATTGGAAAGCTAACTTTCAGAGCTTTCGAACGATATATAATTGTATACCCTTTTCTTCCAGTTCACACAGCCTCCTCCACACTGAATTTGGGAATTTCCAAGTTCAGCGTGGAGTCCACTTACAAAGGAAGAATTGCACATCGCCCCACGCTAAACTTGGGCTAATCCAAGTTCAGCGTGGAATCAAAAGGGAATTGTGAATCACCTTCTCCACGCTGAACTTGAAGTTTTCCAAGTTCAGCGTGGACCGTTAATACGCAAGTGGTCCCAGGCATTCGTACGAAGCTGCGAATGGAGCTAAATTTAATTTGATTGAATTTGTATTTTATTCTACAATTAGGAAAAGATATTATTTTAGTTTTAGAAAATATATTTTACATTAATTAGGATTATTTCTAAAAGGAAAAAGAATCAGCCCTTTGGGCTCTTCTCTTCTACCTCATTCTACAATTTACAATTTACATGAATCCTAGTTTTTCTCTCTGAACCATGAGTAACTAAACCTCCACTGTTAAGGTTAGGAGCTCTGTTTGTTGTATGGATTGATACTATTATTTTTTTATTTCAATTCATGTCCTGATTTATATTTCAAGAATTGTTTTCCTTCTTTATTTTATGAATTTGTGTGGAACGGAAGTATGACCCTTGTTCTAATTGAGTTCCTGTATAACTTGGAAAAGCTCTTTACTTGAACAACAGCTTGAAAACATATTCGCCTAAACTTCTAATTATCTGGACTTAACGGGATACGTGACATATAATCCTCTTGTATTTGGGTAATTAGGATTTTTGTGGCATATAAACTAGAATTAAACTTTACCCTCTAATTGGAATTATATGACCAAGGAATTGGTGGTTGATGAATTTTAGAGGAGACTAAAAAGGTCTAAGGAATTAGGATTCAGTCTGATGACAAGTCATCATATACCCATTTTTCAAGCTAATTTCACTTGTTTTATTAGTCTTTATGCACTTTCTTGCATCCTAAGTAAGTGATTTGGAATGAAAATGCACAACTTCTTTAAATCAAGCAACCACCATTAAATTGATGCTAAATCATGAGGTTTAAGCAAGAATTAATTGATTTTTAATGAATTATAAACCTTATGAGTTTAGAGATACTTTGAGTGGTTGTTTTGGTTTCTTGTAGGTGAAGAAAGGAAGAAAAGAAGAAAAGCGTGGCTTAAGAAAGCGTGGCCCAAGGAAAGAAGGAATGTGGCGCATAGAAGGAGGAAGCAAACATTGCCCTCCACAAGGGCACACTGCCCTCCAGGAGAGCAACATAATGAATCAAGCCTTGAAAAGCAACATTGCCCTGCCCACTACAAGGGCGGAGCACAATTTGATGCTAAGGATCAAAGACAGCAAAAACTCTGCCCTGCCCTCCTCAAGAGCAATATCGGGCTTCACCCAAGAAAAATTCAAAGGAAATTGCTTCATAATGCTTCCTATGGGTTTCGAACCTAAGGACAAAGAGGAAAGGAGTAGCGCTCAAGCACAATAAAATCAAGCAAAAAGTGGCTTGCTTTCATTCTCCCTGGATCGAACACGGCACCATCAGGAAACAAGGAACTAAGCATTACCTTGGTGCCAAGAAAACCAAAGAAAAAAAAGCAGCGTGTGTCTCCACCAAGTTTCGAACTTGGAACCTCACCATTGGTAACATTGCCCTGCCCTCAGCGAAGGCAGGGCAGCATTTTGTGGTGCACAAGATTGGCACGCACTAAGGGAGTTTCGGCCAGCAGCAGCGCGCACGGGCAGAATCTGGCGCACCAAGAAAACTCTGCCCTGCCCTCCACAAGGGCAGGGCAGTATCCTGCAGCATCACTCTCACCAAGCACGCACGCACGAGGCCGCATGCACCATTTCCTGTTCTGCCCTCCATAAGGGCAAGGCAGCCTCCTGGAAGCCACTTTTCTCATGGGCTGAAAATTGGATTAAAAATCCAATTTAATTCATTTCTTCACCAAATCAAAAGCCCATCCAAATACCAAAATCCAAGAATAGAAAGTGTATAAATAGGAGATAGTTTGATGTAATTAGGGGAACTTTTCTTTTACTTTTGACTTTTGAACCCTCTTTTGATTTTTGAATTTTGAGACTTCATTGAGAGCTAGGAACTGAGATTTCAGAGATTTGGGGAGGAGAATTGATCTCTCTTCTTCCTCGTTCTTGCTTGAGCATTTTTACTTTTCTTGTTTGAGTCTTGGGTGTGAAGAATTGAGGAATTTCTGTCTCAATCTCCATTCAAGATCTCTTTAATTTCTCTTCTGCATAATTGAGTTCAATTACATTTCCTTTACTGCTTCTTATTTAATTTCTTGTTAATTGCTTTGTGAACTTGGATCTGGGAAGGAAATTGAGATCTAGACTTTGCTATCTAGTCTCTGGAGTCCTGAGATCCCATTTTTCTTTTTGGTTCTTCTGTGAACCCCTGCTGCAATTTAATTTCATTTCCTGTTTGAATTCTAGTTACTTCCAATTCATCTTCTGCTTTATTAATTGTTGCAATTTAATTTCCCTTGTTTGAATTCTGAAATCCCAGTCCTCAAATCCCTTTTCCATTCAAGCAATTTATATTTCTTGCACTTTAAGTTACTGCAATTTACATTTCTTGCACTTTAAGTTTCAGTCATTTAATTTCTTGTTCTTTAAGATTCAGCACCTTTACTTTCAGTTCTCTTTAATTTCTGCAATTCATCCCTCTCCCTTTACATTCCAAGCAATTTAATTTCTGTTAATGATAAACCACTCAACCAATACTTGATTTGCTTAACTAAATCAACCACTAAACTAAAATTGCTCAATCCTTCAATCCCTGTGGGATCGACCTCACTCCCGTGAGTTTTATTACTTGATGGGACCCGGTACACTTGCCGGTGAGTTTTGTGTTGGATCGTTTTCCACACATCAAGTTTTTGGCGCCGTTGTCGGGGATTGAAATAGATTGACAATGATTAAGTGAAGTGGAGGTCTAGATCAAGCACTTTTTCTTTTCTGTTTCGTTAATTTTTGACTAACACACTAACTGTTTGAATTTTTGCTTAAACTAACTAAAACTTCACTCTAGCAATAGATTGAATTGTCACTGGTTTTTTGTGTTTCTTATGTTCTGTTTATATGACAGATACAAGAAGAGCTACACCCATCTTTCATGAACAAGACGAACGAACCCTCAGGAGATTAAGAAGAGCTGAAAGAGGGAAAAACATTGTTGGAGAGGAGGAGTCAGAAGAAGAATTTCAAGACATGGAGGAACATTCAACCAATCCACCAGGAGGATTAGCTAACAACAATAACAACCCACCACAAAGGAGAGTTTTGGCCTCCTACACATTTGCAAATGCTAGACACTGTGGGAGTAGCATTTTTACCCCTAATGTCAATGCAAACAACTTTGAACTAAAGCCACAACTCATCACTTTAGTCCAAAATAACTGCTCTTTTGGAGGAGGACCATTGGAAGACCCCAACTAACATCTATTCACTTTCTTGAGGATCTGTGACACAGTTAAGAGCAATGGAGTGCACCCTGACATATACAAGCTGCTGTTGTTCCCATTCTCTCTCAGGGACAAAGCCACTCAATGGCTAGAAACATTTCCAAAGGAGAGCATCAACACTTGGGATGATTTGGTAGGCAAGTTTCTTGCCAAATTTTATCCCCCTCAAATGATCATAAGATTGAAAACTAAAGTGCAGACATTCACTCAAATGGAGGCTGAAAATTTATATGAAGCATGGGAAAGATATAAGGCCCTGCTGAGAAAATGTCCACCAGAGATGTTCACTGAGTGGGACAAGTTGCAGAACTTCTATGAAGGACTTACTCTGAAGGCTCAAGAGGCACTTGATCACTCAGCTGGAGGATCATTGCAATTGATGAAAACTGCAGAGGAAGCTCAGAACCTCGTTGATATGGTGGCCAACAACCAATATTTCTTTGCTCACCAAAGGCAACACCAACCATCACAGAGGAAGGGAGTGTTAGAATTGGAAGGAGTGGATTCAATCCTATCTCAGAACAAAATGATGCAGTAGCAAATTCAACAACAGTTTGAGCAAATGGCCAAAAGGATTGATAGCCTTCAAGTTGCAGCAGTTAATACAAGCCAACCATCAGCCACATGGGTGCAAAATGAAGAAACTCAAGAGGAACAATAACAAGAGCAAGTGCACTATATGAACAACCAAAATTCTGGATCAAATGAAGTGTATGGTGACACCTACAATCCATCTTGGAAGAACCACCCAAACCTTAGGTGGGGAGACAACCACAACCAAAACCAACAACCATGGCAAAGAAACTCAGCTCAAAACACTCCAAGAAACAACCAAAATCACAACCAGCAGCCAACTAACCAAAACTTTTACAGAAAACCCCAAAATAATTACCCCAACTCTAACTATTATCCACCCAATAACCAACCAACTAACCAAAACACTTACCATCATCCATCAACAACCCAAAACCAACCAATCTTACAAGACTCTCAAAGGATTACTAATTTGGAGATGCTCATGGAGAAGATGATGAAGAACCAATAATTGACAACAAAGAACCAAGAAGCTTCCATGAAGAGCCTAGAAAGACAGATTGGACAAATCTCCAAGCAGATTTCTATTGAGAAACCTTCAAGCACACTACCAAGTGATACCATTCCTAATCCAAAAGAAGAATGCAAAGTTGTACAATTAAGGAGTGGAAAAACATTGGTGGATGGCAACCAAGGGGCGACCAAGAAACTTACGGAGAGTGACAAAGAGCCAACAGAGAAAGATGGAGCTAACAACAAGGACTTAACAAGCAAGAATGTCCCAGAAAAGCTCACAGAAGAGAATAACCAACCACAAAATTTAAAGAAGGGAAAGCAGATCATGGAAGAACCAAATCCAAGACAGCAGCAAGTGGAGAAGAGCTTGACACCTCCACTGCCTTATCCCCAAAGATTCCATAAAGAGACTAAGGACCAACAATTTTCTAAATTTTTTGAGACTTTCAAGAAGTTAGAGATCAACATTTCCTTGGCTGAGGAACTGGAACAAATGCCCTTGTATGCCAAATTCTTAAAAGAACTCATCAACAAGAAAAGGAGTTGGAATGAGAAAGAGACTGTGCTGCTCACTGAAGAATGTAGTGCACTAATCAGGAAGGGGCTCCCTCCCAAACTTGAAGATCCAGGAAGTTTCTTCCTACCTTACACCATTGGAAATCTATTCATCGACAAGGGGATGTGTGACTTAGGAGCAAGCATAAATCTGATTCCATCCTCTTTAGTAAAGAAGCTTGGCATAGGAAAAATGAAGCCAACACAAGTGTCCTTAGAACTGGTGGATCAATCAGTGGTACATCCCAAAGGAGTGATTGAAAACCTTTTAGTTAAGGTCGATAAGTTCATTTTTCCTACAGACTTTGTGATCCTGGATTCAGCAGAAAAAAGAGAATGACTCCATAATACTTGGTCGACCATTTTTAGCCGCTGCTAGAGCCATCATAGATGTAGGGGAGGGAGAGCTAACCCTCAGGATGTATGAGGAAAGCATTACCCTGAAGGTGTTCCCAGAACCACAAACTGATGAAGAGACAAGCAAAACAAATAGTGACTATTTTCCAGGGCAAACAACCAACAACACAGTAGAACAGAAGGATGAGCAGGTACAAGGAGGAGAAGGAATTCAAAAAGAAGCTGGGATAATAAACAATAAGGGAAATGTCACAACTAAAGCCACTGTTAAGGAAGAAAGACTGACAAGGAAAAGGAAGAAAAACAAGAAGAAAGTTTACAAAGGGTGGAAGAACAAAAAAATCCCAACTAAAGGATTTTCCAAAGGTGACAAAGTGCAACTAGTACATCAACAGTTGGGAACAGAAGATCATTACACTGTCAACCAAGTACTCTCTCTTGAGCACATTGAAATTGAGCATCAAGACACACAGAGAAAGCTTACAGTGAGAGGGGACAAGTTGAGACATCACCAGCATCAACCACCCTAAAGGGAGTTCAATGTCAAGCTAGTGACAATAAAAGAGCGCTTGTTAGGAGGCAACCCAACCTGAGGTAGTTTTCTTTCATAGCTTTTTCAATAAAAATGTTGAATAATTGGTATGCATTACAAGGAGCTAAGTTTGGTGTTGCACACCAAAACAATTTAAGGGAGAATGAAAGATTCTAAGTTTGGTGTTCCACCAAAAATCTCATTTATAAACACATTCTCACCTCTCACAAAGTGCTAGCTCCAAGCAATCAAACGAATTATCCAACTATTTAATTGCTTTCTAGCTTTAATTTCATAACCTTTAGCAAGGACACAAGGTTTCACATTTGGTTAACTTGTTGCATCAGAGGCAATGGCAAACAATTAAGTTTGGTGTCCCCAACACCTAAATAAATCTGAGAGCCACACTCAATTTATGCATACTAACTGTAAAGGGCTTGAGAAACAAGCAACTTTGAGAATTATGCAGGACATGAGTCAACAATTGAAGATATTGTGCATCTTAACTCAAAGAAAACACAACAGAAGGAAGAATTAAAGGGCTACAACTTCAAAGGTTGTATCTAAACTTGATCCTTGCTGTTGTGAATTGTTTTGGACATGGAATCCATTGTATTTCTTGCTGAAGTGTTCATCTAGTTGCAAGTGAAGTTGTTTGATTAAGTATCATAATCTTCATGATGCTTGTCATTCATCACTTAGCTAAATTTTGTTTTGTTTCCCATATGCTTGAATAAAAGAGAATTGTTTGAATTGGAAAGTAAATATTCAATGTTGCATAAGTTAGAATGGAAGTTAATGGTGGTGTATGTGTTTGATTAAATGCATAACTCATGAAATAATTGCTGCATAGTATCATTTTCATTGAAGTGTGAGCTAGCTTGCTGTTATAAAGGTTCTTATCAATAAAGAAAAAGCCCTTGAGAAAAAAAATAAAATAGAAAGAAAAGGAAGAAGAAAAAGCCAATGTGGCAAGAAAAACAAAGAATAAAGGTTGGACACCAATAGCTTAGACCCTAGGACATATGCCTGTGGTGTTCTTGTACTAGGATATGCTTGGATAAGTAAATTCTGAGGGGTATTTGAAAACCCGGTCACTTAGATCAACTGATTTGGGATGGCCAATTGAAAGTCCACAATAAAGAGCAACTTAGATACAGAACATTTAGTTATCCAAAGAGATGCTGGGCATCAATGATCCTAGGAAGAAATAGTGAGCCATGTGTCTGTGGTGGAAAGATGTTGAGTAAAAATAAAGCCAAAGGCTACTACTGCAACATTTGACACCAAGCCTTCAAAGAATAATAAGCTTGTTAAGCAAAATGAGAAAAGAAAAGTTAGCAAGGGAGTAATTAAAGAGTAAACCTTATAACAGCAAGTTTAGTAAACCTTTGAGGAAAGATGTATATTATGTAACAGCAAACAATAACTTGGGTTGTCATTGTCTGCATAAAAACTCCATAAACCAAGTTCTGCTATATGCCTAATAAGGATATGTTTTCTCTTCTTGTTCATTTCATTTTCTCTTAGTTTTGATGCTTGCTTGGGGACAAGCAAGATTTAAGTTTGGTGTTGTGATGACAAGTCATCATATACCCATTTTTCAAGCTAATTTCACTTGTTTTATTAGTCTTTTATGCACTTTCTTGCATCCTAAGTAAGTGATTTGGAATGAAAATGCACAACTTCTTTAAATCAAGCAACCACCATTAAATTGATGCTAAATCATGAGGTTTAAGCAAGAATTAATTGATTTTTAATGAATCATAAACCTTATGAGTTTAGAGATACTTTGAGTGGTTGTTTTGGTTTCTTGTAGGTGAAGAAAGGAAGAAAAGAAGAAAAGCGTGGCTTAAGAAAGCGTGGCCCAAGGAAAGAAGGAATGTGGCGCATAGAAGGAGGAAGCAAACATTGCCCTCCACAAGGGCACACTGCCCTCCAGGAGAGCAACATAATGAATCAAGCCTTGAAAAGCTACATTGCCCTGCCTACAACAAGGGCGGAGCACAATTTGATGCTAAGGATCAAAGAGAGCAAAAACTCTGCCCTGCCCTCCTCAAGAGCAATATCGGGCTTCACCCAAGAAAAATTCAAAGGAAATTGCTTCATAATGCTTCCTATGGGTTTCGAACCCAAGGACAAAGAGGAAAGGAGTAGCGCTCAAGCACAATAAAATCAAGCAAAAAGTGGCTTGCTTTCATTCTCCCTGGATCGAACACGGCACCATGAGGAAACAAGGAACTAAGCATTACCTTGGTGCCAAGAAAACCAAAGAAAAAGAAGCAGCGTGTGTCTCCACCAAGTTTTGAACTTGGAACCTCACCATTGGTAACATTGCCCTACCGAGGGTAGGGCAGCATTTTGTGGTGCACAAGATTGGCTCGCACCAAGGGAGTTTCGGCCAGCAGCAGCGCGCACGGGCAGAATCTGGCGCACCGAGAAAACTCTGCCCTGCCCTCCACAAGGGCAGGGCAGTATCCTGCAGCATCACTCTCACCAAGCACGCACGCACGAGGCCGCATGCACCATTTCCTGCTCTGCCCTCCACAAGGGCAAGGCAGCCTCCTAGAAGCCACTTTTCTCATGGGCTGAAAATTGGATTAAAAATCCAATTTAATTCATTTCTTCACCAAATCAAAAGCCCATCCAAATACCAAAATCCAAGAATAGAAAGTGTATAAATAGGAGATAGTTTGATGTAATTAGGGGAACTTTTCTTTTACTTTTGACTTTTGAACCCTCTTTTGATTTTTGAATTTTGAGACTTCATTGAGAGCTAGGAACTGAGATTTCAGAGAATTGGGGAGGAGAATTGATCTCTCTTCTTCCTCGTTCTTGCTTGAGCTTTTTTACTTTTCTTGTTTGAGTCTTGGGTGTGAAGAATTGAGGAATTTTTGTCTCAATCTCCATTCAAGATCTCTTTAATTTCTCTTCTGCATAATTGAGTTCAATTACATTTCCTTTATTGCTTCTTCTTTAATTTCTTATTAATTGCTTTGTGATCTTGGATCTGGGAAGGAAATTGAGATCTAGACTTTGCTATCTAGTCTCTGGAGTCTTGAGATCCCATTTTTCTTTTTGGTTCTTCTGTGAACCCCTGCTGCAATTTAATTTCATTTCCTGTTTGAATTCTAGTTACTTCCAATTCATCTTCTGCTTTATTAATTGTTGCAATTTAATTTCCCTTGTTTGAATTCTGAAATCCCAGTCCTCAAATCCCTTTTCCATTCAAGCAATTTATATTTCTTGCACTTTAAGTTACTGCAATTTACATTTCTTGCACTTTAAGTTTCAGTCATTTAATTTCTTGTTCTTTAAGATTCAGCACCTTTACTTTCAGTTCTCTTTAATTTCTGCAATTCATCCCTCTCCCTTTACATTCCAAGCAATTTAATTTCTGTTAATGATAAACCACTCAACCAATACTTGATTCCCTTGACTAAATCAACCACTAAACTAAAATTGCTCAATCCTTCAATCCCTGTGGGATCGACCTCACTCCCGTGAGTTTTATTACTTGATGCGACCCGGTACACTTGCCGGTGAGTTTTGTGTTGGATCGTTTTCCACACATCATAGTCACATATAGTTTGCCATGAATTAAATCCTGCATGGTTAAAATAGTTAGTAAGAAAAGTCAATTCGGAAAATAGATACCTCTGAAGCCTTAACTATTTTCTCCATATATTATTCACAACTTGTTTACTGCTAGCTTTATTAATTTTTTGAATTTACTGTTTAATGCAATTGAGACCCCAACGCTCTCTTCTGTTTGTCTAACTAAGTAATTTAATCGACCATTGTTGCTTAGTCCATCAATCCTCGTGGGATCAACCTTCATTCACTTGAGGTACTACTTGGTATGACCCGGTGCACTTGTCGGTTAGTTTGTGGTTATAAATTTCGCACCAAGTTTTTGGTGCTGTTGTCGGGAATTGATTGTGATTGACAACTACTCGTTGCTTGATTACTTAGTTTAGATAATTTTTTCTTTTAATTTGTTTAATTTTAGTATTATTAATTTTTATTTTTCTTTTTTCCCTTTATTTTTTGGTTTTGCTTTTCGTTTCTTATCCCCATGTCTCCTGTTTTATTTTTACTTCTTTTTACTTTTAAATTTTCTTTAAAACCTTCTTCCGTTTTTTTATTTGTATTTTCTTTTATTTTCAGTTTGTTTCTTTTCATTATTTTTTTATCTTTGTATATTTTATTAGTTTTATTTTATTTCTATCTTTAATTTCATCATATATCTATTTTTCTTTAATTCCTGAAATTAAGTTTGGCGTCATCTAGTTATTTTTATTTTAATTTTTTTTGTTTATTTTATTTTATTTTCTTTTTTATATAAATTTCGAAATTTTCATTTCCATTTTTCTTACAATTTTCGAAATTTTTATTGCTTTAATTATTTAGTTGTTTATTTTATTTCTTTTCCACAGGTTACCTGGTGCACGAAATTGCAATCACACTTATTGCAATCCGCACAACTAACCAGCAAGTGCACTGGGTCGTCCAAGTAATACCTTACGTGAGTAAGGGTCGAATCCCACGGAGATTGTTGGATTGAAGCAAGCTATGTTTATTTTATTAATCTTAGTCAGGATACCAATAGGGTTCTTTAGCCTCGTATAAAGTAAAAAGGGCATAAAATAAATAGTTGTTACTTCAATAATGGAGAATATGTTGGAGTTTTGGAGATGCTTTGTCCTCTGAATTTCAACTTTTCCTTGAAATCCTTTTCCCACACGCAAGGTTCCTTCCATGGCAAGCTCTATGTAGGGTGTCACCGTTGTCAATGGCTACTTCCCATCCTCTCAGTGAAAATGGTCCAAATGCTCTGTCACAGCACGGCTAATCATCTGTCGGTTCTCAATCAGGTTGGAATAGAATCCATTGATTCTTTTGCGTCTGTCACTAACGCCCAGCCTTCAGGAGTTTGAAGCTTGTCACAGTCATTCAATCCCAGAATCCTACTCGGAATACCACAGACAAGGTTTAGACTTTCCGGATTCTCATGAATGCCACCATCAATCCGGCTTATACCACGAAGATTCTGATTAAGGAATCTAACAGATACTCATTCAATCTGATGTAGAACGGAGGTGGTTGTCAGGCACACGTTCATGGATTGAGGAAGGTGATGAGTGTCATGGATCATCACCTTCTCCATAATTAAGCGCGAATGGACATCTTAGATAAGAACAAGCCTGTTTGAATGGAAAACAAAAGTAATTGCATTAATTCATCGAGACGCTGCAGAGCTCCTCACCCCCAACAATGGAGTTTAGAGACTCATGCTGCCAAAGAATGTATAATTCAGATCTGAAAATGTCATCAGGTACAAGATAAGTCTCTAAAAGTTGTTTAAATAGTAAACTAGTAACCTAGGTTTACAGAATATGAGTAAACTAAGATAATTGGTGCAGAAATCCACTTCTGGGGCCCACTTGGTGTGTGCTGGGGCTGAGACTAAAGCTTCTCACGTGCTTGGGCTGTTTCTGGAGTTGAACGCCAGGTTGTGACGTGTTTTGGGCGCTTAACTCCAACTTGTAACCTGTTTCTGGCGCTGGACGCCAGACAGCAGCATGAAACTGGCGTTGAACGCCAGTTTACGTCGTCTATCTTCGCACAAAGTATGGACTATTATATATTTCTGGAAAGCCCTGGATGTCTACTTTCCAACCCAATTGAGAGCGCGTCAATTGGACTTCTGTAGCTCCAGAAAATCCATTCCGAGTGCAGGAAAGTCAGGATCCAACAGCATCAGCAGTCCTTTTTCAGCCTAACTCAGATTTTTGCTCAGCTCCCTCAATTTCAGCCAGAAAATACCTGAAATCACAGAAAAACACACAAACTCATAGTAAAGTCCAGAAATATGATTTTTGCCTAAAAACTAATAATATTCTACTAAAAACTAATTAAAACATACTAAAATCTACATGAAATTACCCCCCAAAAGCGTATAAAATATCCGCTCATCACAACACCAAACTTAAACTGTTGCTTGTCCTCAAGCAACTAGATAAATAAAATAGGATGAAAAGAAATTAAGAAGTAATAATATTTTAGAGCTCAGATTCTTATTAGATGAACGGGGCTTGTAGCTTTTTGTTTCTGAATAGTTTTGGCATCTCCCTCTATCCTTTGAAATTCAGAATGATTGTCATCCATAGGAACTCAGAATTCAGATAGTATTATTGATTCTCCTAGTGTAGTATGTTGATTCTTAAACACAGTTACTTTATGAGTCTTGGCCGTGGCCCTAAGCACTTTGTTTTCCAGTATTACCACTAGATACATAAATGCCACAGACACATGGTTAGGGACAGCTTGATTTAGCCGCTAGGCCTGGAACTATTTCCTTGGGCCCTCCTATCCACTGATGCTCAAAGCCTTGGATCCTTTTCACCCTTGCCTTTTGGTTTTAAGGGCTGTTGGCTTTTATTCCTTTTCTTGATCCAATGATTTCTTGTAAAATTTTTTTTTCACTGCTTTTTCTTGCTTCAAGAATCAAATTCATGATTTTTCAGATCATCAATAATATTTTTCGTGTTCCTCATTCTTTCAGGAGCCAATATTCATAAAATTCAAGATAATCAAGCATTCATTCAGAGAACAAAAAGTGTTGCCACCACATATAGTTAATTATAATTTTTATTATTAAGAACTCGAAAAAATAAATTACTTCTTTATTCTAATTATCTACTGTTTTATTCATGCCTGATGATGATGAGAAAAATAAATTATAACTTAATTGGAAATAAAACCAGAGTAGATATACTAATTACTACTACTACTACTATGTATATCTCCTAAGGTAATTTTCAATAATAACACTATCACAGAGTTAAAGCTAAAATTAGAACTCAACAACCTGTGTTTTGAGAAGTAGATGTTCCTCTGATCTGTGGGGTGCTTGGTCCTTCAAGGATTAATTTCTGGCGCTTCAGCTCCCTTAAATCACGCCCTTGCTCTTCCTGTTCCTTAAGCAGTTTGCAAAGCATGCTACTTTGATTGTTCTGTTCTTCCTTTATTTGGTTCATAGCTTCTTGCAATCTGGAAATAGATGCCTCAAGATGTTCCTAATATTCGAATTGAGGAAGTTCTGGGAGGACTTCCTATGCTCTCCTCTTGATTGGATCATCCTACAGCTGTTGTCTTTCCATTGATATTTTAGTGATTGGCCTTTCAACTGAGATATAGTTCTTGTTTGCTATTTTGTATAGTTCACACGAGATCAGTTGATGGACTTCTACTTCTTTTCCCAACATGATACAGTGAATCATCACTGCTCTTTTAATAGTAACTTCAGAACGGTTGCTGGTGGGCAATATAGAACGCCCAATGAAATCCAGCCAGCCTCTGGCTACTGGTTTGAGATCTTCTCTTTTGAGTTGATTTGGGATGCCAGTTGTGCTGGTGGTCCACCTGGCTTCAGGGATGCATATATCCTCTAGAATCTTGTCCAAGCCTTTATTTACCCTCATCATTCTCCTATTAAAGGAGTCTGGGTCATCTTTCAGTTGAGGAAGCTTAAAGATCTCCCTGATTTTGTCAGGATGGGTATGAACAATCTTTCCTCTGACTAAGGTCCGATGGTCATAGAGGGCAGCTCCAATTATTCTTTGCTTGTCTGTCTGCCATAGATTAGCATAGAACTCCTGAACCATGTTCCTTCCCACTTTCGTTTCAGAATTAGCTAGGATTTCCCAGTTTCTGTTTCGAATTTGTTCTTGGATCTCCGGATATTCATCTTCTTTCAGATCGAACTTGACTTCCGGGATCACTGATCTTAGACTCATTATTTTGTAGTAATGGTCTGAATGTTCTTTAGTTAAGAACTTCCCTTGATTCCAAAGTGGCTTTGGAATATTCTCTTTCTTACCTCTTGGGTTGGGTTGTTTTCCTTTAGGGGCCATGATCAAAGTGAGAATGTTTTTGTGATCACGGATAAGCACACCAAACTTAGAGGTTTGCTTGTCCTCAAGCAAAAGAAAAGAGAGAAGAGGAATAGGAGGAGAGCAAGTGTGGAATGGTGGATGATGAGAGGGGCGCCGAAAGTGGATATAAAGGGAGGGGGTGGGTTTCGAAAATAAGAAAGAGATATAAGATAAAAGATATGATTTATAAAAGATAAATATGACAAGAAAAGGATATAATTTAAAAAGATATGAATGATATTTAAAAATAAATTTGAAATTTATAATTTGAAAAAGATTTTAAAAGATAATGAAGTTGGGAAAGAGATTGGAAAAAGAGTTGGATTGGATTGAAAATCATCTGTCTTTATGGATTAAGATGCATGTAAAATCTTTGAGATAGGGATTTCAGAAATTAGAGATTTAGAAATTAGGATTAAAATTTTTTAAATTGAAGGATGATATTTGGAAACATGTTTATGCATGAAATCATGAATTGAAACATAAAAATTAGCAAAAAGAAATTTTTTGAAGAAAAACAAATTTTACCTCCTCCCCACCATCCTGGCGTTAAACGCCCAACTGCGGCATGTTTTGGGCGTTTAACGCCCAATTGTTGCTTCTCCTGGGCGTTCAACGCCTAGCTGTTGCTTCTTTCTGGCATTGAACGCCAGGAAGTCCTTTGTCACTGGGCGTTTTTCTGAACGCCCAGGATGCTATCAATCTGGCGTTAAACGCCCAGGAGGTGCTTCTTTCTGGCGTTCAACGCCCAGAAGATGCTCCTTTCTGGCGTTTAATGCCCAGATGGCTACCCTTACTGGCGTTGAACGCCCAGTGGGTGCTTCTTTTGGGCGTTCAACGCCCAAAACGTTTCTTACTGGCTTTTTCATGCCAGTGAGTTTCCAAATTTCCCGTAACTCTCTGTGAATTCAATCAATTGCTATTTTACCTTTTGAAGATACTCTGACATATATCTGTAAAAATCAATTAATTAGCAGAAACAAATAAAATAAAATTAAATTTTGTGAATGGCTGGGTTGCCTCCCAGCAAGCGCTTCTTTAATGTCGTTAGCTGGACTATTACTGAGCTTTTAATCAAGTCTCAGTTTTGAGCATTCTTGCTCAAAATTGCTTTCAAGATAATGTTTAACTCTCTGTCCATTTACAATGAAGTTTTTGTTAGATTCATTATCCTGAAGCTCTATGTATCCATATAGTGATACACTTGTAATCACATATGGACCTCTCCACCGGGATTTTAATTTCCCAAGGAATAATTTGAGCCTAGAATTAAATAGCAGAACTTTCTGCCCCGGCTCAAAGACTCTGGATGACAATTTCTTATCATGCCATCTTTTCGCTTTCTCTTTGTAAATTTTTGCATTCTCGAAAGCATTGAGTCTAAATTCCTCTAGCTCATTTAACTGGAGCAATCGTTTTTCTCCAGCTAACTTGGCATCAAGGTTTAGGAATCTGGTTGCCCAGTAGGCCTTGTGTTCCAGTTCCACTGGCAAGTGACATGGCTTCCCATACACAAGCTGGTATGGAGAGGTCCCTATAGGGGTCTTGAATGCTGTTTTGTATGCCCACAGGGCATCATCCAAGTTTCTTGCCCAATCCCTTCTACGGTTAATTACAGTCCGTTTCAGGATTCTTTTGAGTTCTCCATTTGAGACTTCAGCTTGTCCATTAGTCTGTGGATGGTATGGAGTGGCTACCCTGTGGCTAACTCCATAACGAACCAAAGCAGAGTAAAGCTGTTTATTGCAGAAATGAGTGCCCCCATCACTGATTAATACTCTAGGGGTACCAAATCTGCTGAAGATGTGTTTTTGGAGGAATTTTAACACTGTTTTAGTGTCATTAGTAGGTGTTGCAATAGCCTCCACCCATTTGGATACATAATCCACTGCCACCAGAATATAAGTGTTTGAGTATGATAGTGGGAAAGGTCCCATAAAGTCAATACCCCATACATCAAACAACTTAATCTCCAAGATCCCTTGTTGAGGCATGGCATAACTGTGAGGCAGATTGCCAGATCTTTGGCAACTGTCACAATTAAGTACAAACACTCGGGAATCTTTATAGAGAGTAGGCTAGTAGAAGCCACATTGGAGGACTCTTGTGGCTGTTCGCTCACTTTCAAAATGTCCTCCATACTGTGATCCATGGCAGTGCCATAGGATCTTCTGCGCTTCTTCCTTAGGCACATATCTATGGATTACTCCGTCTGCACATCTCTTGAAGAGATATGGTTCATCCCAAAGATAGTACTTTGCATCTGTGATCAATTTCTTTGATTGCTGCCTACTATACTCTTTGGGTATGAACCTCACTGCCTTGTAGTTTGCAATATCTGCAAACCATGGCACTTCCTGGATGACAAAGAGTTGCTCATCCAGAAAGGTTTCAGAGATCTCAGTAAGAGGGAGGGACGCCCCTTCTACTGGTTCTATTCGGGAAAGGTGATCTGCTACCTGATTCTCTGTCCCTTTTCTGTCTCTTATTTCTATGTCAAACTCTTGCAGAAGCAACACCCATCTTATAAGTCTGGGTTTTGAATCCTGCTTTGTGAGTAGATATTTAAGAGCAGCATGAACAGTGTACACAATCACTTTTGATCCTACTAAATAGGATCTGAATTTGTCAATGGCATAAACCACTGCAAGTAGCTCTTTTTCTGTGGTTGTGTAATTCTTCTGTGCGTCATTTAGAACACGGCTGGCATAGTAAATGACGTGCAGAAGCTTGTCATGCCTTTGTCCCAACACTGCGCCAATGGCATGGTCACTGGCATCACACATTAGTTCAAATGGCAGTGTCCAGTTTGGTGCAGAGATGATTGGTGCTGTGACCAATTTGGCTTTCAGAGTCTCAAATGCCTGTAGACGCTCCTTATCAAAGACAAATGGCGTGTCAGCAGCTAGCAGATTGCTCAGAGGTTTGGTGATTTTTGAAAAATCCTTTATAAACCTCCTATAGAATCCTGCATGTCCCAGAAAGCTTCTGATTGCCTTAACATTGGCAGGTGGTGGTAATTTTTCAATCACCTCTACCTTAGCTTGATCCACCTCTATTCCCTTGTTCGAGATTTTGTGCCCAAGGAGAATTCCTTCAGTCACCATAAAGTGACATTTTTCCCAATTTAAAACCAGGTTAGTCTCTTGGCATCTTTTTAGAACAAGTTCTAGATGATCAAGACAGGAGCTGAATGAGTCTCCAAATACTGAAAAGTCATCCATGAAGACTTCCAGGAATTTTTCCACCATATCAGAGAAAATTGAGAGCATGCACCTCTGAAAGGTTGCAGGTGTATTGCACAGGCCAAATGGCATCCTTCTGTATGCAAATACTCCAGATGGACATGTGAATGCTGTTATCTCTTTATCTTTTGGATCTACTGCAATTTGATTATAACCTGAATATCCATCCAGGAAGTAGTAGTATTCATGACCTTCCAGTCTTTCTAGCATCTGGTCTATGAATGGCAAAGGAAAATGATCCTTTCTGGTGGCTGTATTGAGCCTTCTATAATCAATACACATACGCCACCCTGTAACTGTTCTTGTAGGAACCAGTTCATTTTTTTCATTGTGAACCACTGTCATGCCACCTTTCTTAGGGACAACTTGGACAGGGCTCACCCAGGGGCTGTCAGAAATAGGATAAATAATCCCAGCCTCTAATAATTTAGTGACCTCCTTCTGCACCACTTCCTTCATGGCTGGATTCAGCCGCCTTTGTGGTTGAACCACTGGCTTGGCGTCACCCTCCAATAGGATCTTGTGCATGCATCTGGCTGGGCTAATGCCCTTAAGATCACTGATGGACCACCCAAGAGCTGTCTTGTGTGTCCTTAGCACTTGGATTAGTGCTTCCTCTTCCTGTGGCTCTAAGGTAGAGCTTATGATTATAGGAAAGGTATCACCTTCTCCCAGAAATGCATATTTCAGGGATGGTGGTAATGGTTTGAGCTCGGATTTGGGGGGTTTCTCCTCTTCCTGAGGGATTTCAGAGGTTCTATTATCCTCTCTGCTTCCTCCAGATCAGGCTGAACATCTTTAAAGATGTCCTCTAGCTCTGATTCGAGACTCTCAACCATATTGACCTCTCTTACCAGAGAGTCAATGATATTAACACTCATGCAGTCATTTGGGGTGTCTGAATGTTGCATAGCTTTGATAACATTCAACTTGAACTCCTCCTCATTGACTCTCAGGGTTACTTCCCCTTTTTGGACGTCAATGAGGGTTCGGCCAGTTACTAGGAAAGGTCTTCCTAGAATGAGAGTTGCACTCTTGTGCTCCTCCATTTCCAGCACCACAAAGTCAGTAGGAAAGGCAAATGGCCCAACCTTGACAATCATGTTTTCAATCACGCCTGATGGATATTTAATGGAGCCATCAGCAAGGTGAAGGCATATCCGGGTTGGTTTGACTTCTTCTGTCAAACCAAGCTTTGTGATAATAGATGCAGGTATTAGGTTGATACTTGCCCCAAGGTCACACAGAGCTTGCTTGGTGCAATTACCCTCTAATGTGCATGGTATCATAAAGCTCCCGGGATCTTTAAGCTTCTCAGGTAAGCTTTTCAGAATGACTGCACTGCATTCTTCAGTGAGGTAGACTTTTTCAGTTTCCCTCCAATCCTACTTATGACTTAAGATCTCTTTCATGAACTTAGCATAAGAGGGTATTTGCTCAAGTGCTTCTGCAAACGGAATCTTTATTTCAAGAGTCCTGAGATAGTCTGCAAAGCGAGCAAATTGCTTATCCTGTTCCGCTTGGCGGAGTTTTTGAGGATAAGGCATTTTGGCTTTGTATTCCTCAACCTTAGTTGCTGCAGGTTTATTGCCTACAGATGTGGAATGGGAAGCTTTTTTAGAAGGGTTGTTATCAGCACTTGTATGTGATTGATCCCCCACTGGTGTTTGACGCCAACTCCTTATCTGTTACTGGCATCTGAACGCCAGAACTATGCTTCCCTTGGGCGTTCAACGCCGGATTCATGCTTGTTTCTGGCGTTGAACTCCAGAAATGAGCATGGTCTGGGCATTCAGCGCCAACCTTATTCCTCTCTGGGCTCTGATTGTCCTCAAAGGGATTTTGAGTAGCCATTTGTTCATTTCTTGGCTTCCTGCTGCTTTGAAGTGAGGTATTTAATGTTTTCCCACTTCTTAATTGAACTGCTTGGCATTCTTCTGATATTTGTTTTGACAGTTGCCTTTCTGTATGCTTTAACTGTACATCCATACTCCTATTAGCCATTCTTGTTTCCTATACTATTTCCTTGAATTCGGCTAGCTGCTTGGTTAGAAAGTCTAATTGCTGATTGAATTCATTAGCCTGATCCACAGGACTGAGTTCAGCAGTTATTGTTTTAGCTTCTTCTTTCATGGAAGATTCACTGCTTAGGTACATATGCTGATTTCTGGCAACTATATCAATAAGCTCTTGAGCTTCTTCAATTGTTTTTCTCATATGTATAGATCCACCAGCTGAGTGGTCTAGAGAAATCTGAGCTTTTTCTGTAAGCCCATAGTAGAAGATGTCTAATTGCACCCACTTTGAAAACATTTCAGAGGGGCATTTTCTTAGCATCTCTCTGTATCTCTCCCAGGCATTATAAAGGGATTTATTATCTCCTTGTTTGAAGCCTTGGATGCTTAGCTTTAGCTGTGTCATCCGTTTTGGAGGAAAGTAGTGATTCAGGAATTTTTCTGACAGCTGTTTCCATGTCTTTATGCTGTTTTTAGGTTGGTTATTTAACCACCTCTTAGCTTGATCTTTTACAGCAAATGGAAACAGTAATAATCTGTAGACATCCTGATCTACTTCTTTATCATGTACTGTGTCAGCAATTTGCAAAAATTGTGCCAGAAACTCTGTAGGTTCTTCTTGTGGAAGACCAGAATACTGGCAGCTTTGCTGCACCATAATAATGAGCTGAGGATTCAACTCAAAGCTACTAACTCCAATGGAGGGTATACAGATACTACTCCCATATGAAGCAGTAGTGGGGTTAGCATATGACCACAGAGTCCTCCTGGACTGTTCATTTCCACTTATTTCCATGATGGAATAAAGGAGATGGTATGGATGTTGATATTATTTATTTTATAAAAATTTATTTTATAAAATAAAATAAAAATGAAATAAATAAAAGAAATTGAAAATATTTTGAAATTGAAATCTGAATTTTTATATAAAATTTTCGAAAATGTAGTTCAAAATTAGTTAGAAAAGATATTTTTTTTTGAATTTTGAATTTTATGATGAAAGAGAAAAACACACAAAAGACACAAGACTTAAAATTTTTAGATCCAATGCTCCTTATTTTCGAAAATTTTGGAGGGAAAACACCAAGGAACACCAAACTTAAAAATTTTAAGATCAAAACACAAGAAAGACTCAAGAACACCAAGAACAAAAGAAATAACACCAAACTTAAAAATTTTTAGAAAACCAAGATAAATTTTCGAAAATTAAAGAAAAATTAACAAGAAAACACCAAACTTAGAGTTTGGCACAAGATTCAATCAAAGAAAAATTATTTTTGAAAAAGATTTTTAAAAGAAGATGCCCAATTGCCAAGAACATAAGCCAACGCTATAACCAACTGAGCTAAAAATGTAATGTATTTTAAAGATGTATTATTTTTGTGGATAAAAGTATAATTTTTGAAAGTTAATGTTTTGAAAAAGCACAAGAAAAACAAGAAAAGACACAAAACAAGAAAAACTCAAGATCAAACAAGAAAAATAAACAAGAACAACTTGAAGATCAATGAAGAACAAAGAACACAAGTTCGAAAATTTAAAGAAAAATATAAAATATGCAATTAACACCAAACTTAGAACAAGACACTAAACTCATGAAAAATTAACAATTAATTAAGAAAAATAATATTTTTGAAAAGAAATTTTTGAAAAGAAACTATCCTATCAGGATTTAATGACTCTATAACAATAAAAATAAATTATTCCTAATCTAAGAAATAAAATAAACCTTTAGTTGTTCAAACTCGAACAATCCCCGGCAACGGCGCCAAAAACTTGGTGCACGAAATTGCAATCACACTTTTTGCAATCCGCGCAACTAACCAGCAAGTGCACTGGGTCGTCCAAGTAATACCTTACGTGAGTAAGGGTCGAATCTCACGGAGATTGTTGGATTGAAGCAAGCTATGTTTATTTTATTAATCTTAGTCAGGATACCAATAGGGTTCTTTAGCCTCGTATAAAGTAAAAAGGGCATAAAATAAATAGTTGTTACTTCAATAATGGAGAATATGTTGGAGTTTTGGAGATGCTTTGTCCTCTGAATTTTAACTTTTCCTTGAAATCCTTTTCCCACACGCAAGGTTCCTTCCATGGCAAGCTCTATGTAGGGTGTCACCGTTGTCAATGGCTACTTCCCATCCTCTCAGTGAAAATGGTCCAAATGCTCTGTCACAGCACGGCTAATCATCTGTCGGTTCTCAATCAGGTTGGAATAGAATCCATTGATTCTTTTGCGTCTGTCACTAACGCCCAGCCTTCAGGAGTTTGAAGCTCGTCACAGTCATTCAATCCCAGAATCCTACTCGGAATACCACAGACAAGGTTTAGACTTTTCGGATTCTCATGAATGCCGCCATCAATCCGGCTTATACCACGAAGATTCTGATTAAGGAATCTAACAGATACTCATTCAATCTGATGTAGAACGAAGGTGGTTGTCAGGTACACATTCATGGATTGAGGAAGGTGATGAGTGTCATGGATCATCACCTTCTCCATAATTAAGCGTGAATGGACATATTAGATAAGAACAAGCGTGTTTGAATGGAAAACAAAAGTAATTACATTAATTCATCGAGACGCTGCAGAGCTCCTCACCCCCAACAATGGAGTTTAGAGACTCATGCTGCCAAAGAATGTATAATTCAGATTTGAAAATGTCATCAGGTACAAGATAAGTCTCTAAAAGTTGTTTAAATAGTAAACTAGTAACCTAGGTTTATAGAATATGAGTAAACTAAGATAATTGGTGCAGAAATCCACCTCTGGGGCCCACTTGGTGTGTGCTGGGGCTGAGACTAAAGCTTCTCACGTGCTTGGGCTGTTTCTGGAGTTGAATGCCAGGTTGTGACGTGTTTTGGGCGCTGAACTCCAACTTGTAACCTGTTTCTGGCGCTGGACGCCAGACAGTAGCATGAAACTGGCGCTGAACGCCAGTTTACGTCGTCTATCTTCGCGCAAAGTATGGACTATTATATATTGCTGGAAAGCCCTGGATGTCTGCTTTCCAACCCAATTGAGAGCGCGTCAATTGGACTCCTGTAGCTCCAGAAAATCTATTCCGAGGGCAGGGAGGTCAGGATCCAACAACATCAGCAGTCCTTTTTCAGCCTAACTCAGATTTTTGCTCAGCTCCCTCAATTTCAGCCAGAAAACACCTGAAATCACAGAAAAACACACAAACTCATAGTAAAGTCTAGAAATATGATTTTTGCCTAAAAACTAATAATATTCTACTAAAAACTAATTAAAACATACTAAAATCTACATGAAATTACCCCCAAAAAGCGTATAAAATATCTGCTCATCATTACCTCACTGGGAATTCTCTACACTCTGACGTAGAGATTCCCATCTTTTCTTGTTTCTTTTTTGTTTATGAGTAGGAACAGGAACAACGAACCTCTTATAGATTTTGATCCTGAACCTGAAAGGACTTTGAGGTGGCGTTTACAATAAGGAAGACTTTACACGGCTGCAGAGTCCAGTATGGATCATAATAATGCTGCTAATGCCAATGTGGCAAATCCTAAATGGAATGAACAACCTAGGAGAGTGCTTGGCTCATACACTGCTCCCAATGCAGATCTTTATGGAAAAAGCATTGTGGTACCTCCTATAGGTTCAAACAACTTTGAGCTGAAGCCACAACTAGTCACTCTGGTGCAATAAAACTATCATTATCATGGTCTGCCCCAAGAAGACCCAAATCAATTTATTTCTAATTTTCTACAGATTTGTGATACTGTGAAGACAAATGGAGTAAATTCGGATGTGTAAAAACTCATGTTCTTCCCATTTGCTCTGAGGGATAGAGCAAAGCTGTGGCTAGATTCTCAACCCAAGGAGAGTCTGGATACTTGGGACAAGGTTGTTATTGGATTTCTTACTAAATTTTTCCCACCAAAGAAGCTGACTAAGCTTAGAGTGGAGGTTCAGACCTTTAGACAGAAAGATGGTGAGACCCTTTATGACGCTTGGGAGAGGTACAAGCTGCTGACCAGGAAATACCCTCCGGACATGTTCTCTAAATGGACCCAACTAGATATCTTTTATGAAGGCTTGGGTGAAATGTCCAAGATGTGCTTAGATAATTCTGCAGGTGGTTCATTGCACATGAAGAAGACACCAGAGGAAACCATTGAGCTTATTGAGTTGGTTGCTAGCAACCAATATTTATACTCATCTAATAGGAATCTTGTGAACTTTGAGACTCTTCAGAAGAGAGGTGTTCTGGAAGTAGAAGTTGTTGATGCTCTTCTTACTCAGAACAAGCTTTTGACTCAGCAACTAAATCTAATTACTCAATAGTTGAGTGGAATGCAAGTTTTAGCTGTCAACACTCAGAATGCACATCAAGAGGTCCCTTATGACATGACAGGTAATTTTATACAAAATGAAATGATTATGCTCAATCTTTTTTTGAACAGGTCAATTACATGGGAAGTGCTCCTAGAAATCCCAATAATCCCTATTCTAAGACCTACAATTAGGGGTGGAGAAATCACCCAAATTTTGGATGGAGAGAGCAACTTCAGAGGCCACAAAATTTTAACAATAATTCTCAGGGTGGTTTTCAACAGAATAATTTTAATAACCACCAGTTTTAGTCATCTCAGCAAGCAACTTCTCAGCCCCAGTAGAACAATAATTTGGAAGCAATATTGGCAAGTTTTAGACAAGAAACCAGAGCATCAATCAAGAACTTTGAGATTCAGATGGGTCAATTAGCAACAAAAGTTAATGAAATTAATCAGAGACTACTAATAGCCTTCCTGGTAACACAATTCCAAATCCAAGAGAGAAATGCAAGGATATCACCCTGATAAGTGGACAAGTGGCAAGTACGGAAGCACAAGTTAATGAGGAGCCATTTGAAAAAGAAGCTCCAGAAGAGAAGAATGAAGAAGTAGAGCACCTCCCTCCAAAGCGTACGGACAACCCATTCCCAGACTCTCTTGACACTTATCCTAGATTGCCAAAGGCTCCTGAGTACAAGCCTGAAATGCCATATCCAAAGAGACTTAAAAAGGAGACCAAAGACAAGCAGTTTTTGAAGTTCTTAGAAGTCTTCAGAAATTTGCAAATCAATATTCTTTTGACTGAGGTTTTGGAGCAAATGCCTCTCTATGTCAAATTCATGAAGGAGTTGTTGTCAAAGAAGAAGCTTTTAAAGGGAGATGAGACAGTGGTTCTGACTAAGGAATGTAGTGCCATCATTCAGAATAACTTGCTAAGGAAGATGCCGGATCTAGGGAGCTTTCAAATTCTATGCACCATTGGGAGCACAACCTTTGAGAAAGCATTATGTGATCAGGGGGCAAGCATCAATTTAATGCCCTTGTCTGTGATGAAGAAGTTGCCAATCCAAGAGGCACAACCCACAAGGATAGCATTACAGATGGCGGACAAATCTATAAAGCTTGCATATGGATTAGTGGAGAATATCTTGATCAAAGTGGGTAAGTTCTTCCTCCCAGCAGATTTTGTGATTCTTGACACAGGGGAGGATGAGAATGCCTCTATAATTCTAGGAAGACCCTTCTTAGCCACTGGGAGAGGTCTAATTGATGTAGAAGTGAGTGAATTAGTGCTTAGAGTGCATGATGAGCAACTAGTCTTTCACGTATTCAAAGATATACATTCAGTAGGTGAATAAGAGAGGTGCATGCAGACTGAGCTTATTAATCCAAACCTTCAAGAACCCCCTGATGATGCACAGCAGAAATTACAGCTCAAACCTCCTTTAGTGACAACCAATAAAATTCTTCCTGATATCAAACCAAAGTTTGGTGTCGGGAATGCATCATCCACCAAGGAGGAGGTCCCCAAAAAGAAAAAAGTACCTAGGGGATGGAGAAACAAAAAGATCCCCACTAAAGGTTTCTCCCCAAGAATGAAGGTGGTGTTGACTAGCAATCCAGTGTGGACTTATACAGTAAACAGAATCCTCTCTTTGGAGCATATTAAGCAACGTTATGGGGAAACAGGAAAGAAATTCACAGTGAGGGGTGAAGAGCTGAGCCCTTATGATCCTCCTCCTTAGAGGAGCTGACCGTCAAGCTAGTGACGGTAAAGAAGCACTTGTCGGGAGGCAACCCGATAATTTTGTATCCTTGGTTATTTTTCCGTTGCGTTAATTATATTATTTGTTTAATTTTTATTGAGTTTTTAGTTTTTTTTATTTTACGTGTGTTTTGATCATGCAAAAATTTTTAGAATAGGAATCGAATACTTAAAAAATTTTTGCTCACTCTGAAGAAGGTTGATTCTACCAGTTCCACGCTGAATTTGGAATTTTCCAAGTTCAACGTGGAGTATGCATACAAACTGTGCGAGAGGCACTGCCAGTTCCACGCTGAACTTGGACGCTGAACTTGGAATTTTCCAAGTTCAACGTGGAGAACGACGCAATTGACATGAAATTGTTGAAGACCCACGCTAAACTTGGGCTGCACCAAGTTCAGCGTGGAGAGAAAGCATACGTTCGAGGGGTGCGACGCTAAACTTGCCTCCTTTCAGGTTCAGCGTGGAATCATACATATCCACTAAATCTCCACATATCTCTATCCAATCCCAATCACAGTGGTCCCCCCTACTGATTCCCTTTCTTTTTCTTCTTGCTTCACCTACCCTTTTTCCATAATCTTGGCCCCCATCCCTTCCTGATTCCCCTTCTTTTTGTTTCTTTTTCCCAAACCTCCTTATATTTATACATATACGCCCCCACCCCGTTATGTAACACGCGCGCGCGCGCGCGCACGCACACACACACACACACACACATATATATATATATATATACCCACCCCCCCGTTATATAACACACACACACACACATACACACACATACGTCTTACCCCCCTACCCTTATATTTATACATATACGTCTTCAACCCCTATCTATATATATAAATAAATAATAAATAAATAAATAAATAAATAATTATATACATATCTGTACAAAAAAAAATACAAAAACAAAAAAATATATATTTATTTGAATTATTTTAACCCTTCTTGTCCTTTTATTCTTCTTTTGCAATAATATTTATTTTTACTCCATACATTTTTTATGTTCTTCCCTGTTTTTAGTTCTTCTTTGCTTGAGGACAAGCAAATTTTTAAGTTTGGTGTTGTCGCTTCACTCATGGCTTTTCTTTTTATTTTTATGGCACCAAAAGGAAGGCGAATCATCTTCACGGAGGAGTACAGTCTGAAGAACGACCACTAGGATAACTGAGGAGGTTGAGTTCCTTTCATTCTATATTCCTTCCCGTTCTTACTATGTTATGTTCCAGTTTTCTGCTATTTTGTTTTAGTTATTGCATGGTCATTTGTTATTTCAATTCGTAGGTTCTAGTTTAATTTATTGTTTATTTTGATATTTGATTTTTATTTTGAAAAGGTTTCTCATGCATTGCTCACTGAGCATGAAAATCAAAAGAAAAGAAAGAAGTGATATATTGCATGAGAAATTGAGTTTATATTTAAGATTAATCTTTTTTACTTAAATGTGGTGGTGTTATTTGTGATTCTGAATGAATGACATGAAAAGTGCATATTTGAATTTGAATCAAGGAATGTTGATGTATGAGGAACAGGAATTTAGAGAACTATTATGACTTCTTTGAAAAAAACAAAAATTTAATCCTTGAAGCAAAAGAAACAGCAAAATAAGCATAAGAGTAGGGTCCAAGGCTATGAGCATCAATGACTAGGGAGATATGAAACGATTAAAGGCTCAAAGAGTTGTTTTCCTAGTTATATGCTTGTGGTACTCTTGTTTCAAGTAATCCTTGAGATGGAATATTTAGAGTCGTGACCAAATGCATTCAGCAGAGTATGCCAAAGGCTTTGAGCACCACTGTCTGGGAGAAGCTGAAAGAGCAATCAAAACTTAGAAAGAGCTCCACAGTCAAGTGCTTGTGGTGTTCTTGTGTCAAGTGAAGCTTGAGACAAAATAGTTAAAGTCACGGCTAGGCTCAAGGTTCAAAGCACCAATGAAAAGAGAATTAAAGTAAATTTGCTGTGTTCAAGGATTTAACAGGAGTATAAAGATCAGAGAATTCATACTATGATCCGGATTCTAATTCCAAATGACACTGACATTCCTTTGATTCAAAGGAGAGTGAGATGCCAAAACTGTTCAGAGTTACAATGAATAAACCCCATTTTAAGAATAGACTTGAGCAAAACTGAACTCTCACTTCTCATACAAATTCACATCTTAATCATGCAATTATTTTGGTTGCTTGAGGACAAGCAACAAATTAAGTTTGGTGTTGTGATGCGTGAGCATCCTTTCTATCTTTTCCTAGTGAATTTGTATTCAAATTATCGAGTTTAATCAAAATTTAAATATCTTTTAGCCACTATGGATTCTACTTTGAGTTCTGTACAATTCTATTTATTTCAGGTAGCATTCGGATGAATTTGACAGAGTTTTGTAGCACAAAAGGAAGAAAGCGAATGATGCTGTCAATCTCAACCTCCTTGCACTAAAACAGGAATAACTTGAGCTACAGAGGTCTAATTGACGTGATTCTAGTGGATTGGAAAGTTAACTTTCAGAACTTTCCAACGATATATAACAGTATACCCTTTTTATCCAGTTCACACTGCCTCCTCCATGCTGAACTTCGGAATTTCCAAGTTAAGCGTGGAGTCCACTTACAAAGGAAGAGTTGCACATCACCCCACGCTGAACTTGGGCTAATCGAAGTTCAGCGTCAAAAGGGAAGCGTGAATCAACATTGCCTTCTCCGTGCTGAACTTGAAGTTTTCCAAGTTCAGCCTGGACCGTTAATACACAAGTGGTCCCAGGCATTCATACAAAGATGCGAATGGAGCTAAATTTAATTTGATTGAATTTGCATTTTATTTTACAATTAGGAAAAGATATTATTTTAGTTTTAGAAAATATATTTTACATTAATTAGGATTAGATATAAAAGGGAAAAGAATCAGCCCTTCGGGCTCTTCTCTTCTACCCCATTCTGCAATTTATAATTTATGTGAATCCTAGTTTTTCTCTCTAAACCAAGAGCAACTAAACCTCCACTGTTAAGCTTAGGAGATCTATCTATTGTATAGATTGATACTATTATTTTTCTATTTTAATTCATGTCTTGATTTATATTTCAAGAATTGTTTTCGTTCTTTATTTTATGAATTTGGGTGGAACGGAAGTATGACCCTTCTTCTAATTGAGTTCCTGTATAACTTGGAAAATCTCTTACTTGAACAACAGCTTGAAAACATATTCTCCTAACTTCTAATTATCTGGACTTAACAGGATACGTGACATATAATACTCTTGTATTTTGCTAATTAGGATTTTTGTGGCATATAAACTAGAATTCAACTTCGCCCTCTAATTGGAATTAAGTGACCAAGGAATTGGCGGTTGATGAATTTTAGAGGAGACTAGAAAGGTCTAAGGAATTAGGGTTTAGTCACATATAGTTTGCTATGAATTAAATCTTGCATGATTAAAATAGTTAGTAAGAAAAGTCAATCTGGAAAATAGATACATCTGAAGCCTTAACTGTTTTCTCCATATATTATTCACAACTTATTTAATGCTTGCTTTATTAATTTTTTGAATTTACTGTTTAATGCAATTGAGACCCCAACGCTCTCTCCTGTTTGTCTAACTAAGTAATTTAATCGACCATCATTTCTTAGTCCATCAATCCTTGTGGGATCGATCCTCATTCACTTGAGGTACTACTTGGTACGACACAGTGCATTTGCCGGTTAATTTGTGGTTATAAATTCCGCACCATGCGCGTGGGAAGGACATCAGGTGACGCGTACGCGTGATAGGCGGCATGTGACCAACTTAAAGGCAATACGCTGGGGGCGATTTCTGAGCCATCCAGGCCCAAATCCAACTCATTTCTGAAGCTATTTGAGGTTGAATTCAAGATGGATCAAGGGGGAACAATTAGTGTAAGAAAGGAAACATGCCTTAGGTTAGTTCTAGAGAGAGAAGCTCCCTCTTCTCTCTAGAAATTAGTGTTCTTAGTTTAGTTTTCTCTTAGATTTAGGTCTAATTACTTGTTTTGATTTAGTTTCCTTTACTTTTCTTTATTAATTTGTTTCAAATCTTCTTAGCTTCTCTTGTTAATTTCTCCTTTGAGCCACTTTTAGGTTTATGAACTCTTGTGGATTTCAATTTCTTTTAATGAAATTGATGTCTTTTCATGCTTCTTATTGTTTAATTGAGTTGTAATTGTCATTTTCTTGTATTAGGTAGCTGTAGAATTTATTATTCCTTGCAATTTTACCATGCTTTCCTTTTACGCCTTTCAAGTGTTTCACAAAATGGTTGGTTGGGCTTTAGAGTAGATTTTGTGCATTCTTGGCTTGGAAAGAGAAATTAGGCAAACTTCAGTCATTAATACCCAACTTATATTGGTGATCTAGATTTGTTAGTTAATATTGTTTCTATTGACGGTAATCTCTTGCTAATGTAATTAGTAGGTTGATTAGTGCTTATGAATTGAGATTAACTAGTCTTATTTGATTTTCTCCCGATGTTGGAGATAACGAAATAGGATTATCTCTTGATAATTATTATATGATAATTAATGACTATGATAGAAAGCCTTGATTCTCAATCCTTGCCATGAATTCCTCTTTTTATTATTTGGTACCATTAGTTTCTTGATTTACTTTCTTCTCACTTTATTTTTCTTGCCATTTAAATTCTTGTCTTCTTTTTTCAAACCACTGATGACTGCGTATCATGTTGTGTTTTTCTATGCTTTTTCATACAAGAAATTAATGTTTTATGGTTAATTATTGAGTGTTTAAGTGCTTAAATAGTATATTTCTTTTATCTTTTGATTTGATAAACTTTGTAGGAAATAAATAGAAAAAGAAGCAAAGAAGCACAAATTAAGCTCAATTAAGCTCAAAAGGAGCAAATAGGATTTGCGACCTTGACCTCTTCACACTCCAACAAGAATAACTTGAGCTACAAAGCTCCAAATGAGGTGATTATAGTGGCATTGGAAAGTAGGAATCTAGAGCTTTCCAACGATATATAATAGTACGGGGTGAACCTTAAGATTGGGCTACAGAAGCTGGCGCTAACTTTGGCCTCCAAACAGCACCAACAGTACTACGCTCACACCAAGAGCGCTATGCTCACACCAAGAGCGCTACACTTTGAGCGCTACGCTTTTCTCCAAGAGCGCCAGCGACCCTTGACAGCACAACCATGCCTTCTTCAAAGGACCATAACTTGAGCTACAAAGATCCAATTGATGCGCTTCCAGTTGCGTTTGAAAGCTGATATTCAAAGCTTTCCAACGATATATAATAGTTTATATTTGGAATTAAATTGGAGCACAAATAATAGGCATTTTTAAGGCCCAAAAATACTCAGCAGCACACATGGAATGGCGCTCATTTCCAAAGTGTGCGCTACGCTCACTAAGGCAACATTTTCGGGCATGTCAAATTGGAGGCAAGGTTTTTAGCTATTGGGCAGTGCCCAATAATGCAACGTAGCACTCATTAAGAGAGCACTAGTTGAGAAAATGTGCGCACGAGAGGAGCAAGCATGAGTAATGAACACTGTGCTCATTTTGAGAACGCAACGCTCTCCTGGAAGCTGCAACTTTGGCTCAATTAATTCCAATTCAAGCCCATTGAAGCCCCAAAGTAAGCAAAGCCCAATTGACATTACTCAAAGGCACAAGAAACAATTAGAATAGGAATTTCATTTGAATTAAAATTTGTTTTCAATTTCATTTTCATTCTCATTTTGTAAAGCCTATATAAAGGCATCAGTTTCATTTTAGAAGGGAGTGCTGGAGTCGGCTACTGTAGTAATAGGCAGCAGTAGGAGTAGGAGTAGGAGTAGAATAGAAGGCTCTTTTGAAACACTTTTATTTTGCACTTTTGCATTTCAGTGTTAAATTTAGTTTGGCTTATGCAATTTCAGTTTCTGATAATTCTCTTCTGTAAATTTCCCTTTCTACAGTTTTACAATTCAGTTTACATTGAGCTTGATTTTAATCTTCTGTTCCCATTGCTTTCAATTTACTTTCATGCAATTTAAATCTTCTGCAGTTGTTATGAGTTTTGATTTACTATTTCAGTTACTTTTCGAGCACCCAATTCCCTTTACATTTGTTGCAATTTATGTTTCTTGCTCTTTAAGTTTTGCTAATTTATCTTCTGCACTTTATACCATTGTAATTTACATTCTGTCAATACAATTTCACCCAATTTACCACTGTTAGCTTAACTAAACTTATCACCTCACTAAAGTTGCTTGATCCATCAATCCTTGTGGGATCGACCTCACTCTTGTGAGTTATTACTACTTGTTGCGACCCAGTACACTTGCCGGTGAGTTTGTGTGGAATCGTTTTTTTCTCATCAACCACCCCTTGAACCTCATAACCGATAACATGCATACCTCACTACAATTCTTTTGAAAGATGACCCGAGATCTAATACTCTCAGTATTTTTATTGGTTTGCATTTGTGACAAACAAATTAAACTTTGATTGAGGATTATTTGTCAGTTTGGAACTATACTTGCAACGAAGTGATTCCTCTTATTGAGAAGAAATTCTAGACCGACGAATCCTCAGCTCATTAAGAAAATGCCCCTCTGAAATATTTTCAGAGTGGGAGCAGTTAGACATCTTTTATTATGGGCTTACAGAAAATGCTCAGATTTCTCTAAACCACTCAGCTGGTGGATCTATACACATGAGAAAGACAATTGAAGAAGCTCAAGAACTCATTGATACAGTTGCCAGAAATCAGCATATGTACCTAAGCAGTGAAGCTTCCATTAAAGAAGAGGCTAAAATAGTAACTGCTGAACTCAGTCCTGCAAAACAAGTTACTGAATTCAATCAGCAATTAGATTTTCTAACAAAACAGTTAGCCGAATTCAAGGAGATACTACAAGACACAAGAATGGCTAAATGAATATGGAAGTGAAGTTGAAGCAAACAGAACAGCAGTTATCAAAACAAATAACAGAAGACTGCCAAGCAGTCCAATTAAGAAGTGGGAAAACATTAAATACATCACTTCAAGGCAGCAGGAAGCCAAGAAATGAACAAACTGCTACCCAAAATCCCTCTGAGGACAATAAGAGCCCAGAGAGGAATAATTCTGGCACTCAAACGCCAGAAACAGGCAGGGAGTTGGCGTTGAACACCCAAAAGAAGCACAGTTCTGGCGTTCAGACGCCAAAAACAGGTAAGGAGTTGGCGTCTAATGCCACTCCAGCTTCCACCCCTGGCATTCAAACGCCAGTGGGGGATCAGACACATATAAGTGCTGATAGCAACTCCTCTAAAAAGGCTTCTCAACCCATAACTGTAGGCAATAATTCTACAGCAACTAAGGTTGAAGAATACAAAGCCAAAATGCATTATCCTCAGAAACTCTGCCAAGCAGAACAGGATAAGCAATTTTCCCGCTTTGCAGACTATCTCAGGACTCTTGAAATAAAGATCCCATTTGCAGAAGCACTTGAGCAAATACCCTCTTATGCTAAGTTCATGAAAGAGATCTTAAGTCATAAGAAGGATTGGAGGGAAACTTGAAAAGTTTACCTCATTGAAGAATGCAGTGCAGTCATTCTGAAGAGCTTACCTGAGAAGCTTAAAGATCCTGGAAGCTTTATGATACCATGCACATTAGAGGGTACTTGTACCAAGCAAGCTCTATGTGATCTTGGGACAAGTATCAACCTAATACCTGTATCTACTATCAGAAAGCTTGGTTTGACTGAAGTAGTCAAGCCAACCCGGATATGTCTCCAACTTGCTGATGGCTCCATTAAATACCCATCTGGCATGATTGAAGACATGATTGTCAAGGTTGGGCCATTTGCCTTTCCCACTGACTTTGTGGTGCTGGAAATGGAGGAGCACAAGAGTGCAACTCTCATTCTAGGAAGACCTTTCCTAACAACTGGACAAACCCTCATTGATGTCCAAAAAGGGGAAGTGACCATGAGAGTCAATGAGGACGAGTTTAAGTTGAATGTTGTCAAAGGTATGCAGCATCCAGACACCCCAAACGACTGCATGAGCATTGATGTTATTGACTCTCTGGTAAAAGAGGTCAATATGAATGAGAGTCTCAAATCAGAGCTAGAGGATATCTTTAAAGATGCTAAGACTGATCTGGAGGAACCAGAGAGAATAATAGAACCTCTGAAAATCCTTCAGGAAGAGGAGAAACCTCTCAAACCCGAGCTCAAATCATTACCACCATCCCTGAAATATGCATTTCTGGGAGAAGGTGATACCTTTCCTGTAATCATAAGCTCTACCACAGAGCCACAGGAAGAGGAAGCACTAATTCAAGAGCTAAGGACACATAAAACAGCTCTTGGGTGGTCCATCAGTGATCTTAAGGGCATTAGCCCAGCCAGATGCATGCACAAGATCCTATTGGAGGATGACGCTAAACTAGTGGTTCAACCACAAAGGCGGCTGAATCTAGCCATGAAGGAAGTGGTGCAGAAGGAGGTCACTAAATTATTAGAGGCTGGGATCATTTATCCAATTTCTGATAGCCCCTGGGTGAGCCCTGTCCAAGTCATCCCTAAGAAGGGTGGCATGACAGTGGTTCATAATGAAAAAAATGAACTGATTTCTACAAGAATAGTTACAGGGTGGCGTACGTGTATTTATTATAGAAGGCTCAATACAGCTACCAGAAAGGATCATTTTCCTTTACTATTCATAGACCAGATGCTAGAAAGACTAGCAGGTCATGATTACTACTGCTTTCTGGATGGATATTCAGGTTATAATCAAATTGTAGTAGATCCCCAGGATCAAGAGAAAACAACATTCACATGTCCATCCGGAGTATTTGCATACAGAAGGATGCCATTTGGTCTGTGCAATGCACCTGCAACCTTTCAAAGGTGCATGCTCTCTATTTTCTTTGATATGGTGGAAAATTTTCTGGAAGTCTTCATGGATGACTTTTCAGTATTTGGAGACTCATTCAGCTCCTGTCTTAACCATCTAGCACTTATTCTAAAGAGGTGCCAAGAGACTAACCTAGTTTTAAACTGGGAAAAATGTCACTTTATGGTGACTGAAGGAATTGTCCTTGGGCACAAAATTTTGAACAAGGAAATAGAGGTGGATCAAGCTAAGGTAGAGGTAATTGAAAAATTACCACTACCTGCCAATGTTAAGGCAATCAGAAGCTTTCTGGGGAATGCAGGATTCTATAGGAGGTTTATAAAAGATTTTTCAAAAATCGCCAAACCTCTAAGTAATCTGCTAGCTGCTGACACGCCATTTATCTTTGATAAGGAGTGTCTACAGGCGTTTGAGACTCTGAAAGCTAAGCTGGTCACAGCACCAGTCATCTCTGCACCAGACTGGACATTACCATTTGAACTAGTGTGTGATGCTAGTGATCATGCCATTAGTGCAGTGTTGGGACAAAGGCATGACAAGCTTCTGCACGTCATTTATTATGCTAGTCGTGTTTTAAATGATGCATAGAAGAACTACACAACCACGGAAAAGAGTTACTTGCAGTGGTTTACGCCATTGACAAGTTCAGATCCTACTTAGTAGGATCAAAAGTGATTGTGTACACTGACCATGCTGCTCTTAAATATCTACTCACAAAGCAGGATTCAAAATCCAGACTCATAAGATTGGTGTTGCTTCTGCAAGAGTTTGATATAGAAATAAGATACAGAAAAGGGAGACAGAGAATCAAATAGCAGATCACCTATCCCGAATAGAACCAGAAGAAGGGGCGTCCCTCCCTCTTACTAAGATCTCTGAAAACTTTCTAGATGAGCAACTCTTTGCCATCCAGGAAGTGCCATGGTTGGCAGACATTGCAAACTACAAGGCAGTAAGATTCATACCCAAAGAGTATAGTAGGCAACAATCAAAGAAATTGATCACGGATACAAAGTACTATCTTTGGGATGAACCATATCTCTTCAAGAGATGTGCAGACGGAGTAATCCGTAGATGTGTGCCTAAAGTAGAAGCACATAAGATCCTCTGCCATTGCCATGGATCACAATATGGAGGACATTTTGGAAGTGAGTGAACAGCCACAAGAGTCTTCCAATGTGGCTTCTATTGGCCTACTCTCCATAAAGACTCCCAAGAGTTTGTACTTAATTGTGACAGTTGCCAAAGATCTGGCAATCTACCTCACAATTATGCCATGACTCAACAAGGGATCTTGGAGATTGAGTTGTTTGATGTATGGGGTATGGACTTCATGGGGCCTTTCCCACCATTATACTCAAACACTTATATTTTGGTGGCAGTGGATTATGTATCCAAATGGGTGGAAGCTATTGCAACACCCACTAATGATACTAAGACAGTGCTGAAATTCCTCCAGAAACACATCTTCAGCAGATTTGGTGTCCATAGAGTACTAATCAGTACTGGGGGCACTCATTTCTGCAATAAACAGCTTTACTCTGCTATGGTCCGATATGGAGTTAGCCACAGAGTGGCAACCCCATATCATCCACAGACAAATGGGCAACCTGAAGTCTCTAATAGAGAACTTAAAAGAATCCTGGAATGGACAGTGATTAACCGTAGAAGGGATTGGGCAAAAAGCTTGGATGATGCTCTGTGGGCATACAGAATAGCATTCAAGACTCCTATAGGGACCTCTCCATACCAGCTTGTGTATGGAAAAGCCTGTCACTTGCCAGTGGAACTGGAGCATAAGGCCTGTTGGGCAACCAGATTCCTAAACCTTGATGCCAAGTTAGCTGGAGAAAAATGATTGCTCTAGTTAAATGAGTTAGAGGAATTCAGACTCAATGCTTTGGAAAATGCAAAAATTTACAAAGAGAAAGCAAAAAGATGGCAGGACAAAAAGCTATCATTCAGAGTCTTTAATCCAGGGCAGAAAGTTCTGCTGTTTAATTCTAGGCTCATATTATTCCCTAGAAAATTGAAATCTCGGTGGAGAGGACCATATGTGATTACAGGTGTGTCACCATATGGTTACATAGAGCTTCAGGATAATGATTCTAACAAAAAGTTCATTTTTAATGGACAAAGAGTCAAACATTATCTTGAAAGCAACTTTGAGCAAGAATGCTCAAAACTGAGAGACTTGATTAAAGCTCAGTAATTGTCCAGCTAAAGACAATAAAGAAGCGCTTGCTGGGAGGCAACCCAACCATTAACAAAGCTTATTTGTTAATTAATTGAATTTTACAGGTTCATATTATTTATCTTCAAGGTAAAATAGCAATTGCATGAATTCACAGAGTTACAGAAGGATTCAGAGGATAAAACAACAAAAAAGAAGCTCACTGGTGCGAAAAAGCCAGTAAGAGCTGTTTTGGGCGTTAAACGCCCAAAAGAAGCATCTACTGGGCGTTAAACGCCAGAAAGAAGCATCTTCTGGGCGTTTAACGCCAGATTTACAGCGTTCTGGGCGTTTAGACAAACGCTCAGTGACAAAGGAGTTTCTGGCATTTAACGCCAGCCAGAAGCAATAGCTGGGCATTAAACGCCCAGGAGAAGCTACAAATGGGCGTTAAATGCCCAAAACATGCAGTGTTTGGGCGTTTAACGCCAGGATTGTGGGGAGGAGGTAAATTCGTTTTCACTTCAAATTTTTTCCATTTTTTATATCTCAACTCATGATTTCTTACATAAACATGTTACAAACTCTCATCTTTCAACTTCAATTCCAAAAATTTTTAATCCTAATTTCTCAAATCCCTTTTTCAAAGATATCAAATGTATCTTAATTCTTAAACACAAATCCTATCCAACTTCTTTTCAAATCTTTTTCAAAACTCAATTATCTTTTTAAATTCTTCTCAAATCTTTTTAAACTCATCATATCTTCTTTTCAAAATTCAGATTTATCTTTCTCAATTATCTTTCATAACTTTTCAATTTTAAATTACATCTTTTTCCTATCATACTTATCTTTTACAAATCATATCTTCTATCTTATCTTTCTCAAAATTTTCGAAAATCCACCCCCTTTCCTTTAAATCCACGTTCGGCCTCCCTCCTCTGCTTCACAATTAAAAATTGGCTCTCCTGCTATCCCTCTCCTTTCCTTTCTTTTGCTTGAGGACAAGCAAACCTCTAAGTTTGGTGTGTTTATCCGTGATCACTAAGCCATACCCACTAAGATCATGGCTCCAAAGGGAAAATAAACCACTCCAATAGGCAAGAAAGAGAATATTCCAAAACCACTTTGGAATCAAGGGAAGTTCTTAACCAAAGAACATTCAGACCATTACTACAAAATAATGGGTCTAAGGTCAATGATCTCGGAAGTTAAATTCGATCTGAAAGAAGATGAATATCCAGAGATCCAGGAGCAAATTCGAAACAGGAGCTGGGAAATCCTAGCTAATCCTGAAACAAAGGTGGAAAGGAACATGGTTCAGGAATTCTACTCTAATCTGTGGCAAACAGACAGGCAGAGATTAGCTGGAGCCGCCTTCTATGACTATCGAACTCTGGTCAGAGGAAAAATTGTTCACCTTCACCATGACAAAATCAGGGAGGTCTTTAAGCTACCTCAGCTGAAAGTTGACCCAGACTCCTTTAATAGGAGAATAATGAGAACAAATAAGGGCTTGGACGAAATTCTAGAGGACATATGCCTCCCTGGAACCAAGTGGACAACCAGCACAAAGGGTATCCCAAATTAACTCAAGAGAGAAGATCTCAAACCAATTGTCAGAGGCTGGCAGGACTTTATTGGGCGTTCTATACTGCCCACTAGCAACCGCTCTGAAGTCACCATCAAAAGAGTAGTAATGATCCATTGCATTATGTTGGGAAAAGAAGTGGAAGTTCATTAGCTGATTTCTTGTGAACTTTACATAATTGCAAACAAGAACTCCAAAGATGCCAAATTGGCTTATCCAAGCTTAATCTCTATGCTATTGAAAGATGCTGGGGTGAAGATGGGAGTAACTGAGTATATTTCAGTTGAGCGACCAATCACCAAAAAGTCAATGGAAAGACAACAAGTGCAGGACGACCCCATCAAGAGGAAAGCACAGGAGTTCCTCCCGAAAATCCCTCAAATTGAATACTGGGAGCGTCTTGAAGCATCTATTACCAAGTTGCAAGAAGCTATGGACCAACTAAAGGAAGAACCGAAAAGGAACAAGAAGAGCAAGAAGAGCAAAGGCGTGATCTAAAGGAACTGAAGCGTCAGAAGCTATCTCTTGAAGGGCCAAGCACCCCACAGACTAGAGGAACATCCACTTCCCAAAATAAAGGTTGTTGAGTCCTAATCTTAGCCTTAACTCTGTGATAATTGTTCTTATTAGGAATTTAACTTAGAAGATATATAGGAGTAGTAGTAATTAGTATCTCAATTTTGATATTATCTCTAATTACGCTATAATTTATTTTTTCTCATCATCATCAAACATGAATAAAATAGTAGATTTTTAGAATAAAGAGGCAATATTCTTTCAAGTTTTTAATAAGGAAGATTTTAATTATTTAGATGTGGTGGAAATACTTTTTGTCTTCTGAATGAATGCCTGAACAGTGCATATTTTTTATATTGAATTTTATGAATGTTAAAATTATTGGCTCCTGAAAGAATGATGAACAAGAGAAATATTATTGTTGATCTGAAAAATCATGAAACTGATTCTTGAAGCAAGAAAAAGCAGCATTTAAAAAAAAGGATAGAGGATCCAAGGCTTTGAGCATTAATGGATAGGAGGGCCCAAGGAAATAAACCCAGGCCTAATTGGCTAAATCAAGCTGTCACTAACCATGTGCTTGTGGCATGCAGGTCCAAGTGAAATGCTTGAGACTGAGTGGTTAAAGTCATGATCCAAAGCAAGAGAGTGTGCTTAAGAACTCTGGACACCTCTAATTAGGGACTTTAGCAAAGCTAAGTCACAATCTGAAAAGGTTCACCCAGTTATTTGTCTGTGGCATTTATGTATCCGGTGGTAATACTGGAAAACAAAGTGCTTACGGCCACGGCCAAGACTCATAAAGTAGCTGTGTTCAAGAGTCAACATACTAAACTAGGAGAATCAATAATACTATCTGAATTCTGAGTTCCTATGGATGCCAATCATTCTCAATTTCAAAGGATAAAGTGGGATGCCAAAGCTGTTCGGATGAAAAAAGCTACTAGTCCCGCTCATCTAATTAGAATATGAGCTTCACTTAAAACTCTGAGATATCATTGCTTCTGGATTTCTTTTTATCCTATTTTATTTATCTAGTTGCTTGGGGACAAACAACAATTTAAGTTTGGTGTTGTGATGAGCGGATATTTTATACGCTTTTTGGGGGTAATTTCATGTAGTTTTTAGTATGTTTTAGTTAGTTTTTAGTATATTTTTATTAGTTTTTAAGCAAAATTCATATTTCTGGACTTTACTATGAGTTTGTGTATTTTTCTATGATTTCAAGTATTTTCTGGCTGAAATTGAGGGAGCTGAGCAAAAATCTGATTCAGGCTGAAAAAGGACTGCTGATGCTGTTGGATTCTGACCTCCCTGCACTCGGAATGGATTGTTTGGAGCTACAGAAATCCAATTGGTGCGATCTCAATTGGATTGGAAAGTATACATCGAGGGCTTTCCAACAATATATAATAGTCCACACTTTGCTCGAAGATAAATAACGTAAACTGGCGTTTAACGCCAGTTCCATGTTGCATTCTGGCATTGAACGCCAGAAACAGGTTGCAAGTTGGAGTTGAACGCCAGAAACAGGTTACAACCTGACGTTTAACTCCAGAAACAGCCCAGGCACGTGAAAAGCTCAAGTCTAAGTCCAAGCACACACCAAGTGGGCCCCAGAAGTGGATTTATACACTATCTATCTTAGTTTACTCATTTTCTGTAAACCTAGGTTACTAGTTTAGTATTTAAACAACTTTTAGAGAATTATCTTGGATCTCATGATATTTTTAGATCTGAATTTTGTACTCTTTGACAGCATGAGTCTCTAAACTCCATTGTTGGGGGTGAGGAGCTCTGCTGTGTCTCGATGAATTAATGCAATTATTTCTGTTTTCCATTCAAACACGCTTGTTTCTATCTAAGATACTGATTCGTACTTAACCGTGATGAATGTGATGATCCGTGACACTCATCACCATTCTCAACCCATGAACGTGTGTCTGACAACCACCTCCGTTCTACATTAGATTGAATAATTATCTCTTGGATTCCTTAATCAGAGTCTTTGTAGTATAAGCTTGAATCCATTGGCAGCATCCTTGAGAATTCGGAAAGTCTAAACCTTGTATGTGGTATTCCGAGTAGGATTCAGGGATTGGATGACTATGACAAGTTTCAAACTCACGAGTGTTGGGCGTAGTGACAGACGCAAAAGGATCAATGGATACTATTCCGACATGATCGAGAACCGACAGATGATTAGCCGTGCGGTGACAGCGCATTTGGACCATTTTCATTGAGAGGACGGATGGTAGCCATTGACAACTGTGATCCACCAACACACAGCTTGCCATAGGAGAAACTGTGTGTGTGAAGAAGAAGACAGGGGAAAGCAGAGATTCAAAAGACAAAGCATCTCCAAAACTCCAACATATTCTCCATTATTGCGTAACAATTACTCATTTTACACTCTTTCACATTTTACAATTGAAATTAAAGAATCCAATTGATGCGATTCTAGTTGCGTTGGAAAGCTGACGTTCAGAGCTTTCCAACGATATATAATAGTCTATATTTGGCATGAAATTGGAGCACAAAGGATAGGCATCTTTAAAGCGCAAAAACACTTAGCAGCACACATGGAATGGCGCTCATTTCCAAAGTGAGCGCTACGGTTACTAAGGCAGCATTTTTGGGCATGTCAAATTGGAGGCAAGGTTCTTAGCTATTGGGCAGCGCTCAATAATTCAATGTAGCGCTCATTAAGAGAGTGCTAGTTGAGAAAATGTGCGCACGAGAGGAGCAAGCATGAGTAATGAACGCTACGCTCATTTTGAGAATGCAACGCTCTCCTGGAAGCGACAACTCTGGCTAAATTAATTCCAATTTAAGCGCATTGAAGCCCCAAAGCAAGCAAAGCCCAATTGACATCACTCAAGGGCATAAGAAACAATTAGAATAGGATTTTCATTTGAATTGTAATTTATTTTCAATTTTATTTTTATTTTCATTTTGTAAAGCCTATATAAAGGCATCAGTTTCATTTTAGAAGGGGGTGCTAGAGTCGGCTACAGTATTAATAAGCAGCAGTAGGAGTAGGAATAGGAGTAGAATAGAAGGCTCTCTTGAAACACTTTTATTTTGCAGTTTTACATTTTAGTGTTGAATTTAATTTGGCTTATGCAATTTCAGTTTCTGATAATTCTCTTCTACAAATTTCCCTTTTTGCATTTTCACAATTCAGTTTACATTGAGCTTGATTTTAATCTTATGTTCCCATTGCTTTGAATTTACTTTCATGCAATTTAAATCTTCTGCAGTTGTTCTAAGTTTTGTTTTACTATTTCATTTACTTTCCCAGCACCCAATTCCCTTTACATTTGCTGCAATTTACATTTCTTGCTCTTTAAGTTTTGCTAATTTACCTTCTGCACTTTATACCCTCTACAATTTACATTCTGTCAATACAATTTCACCCAATTCACCACTGTTATCTTAACTAAACTGATCACCTCACTAAAGTTGCTTGATCCATCAATCCCTGTGGGATCAACCTCACTTCTGTGAGTTATTACTACTTGATGCGACCCGGGACACTTGCCGGTGAGTTTGTGTGGAATCGTTTTTCCCTCATCAACCACCCCTTGAACCTCATAACCGATAACATGCATACCTCACTACAATTCTTTTGAAAGACGATCCGAGATCTAATACTCTCAGTATTTTCATTGTTTTGCATTTGTGACAAACAAATTAAACTTTGATTGAGGATTATTTTTCAGTTTGGAACTATACTTGCAACGAAGTGATTCCTCTTATTGAGAAGAAATTCTAGACCGACGATAACCTTCTTTCAAGTTTTTGGTGCCGTTGCCCGGAAATTGCAATGTGTGCTTGTTATTGGTTATTTTACAAATGTTAATATTGTGAATAGTTTGCTCTTTGTCTATTTGCTTGTTTGAGTTAGTTGTTAGGATTTTGTTTTTCTTGTTTCTTATTAGTTTTTGTTTTTATTTTCTCTTGAGACTATAAATTCTCATTCTTTTGGCTATGAGTGTGGTTCAAAGTATGTTGTAGAAAATGGAAGCTTTAATGGAGGTTTGCATCAAGGGGTTGGAAATCAAAGGTGGGAGGAGCCTCAAGTATATGGATACTCTTTTTGGCATCAACATCCTCTAGTTTCTTATAGGTATAATCCAACTCCTAATGCATACCAATCTAGTGGATGTAG
This sequence comes from Arachis hypogaea, assembly GCF_003086295.3. Classification (NCBI taxonomy): domain Eukaryota; kingdom Viridiplantae; phylum Streptophyta; class Magnoliopsida; order Fabales; family Fabaceae; genus Arachis; species Arachis hypogaea. The sequence continues at coordinate 68,654,832 of NC_092044.1, forward strand.
TGAACCTCATTGTGGTTGGCAACCACAATCACCATATGCATGACCCCTTCCCTCAACATAGCCCTCAACCACCATACTTACAAGCCCCATATTACCATTCACCTCAATATGATCCTAACCCATATCCACCATACCAATAATCATATGAGCCATATTTAGAGCCACCACCATTCCAACACCAATACCCCCAAGAACCACCATCTCCATATATACAACCTCAAGACTCTCACCAATACGAACCATCTTCCAACTATGACACTTCCCTGCCAAACAACAAATCCTCTTTCTCACCATCGCCTTCAGTGAATAAAGCTTTCCAACTCTTCATGCAAGGACAAAAAAATCTTTATTCTCGCTTTCAAAAGCAAGAAGAGGAGGATCAAAAGGAGCTAGAGAAGTTAGGAACTATGGTGGCTACCATGACTGAAGCGGTTACCTAAACTCGTGCAATCAAGACACTCCCATTGATAAATGCGGAGGATTAACCAAAGAGTGTAGGGAGGAGAAAAACTTAGAGCTTCAAGAAGAAGAGAATGAGTTGAAACAAGAATTGCAACAAGAGGAGGAAGTTAAGATGATCGAACCGGAAGAAGTGGCTGAAAATTTAGGGGATGTTGAATGCAAAAAGGAATCTAAGGTTGTAGAGCCTTCATTCATGGAGTTTGAAATTGATGTTGAGGAGGCTAGTGCACAACCTCCAAGGCATATTTTGAAAGAAGAATTGGAAGAAATGTGGCAAGCAACCAATCCACCTATTTATGATGATTCTGGATCAACATATGATCCTTTCGAGCTTGATGAATCCTTCCCCATTGAAGTTGAAGTTGAGGTAGATTTCACTCAACCTCCAAGATATGACTCAAGTGATGGGGAAGAGTGATAAATCCCGTTTTTAGGGTTTATCTTGTATTGAATTTAGAGTATTTTATTAACATTTTCTCACATTTATTCAAGAACATAGCATAATTTCATGATTGTATCTTGATTTGTGCTTAAATGTGTAAACATGCTTTTGAACCCTTGATTTGATAGTTTTAATCTTCCTTTGATTCCACTAGATGCCTTGATGTGTTTGCTAAGTGATTTCAGATTGAAAAGAGCCAGGAATGGATCAAAGGAGTGAAGAGAAAGCATGCAAAGTGGACAAATCATGAAAAACCAAAGATTTGGGATACGTTCATGGACGCCCATGCGCACTACACGCATACACGGAGATCGCAAGAACTCTATGGACGCGTACGCGTGCTGTACGCGTACGCGTCGATGCTGGCACGTGATTTTTAAGTGAATTCGTGCCCAAGGAATTCACAAAAGCTGTGGGGCCTAGTTTGGAACCAACTTTGGTGCCAAAATGCTCAAAAGGACCAAGGATTGAAAGGGAATGAACCAATTTTACACATTACACAAACAACACATTTTAGATCTAGTTTGAGAGTTAGTTTTTTAGAGAGAGAAGCTCTCCTTTCTCTCTATAATTAGGATTAGGTTTAGGTTAGAATTTCTTAGATCTAGGTTTTAATCTTTGCTTTCATCTACTTCTACATTTCAATTCTATGTTTCTACATCTTGTTCTTCGATTCTCTTGTTGCAATTCCTCTATTTTGTTTCTACATTTTGTAAGTTGATCTACTCTTGTTCTTCTTATTTTCTTTTAATGCAATTTGGGGTAATTCATGTTTGTTAGAATCCATTCTTATTGTCAATTTACCATGCTTTCCCTTTATGCCTCCCAAGTGTTTGATAAAATGCTTGGAAGGATGTTAGAGTAGAATTTTATGTTCTTGGCTTGAGATGGTAATTTAGGAACTCTTGAGTTACTAATGCCCAAGTGATTGATGATTGGTAGCCAATGACTCTAGCTTTCATTAATTCAATTAGCGAATTGTTAGGACCTATGGACTTGGATTGATATAGCTCATTTGGCTCTCCTTTTTCTAGTTGGAGGATGACTTAATGGGATTGATCCTTGCAATTATCATGATATGATTAGTGATATGGATAGAGATCCTTAACCACCAAACCTTACCAAAACCATTTTATCATTAGATTTCCATTATAATTTACTTTCCTTAATTCTCATCCAAAACCCCAAAATATACAACTCATAACCAATAACAAGAACACTACCCTACAATTCCTTTGAGAAGATGACCCGAGGTTCAAATACTTTGGTTATTAACTTTAGGGGTTTGTTACTTGTGACAACCAAATGTTTGTATGAAAGGATTTTTTGTTGGTTTAGAAACTATACTTGCAACGAAATTAGTAAAATTCTATACCACACAAAAGTTCGATCAACAAAGAGCTATAGGACATTGGTGAAGAAGCTTGTGAACATGCGGAAGATGGCAAGAGGTAGAGCTTGAAGCATCTTGTCAACTGGTAGAAGCCCTTCAAAGAGGACGGACGGGAATAGAAATTGCTTTATCAAGACCGTTGGAAGCATCTCTCCCTAAGCCACCATCATCCATTACATCATTCAATTGGGTAAAATTCTTGTCATTAGGCTTTATTATTGATGGTGTTGTAGACGTTGATTAGGAATTTTCCTCGAAATTGGAATCATTTCGTTAGTAGCATAGTTCCCAACCAACGAACAACTCCAAATCAAAGTTTGGAAGGACAAAGGGTGTCACAATTCAAAACAAATATATAAACTGGGAGTTTGAATTCCCGGGTTGTCTCCAAAGGACCCAGTGACCAATGAGTGCGCAATTTCAGTTGTGAAGGCAACAAGATTTTCAATGAAGATATAGACAATTAAAGGAATAAAAGAACTCTCAAAATTGCAAGTAATGAAATAATAAAGGAATTAAAGAACTAACTATGTAATATAAACAAGTACGCAATGAAAGCGATTGATGTATGTATGTGTGTGTGTGATTCAAAGCATAAATGGAATCTTGGCTTGGGATGAGCTAAGGGTCCTTTCCTTGTTAAAACCACAACTATGACAATTGTAATGGACTAATCTCACTTAGTTAACTTTCACATTGGAGAGTAAGTTAAATGAGCATAGTTGTTCTTAATCCACAAATCCTAACTCACTTGCTAATTATCTTAGCAACAAATTAGCGTTAGTGGAAACAAGAACAATTAACAATCCAAGAATTATCACTAAATGTTGGACATTCCAACTCTAGAAACCCAATTGCTCATTTTCTCCAAGCTAAGAGGTGGAAATTTAGCCCATAATCAAAATTAAAATTTCCACAAACACTTGGTTGGCATAAACACTAAACATGGGAAAATTGAGAAAACGCTTGAAACCATGAGCAACAAATAATTAAAATCAACAATACCAACTCAAACAAGCATATAATAATCATCAATAATCAAAATCATCAACAAGAAATAAAAATTGCAAAAAGTATATATATTAACACTATGACTTTAATTACAAGAAAGAGTATCAAAATTTTAACTATAAAGAGTAGCAATTAAGAAATACTTACAATGGAGGCTAGCGAAATCCAAAATAAAAAATGAAAATGGCACTTGAAATGTAAAACCCTAATATAAACCCTAATGGTGTTGAGAGAAAACTTAGAGAAAATCTAAACTAAATCCTCCTACTACTATTTTATATACTACCCTAATGATATGCTCTAATTCTATCATGTTTGCCCCCTCCAATATGAGCTTTCAGCTTCAGAATTGGGCTTCCAAGCCCCTCAAAATGTGAATCACGTGCATTTTTAATGAAGGCATGTGCGGGCACTTGTGTGTACGCACAAACGTGTGTGCATGCATACTTCGACGAAATTCCAGGTTGTGCGTAAAGAGGCTATGCGCACACACACCTTTAAATTCTTTGGGTGCTCATGCGACGCACAAGATACTGTGCGCTTGCACACTTGGCCTGTTTTGCTACATGTGCGCACGCACACATCCTGAAGCTCTTCTCCTTTGTTTCTTCATGCTTCCTCCTCCTTGCATGCACCTCTTCCATTCTCACCAAGCCATTCCTACCGTATACATCTGAAATCACTCACAACAACATCAAGGTATAAAATGGAAGGCAAATGGAATAAAATAGGACAAATTAGGCACAAAAGAGCGTGTTTTCATAATCAAGCATAATTTAGGAGGAAAGCTCAAAAGCATGCTATTTGATGGAATAAGTGTATGTTTATATGTTGAAATCCACTCAATTCTACAAAAAATATCGTAAAATATGGACTCATCAATTCCCCCGTATTTAAACACTAGCATGTCCTCATGCTATTCACAATCAAAGGAGATGGATGACAGGAAAACAATTTATTTAGTGGACTACCTATATGCATGCAACTAACCTACTAATATCTATTCTACTGAAAGTTGGTAGAAACAAACCATGAAATTCTAATCAATCCCAAGAAAGCCTTAGGGCCATGGCAAAGAGTCAATGCACTGTGATTAATGCCCAAAAGAATTAAATTGAGATTTTCCAAAACTATAAATACACAACTTGCAAGAAGATAAAATCTAAGAAACAAGAACATAGAATTGAACAATCGAACCCCTCACCGGATGTGTATTCACTCTATTTGCTTAGTGTTTAGGGCTTAATTACTCAATTCTCCTTTAATCATGTTTTTCAAAGATTTGCAAGTCATCTAAGAATCAACTAATATTTGATGCATGAAAACAAATATCATGAGGTATTTGGAGGGTTGTAATGGGATTAGGGTCAAGGTAAGATTAATATGGTTAAGTGGACTTAGTGAATTAGATCTTTAATTAGCATATGTGTCCACCTAATCCTATATCATCCGATATACATATAACAAAACAACCTAACCACCCTTTATCTCCCAATTCCTATTTACTCTGCATTTTCTTTTCCAAAACACAAACATATACATCCTTTATTACTTTTTTATTTCATATGCTACTATGCACAAAATTTGAATTGATATTTTTTTCAAAATCAAAGTTTTCTTGTTTTTGTCAACAACAAGAGATATTATTTTTCAAAAATGAAGCAATGGTATTAGCTTCATCACAACGAGTAGGAATTGATTCTACCCATTTTGAGACGTAATCCATGACTAACAAAATGTACACAAACCCATTGGAATTTGGAAATGGCCCCATGAAATCTATGCCCCCGACATAAAAAATTTCATAATAAATCATCGATTGTTGGGGCATTTCATCTCTTTGTGAGGTATTTCCAGATTTCTGGCATTGATGACAAGATTTGCAAAATTGGTTGGCATCCCTAAATAACGTGGGCCACCAGAATCCACAGTCTAGAACCTTGCTGTTCGTTGTGGGCCAAAGTGACCCCACTCTCAGATGAGTAGAAAAATTGAAGGATAGACTGAAACTCGGATCTCGGCACACACTTCCTAATTACTTGGTTCGCCCCATGCCTCCACAGATCTGGATCATCCCAAAGGTAATACTTAGCAACACTTTTTAATTTATCCCTTTGATGCTTCAAAATTGTGGGGAAAAAATGTGAGCGACCAAATAATTGGCAATCGGGGCAAACCAAGGAGCACTTTGGGACATTGCTTGCAAGGTGTCCAAGGGGAATGAGTCATTGATAGGAGTAGGATCCGAGGTTAAATGTTCAAGCTAGCTCAGATGGTCCGCTACCAAATTTTGGGACCCACTTCTATCTTTGATCTCCAAGTTAAATTCTTACAAAAGCAATATCTACCTAATTAACCTAGGCTTTGTCTCTTTTTTCTACAGCAAATATTTCAAAGTGGCATGGTCCGAATACACCACCACTTTAGAGCCTAGCAAATAAGGTTGAAACTTATCTAGTGCGAAAACAATTACTAGAAGCTCATTTTTGGTAGTGGTGTAATTCGACTAGGCCAAATATAAGATTTTTGAAACATATGCTATAGTGTAAGGAACGTTACCATCGTGCTATGCTAGCATGGCAGCTACGGTGTGATTCGAGGCATCGCACATGATCTCAAAAGGTTGATCCCAATTTGGGCCTCGCACGATAGGGGTTGTGGTCAACGCGTCCTTCAATTTGTCAAAAGCCTTTTTGCAATCCTCATCGAAATGGAATTTTACATCCTTTTGTAGTAGGTGAGAGAGGGGTAAAGTAACTTTGCTAAAATCCTTGATGAAGCGGCGGTAAAAACCTGCATGACCAAGAAAGGAACGGATCTCCCTCACCGAGGAGGGGTAAGGTAAACTCGAAATGACATCAATCTTAGCTGGCTCTACGGAGATTCCATCCCTAGATACAATATGACCTAATACTATCCTTTGCTTCACCATAAAGTGAAAATTTTCAAAGTTCAATACAAGGTTGGTATGGGATCATCGTTCTAGTACCCTAGCAAAGTTCCTTAAACATTCATCAAAGGAGCTACCATAAACAATAAAATTGTCAATGAATACTTCCATGCGATTCTCTAAAAGATCCAAGAAAACACTTGTCATGCATATTTGGAACGTTGCCGGTGCATTGCATAAGCCGAATAGCATTTTATATGCAAATGTTCCAAAGGGACAAGTAAAGGTAATTTTTTCCTAATCTTCAGGAGCTATATGAATTTGGAAGTATCTGGTATATCAATCTAAGAAGCAGTAATGGGATTTACCTGCCATGCGATCCAACATTTGATCAATAACTGGCAACGGGTAATGGTCCTTCTGCGTTGCTTGATTCAAACGGTGGTAATCAATGTACACTCACCAAGTATTTTGAATTTGGGTTGTAACAAGCTCTCCACTTTTCATTTTCACCATGGTTACCTGGGATTTCTTTGGCACTACTTGGACCAGGCTCACCCACTCACTATCTGAGATGGGGTAGATGATGTCGCTTCTAAGAGGCAAGTTACTTCTTTCTTGACTACATCAAGAATTGTGGGGTTCAGCCGTCTTTGTGGTTGATAGATTGGCTTAGCGTTTTCTTCCAAAAAGATTCTATGAAGGCACACTTGAAGGCTTATTCTCACAATGTCACTCAACCTCCATTCAATCGCCTTTTTGTACTTTTGAATAACCTCAAGGAGTTGTTGCTCCTCTTAATTGGAAATATTGGTTGCAACTATCACCGTGAATTTATGTTCCTCATCAAGGAATGCATATTTAACATGAGGTGGAAGAGGCTTCAAATCTTCCCTTGCTTCTTGGTGTGGTTGTCTATCCTCTTAGTCATGAGGGATTGGTGAGGCACTATCATCATCGTCATCAAATTCTTTCACTCTTGAGCTCCCTTCAATAATTAAACCTTCTTGGAGCTCATGTTGGGTATCTATTATGAGTTTTCCCTTTCTTCCGTCTTCAACGGAATTCTCTTCCCCATCAATTAATTCATCATTAGGCTCCTCCTTGGCAAGAGTGGGATGAGAGTCTATCTTCTCAAGTGGCTCGCCTCTTTTTGGAAGTATAGCATTAATGCTAGAGTTTAGAGTCAATGGAGGTGGCAAAGGTGGACCACTAGGTGTCACCATTTGTGGAGGAGTAAGGCTGTTAAAGGTAGAAAGAGGAGGTGTTAAATGGGACAAGACCTCGGTAAGAGTTGCCATGCAATTGCCTTGTTTCCTTTGGAATTCCCGCTGTTCTTGAATGAAGGCTTGAAGATTATTCTCCTCATGAGGATGGTTGGAGTGAGTGGGATGATGATGAAGGTTAAGTTGCTCCAAATGTGGTGGTCGGTAATGTAAATGAAGAGGAGTTAGTGGTGGGAATGGCAAGGGGACTTGAGAGAATAATGGTTGTGTCTCATGAAGAGGATATGGGGTATGAACATGTGGAGGGAAAAAATTGTAATGATAGTGTGTTCCACTAGGTATGAGAGGATGACAGGCATTGGGATCATAGGGTCCAGGAGAAGGTCCTTATTGCCAAGAATTGCTTGCTTGAGATCCTTTCTCAATTTGGCCTCCCATACCTTGATGCGACCCGATGTTGGTATTTTCATCCCTTACAACATGATAACAGCCAAACTCCAAGCCAAAAGGGTGATAGCTTATGGTGAAAAGGAAAGATAAGACTCAATAATATTAACAAAAGCAATGAACAAATCAATATATATCCTAACAGTATCTATTTACCTAGGACTAAACAAATAAAAATGTTAGTTACTACTACTGCTTAGATAGAGGTGCCATTTACCAATTAGTGTCAAGTATTCACACTATCCACATATATACAACAACCAAAACTATAGCACTGATTGCACTTAGTGTCCCCGGCAACAGTGCCAAAAACTTGATGGTGTCGTAGATGTCGGTTAGGAATTTTCCTTGAAATAGGAATCACTTCGTTAGTAGCATAGTTTCCAACTGACAAACAACTCCAAATCAAAGTTTGGAAGGACAACAGGCGTCACAATTCAAAACAAATATATAAACCGGGAGTTTGAATTCCTGGGTCGTCTCCCAAGGACCTAGTGACCAATAAGTGCGCAATTTTGGTTGTGAAGGCAACAAGATTTTCAATGAAGATATAAACAATTAAAGGAACAAAAGAACTCTCAAAATTGCAAGTAATGAACTAATAAAGGAATTAAAGAACTAACTATGTAATATAAACAAGTAAGCAATGAAAGCGATAGATGTATGTATGTGTGTGTGTGATTCAAAGCATAAATGAAATCTTAGAACCACAAATATGACAATTGTAATTGGATTAATCTCACTTAATTAACCCTCACATCGGAGAGTAAGTTAAATGAGCATAGTTGTTCTTAATCTACAAATCCTAACTCAGTTGCTAATTATCTTAGCAATAAATTAGCGTTAGTGAAAACAAGAACAATTAATAATCCAAGAATTATCACTAAATATTGGACATTCCAACTCTAGAAACCCAATTGCTCATATTCTCCAAGCCAAGAGATGGAAATTTAGCCCATAATCAAAATTGACATTTCCACAAACACTTGGTTGGCATAAACACTAAACATAGGAAAATTGAGAAAATGCTTGAAACTATAAGCAACAAATGATTAAAATAAAAAATACCAACTCAAACAAGCATATAATAATCATCAATCATCAAAATCATCAACAAGAAATCAAAATTGCAAAAAGTATATATATTAACTTTAATTACAAGAAAGACTATCAAAATTGTAACTATAAAGAGTAGCAAATAGGAAATACTTATAATGGAGGCTAGCGAAATCCAAGATCAAAAATGGAAATGGCACTTGAAATGTAAAACCCTAATATAAACCCTAATGGTGTTGAGAGAAAACTTAGAGAAAAACTAAATTAAAGTCTCCTACTACTATTCTATATACTACCCTAATGATATGCTCTGTTTCTATCATGTTTGCGCCCTCCAATATGAGCTTTCACCTTCAGAGTTGGGCCTCCAAGCCCCTCAAAATGCGAGTCACGTGCATTTTTAAAGAAGGCATGCACGGGCACCTGTGTGTATTGATAAACCCCGTTTTTAGGGTTTATCTTGTGTTGAATTTAAGGCATTTTATTAACCTTTTCTCACATTTATTCAATAACATAGCATAGTTTCATGATTGTCTCTTAATTTGTGCCTATGTGAAAACATGCTTTTAGACCCTTGATTTGATAATTTTAATCTTTCTTTGATTCCACTAGATGCCTTGATGTGTTTGCTAGTGATTTCAGATTGAAAAGGGCTAGGAATGGAACAAAGGAGTGAAGAGAAAGCATGCAAAATGGAGAAATAATGAAAAGCCAAAGATTTGGGATGCACCCATGGACGCGTGTGCGCACTAGACGCCTATGCGTGGATCGTGCAATACTCCAGGGACACGTACGCATGCTGTACGCGTACGCGTCGATGCCCGCACGTGACTTCTTTAATGAAATTGTGCTAGGCGATTTCTAAAGGGTTTCTGGCCCAGTTTTGAAGCTAATCTTTGGCGGGAAAAGGCTAAAAGACCAAGGAATGAAGGGGAATGCGTCTTTTTTATCATTAGACTTGAGATTTAGTTTTAGAGTTAGTTTTCTAGAGAGATAAGCTCTCTCTTCTCTCTATAATTAGGATTAGGTTTAGGTTAGAATTTCTTAGATCTAGGTTTTAATCTTTGCTTTCATCTACTTCTACCTTTCATTTCTATGATGCTAGATCTTGTTCTTCTATTCTCTTGTTGCAATTTCCTCTATTTTGTTTCCATACTTTATAAGTTGATCTACTCTTGTTATTTTTAGTTTCTTTTAATGCAATTTGAGGTAATTCATGTTAATTGTGTTTTCTTTGATTGTTGTTGTTAATATTGTGCAATTAATTATTGTTAGAATCCATTCTTGTTGTCAATTCACTATGCTTTCTTTTTGTGCCTTCCAAGTGTTTGATAAAATGCTTGGAAGGATGTTAGAGTATAATTTTATGTTCTTGGTTTGAGATGGTAATTTAGGAACTCTTGAGTTGCAAATGCCCAAGTAATTGATGATTGGTAGCCATTGACTCTAGCTTTCATTAATTCAATTAGTGAATAGTTAGGACCTATGGACTTGGAGTGATATAGCTCATTTGACCTTCCTTCTCTAGTTAGACGATGATTTAACGAGATTGATCCATGTAATTATCATGATGTGATTAGTGATAAGGATAGAGATCTTTGACCACCAAACCTTGCCAAGACCGCTTTATCATTTGATTTTCATTGTCATTTACTTTTCATATCTCTCATCCAAAACCCCAAAATATACAACTCATAACCAATAACAAGAACACTACCCTGCAATTCATTTGAGAGACAACCCGAGGTTAAAATACTTCGGTTATAAGGATTATTAGGGGTTTGTTACTTGTGACAAACAAAATTTTTGTATGAAAGGATTATTGTTGGTTTAGAAACTATACTTGCAACGAGAATTCATTATTAAAATTCTATACCATATAAAAGTCCGATCATCACGTACGCACAGACGTATGCGCACACACACCTCTCAATTCTTTGGGTGCTCATGCGACGCGCAAGATGCTATGCGCTCGAACACTTGGCCTATTTTGCTACCTGTGCGCACACACAAATGGCTGTGCGCACACACACTTCCTGAAGCTCTCCTCCTTGCATGGTCGTCTTCCATTCTCATTAAGCCATTCCTACCTTATACATCTGAAATCACTGACATCAACATCAAGGTATCGAATGGAAGGCAAATGGAATAAAATAGGTCAAATTAGGCATAAAAGAGCATGTTTTCATAATCAAGCATACTTTAGGAGGAAATCTCAAAAGCATGCTGGTGCACGAAATCGCAATCACAGTTTTGCAATTCCGCACAACTAACCAGCATGTGCACTGGGTCGTCCAAGTAATACCTTACGTGAGTAAGGGTCGATCCCAAGGAGATTGTCGGCTTGAAGCAAGCTATGGTTATCTTGTAACTCTTAGTCAGGATATCAATAATTCTCAGGTTTAATTGTGAAAAGTAAAAGAACATGAAATAGATACTTGTTTTGCAGTAATGGAGAACAAGTTGAGGTTTTGGAGATGCTCTATCTTCTGAATCTTTGCTTTCCTACTGTCTTCTTCTTCATGCACACAAGGCTCCTTCCATGGCAAGTTGTATGTAGGGTTTCACCATTGTCAATGGCTACCTCCCATCCTCTCAGTGAAAATGTTCAACGCGCTCTGTCACAGCACGGCTATTCATCTGTCGGTTCTCGATCATGTCGGAATAGAATCCAATGATTCTTTTGCGTCTGTCACTAATGCCCCACAATCGCGAGTTTGAAGCTCGTCACAGTCATTCAATCATTGAATCCTACTCAGAATACCACATACAAGGTTTAGACCTTCCGGATTCTCAAGAATGCCGCCATCAATTCTAGCTTATACCACGAAGATTCTGATTAAGGGATCCAAGAGATATCCACTCAATCTAAGGTAGAACGGAGGTGGTTGTCAGGCACACGTTCATAGGTGAGAATGATGATGAATGTCACAGATCATCACATTCATCAAGTTGAGGAACAAGTGATATCTTAGAATGGAAGCAAGCGTGATTGAATGAAAAACAGTAGTAATTGCATTAATCCATCAAGACACAGCAGAGCTCCTCACCCCCAACCATGGGGTTTAGAGACTCATGCCGTAGAAGGTACAGTATGAAATGTGTAAAGTGTCATCCGATAAAGATACAACGTCAAGAGGTCCTACTTATAGTGAACTAGTAACCTAGGATATACAGAAATGAGTAAATGACATAAAAATCCACTTCCGGGGTCCACTTGGTGTGTGCTTGGGCTGAGCATTGAAGCTTTCATGTGCAGAGACTTTTTCTTGAGTTAAATGCCAGCTTTTGTGCCAGTTTGGGCGTTTAACTCCAACTTTTGTGCCAGTTCCGGCGTTAAACACCGAGAATTCTGAAGCTGATTTGCAATGCCAGTTTGGGCCATCAAATCTCGGGAAAAGTATGGACTATTATCCATACCTGGAAAGCCTAGGATGTCTACTTTCCAACCCAATTCAGAGCGCGCCAATTGGGCTTCTGTAGCTCCTGAAAATCCACTTTGAGTGCAAGGAGGTCAGAATCTAACAGCATCTGCAGTCCTTTTTTCAGTCTCTGAATCAGATTTTTGCTCAGGTCCCTCAATTTCAGCCAAAAATTACCTGAAATCACAGAAAAACGCACAAACTCATAGTAAAGCCCAGAAAAGTGAATTTTAAATAAAAACTAATAAAAACATACTAAAAACTAACTAAAACATACTAAAAACACACTAAAAACAGTGCCAAAAAGCGTATAAATTATCCGCTCATCACAACACCAAACTTAAATTGTTGCTTGTCCCCAAGCAACTGAAAATCAAATAGGATAAAAAGAAGAGTACATAATATAGACTCCAAAATATCAATGAAACTTAGCTCCAATTAGATGAGCGGGACTAGTAGCTTTTTGCTCTGAAAGGTTTTGGCATCTCACTTTATCCTTTGAAGTTTAGAAAGATTGGCATCTGTAGGAACTCAGAATTCAGATAGTGTTATTGATTCTCCTAGTTAAGTATGATGATTCTTGAACACAACTACTTTATAAGTCTTGGCTGTGGCCCAAAGCACTCTGTCTTCCAGTATTACCACCGGATACATACATGCCACAGACACATAACTAGATAAACCTTTTCAGATTATGACTCAGGTTTGCTCGAGTCCCCAATTAGAGGTGTCCATGGTTCTTAAGCACACTCTTTTTGCCTTGGATTACTTTTTATTTTTACCCTTGCCTTTTTATTTAAAGGGCTATTGGCTTTTTCCGCTTGCTCTCTTTTTTTTTTGCATATACTACTTTTTCTTGCTTTAAGAATTAATCTGATGATTTTTCAGATCCTCAATAACATTTCTCCTTTACCATCATTCTTTCAAGAGCCAACAAGTTTAACATTCTTTAATCAACAAATTCAAAAGACATATGCACTGTTCAAGCATTCATTCAGAAAAGAAAAAGTATTGTCACCACATCAAACTAATTCAACTAGTTTTAGAGATGAATTCGAAATCCTGTACTTCTTGTTCTTTTGTGATTAAAGCATTTTTCATTTAAGAGAGATGATGGATTCATAGGACATTCATAGCTTTAAGATCTGAACCTTAAGTTTTATTAATCATGAATTAAGAACAAGACTCAAAGAATAAATATAAGATAAAACTAATAGTAATAGAAAACAAAAATTTAAATGACTCTAAAATAAATTCCTAATGATAGAGGTTATCACAAAGTTAGGACTCAACAACCTTGATTTTGAGAAGTGGATGCTCCCTCAACTTGTGGGGTATTTGACCCTTCAAGGGAGAGGTTCTGGCGCTTCAGCTCCTGTAGCTCATGCCCCTGCTTCTCTTGTTCCTTCAGCTATTTGCAGAGCATGCAGTTTTGATTCTGCTATTTTTCCTTAATTTATTCCATAGCTTCTTGCAGCTTGGCAACAGATGCTTCTAGGCTGGCCCAGTAGTCAATTTCAGGAAGTTCAGGGAGGAATTCCTGCGCCCTCCTTTTGATAGAGTTATCTTGCATTTGTCCTTCCATTGACTTCTTGGTGATTGGATGTTCAATTGGGATGAATTCATCTACTCCCATTCTCACCCCAGCATCTTTACATAGCAAAGAGATTAAGCTTGGGTAAGCCAGTTTGGCTTCAGTGGAGTTCTTGTTTGCAATTGTGTAAATCTCACAAGCAATCAAATGATGAATTTCCACTTCTTTTCCCAGCATAATGCAATGAATCATCACTGCTCTCTTGACCGTGACCTCAGAACGGTTGCTAGTGGGCAATATAGAACGCCCAATAAAGTCTAGCCAACCTCTTGTAATTAGTTTGAGATCTCCCCTCTTGAGTTAGTTTGGGACACCTTTTGAATTGGTTGTCCACTTAGTTCCAGGAGGCATATGTCCTCTAGAACTTGATCCAACCCCTTATCTACTCTCACCATTCTCCTATTAAAGGATTCAGGATCATCTTGTAGTTGAGGTAATTTGAAGACCTCTCTTATTTTGTCCAGATGGAAGTAAATAATTCTCCCTCTGACCAAAGTTCTGTAGGTATGAAAAGCAGTTCCAGTCATTCTCTGCTTATCTGTCAGCCACAGATTTGAGTAGAATTCCTGAACCATGTTTCTTCCAACCTTTGTCTCAGGGTTGGTTAAAACTTCCCATCCTCTGATTTGAATTTGCTCTTAGATCTCCAGATATTCATCTTCTTTCAGATCGAATCTGACTTCCGGGATCACTGACCTCAGACCCATTATTTTGTGGTAACGGTCTGCATGTTCTTTGGTTAAGAACTTCTCTTGATTCCAAAGATTCTTTGGATTATTCTCTTTCTTGCCTTTTGAATTGGTTTATTTTCCCTTAGGAGCCATGATCTTGATAAATCTTGGTATAGTGATCATGGAAAAGCACTCCAAACTTAGAGGTTTGCTTGCCCAAAAGCAAAAGAAAGGAAAGAGGAGAGAGAGGAGGAGAGCAAATTCGAATGGTGGGGAGAGGGGGATGGCCGAACGTGTATTTATAAGGGAGGGGGAAGAGATTTCGAAAATTTTGAAGGAGATTTGAGAAGATATGGAAAGAATTTGAGAAGATATTTGAGTTTTGGAAGAAGATTTGGAAAGGATTTGAAAGAGATTTGAAGAATGATTTAGAAATTGTTTAATTTTTGAAATTTGAGAGTGAATGCTGAGAGTTTGTAATGTGTTTATACAAAAAATTATGGATCAAAACAAGAAAGTTTGAAAAAAATTTGAAGTGGAAAACAAAATCTCTGTCCCCCACCTTTCTGGCATTAAACGCCTAGAATGGTATCCATTCTGGCGTTTAACGCCCAAATATTGGCCATTATGGGCGTTTAACGCCCAGCCAGGTACCCTGGCTGGCGTTAAACGCCAGAAACCCCTTCAACACTGGCTTTTTGCTAAATGCCCAGGATGCTGCAATCCTAGCATTAAACGCCCAGAATGGTACCCATTCTGGCATTTAACGCCCAAAATGGTACCTTTACTGGCATTAAACGCCCAGAATGGTATCCATTCTGGCGTTTAATGCCCAGAGTACCCTTTACTGGTGTTTTCTTGCCAGCAAACTCCTTTTCTCTACTTTTTGCATTGATCCTTCTGTAACTCTGTGAATTCCTTCAATTTTGATGATCAACCTTGAAGAATGTATGTCAATATTCTATTAAGTAAAATAAATAACCTGCTAATGGTTGGGTTGCCTCCCAGCAAGCGCTTCTTTATTGTCTTTAGCTGGACCTTTACTGAGCTTCATTCAAGCCTCAGTTTTGAGCATTCTTGCTCAAAATAGCTTTCAAGATAATGTTTGATCCTCTGTCCATTAACAATGAACTTTTTGTCAGAATCAATATCTTGAAGCTCAACATATCCATATGGTGACACTCTTGTAATCACATACGGACTCCTCCACCGGGATTTAAGTTTTCTTGGGAATAGTCTGAGCCTAGAGTTGAAGAGCAGAACTTTTTGTCCTGGCTCAAAGACTCTGGATGACAACTTCTTGTCATGCCACTTCTCTTCCTTTTCCTTATAAATTTTTGCATTTTCAAAGGCACTGAGTCTGAACTCCTCTAGCTTATTTAGCTGGAGCAGTCTTTTTTCACCAGCAAACTTAGCATCCATGTTTAGGAATCTGGTTGCCCAGTAGGCTTTATGTTCCAGTTCCACGGGCAGATGACAGGCCTTCCCATACACAAGTTGGTATAGAGAGGTTCCTATAGGAGTCTTGAATGCTGTTCTGTATGCCCACAGAGCATCATCCAAGCTCTTTGCCCAATCCTTTCTACGGGCAATTACAGTCCATTCAAGAATTCTTTTTAACTCTCTATTAGAGACTTCAGCTTGCCCATTTGTTTGTGGATGATACGGAGTTGCTACTTTGTGGCTAATTCTATATCGGACTATAGCAGAGTACAGCTGTTTGTTGCAGAAATGAGTGCCCCCATCACTGATTAGTACTCTGGGAACACCAAACCTGCTAAAGATATGTTTTTGGAGGAATTTCAGAATGGTCTTAGTATCATTATTGGGAGTGGCAATTGCTTCTACCCATTTAGATACATAGTCTACTGCCACCAGAATATAAGTGTTTGAGTATGATGGTGGGAAGGGACCCATGAAGTCAATACCCCATACATCAAACAATTCAATCTCTAAGATCCCCTGTTGAGGCATGGCGTAACCATGAGGCAAGTTACTAGCTCTTTGGCAACTGTCACAGTTACGCACAAACTCTCGGGCATCCCTATAGAGAGTAGGCCAGTAGAAGCCACATTGGAGGACCTTAGTGGCTGTTCGCTCACTTCCGAAATGTCCCCCATACTACGATCCATGACAATGCCATAGGATCCTTTGTGCTTCCTCTCTAGGTACACATCTATGGATCATTCCGTCTGCACATCTCTTGAAGAGATATAGCTCATCCCATAGGTAGTACTTGGCATCTGAAATGAATTTTTTTCTTTGCACCCTGCTGTACTCCTGGGGTATGAACCTCACAGCTTTATAATTTTCAATGTCTGCAAACCATGGAGCTTCCTGAATGGCAAAGAGTTGCTCATCTGGAAAGGTCTCAGAGATCTCAGTAGAGGGGAGGGACACCCCAGCTACAGGTTCTATCCGGGACAGATGATCAGCTACCTGATTCTCTGTCCCTTTTCTGTCTCTTATTTCTATATCAAACTCTTGCAGAAGCAACACCCACCTTATGAGCCTGGGTTTTGAATCTTGCTTTGTGAGTAAGTATTTAAGAGCAGCATGGTCAGTGTAAACAATCACTTTTGACCTTACTAAGTAGGATTTAAACTTGTCAATGGCATAAACCACTGCAAGTAACTCTTTTTCTGTGGTTGTGTAATTCTTCTGTGCATCATTCAGAACACGGCTAGCATAATAAATGATGTACAGAAGCTTGTTGTGCCTCTGTCCCAACACTGCACCAATGGCATGGTCACTGGCATCACACATTATTTCGAATGGTAATGTCCAATCTGGTGCAGAGATGACTAGTGCTATGACCAGCTTGGCTTTTAGGGTCTCAAATACCTGCAGACACTCTGTGTCAAACACAAATAGCGTGTCAGCAGCTAGCAGGTTACTTAGAGGTTTTGCAATTTTTGAAAAATCCTTTATAAACCTTCTGTAAAATCCTACATGCCCTAGAAAGCTTCTGATTACCTTAACATTGGTAGGTGGTGGTAATTTTTCAATTACTTCTATCTTTGCTTGATCCACCTCTATTCCCTTGCCTGAAATTTTGTGCCCAAGGACAATTCCTTCAATCACCATAAAGTGACATTTCTCCCAGTTTAAGACCAGGTTAGTCTCTTGGCACCTTTTCAGGACAAGTGCTAAATGGTTAAGACAGGAGCTAAATGAGTCTCCATATACTGAGAAGTCATCCATGAAGACTTCCAGGAACTTTTCTACCATATAAGAGAAGATGGATAGCATGCATCTCTGAAAAGTTGCAGGTGCATTACACAGACCAAAAGGCATTCTCCTGTAGGCAAACACGCCAGAAGGGCAAGTGAACGCTGTTTTCTCTTGGTCATGAGGATCTACTGCAATTTGGTTGTAACCTGAATAGCCATCCAAAAAGTAGTAATAATCATGACCAGCTAGTCTTTCTAGCATTTGGTCTATGAATGGTAAAGGAAAATGATCCTTTCTGGTGGCTGGTGCACGAAATCACAATCACACTTTTGCAATTCCGCACAACTAACCAGCAAGTGCACTGGGTCATCCAAGTAATACCTTACATGAGTAAGGGTCGATCCCACGGATATTGTCGGCTTGAAGCAAGCTATGGTTATCTTGTAACTCTTAATAGGATATCAATAATTCTCAGATTTAATTGTAAAAAGTAAAAGAACATGAAATAAATACTTGTTTTGCAGTAATGGAGAACAGGTTGAGGTTTTGGAGATGCTACATCTTCTGAATCTCTACTTTCCTACTATCTTCTTCTTCATGCACGCAAGGCTCCTTCTTTGGCAAGCTGTATGTTGGGTTTCACCGTTGTCAATGGCTACCTCCCATCCTCTCAGTGAAAATGTTCAACGCGCTCTGTCACAGCACGGCTATTCATCTGTCGGTTCTCGATCATGTCGGAATAGAAATCAATGATTCTTTTGCGTTTATCACTAACGCCCCACAATCGCGAGTTTGAAGCTCGTCACAGTCATTCAATCCCTGAATCCTACTCAGAATACCACAGACAAGGTTTAGACCTTCCGGATTCTCAAGAATGACCGCCATTGTGTTCTAGCTTATACCACGAAGATTCTGATCAAAGAATCCAAGAGATATCTACTCAATCTAAGATAGAACAGAGGTGGTTATCAGGCACACGTTCATATGTGAGAATGATGATGAGTGTCACGGATCATCACATTCATCAAGTTGAGGAACAAGTGATATCTTAGAATAGAAGCAAGCATGATTGAATGAAAAGCAGTAGTAATTGCATTAATCCATCAAGACACAGCAGAGCTCCTCACCCCCAACCATGGGGTTTAGAGACTCATGCCGTAGAAAGTACAATATGAAATGTGTAAAGTGTCATGAGATACAGATACAATAGCAAAAATTCCTATTTATGGTGAACTAATGACCTAGGGTTTACAAGAATGAGTAAATGACGTAAAAATCCACTTCTGGGGTCCACTTGGTGTGTGCTTGGGCTGAGCATTGAAGCTTTCATGTGTAGAGACTTTTCCTGGAATTAAACGCCAGCTTTTGTGCCAGTTTGGGCGTTTAACTCCCACTTCTGTGCCAGTTCCGGCGTTTAACGCCGGGAATTCTTGAGCTGATTTGGAACGCCTGTTTGGGCCATAAAATCTCGGGCAAAGTATGGACTATTATATATTGCTGGAAAGACCAGGATGTCTACTTTCCAACGCAATTGAGAACGCGCCATATGGGGTTCTATAACTCCAAAAAATCCACTTCGAGTGCAGGAAGGTCAGAATCCAACAGCATCTGCAGTCCTTTTTCAGCCTCTGAATCAGATTTTTGCTCAGGTCCCTCAATTTTAGCTAGAAAATACCTGAAATCACAGAAAAACACACAAACTCATAGTAAAGTCCAGAAAAGTGAATTTTAAATAAAAACTAATAAAAATATAATAAAAACTAACTAAAATATACTAAAAACATACTAAAAATAATGCCAAAAATCGTATAAATTATCCGCTCATCAGTGGCTGTATTGAGCCTTCTGTAGTCAATACACATACACCACCCTGTAACTGTTCTTGTGGGAACTAGTTCATTCTTTTCATTATGGACCACTATCATGCCTCCCTTCTTGGGGACAACTTGGACATGGCTCACCCAGGGGCTATCAGAAATAGGATAAATAATCCCTGCCTCTAGTAACTTAGTGACCTCTTTCTGCACCACCTCCTTCATGGCTGGATTTAGCCGCCTCTGTGGTTGAACCACTGGCTTGGCATTATCTTCCAATAGGATCTTGTGCATGCATCTTGCTGGGCTAATGCCCTTAAGATCACTTATGGACCACCCAAGAGCTGTCTTATGTGTCCTTAGCACTTGAATTAGTGCTTCCTCTTCCTGTGAGTTTAAAGCAGAGCTTATAATCACTGGAAAAGTGTCACCTTCTCCCAGAAATACATACTTCAAGGATGGTGGTAGTGGTTTGAGCTCAGGTTTGGGAGGCTTATCCTCTTCCTGAGGAATTTCAGAGGTTCTTTTATTTCCTCTGGTTCCTCCTGATCAGGCTGAACATCTTTAAAGATGTCCTCTAGCTCTGATTCGAGACTTTCGGTCATATTGATCTCTTCCACCAAAGAGTCAATAATATCAGTGCTCATGCAGTCATTTGATGTGTCTGGATGCTGCATAGCTTTGACAGCATTCAACTTGAACTCATCCTCATTGACTCTCAGGGTTATTTCTCTTTTTTGTACATCAATGAGAGTGCGTCCAGTTGTTAGGAAGGGTCTTCCTAGGATGAGAGTTGCACTCTTGTGCTCCTCCATTTTCAGCACTACAAAGTCAGTTGGAAAGGCGAATGGCCCAACCTTGACAATCATGTCCTCAATTATGCCTGATGGATATTTAATAGAGCCATCAGCAAGTTGGAGACATATCCGGGTTGGTTTGACTTCTTCAGTCAACCCAAGCTTTCTGATAGTGGATGCAGGTATTAGGTTGATACTTGCTCCAAGGTCACATAGGGCTGTCTTGGTACAAGCACCTTCTAATGTGCATCGTATCATAAAGCTTCCTGGATCTTGAAGCTTCTCTGGTAAGATTTTTAGAATGACTGCACTGCATTCTTCAGTGAGAAACACCTTTTCAGTTTCTCTCCAATCCTTCTTATGACTTAAGATCTCTTTCATGAACTTAGCATAAGAAGGTATTTGCTCAAGTGCCTCTGCAAACGGAATCTTTATTTCAGAAGTTCTTAGATAGTCTGCAAAGCGGGCAAATTGTTTATCCTGTTTCGCTTGGCGGAATTTCTGAGGATAAGGCATCTTGGCTTTATATTCTTCAACCTTAGTTGCTGCAGGTTTATTCCATACAGAGGTGGTTGGAGAAGCCTTCTTAGAGGGGTTACTATCAGCACTCTCAGGTGTCTGATTCCTCATTGGCGTTTGAATGCTGGGACTGGGTGAGGAATGGGCATTTAACGCCAACTTTTTCCCCCTTTCTGGCGTTTGAACGCTAGAACTGGGCAAGGAATGGGCGTTTAACGCCAACTTTTCCCCCCTTTTTGGCGTTTGAACGCCAGGAGTTTTCCTCTCTGGGCTCTTACTGTCCTCAGAGGGATTTTGGGTAGTGGTTTGGTTATCCTCTGTCAGTTGTTCCTTTCTTGGCTTTTTGCCACTTTGAGCAGTGTTATTCAATGTCTTCCCACTCCTCAGTTGAACTGCTTGGCATTCTTCTGTTATCTGTTTAGATAACTGCTGTTTTGTCTGATTCAACTGTGATTCTATATTCTTGTTAGCAATTTTAGTTTCTTGGAGCATCTCTTTAAATTCCGCTAACTGTTTTGTCATCAGGAGTAATTACTGATTAAGCTCAACAACCTGTTCTTGAGGATTAGGATCAGTAGTTACTGCCATGGCTTCTTCTTTTGTAGAGGGCTCACTGCTAGAGTACCAATGTTGATTTCTAGCAACAGTATCTATGAGTTCTTGAGCCTCTTCAATCGTCTTTCTCATGTGTATAGATCCACCAGCTGAGTGGTCTAAAGACATCTGAGCTTTTTCTGTAAGCCCATAGTAGAAGATGTCTAACTGTACCCACTCTGAAAACATTTCAGAGGGACATTTCCTTAGTATACCTCTGTACCTCTCCCAGGCATTATAAAGGGATTCATTATCCTCTTGCTTAAAGCCTTGGATATCCAGCCTCAGCTGTGTCATCCTTTTTGGAGGGTAAAATTGATTCAGGAATTTGTCTGATAACTGTCTCCATGTTTTTATACTTGCTGTGGGTTGGTTATTCAACCACCTCTTAGCTTGATCTTTTACAGCAAATGGAAACACTAATAATCTGTAGACATCCTGATCCACCTCTTTATCACGTACTGTGTCAGCAATTTGTAAGAACTGTGCCAGAAACTCAGTAGGTTCTTCCTGTGGAAGACCAGAATACTGGCAATTTTGCTGCACCATGATAATGAGTTGAGGGTTTAGCTCAAAGCTGCTTGCTTTAATGTGAGGTATACAGATACTACTCCCATATGCAGCTGTAATGGGGTTAGCATATGACCCCAGAGTCCTTCTGGACTGCTCAACTCCACATAGGTCCATGATGGAGAAAGGGAGATGATATGGATCGCAAGTAAAGTATAAATTTTGTTTTTTTTTCATTTTTAATTAAAAATGACCGAAAATAATAAAATAAATCGAAATGAAAATAAAATAAAATTTCAAAAACTAAAAGAAAATAAAATCAAAGCAAATTGAAAACTAAATCAATTAATTAATTAAAAAGATTTTGGAATTAGCAATTAAAAAGATATGATTGAAAATTATTTTGAAAAAGATATGATTGAAAAGATATGATTTTGAAAATTAATGCAAAATTTCGCAGATTTAAAGGAAAACACAAAGAAGACACCAAACTTAGAATTTTTAAAGATCAAGAAAGGACTAAGAACACGCAAATTCGAAAAATTAAAAGAGAACAAAAGCATGCAATTGACACCAAACTTAAAATATGAAACTAAACTCAAATAAAATACTCTAAACCAACAAAAATAAAACAGTCCTAATCTAAGCAACAAGATAAACCGTCAGTTCTCCAAACTCGAACAATCCCCGGCAACGGCGCCAAAAACTTGGTGCACGAAATCGCAATCTCACTTTTGCAATTCCGCACAACTAACCAGCAAGTGCACTGGGTCGTCCAAGTAATACCTTACGTGAGTAAGGGTCGATCCCACGGAGATTGTTGGCTTGAAGCAAGTTATGGTTATCTTGTAACTCTTAGTCAGGATATCAATAATCCTCAGGTTTAATTGTGAAAAGTAAAAGAACATGACATAGATACTTGTTTTGCAGTAATGGAGAACAGGTTGAGGTTTTGGAGATGCTCTATCTTCTGAATCTCTTGTTTCCTACTGTCTTCTTCTTCATGCACGCAAGGCTCCTTCCATGGCAAGCTGTATGTAGGGTTTCACTGTTGTCAATGGCTACCTCCCATCCTCTCAGTGAAAATGTTCAACACGCTCTGTCACAACACGGCTATTCATCTGTCGGTTCTCGATCATGTCGGAATAGAATCCAATGATTCTTTTGCGTCTGTCACTAATGCCCCACAATCGCGAGTTTGAAGCTCGTCACAGTCATTCAATCATTGAATCCTACTCAAAATACCATAGACAAGGTTTAGACCTTCCGGATTCTCAAGAATGCCGCCATCAATTCTAGCTTATACCACGAAGATTTTGATTAAGGGATCCAAGAGATATCCACTCAATCTAAGGTAGAACGGAGGTGGTTGTCAGGCACACGTTCATAGGTGAGAATGATGATGAATGTCACAGATCATCACGTTCATCAAGTTGAGGAACAAGTGATATCTTAGAATGGAAGCAAGCGTGATTGAATGAAAAACAATAGTAATTGCATTAATCCATCAAGACACAGCAGAGCTCCTCACCCCCAACCATGGGGTTTAGAGACTCATGCCGTAGAAGGTACATTATGAAATTTGTAAAGTGTCATCCGATGAAGATACAATGTCAAGAGGTCCTACTTATAGTGAACTAGTAACCTAGGATATACAGAAATGAGTAAATGACGTAAAAATCCACTTTCGGGGTCCACTTGGTGTGTGCTTGGGCTGAGCATTGAAGCTTTCATGTGTAGAGACTTTTTCTAGAGTTAAACGCCAGCTTTTGTGCCAGTTTGGGCATTTAACTCCAACTTTTGTGCCAGTTCCGGCGTTAAACGCCGGGAATTCTGAAGCTGATTTGCAACGCCGGTTTGAGCCATCAAATCTCGGGCAAAGTATGGACTATTAAACATTGCGGGAAAGCCCAGTATGTGTACTTTCCAACACAATTGAGAGCGCTCCAATTGGGCTTTTGTAGCTCCTGAAAATCCACTTCGAGTGCAGGGAGGTTAGAATCCAACAGCATCTGCAGTCCTTTTTCAGCCCCTGAATCAGATTTTTGCTCAGGTCCCTCAATTTCAGCCAGAAATTACCTGAAATCACAGAAAAATACACAAACTCTTAGTAAAGCCCAGAAAAGTGAATTTAAATAAAAACTAATAAAAACATACTAAAAAATAAACTAAAACGTACTAAAAACACACTAAAAATAGTGCCAAAAAGCGTATAAATTATCCGCTCATCACATGCTATTTGATAGAATAAGTGTAGGTTTATATGATGAAATCCATGCAATTCTAACAAAAAAATTATCATAAAATATGGACTTATCAATTATACCACTAGTACACGGTTTGCTAGAAATGGATTGTCAACTTAGGAATATTCATGGTTTGAAGAGTAAAAGAGAGATGGTTTGGTTAGTGGTTGGAAACACCATTCTAGGTTCATTATGGTTGGAAGCTCAAAGTTTAGGAGCATGGCTTGTTATGCTACTTAGTTGATAGGAGCTAGGAATATGTTTGGATGCCTGTATGAGAATTATAAGGTAGTACACCACCCGAATGGAATTATGATGATCAACTTGAAGACGGGTGTGAAAACAAGATTTGGGATCCCGGATTATAAGAGGAGGATCAATTTTGGGAGTTCTGAGTTTGTGAAGAACTTCACCAAGATTTGGTGCACTTGGTTGGACTGCTTGGTTTGGTGCTAGAACTTGAAAATTTTTGAAAAAATAAAGCACCTAGCCACGCGTATGCATCACCCACGCGTATGTGTGACCCAAGACTCCAACCACCCACGCGTATGCGTCACTCCCAAAAACCACCATGTGAAACTGATGCGGGGAGGGTGCTGCGGCATGGGTGCCAATGAGATAGTTGTGCGGGAAGGGTGCGGACACTGTGCATTTAGCACGATTTTGTCTTGTGCGTATGCGTGACGCACGCGTACGCGTCGTGCCCTATTTCCCAATTCTGTGCCTACGCAACATCGACGCGTATGCGTCGCATCAATTCCTTCCACCACACGCTTAGCGTCACCCACGCGTACGCGTGGGCATCCCTGTCTCATATACTTCTTTTCCTCTCTTTTTTGCATTTCTTTCCTTCTCTCTCCTCTTCTTTTCTTTCCATCCTTCAACCATCATCTAGCACCACCATTGACCATAATCTTCTTTAGTTAATGAGTTAGTTAGATAGTTATTTAGTTAGTTAGTTTAATTTTCTATTTAATTTTCTGTTTTAGTGTCTAAGTGTTAGATTATTGATTTGATTTGCTATTTCTTGATGATAAAATTATTCATTGTTGGATTTCTTTTATTGAGGTTGTAATTTGTTTCTTGGTATTAAATTTTTCTTATTTAATTTTGTGCATGCCAAGTACTCACAACATTGCCTTCAAGCTTTATAAATCTTTTGAATTGCGTGTTGTAGCTAGCCACCATGTGATTTGAATTCACTATCTGTTGTTAAGCAATTATATATAATCAATGCATTTTTTTGTTAGGTGATGCTTGTTTATTATTTAATTTTATTTACATCATCTATTTCATACATTGAGATTTTGGAATTGTGAAATTGGATCGTAAGCTTACCTAAATTGCATATTTTTGAGCTTTTCAAGCATTGTGGACCATGCTTGCTATGTGATTGATTTTCACTTCTATCTCTCTTTTCCTAAATTATATAGCACCCATGTCTTCCACCATGTATGTCAACTAGGTTTTGCAAACAAAATTCAAAGTGTGTCATTAATTGATGTGTAAGTTTCATATTTCATTTTGTTCATTAAATTTCCTTGCACATCAATCTATGTCCATCCACTCATCCATTTCACAATTGCTTGATAATTTGCTTGATTACTTTCATGCTTCTTTATTGCTTATGTGTTTGTCTTAACCTACAAGTTTTCTTTGAAGTATTTCAAACACATTAGAATGAGTGAAGTGTATGCTTCCTTTTGTGTACTTGTGACATAGCTTTTAATACCAGTGTGTGTGTTCTAAACCGCATGAAACTTAGAACTCACACACTTTTTTTCCTTAATGTGACACCAATTCACTCACTTCATTCTAGTGATTCTTATCTCATTCCAACAATCTACGCTTCCTTGCTTTTGCATTTTCTCATCTTACGGTGTTATTTTCTATTTTTCATGGGTGAGTCATCATAAGTAAAAATGGAAGCAGGAAAAAGAATGATGTGTGGAAAACGATCCAACACAAAACTCACCGGCAAGTGTACCGGATCGCATCAAGTAATAAAAACTCACGGGAGTGAGGTCGATCCCACAGGGATTGAAGGATTGAGCAATTTTAGTTTAGTGGTTGATTTAGTCAAGCGAATCAAGTATTGGTTGAGTGGTTTATCTTTAACAGAAGCTAAATTGCTTGGAATGTAAAGGGAGAGGGGAGAATTGCAATAAACTAAAGAATAGGAAAGTAAAAGATGCTGAATCTTAAAGGACAAGAAATTAAATGACTGAAACTTAAAGTGCAAGAAATGTAAATTGCAGTAACTTAAAGTGCAAGAAATATAAATTGCTTGAATGGAAAAAGGAGTTGAGGATTGAGAATTCAGAAATTCAGCAAAGGAAAGTAAATTGCAACAATTAAATAAGCAGAAATTGAATTAGAAACAACTAGAATTCAAACAGAAATGGGAATTAACTTGAATCAGAGGTTCACAGAAGAACCAACAAGGAAAATGGGATCTCAGGACTCAAGAGACTAGATAGCAAAGTCTAGATCTCAATTGCCTTCCCAGATCCAAGTTCACAAAGCAATTAACCAGAAATTGAAGAAGAAGCAGTAAAGGAATTGTGATTAAACTCAATTATGCAGAAGAGGAATTAAAGAGATTTTGAATGGAGATTGAGACAGAATTTCCTCAATTCTTCACACCCAAAACTCAAACAAGAAAAATAAAAGTGCTCAAGCAAGAACGAGGAAGAAGAGAGATCAATTCTCCTCCCCAATTCTCTGAAATCTCAGTGAAGTCTCCAAGAGAAAGTTCAAAAGCTCAAAATAAAAGTAAAGGTTCAAAGGAAAATTCAAAGTTCAAAAGTAAAAGTAAAAGGTCCTAATTACATCAAACTAGCTCCTATTTATACACTTTCTATTCTTGGATCTTAGGATTTGGATGGGCTTTTGATTTGGTGAAGGAATGAATTTTATTGGATTTTTAATCCAATTTTAGCCCATGAAGGATTGCTTCCAGGAGGCTGCCCTGCCCTTGTGGAGGGCAGGGCAGGATTTGATGCGTGCGGCCTTGGTGCGAGCGTGGTGTGCGAGCTTGGTGCGCAGGATGCTGCCCTGCCCTCGCGGAGGGCAGGGCAGAAATTTCTGGTGCCCCATTTTGGTGCCTGTGCATGCTGCTGGTGCTGCCGAGTGATGCCTTGGTGCGCCAGTTTGGTCCGCTGGCCGTGCCACAACAAAATGCTGCCCTGCCCTCGCGGAGGGCAGGGCAGTGTTTCCAAATTGAAGTCCCGTGTTCGAGACTTGGCCGATGCACACGCTACTATTTTTCCTCGGATTTCTTGGCACCATAATGAGGCCTAGTTCCTTGCTTTCTCCTTGTGCCGTGTTCGACTCTTGTGGCAAGCATTGGTAGGCTTTTTCCTTTGATTTATTTTCCATGAAGGCCCGATACTGCCCTTGTGGAGGGCAGGGCAAGGTTTTGATCTTCTTTGATCCAAGGCACAATTTTGTGCTCTACCCTTGTCGTGGGCAAGGCAGAGTTGCCTCTCAAGCCTTGTTTCCTTATGTTGCCCTCCTAGAGGGCAGTGTGCCCTTGTGGAGGGCAATACTTGCACTCCTCCTTTATGCGCCACGCCTTTTTCTCCTTGGGTCACGCTTTCTTAAGCCACGCTTTCTCTTTTCTTCTTTTCTTCACCTACAATCAACCAAAACAACCACTCAAAGTATCACTAAATTCACAAGGCTTATAAATCAATTAAAATTCAATTAAATTTAGCTTAAACCTCATGAGTTAGCATCAATTTAATGGTAGTTGCTTGATCTAAAGAAGTTATGCATTTTCACTCCAAATCACTTACTTAGGATGCAAGAAAGTGCATAAAGATTAATAAAACAAGTGAAATTAGCTTGAAAAATGGGTATATGATGACTTGTCATCACAACACCAAACTTAAATCTTGCTTGTCCCCAAGCAAGCATCAAAACTAAGAGAAATTGAAATGAATAAGAAAAGAACACATATCCTTATTAGGCATATAGCAGAACTTGATTTATGGAGTCTTTATGCAGACAATGATAACTCAATTATTGTTGCTGTTACATAATATACATCTTTCCTCAAAGGCTTGCTAAACTTGCTGTTATAAGACTTACTTTTTAATTACTCCCTTGCTAACTTTTCTTTCTTATAATGCTTTAACAAGCTTATTATTCTTTTGGAGGTTTGGTGTCTAATGTTGCAGTAATAGCCTTTGGCTTTATTTTTTTGTTTTCTTTTCTTTTACTCAACATCCTTCCACCACAGACACATGGCTCACTATTTCTTCCTAGGATCATTGATGCCCAGCATCTCTTTGGATAACTAAATGTTCTGTATCTAAGTTGCTCTTTATTGTGGACTTTCAATTGGCCATCCCAAATCAGTTGATCTAAGTGACCGGGTTTTAAAATACCCCTTAGAATTTACTTATCCAAGCATATCTTAGTACAAGAACACCACAGGCATATGTCCTAGGGTCCAAGCTATTGGTGTCCAACCTTTATTCTTTGTTTTTCTTGCCACTTTGGCCTTTTCTTCTTCCTTTTCTTTCTGTTTTTGTTCCCAAGGACTTTTTTCTTTATTGATAAGAATCTTTATAACAGCAAGCTAACTCACAATTAAATGAAAATGATACTATGCAGCAATTATTTCATGAGTTATGCATTTAATCAAACACATATACCACCATTAACTTCTATTCTACTTATGCAACATTGGATATTTACTTTCTAATTCAAACAATTCTCTTTTATTCAAGCATGTGGGAAACAAAACAAAATTTAGCTAACTGATGGATAACAAGCAACATGCAGATTTAGCATTCTTAACAAACAATTCCACTTGCAACTAGTTATGCACTTTAGCAGGACATACAATGGTTTCTAAATTCAAAACATTTCACAGCAGCAAGGATTAAGTTTAGATACAACCTTTGAAGTTGCAGCTCTTTGATTCTTCCTTCTGTTGTGTTCTCTTTGAGTTAAGATGCATACTATCTTTAATTGTTGACTCATGTCCTGCATGATTCTCAAAGTTGCTTGCTTCTCAAGCCCTTAATTGTATGGTTAGTATGCATAAGTTGAGTGTGGCTCTTGGTTTTATTTAGGTGTGAGAACACCAAACTTAATTGTTTGCCACTGCTTCTGATGCAACAATTTAACCATATGTGAAACCTTGTGTCCTTGCTAAAGGTTAATGAAATTAAAGCTAGAAAGAAGTTAAACAGTTGAATAATATGTTTGGTTGCTTGGAGCTAGCATCATGCAAGAGGTGAGAATGTGTTTTTAAATGATATTTTTTATTTGATTTTTTTTTTGTGGAACACCAAACTTAGAATCTTTCATTCTCTCTTAATTGTTTTGGTGTGCAACACCAAACTTAGCTCCTTGCAATCCATACCAATTATTCAACATTTTTATTGAAACAGCTGTGAGAAGAAAACTACCTCAGGTTGGGTTGCCTCCCAACAAGCGCTCTTTTATTGTCACTAGCTTGACATCTTCTGTTTTTACTTCAAGGAGGATTTAGGTTCTGAACCTCTTTTTCCTTGTCCCATTGTCCTCCTATGTATAGTTTTGCTCTGTGACCATTTGCTGTAAACCGACCCTTTGTTGCTTCATCTAGCAATTCAATACTCCCATAAGGAAAGACCTTAGTTACCAAATACGGACCAGTCCACTTAGACTTAAGCTTGCCAGGGAATATCTTGAGTCGTGAGTTGTACAAGAGTACTTGTTGTCCAGGTTTGAATTCTTTCTTCAAAATCTTCCTGTCATGCCATCTCTTGGATTTTTCCTTGTATATCTTGGTATTTTCATAAGCTTCTAGCCTAAACTCATCCAGCTCATTTAGCTGCAACAACCTTTTCTCTCCTGCTGCTTCAGAATCAAGGTTTAAAAGTTTAGTAGCCCAAAAGGCTTTGTGTTCAAGCTCTACAGGGAGATGACAAGATTTGCCATATAACAGCTGAAAGGGGGACTTCCCCATGGGAGTTTTGAAAGCTATTCTGTACGCCCAAAGTGCATCTTCCAACTTCCTAGCCCAATCCTTTCTTGTGCTACCTACTGTTTTCTCTAGGATTTTCTTCAATTCTCTGTTTGCTAATTCAGCCTGCCCATTATTCTGAGGATGATATGGTGTGGCCACTTTATGAATAACTCCATATTTATGAAGAAGTTTCTCCATTTGTTTGTTACAAAAATGACCACCACCATCACTGATAAGACCCTTGGGTACTCCATATCTAGTGAAGATGTGCTTCTTTAGGAATTGAAGGACAATTTGTGCATCACAGGTAGTTGTGGCTATGGCTTCCACCCACTTTGAAACATACTCCACTGCTACCAAGATATATTTGAAAGAATAAGAAGGGGGAAAGGGTCCCATGAAATCAATGCCCCATAGATCAAACAATTCTACTTCCAAAATGAAGTTCTGCGGCATCTCATTCCTTCTTGTCAATCCTCCTGCTCTCTGGCATTCATTACATTGGTGGACAAACTCTCTGGCATCTTTGAAGATGGTTGGCCAATAAAAACCACTTTGCAATATCTTTGCAGCTGTTCTTTCCGGACCAAAATATCCACCATAAGCTGAGCCATGGCAATGCCATAATATATCTCTTATTTCACTCTCAGGGACACATCTTCTAATTATTCCATCAGAACATCTTTTGAATAGGTAAGGTTCATCCCACAAGAACTTCCTTGCTTCATTGATTAGCTTCTTCACTTGTTGCTTAGTGAATTCTTGAGGTATCTTCCTCCCCACTTTGTAGTTTGCTATATCAGCGAACCATGGTGTTTTTTGGATCAGCAGAAGATGTTCATCTGGGAAGCTTTCATTCACAGGTTGCGACGCTTCTTGAATTGTTTCTTGTGGCAACCTTGACAAATGGTCAGCAACTCGGTTCTCAGTGCCTTTCCTGTCCCTTACCTCAATGTCAAACTCCTGTAGAAGTAGTATCCACCTGATAAGTCTTGGTTTAGCATCCTGCTTTGACATCAAATACTTGAGGGCAGCATGGTCAGTATAAACCACAATTTTAGATCCTATCAAGTATGACCTAAACTTATCAAACGCATAAACTACAGCTAACAATTCCTTCTCTATTGTGGTGTAATTTTTTTGAGCCTCATTCAACACCTTACTTGCATAATATATGACATGATGCAAGTTTCCCTTTTTTTGTCCAAGCACAGCACCAATTGCAATATCACTCGCATCACACATGAGTTCAAAGGGTAATTCCCAATCCGGGGGTGTGATAATTAGTGCTGTTGTGAGTTTATGTTTTAAAGTTTCAAAAGCATGCCGGCAATTTTCATCAAAAACAAAAGGGGTTATCAATCATTAATAGATTACTCAAAGGTTTAGCTATTTTAGAAAAATCCTTGATAAACCTTCTATAAAAATCCTGCATGTCCCAAGAAACTTCTAACAGATTTCACATTAATTGGTGGGGGAAGCTTCTCTATAATTTCCACCTTTGCCTTATCAACCTCTATTCCTTTTCTTGAAACTTTGTGACCAAGAACAATCCCCTCAGGCACCATGAAATGGCACTTTTCCCAGTTTAAAACCAAATTGGTTTCTTGGCACCGTTTCAAAACAAGAGTTAGATGTTTCAGGCAAGAGTTGAAATTGTCACCAAAAACAGAAAAGTCATCCATGAAAACCTCTAAAGACTTTTTGACCATATCTGAAAAAATGGAGAGCATACACCTTTGAAAAGTGGCTGGGGCATTGCATAGTCCAAATGGCATTCTTCTATAAGCAAAAACTCCAAATGGACAAGTGAATGAAGTCTTTTCTTGGTCCTTTGGATCTACCACTATCTGATTATACCCAGAATAGCCATCCAGGAAGCAGTAGTATGCATGGCCGGCTAATCTTTCAAGCATCTGATCAATGAAAAGAAGTGGGAAATGATCTTTGCGTGTGGCATCATTCAACCTCCTATAATCAATACACATTCTCCATCCTGTCACAGTTCTTGTTGGAATGAGATCATTCTTCTCATTAACAATGACTGTCATTCCTCCCTTCTTTGGTACCACTTGGACTGGGCTTATCCATGGACTATCAGAGATAGGATATATTATCCCTGCATTCCATAATTTTATTACTTCTTTTTGGACAACTTCCTTCATCGCCGGATTTAACCTTCTCTGAGGTTGAACTACTGCTTTGAAATTGTCCTCCAAGAGGATTTTATGCATACATATTGCTGGGCTAATGCCTTTCAGATCATCGATGGTCCATCCTAAAGCATCCTTGTGAGCTCTAAGTACATCAAGAAGCTCTCCTTCTTCTTTTTTTGTCAGGGATGAGTTGATGATCACTGGGAAGCTCTCTGATGTGCCTAGGAATGCATATTTGAGATGAGTAGGTAATGGCTTCAGTTCTTGTTTATGCACCTCTTTCTTCTTGCTTGGGTTCTCCTCCTTGTCAATAGAGATCTCAGCTGCGTGTTCCTTTGCTGTCTCTTGATTAATTTCTCCTTCTTGCTCATGCTGATTAGTGTCTAATATTTCTTCCATCAGGCTTTCTATCATATCCACCCTCAAGTAATCTTCTTGCTCAGGAATGTGTTGCATTGACTTGAAAATATTTATGATCATTTGCTCATTGTGTACTCTGAAGATCATTTCTCCTTTCTCCACATCTATAATGGCTCTTGCAGTTGCTAGAAACGGTCTTCCCAAGATTATTGAATTGTTTCCTTCCTCGTCGGTGTCCAAAATCACAAAATCCGCAGGAAAGATAAACTTCCCAACATTTACTAACAGATTTTCCACAATTCTATTGGATG
This sequence comes from Arachis hypogaea, assembly GCF_003086295.3. NCBI lineage: Eukaryota > Viridiplantae > Streptophyta > Magnoliopsida > Fabales > Fabaceae > Arachis > Arachis hypogaea. The sequence goes on from NC_092044.1 coordinate 68,687,895, forward strand.
TCTTGATTGATCTATCTGCCATGATTAGTGACATCCTGGTGGGTTTGAGTTCTTCTATAGCAAGCTTCCTCATCATGGACAGGGGCATTAAGTTGATGCTAGCTCCAAGATCACAGAGAGCTCTGTCCAAAGTTAAACTGCCTATGGTGCATGATACTACAAAGCTCCCTGGATCTTTGAGCTTTGGTGGGATTCCTTTTTGTAACACAGCGCTACATTCTTCACTGAGCATTACCGTCTCTTTTTCATTCCAGTCTCTTTTCTTATTGATGAGCTCCTTCAAAAACTTGGCATACAGAGGCATTTGCTCCAATGCCTCAGCTAAAGGTATGTTGATTTCCAGCTTTTTGAAAGTCTCTAGGAATTTAGAAAAGTGTTGGTCCTTAGTCTCCTTATGGAATCTTTGAGGATAAGGTAGTGGGGGTGTCAAGCTTTTCTCCCCTTGAAGTTGTCTTGGAATCGGTTCTCCCATGATCTGCTTTCCCTTCTTCAGATTTTGTGGTCTATTTTCTTTCTCTTGAGGTTGATTCTGAGAGTGATTGCTTGCTGTTGCATCTTCATCATTGGTTTCCTCTTTTTCAACTTGCTTCTTGTCACTTTCCTTGGGCTTCTTGGTGGCTTCTTCATCTTTCAGCAGTGTTTTTCCACTCCTCAACTCTATTGCCTTGCATTCCTCTTTTGGATTAGGAATGGTGTCACTTGGTAGTGAGTTTGATGGTTTTTAAATAGAAATTTGTTTGGAGATTTGCCCAATCTGCCTCTCTAGGTTCTTCATGGAAGCTTCTTGGTTCTTTGTTGTCAATTCTTAGTTCTTCATCATCTTTTCTATGAGCATCTCTAGATTAGTGATCCTCTGAGAGTCTTGTGAGATTGGTTGGTTTTGGGGTGTTGATGGATGGTGATAGGTGTTTTGATTAGTTGGGTGGTTATTTGGTGGATAATGGTTAGAGTTGGGATATGTATTTTGTGGTTTTCTGTATGAGTTTTATGTAGCAGTTGGTTGGTTGTTGTGGTTTGTGTTTTTCCAATTGTTTTTAGTTGAGTTCCTTTGCCATGGCTGCTGAATTTGATTGTGGTTGTCTCCCCATCTGAGGTTGGGATGGTTCTTCCAAGAAGGATTGTAAGTATCTCCATAGACTTCATTAGCTCCAGGATTTTGGTTGTGCATGTATTGGACTTGCTCTTGCTGTTGCTCTTCTTGAATTTCTTCATTTTGCCCCCAAGGAGTTGATGGTTGGCTTGTGGCACTCACTGATGCAACTTGCAGGCCATCAATCCTTTTGGCCATTTGCTCAAATTGTTGTTGAATCTGCTGCTGCATCATTTTGTTTTGAGCTAAGATTGAATCCACTCCTTCCAACTCCATTACTCCTCTCCTTTGTGATGGTTGGCGTTGCCTTTGGTGAGCAAAGAAATATTGGTTGTTAGCCACCATATCAATGAGATTTTGAGCTTCCTCTGTAGTTTTCATGAGTTGTAATGAGCCTCCGGCTGAATGATCAAGTGCTTCTTGAGCCTTAAGAGTGAGTCCCTCATAGAAGTTCTACAGCTTGTCCCACTCAGTGAACATCTCTGGTGGACATTTCCTCAATAGTGCCTTATATCTTTCCCATGCTTCATATAAATTTTCAGCCTCCATTTGAGTGAATGTCTGCACCTCAGTCTTCAATCTTATGATCCTTTGAGGGGGATAAAATTTGGCAAGGAACTTGCTTACCAAGTCATCCCACGTGTTGATGCTCTCCTTTGGAAATGTCTCTAGCCATTGAGTGGCTTTGTCTCTGAGAGAAAATGGAAAGAGCAGCAACTTGTAGCTGTCACGAGGCACACCATTGGTTTTCACAGTATCACAAATCCTCAAGAACGTGGATAAGTGTTGATTTGGGTCCTCCAATGGTCCTCCTCCAAAAGAACAGTTGTTTTGAACCAAAGTGATGAGTTGTGGCTTTAGTTCAAAATTGTTTGCATTGACATTAGGAGTAAGAATGCTACTTCCACAGTGTCTAGCATTTGCAAATGTGTATGAAGCCAGGACCCTTCTTTGTTGTGGGTTATTGTTGGCCCCTCCTCCTGGTTGATTGAGATTTGATGGATCTCCTTCCATCTCTTGGAATTCCTCCTCAGATTCTTCCTCTCCAATAACGTTCTTTCCTCTTTCAGCTCTTCTTATTCTTCGAAGAGTTCTTTGGTCAATTTCAGAGAGGACAGGGGAAGATCTTCCTGTACCTGACATACAAACACACAACAATAAACACACAGATCAAGAAAACCAATGAAACTTTAATCTATAGCTAGAATGAAGTTTTAGTTAGTTTAAGCAAAAATTCAAACAGTTAGTGTGTTAGCCAAAATTAAAAACAACAGAAAAGAAAAAGTGTTTGATCTAGATCTCCACTTCACTTAATCATTGTCAATCTATTTCAATCCCCGGCAACGGCGCCAAAAACTTGATGTGTGGAAAACGATCCAACACAAAACTCACCGGCAAGTGTACCCGATCGCATCAAGTAATAAAAACTCACGGGAGTGAGGTCGATCCCACAGGGATTGAAGGATTGAGCAATTTTAGTTTAGTGGTTGATTTAGTCAAGCGAATCAAGTATTGGTTGAGTGGTTTATCTTTTACAGAAGCTAAATTGCTTGGAATGTAAAGGGAGAGGGGAGAATTGCAATAAACTAAAGAACAGGAAAGTAAAAGATGCTGAATCTTAAAGGACAAGAAATTAAATGACTGAAACTTAAAGTGCAAGAAATGTAAATTGCAGTAACTTAAAGTGCAAGAAATATGAATTGCTTGAATGGAAAAGGGAGTTGAGGATTGAGAATTCAGAAATTCAGCAAAGGAAAGTAAATTGCAACAATTAAATAAGCAGAAATTGAATTAGAAACAACTAGAATTCAAACAGAAATGGGAATTAACTTGAATCAGAGGTTCACAGAAGAACCAACAAGGAAAATGGGATCTCAGGACTCAAGAGACTAGATAGCAAAGTCTAGATCTCAATTGCCTTCCCAGATCCAAGTTCACAAAGCAATTAACCAGAAATTGAAGAAGAAGCAGTAAAGGAATTGTGATTAAACTCAATTATGCAGAAGAGGAATTAAAGAGATTTTGAATGGAGATTGAGACGGAATTTCCTCAATTCTTCACACCCAAAACTCAAACAAGAAAAATAAAAGTGCTCAAGCAAGAACGAGGAAGAAGAGAGATCAATTCTCCTCTCCAATTCTCTGAAATCTCAGTGAAGTCTCCAAGAGAAAGTTCAAAAGCTCAAAATAAAAGTAAAGGTTCAAAGGAAAATTCAAAGTTCAAAAGTAAAAGTAAAAGGTCCTAATTACATCAAACTAGCTCCTATTTATACACTTTCTATTCTTGGATCTTAGGATTTGGATGGGCTTTTGATTTGGTGAAGGAATGAATTTTATTGGATTTTTAATCCAATTTTAGCCCATGAAGGATTGCTTCCAGGAGGCTGCCCTGCCCTTGTGGAGGGCAGGGCAGGATTTGATGCGTGCGGCCTTGGTGCGAGCGTGGTGTGCGAGCTTGGTGCGCAGGATGCTGCCCTGCCCTCGCAGAGGGCAGGGCAGAAATTTCTGGTGCCCCATTTTGGTGCCTGTGCATGCTGCTGGTGCTGCCGAGTGATGCCTTGGTGCGCCAGTTTGGTCCGCTGGCCGTGCCACAACAAAATGCTGCCCTGCCCTCGCGGAGGGCAGGGCAGTGTTTCCAAATTGAAGTCCCGTGTTCGAGACTTGGCCGATGCACACGCTACTATTTTTCGTCGGCTTTCTTGGCACCATAATAAGGCCTAGTTCCTTGCTTTCTCCTTGTGCCGTGTTCGACTCTTGTGGCAAGCATTGGTAGGCTTTTTCCTTTGATTTATTTTCCATGAAGGCCTGATACTGCCCTTGTGGAGGGCAGGGCAAGGTTTTGCTCTTTTTTGATCCAAGGCAAATTTTGTGCTCTGCCCTTGTCGTGGGCAGGGCAGAGTTGCCTCTCAAGCCTTGTTTCCTTATGTTGCCCTCCTAGAGGGCAGTGTGCCCTTGTGGAGGGCAATACTTGCACTCCTCCTTTATGCGCCACGCCTTTTTCTCCTTGGGTCACGCTTTCTTAAGCCACGCTTTCTCTTTTCTTCTTTTCTTCACCTACAATCAACCAAAACAACCACTCAAAGTATCACTAAATTCACAAGGCTTATAAATCAATTAAAATTCAATTAAATTTAGCTTAAACCTCATGAGTTAGCATCAATTTAATGGTAGTTGCTTGATCTTAAGAAGTTATGCATTTTCACTCCAAATCACTTACTTAGGATGCAAGAAAGTGCATAAAGATTAATAAAACAAGTGAAATTAGCTTGAAAAATGGGTATATGATGACTTGTCATCAAAGAACACGCAGCAGCCGATTGATCCACCAGCTGAAGGTGGCAATCCGCATAGTCGTCGTACCCCCTTGCTCATCTTTGAATGCACCGAGGACGGTGCAACCTTTTAAGTGTGGGGACGTCGTCCGACCAAGCGGCCATTTTTGGGTGACAAATTTCTAATCCCAACATTTTTCACATTTTAATTTTTTCTGTTATTATCTCGGTCTTTTAGAATTTTTAGTTGCATTTTCCTAGTATGCATATATATAATAATCTTAGTCAAAATAATGAAATTTTTCAAGAAATTTATCTATAGGGCACCCCAATTGATTTGAAAAAGAAAACAATTTCATTGAAACTTGCTTGATTTATATATTGTGGAACATGTTTTTGAGCTAAGAACACACAACCATATGAGACTTTGAGCCTAAATGTATGGTTGCATCATATAACCATTATTTTCCTTCTTGTGTGTATAATCTCTTTCTATGATCGTAATCTTTGATTTGTTTGATTCTTTATGTCCATTATTCTATGTATGAATGTATTTATATGATTGAGGCCTTCATTTCATTAGCTCCCTTATCCAAATGGCCTTACCCTTTTATCCACCTTTGTTAGCCAATTTTGAGCCTATGTTAAATCCCTTTTGTTCTTTAGTTTAGCACATTACTAGCCTTAAAGCGGAAAACAATAAATGTCCTTCATTTGGATCATTGATTAGCTTAGGCTAGTGAGAGTGTGTATCATCTAAGTGTGGGAAAATTTGAGAATATTGGCTTGGATAAAAGTGTGTTTTTATATTTTTGTTGAGATTGACGAATTGATTTCTGTCGGTAAAGAATTTTATAAAAATAAACGTGTTGTAAGTATACTTTCTAAACCAACAGAGAATCCTTTCGTACAAAAGTTTTGTTTGTCACTTAAGCAAACCCAATAAAATTGATAACCGAAGTATTTAAACCTCGGGTTGACTTCTCAAGGAATTGCAGGGAGGTGTTATTATTATTGGTTATGGAAAAATGTATCTTTTTTTGCGATTTTTAAGTAGGTTGAACAAGAAAAGTAAATTGCAAGAAATTAAATTAATAACTAATAAAGCTCTTGGCAAGGTATGAGAATTAGAAGTCCTATCCTAGTTATCCTTATAAATTGTGATGAGAATTGGCTTTTGCTCCCACTTGGTCAACCTCTAACTATGAAGGTATGTTAAGTGGATAAATCAATTTGATTCCTCAAGTCCTAGTCAATTCCTAAGAAAAGACTAGAGCTAGGGGAATTCAAACCAATCAGCAAAGAATTACAATTTTCAATCATCAGCTGAGTTTGATTACTCAAGAGTCTCTAATTACTCAACCAAAGCTAAGAGTGTAAAAAGCTAAATTAAAATCATAAATATCTGAAATACCTCAAATTATATTAAATAGAAAGTTAGATTGAACATAGGAATCCATAAACCAAATTGGCAACATCAAGCAATCAACTAAAGTAATAGAATAAATAAAAGTAGAAGAAAACATAAAGTAAAGTAAAGGAATATTAAACCTAGAAATGAAAAGACGAAGAAATCCTAATCCTAAATCCTAATCCTAATCCTAAGAGAGAGGAGAGAGCCTCTCTCCCTAAAAATTACATCTAAAACCTAAATTTGTGAATATGAATGCTGTGTTAAGTATGCATTGAGCCTCTGCATGTTCCCTGGCTTTAATCTATGTTTCTGGGCCGAAAACTGGGTCAAAACATGGCCCGAAATCGCCCCCAGCATTTTGTGAATTCTGCAGGTAGCGCATGTCATGCGTACTAATAAACCACTATTTTATGGTTTATCTTATGCTCAATTGAGTGCATTTTATCAATCTTTCATACACTTATTCATACTAATTGCATGAGTTTACGTTTTCCGTCCGGATTTTGTGCTATGATTGAAAACATGCTTCTTTGGCCTATTATTTGCTAAAATTAATCCTCTCTTATTACTATTAGATGCTGTGATATGAGTGTTAAGTAATTTTAGGGATTACAGGGCATGAATGGCTCAGAGGATGGAAAGGAAGCATGCAAAAGTGGAAGGAATACAAGAAGTTGAAGAAATTACTAAGCTGTCTAGCCTGACCTCTTCATACTCAAACGGTCATAACATGAGCTACAGAGGTCCAAATGATGTGGTTCCAGTTGCGTTGGAAAGCTAACATCCGGAGCTTCGCAGCGAAATATAATTTCCCATAGCTGCTCCGAATTTAGGTGACGCGGACACGTGGATGACGCGCACGCGTCGCATCTACAAATTACAATCCACGCAAACGCGTGGACAACGCCTCCGCGTCACTTTTCCGCAACTTGCACGTACCAGATTTTGAATTCAGCGATTTCTAGGCTATTTCTGACCCAGTTTTCAGCCCAGAAAGTACATATTAGAGGCTATAAAGTGGTGAAATCCATTCATTCAACATATATTTCATACAACAATCATTCATTCATACATAGTTTTAGGATTAGCTGTAGTTGTTAGAGAGAGAGGTTCTCTCCTCTCTCTTAGGATTAGGATTAGGATTCCTTTTACTTTATATTTCTCTTTTACTTCCAAATGCTTTAATGCTTGTATTACTTATGTTGCTTATTTGGCTTATGAACTTTTTCATGTTAGGATTTTCTTAATTAATATAAATTGAGGTATTTCAGACTCATGATTGCTTTTCCTTATTTATAGCTTAGATTATTTACTATTGGCTTTGGTTGATTAATTGGTGACTTTTGAGTTATCAAACTCATCGTGATTGATAATTGTTATTCTTGCTGATTAATTTAGATTCCTATAACTCTAGTCTTTCCTTAAGGAGTTGATTAGAACTTTAGGTGTTAAATTAATTTATCCACTTAACATACCTTCATAGTTAGAGGTTGACTTAGTGGTAGCAGAAATATAATTCTCATCACCATTGATAAGGATAACTTGGATAGGACTTCCAGTTTTCATACCTTACCAAGAGTTTTATTAGTTATTAATTTATTAATTCCTGCAATTTATTTCTCTTGTTCAAAACCTTTTCAAAACCCAAAACCTTATTTTCTATAATCAATAATAAAACACACCTCCCTGCAATTCCTTGAGAAGACGACCCGAGGTTTGAATACTTCGGTTTATAAATTTTATTGGGTTTGTTACTTGTGACAACCAAAACATTTGTAAGAAACGTTGATTGCTTGGTTTAGAAACTATACTTGCAACGAGAATTTATTATAACTTCTAAACCATCAATATTCAGTTCTTCAAAATGGCGCCGTTGCCGGGGAATTTCAAACGTGTGCCTTATTATTGGTTATTGTAAATATTTTTCAAAAAAAATTTCAGATTTTTTATTTTAAAATTTTTATCTTATCTTATCTTATTTCAAAATCAAATTTCAAATTTCAAATATTTTCTTTAAATCATATATTTTTTTAAAAAAATATTATCTTATCTCTTTTTTCAAAAATTATATCTTTTTCAAAATCTTATCTTATCCTTTTTCAAAAATTATATATTTTTCAAAATATTTTCTTTTTGTTATATTTTTTCTACTACTATGAACTCTCACCCCTTTGGCTATGAGTCTGGTTACAACTATGTTACAGGAAGAGGAGATTACAATGAGAATATGCACCAAGGATGGAACAATCAAAGATGGGAGGAGCCAAGAGGATCTGATCAACCCTTTAGGCAACAACACCTTCCAAGATATCATGGACAAAGACCACTCTGCAATGCATACCAGAATGATAGATATGGTGGACCCCCTTGTAGTTACCAACAAGCCCCATCATATGCCAATGAACCACCTCCTCAACATGGCTTTGAACCATCACACTCACAAGCCCCTTTCTACCATTCACCTCCAGATAACCCTAATCCTTATCCACCACACCAACCACCATATGAACCATACCCAGAACCACCACCTCAATATTCACCATCTCCATATCCTTATGAAAAAGAACCACCTCCATATTATGGACCTGTTTTCCAAAAAAATGAAACCTCCTATCCATCCTAAACCTCTATGGACAGCACACTTGCCTCTATCACTAGCACTAGTCTCACCTATACTCTTCAAGCACTTATATCCCGCATAGACCAACCCTCTACCCCCAATATTCAACCTTCAAGCTCCAATGCACTTCCATCTCAACCACATAATGATCTACCCATCCCATCACTACCATCCACGGAAGAGCACCCACATCCATCAACCCAAGAGCAACATGATCCCAATGATACTATTGACATTGAACAAGAGAGAGAGGATCATCTTCGCGAATTCATACTTCATAAGGAGCTAGAGGAGGCACTAAAGGTGAAGGCAGTAGAGACCTTTGTAGATGAAGGAGTATTTGAAGGGAGTTATCATAGAAAAGAAGCCATCAAGGAGGAATACGATTTCATACTTAAACACCTGGATCAAGCGATAAATCGATTGCCTTTCTGACGTTCAGACATTCAAGGAACCCCATGGCTTCATATGCAGAATCTAATGAAGAACGTAGCATGAAGGAGACACGAGAACAGGTGGAGGAAGCTGGAATTATTGAAGAAGAATATGTGGTTCAAGATTTAGGAGATGTTGAACCTCCATGGGAAGGTCAAGATATAGAGCCTCCTTCAAAGACGTTTGAAACTGATGTTGAGGAAGGTGTATAACCTCCAAGGCATCTCATGATTGAAGACTTTGAATGGGATGATCAAGAGATGGATTCAATCATTGATAAATTCTTATCTACATTTGAATCCTCTCCCAGTGGACTTGACATGGAGATGAAAGAAGAAGAAGCACAGCCTCCCATGCCCTTGGTGAACAATGAAGAAGAGATTGAATTAGAAGAGATCTACCAAGAGGAAGAGGTTGATATTAAAGGAGATTGCAAAGAGGTGGACGTTGCCAAAGAAGAGCACAAGGGAGTGGAGCTTGCAAGATCATTAGAAACACCTCTCCCGAAGCCATCACCGTCCAATACAATGTTCAAGTGGGTAAAATTCTTATCTTTGACCTTTACTTTCCCACTTGAATATGGGCTTCTAGAGACGGATGGTCAACTTAGAGCTCTTTGTGGCATTAAGAGCAAGAAGAAGATGGTTAGTGGTTGGAGTTGTCAAGTAAGGTTCGACATGGTTGTATGCTCCAAGTTGACATGCAAAGTTTGGTGTAAAGCTCAACTGAATGGGTCTAGGAAGTTGTTTGACCACTTTAGTGAGAATTCTAAAGCTAAACCACCCAGATGGAATCATGATAATCAACTTGAAGACGGCTGTAGAAACAAGATTTGGGATACGGGAATATATGAGGATCAATTTTGGGAGCTCAAAGCTTGTGAAGAACTCCATCAAAGCTTGAGGAATTTACTTAGTATGGATAGAGCTTATTGGAAGACCAAGCATTGGTGGAAGTTTCAAGATGAGTTTAAGCACAAGCCACCATGACAAGGAGCTCGCCAAATGTCCAACCTAAGGACTATAACTAAAAGTGCTAGGTGGGAGACAACCCACAATGGTATAATCGTTCCTTTTTCAGTTTTAATTTTAGTCTGTTTTTGAGTTTTGATTGAACCTGTAATCATGCATAGCATTCATATTAAACATTACATTCTGCATACTACATTAAAAAAAAAACACATGCGACGCGACAGCGTTGCCGACGCGTCCGCGTCATATGTGCGTTGGGAAGAAAAGAAAATTGAACAGAGAGTCACGCGAAAGTGTGGCTGGAGGCATGCCTTTGGTACAAATTGATCCACGCGACCGCGTTGCTGACGCATCCGCGTCATGTGGGGAAAATGCCTCCCACGCGTCCGCGTCACCCACACGAACGCGTGCCCTAAAATTGACGTAAAATGGATGTATAGCCGAAAGTTGAGCCGGAATTGGGCTGGACTCGTGCTAGAAGCACAAGCCCTACCATGCAAACGCGTGCCCCACGCGTCCGCGTCGTTTTTCAAAATAGGACATCCACGCGATCGTGTCCCCCATGCAATCACGTCACCCAAAATTTTGGCAATATGCATATCAAACAGAGAGTTGTGCGTGCTCGAGGCTGCACTCACGCCAATCGCATAAATCAGCCCACGCGATCGCGTGACCCACGCGTCCACGTCACTCGATAATCATCACACACCGCGCGATGGCGTCACTCACGTGCTCGCGTCGCCTACGCCCCACAACTTATCCAGATCAGCGCCAATTATCTTATCTTTTCTTTTCTAATCCTAATTTCTTCTATCTTTTCTTCTTTCTTCTTCCTTTTCTTACTTTCTTCTTCTTCATCTCTTTAACTTCTCATACCTTTCCACTTCCAATCTATTTCATTCAATTTATTTGCATACTTTCATTCATTGCATTATTTTCATTGTTGTTGAAAATTAATTTGGGTCGTTATTTCTTATATTTTGCTTGTGGATTGTTAGGGAATTGTTTGGCAATTATATATTATTTTTTATATTATTTTTTTAAGGGTGCTTGCATGTTCAATTTAATACTCTCTATACCTTATTAAACATGCATACTAAGTGTTTGTGAAAAAGCCCGTATGGCATTGTGCATTCTTCATTATTCTATTCTTCTACTATAATGCCTGTTTTTCATAAAACCCCTTCCACTATTTTATTAATTGAATATAATTGTCAATACAAACATTATTGTTAGCTTCTCACGACTAATAATACATTAAGGCTTTTAATGCTTGATTTACGCTACTCATGCCTTTGCTAGCATGCCAATAAACATCTTGCATTTAATTGCCTCAATTTATCATGCTATGCTTCCATTGATGTCCTAATTTCATGGAATCGCGACCATGTGTTAACAACATTCTTCTTTATTTTGGCATGATTATTACTCGTACTGCCCTCTCCCTTGCTCTATCCCTTTGACTTCATGTCCCTTTCCTTTCTCCCTTTTTCAGGATGGCCACCAAAAAGGGTAAAGAGAAAGCCTCTAACAAGCCACCGGCAAAGAGCGGAACGACAGGAGCACCAGCTGAGGAACCACAACACTCGCCCACCTGCACAGCTTTGCATGCACCGAGGACGGTGCAATCTTTAAGTGTGGAGAGGTTGATACCGATCTCCACGGGTTAGTTAGTCCCTTCTCAACACCAATTTTTGTTTTTCATTGTTGCATTTGCATGTTTGTTTGATTTTGTGCATATATTATCATTACTTGGTTGAAGTAATATTTTCTTTTTCAAGAAACTTTTTATAGTATTTCACTAATTTAAATTAAAAACTTTTTGAAAAACTTGTTTGAAGAAATATTATTTTGGAACATGATTTAGGGCTCAAACACACAAAACCAGTGAGATTTTGAGCCTACTTGATCTTTGTCTTGCATGATTCTATATTTCCATTATTTAATGTATGCATACACTTATATGATTAAGGCCTTATTTCACAGAGCTTACATACCCATATGGCCTTACCCTTTTATTATCCTTTGCAAACCAATGTTGAGCCTATTATACCCCTTTGTTCTTTATTTTAGCTCATCACTAACTCTAAGTGGAAAACAATAATGTCCTTAATTTGAATCCTTGATTAGCTTAGACTAGTGAGAATGCTCATGAATTAAGTGTGGGAAAAGTGGGTTTGGAAACGTTTGGTTTGGGAATTGAGTATGTTAGACTTTCTGTGAAAATACGAAAAATGTTGAGAACATGTTTATGCATTCAATACCTTAATCATATGCATCAAAAAATTATTAAGAAAAGAAAAATAAAAAAAACAAAAAAAAGAGCAGAAAAATAAAAAGGGGACAAAATGCCCCAAGGTAAATGGTGATAGCAATGCACATGTACTGTACTCAAAACTTGGAATGCATAAATATGTAGTAAACGCAGTTAATGGGTAGTTATTGATTTTATATTATGATTACATGGATTGTCCTAAGTTAGGTGGAAAGTTTAAGTTAATTAAGGATTCAGATTTTTGTCCACTTGGCCAAATACAATCCTACCTTGACCCTAACCCCATTACAACCCTCAAAAGACCTCTTGATATGTGTATCTGTGCATTAATTTTTGTTGATTGTTAGATGAAGAGCAAGCTATAGAAAGCAAGATTAGTAGAGAATTGAGAGAATTAACCCTAGACACTTGAGAGTTAGAATGATATACACTACCAGTAAGGGTTCAGTGCTTAATTCTATGTTCTCTGCTTTCATAAGCTATCTTCTTCTTGCAAGTTATTTGTATTGTATTTTGTGGTTTGAATTAGTGAAATCCAGTTCATATTTGTTCTTGAAAGATTTATTTACTTTTTCACCAAGTAGGTAGAATCATTTTAGCATATAGTTGCATTCACATAGATAGGTTGCATTTCATACATTCTATCATTCCTCTTCACTCCCTTATAGCTTCTCTTGAGCTTAGCATGAGGACATGCTAATGTTTAAGTATGGGGAGGTTGATAAACCACTATTTTATGGTTTATCTTATGCTCAATTGAGTGGATTTTATCAATCTTTCATACACTTATTCATACTAATTGCATGAGTTTATGTTTTCCTTACAGATTTTGTGCTATGATTAAAAACATGCTTCTTTGGCCTATTACTTGCTAATATTAATCCTTTCTTATTACCATTAGATGCCGTGATATGTGTGTTAAGTGATTTCAGGGATTACAGGGCATGAATGGCTCAGAGGATGGAAAGGAAACATGCAAAAGTGGAAGGAATACAAGAAGTTGAAGAAATTGCTAAGCTGTCCAGCCTGACCTCTTCACACTTAAATGGTCAAAACATGAGCTACAGAGGTCTAAATGAAACGGTACCAGTTGCATTGAAAAGCTAACATCCGGGGCTTCGCAACGATATATAATTTGCCATAGCTGCCCCGAAGTTACGCGATGAGGATGCGTGGATGACGCGCATGCATCGCATCTGCGAATTACAATCCACACAAACGCGAGGACGACGCCTCCGCGTCACTTTTCCGTAACCTGCATGTACCAGATTTCGAATTCAGCGATTTTTGGGCTGTTTCTGACCCAGTTTTTGGCTCAAAAAGCACAGATTAGAGGCTATATAGTGGGGGAATCCATTCATTCAACATATACTTCATATAACAATCATTCATTCATAAATAGTTTTAGGATTAGATGTAGTTGTTAGAGAGAGAGGTTCTCTCCTCTCTCTTAGGATTAGGATTAGGATTCCTCTTAAAGGATTTAGGATTTTAACTCGTCATCAGGTTCAATATTCCTTTTACTTTATGTTTCTCTTTTACTTCCAGATGCTTTAATGCTTGTATTACTTATGTTACCTATTTGGCTTATGAACTTTTCATGTTAGGATTTTCTTAATTAATATAAATTGAGGTATTTCAGACTCATGATTGCTTTTCCTTATTTATAGCTTAGATTATTTTCTATTGGCTTTGGTTGATTAATTGGTGACTCTTGAGTTATCAAACTCATCGTGATTGATAATTGTTATTCTTGCTGATTAATTTAGATTCTTATAACTCTAGTCTTTCCTTAAGGAGTTGACTAGGACTTTAGGTGTTAAATTAATTTATCCACTTAACTGACCTTCATAGTTAGAGATTGATTCAGTGGTAGCAGAAATATAATTCTCATCACCATTGATAAATATAACTAGGATAGGACTTCCAGTTTTCATACATTGCCAAGAGTTTTATTAGTTATTAATTTATTAATTCCTGCAATTTATTTCTCTTGTTCAAAACCTTTTCAAAACCCAAAACCTTGTTTTCCATAATCAATAATAAAACACACCTCCCTGCAATTCCTTGAGAAGACGACCCGAGATTTGAGTACTTTGGTTTATAAATTTTATTGGGTTTGTTACTTGTGACAACCAAAACGTTTGTAAGAAAGGTTGATTGCTTGGTTTAGAAACTATACTTGCAACGAGAATTTATTATAACTTCTAAACCATCAATCTTCAGTTCTTCACATACGCGTCAATCACGCGTACACGTCGCTGGTTGTTTTGGCATGTCACGCGTTCTCGTCAAGCACGCGCACGTGTCATCTTGCAGAACTCCAATCCACGCGTTCGCGTCAGGCACGCGTACGCGTCGCTGTGATTTTCTCTATTTCACCCGATTGCGTGCCCCACGCGTCCGCGTCGGTGTTCGCTGGTCATCTCCTTGGTTTCTTGTGTTCCTTCCATTTTTACAAGCTTCCTCTCCATTCTCTAAGCCATTCATGCCCTATGAAGCCTGAAACACTTAACACACGGATCACGGCATCGAATGGTATAAAGGAGAATTAAAATGCGTAATTAAAAGATCTCTAGGAAGCAAGTTTTCAACTATGGAACAATTTTGGGAAGGAATTGTAAATACATGCTAATCATATGAATAAGTGGGGAAGAATTTGAAAAAAAACCACTCAATTAAACACAATATAAACCATAAAATAGTGGTTTATCTGAGATCTTGGGAATTGGGTATATACTCATGTATTAATTATGTAAACCATATGTATTAATCTCTTTTTGTATATATTATGTTACCGAAAAAATAAAAATTAAAAAAATAGAAAAGGGAAAAGAGAAAAAGAAAACAATAAAAAGGGGACATAATGCCCCAAAAGAAAGTTCAATAATAATCAATGCATATGTGTTGTGATAAAAAAGGGAATGCATGAGTGTGTGAAAAAGTGAAGAATGGGTAGTTAGATTTATATTTAAATCGTATAGGTTGTTATGTGTGTGATAAACCACTATTTTATGATATATCTTGTGCTTTAATTGAATGATTTTATCAATTCCTCACCCTCTTATTCATATGAATTTGCATGGTTTTACAATTCCTTCCTTGTTTTATGATATATGAGAAAACATGTTTCCTATGCTTTAAAAATATTAAATTTAATTATCCTTTATTACCATTCGATGACGTGATTTGTGTGTTGAGTACTTTCAGGTTTTATAGGGCAAGAATGACCTAAAGGATGGAAAGGAAACATACAAAAATGGAAGGAAAACACAAAATGGAGTTTTTGAAGAAACTGGTAGCGACGCGAACGCGTGGACGACGTGAACGTGTGCTTAAGCGCAAGGAGCACCGACGCGAGCGCATGGATGATGCGAACGCATGACTCACGGAACACAACTGACGCGGACGCATGACTGACACGACCGCGTGGAAGAGAAAAACTCTAGATGACGCGATCGCGTGACCCACGCAGACACGTGGCTTGCGCGCTCTGCAAATATTGTAGAAGTCGGCCCCCAGCGACTTTTAGACCCTTTTTGGCCCAGATCCAAGCCCAGAAAACACAGATTAAAGGCCATAAATTGGGAGAATCCATCATTCATTCATTATCAGATCATAACAGATAGTTTTAGGATTAGATGTAGTTTTTCGAGAGAGAGGTTCTCTCCTCTGTCCTAGGATTGGGATTTATCTTAGGATTTAGGATTTCTTTTAGCCATTAGGATTGTTTCTTCATACCAGGTTCAATAATTTATGTTTCTCTTCTACTCTTAGTTACTCTGATGCTTTTATGTGTATTTGACTTATGTTGCCCAATTGGCTTATGGACCATTCATGTTATGATTTTCTTAGTTAATATAATTTGAGGTATTTTAGACTCATGATTGTTCTACTTTCTTTATGTTTTATTTTCCCTTTTGGCTTTGGTTAATTAATTGGTAATACTTGAGTTATCAAACTCAGTAGTGGTTGAAATTGGCAGATTGCTAATTAATTTGGGATCACTCTAAAAGCTGACTAAGACTTGAGGATCAATTTAATTAGTCCACTTGACTTTCTTTTATTTAATAAAGAATAACTAAGTGGGATTAAAACCCAATTCTCATCACATCTGATAAGGATAACTAGGATAGGAATTCCGATTTTCATACCTTGCTAAGAGATTTCTTAGTTATTAATTTATTAATTCCTACAATCCATTTCTCTTGTTCAAAACCCTTTCAAAACCCAAAAATACTGTTTTCCATAACCAATAGTAAAACATACTTCCCTGCAATTCCTTGAGAAGACGACCCGAGGTTTGAGTACTTCGGTTAATTATTTTTATTGGGTTTGTTACTTGTGACAACCAAATATTTGTCGAAAGGGATTATTGTCAGTCTAGAAGCTATACTTACAACGTGAATTTATTTGTGAAAATCCTAGATCGTGCGAGAGTTTCGTTCTTCAGTGTGTTAGGTGAGAGTCTAAGCTAATAAAATATTCAAATTTCAAGCCCACTTGGCCACACACATCCTTACCTTGACCCTAGCTCCATTACAGCCTATGGATAAGTCCTCATGATAAATGTATGCATGAATTGAATAATTGTTTATTGTTAGATGAAAAACAAATATTGGAAAGCATGATTAGAAGAGAATCGAGTAAATTGACCATATACACTTGAGCGACTAGAGCGGATACACATCCAGTAAGGGTTCAATTGCTCAATTACATGCTTTCGCATATGATCATCTCTCATCTTGCAAGTTTGTAAATTCTTTTCAATAACTCAATTCAAATGTGGGTTTGATTTGATTATGATTGCCTTTGCCCTTGTATTCATATATGTATTCTTGGAAGCTGATTTATTTTGACCAAGTAGTTGAATTCATGTAGATAGATTGCATTTAGATAGAGTGCATGTAGATAGTTTGCGTTGAGTAAATGTTGATACCACTTGTCTCTTTCTTGACATTAGCATGAGGACATGCTTGGTTTAAGTGTGGGGAGGTTGATAAACCCCATCTCTAAGGTTTATCAACTTTTCTCACATTTATTCACTAAAATAGCATAGTTTTGTAATTCTCCCTAATTTTTGTTTAAGAGTGAAAACATGCTTTTTAGGCCTTAAAATTGCTAAATTTAATTCACTTTAATTCCATTTGATGCCTTGATATGTTTATTGAGTGATTTCAAGTTCAAAAGGCAAGGATTGGATGGAAGAAGTGAAGAGAAAAGCATGCAAAATGGAGAATTCATGAAGAAATGAGGATTTTCAGAATTCATGGCAACGTGTGTACGTGGCCCACGCGTGCGTGTGGGAAGGACATTAGGCGCCGCGTACGCGTGACAAGCGGCACGTGACCATCTGAATGGAAATATGCTGGGGGTAATTTCTGAGCCATCCAGGCCCAAATCTAACTCATTTCTAAAGCTATTAGAGGCTAAATTCAAGATGGATCAAGGGGGAGCAATTAGTGAAGGGTAAGAATTATGCCTTAGGTTAGTTCTAGAGAGAGAAGCTCCCTCTTCTCTCTAGAAATTAGTGTTCTTAGTTTAGTTTTCTCTTAGATTTAGGCTTAATTACTTATTTTGATTTAGTTTCCTTTACTTTTCCTTGTTGATTTGTTTTAATCTTCTTAGTTTCTGTTGTTAATTTATCTTTTGAGCCACTTTTAGGTTTATGAACTCTTGTTGGTTTCAATTTCCTTTAATGCAATTGATGTCTATTCATGCTTCTTATTGTTTAATTGAGTTGTTATTATCATTTCTTGTATTGGGTAGTGGTAGAATTTATTATTCCTTGTAATTTTACCATCCTTTCTTTTTATGCCTTTCAAGTGTTTGACAAAATGCTTGGTTGGGCTTTAGAGTAGATTTTGTGCATTCTTGGCTTGGAAAGAGAAATTATGCAATCTTGAGTCATTAATACCCAACTTATGTTGGTGATCTAGAGTTGTTAGTTAATATTATTTCCATTGATGCTAATCTCTTGCTAACTTAATTAGTAGGTTGATTAGCACTTATGAATTGAGATTAACTAGTCTTATTTGATTTTCTCCCGATGTTGGAGATAACAAAATAGGATTATCTCTTGATAATTATTATATGGTAATTGATGCACCACTATTTCGTGGTACATCTTGTACATAATTGAGTGGATTTTATCTACTATTCTCACACTTATTCATTGAAATTGCATGTTTTATATTTTCCTTCCTAATTTTGTGCTATGATTGAAAACATGTTTCTTTGGTCTTAATTTAGCTAATTTTAATCCTCTATCATTACCATTTGATGCCTTTATATGTGTGTTAAGTGTTTTCAGAGATTACAGGGCACGAATGGCGTAGAGGATGGAAAGGAAGTATGCAAAAGTGGAAGGAATACAAGAAGCTAAAGGAACTGTAAAGCTGTCATCCCTGACCTTTTTGCACTCAATCGATCATAATTTGAGCTACAGAGGTTCAAATGTGTTGGTTCTAGTTGCATTGAAAAGCTAACTTCCGGATCTTTGCAACGATATATAATTTACCATAGTTGCCATGCTGTTAGGTGATGCGCACGCATAGATCAAGGGTACGCATGGATGACGCGTACGCGTGACAGAGCCACGACTTGTACGTATTAGAAATCGCTGGGGGAGATTTCTGGGCTGTTTTTGACCCAATTTTCGGCCCAAAAAACACAGAATAGAAGCTACAGAGTGGAGGAATCCATTCATTCATTCAGATACATCACATTCACACAATTTTAGGTTTTTAAATGTAATTTTAGGGAGAGAGGCTCTCTCCTCTCTCTTAGGTTTTAGGATTTAGAATTTCTTTAGGATTTAGGATTATCTCTTCTCAATCCCAGGTTTAATGTTCCTTGACTTAATTCTCTTCTACTCTTATTAACTTTGATACTTTGATCTATACATCCCTTTTGTGATTGGATTCTCTATTTTAATATAATTTGAGATATTTCATATTCAAGACTGCTCCCTTTTGATATATGTTGCTAATACTTGAAATTGGTTTTTTGGATGTTATTATCTCCTATTGATTTTCTATTATCTTTGTGTTATGCCCTCCAAGTGTTTGATAAAATGCTTGGAAGGATGTTAGAGTAGATTTTTATATTCTTGGCTTTGGTTGAGTAATTAGAGACTCTTGAGTTATCAAACTCTTTTGTTGATTGATAATTGAAGGTTGCTAATTAATTTGAATTCCACTAACTCTAGTATTTCCTTGGGAATTGACTAGGACTTGAGGATTCATATTGATTTATCCACTTGACTTACCTTAATAGTTAGAGGTTGACCACGTGGGAGCAACGGACAATTCTCATCACAATTGATAAGGATAACTAGGATAGGACTTCCAATTCTCATACCTTGCCAAGAGTTTTTATTATTATTATTCTATTTTCTCTACAATTTACTCTTCTCATTTCTTATCCCCAAAACCCCAATTTATACAACTCATAACCAATAATAAGAACACTTCCCTACGATTCCTTGATAGACGACCCGAGGTTTAAATACTTCAATTATCAATTTTATTAGGGATTTGTTACTTGTGACAAGCAAAACTTTTGCACGAAAGGATTTCTTGTCGGTCTAGAAGCTATACTTGCACCGAGAACTTAATTGTGAAAATTCTAGACCGCGCGAGGAATTCTGCTCGTCAAAATGGCGCCATTGTCGTGGAATTGCAAACGTGTGCCTTATTATTGGTTATTGTAAATATTTGCTTTTGCTGATTTATTTATTTTCATTTTTGTTTTTAATTTTTATTAACTACTTTGAGTTCTCACCCCTCTGGCTTTAAGTTTGGTTCCAATGTTGTTGTAAGGAATGGAAGCTATAATGAGAACAGGGATCAAGGTTGGAAGAATCAAAGATGGGAGGAGCCACAAGGATTTGATCAACCCTCTTGGCAACAACCCCCTCCAATGCGCTATAGCCAACAAACACTCTATAATGCATACCAAGACAATAGTTATGGTGGACCTCTTCATGACAACCAACCTCCACCAAATTACTATAGTCAAGAGCCATTCCGAGGTGCATACCAATATGATAGATATGGTAGACCCCCTCGCAGTTACCAACAAGCCCCACCATATGCCTATGACCCCCCCTCAACATAGGTTTGAAACACCAAACTCACAAGCCCCCTACTACCAAATACCCTCATATAACCCTGACCCTTATGCACCTTATGAACCATACTTAGAACCACCCACATTCCAGCACAATTACTCTTATGAGCTGCCACCTCAATATTCACCATCTCCATGCCCTTACCAAGAAAAACCACCTTCCTACCATGTACCCTTTCTCCAAAATAATGAACCTTCCTATCCACCCCAACCTCCACTGGATGACAACTCCCTTGGTGCTATTCACCAAGGGAAAATAGAGCTTCATACCACACTTGCCTCTATCACTAGTCTCACCTCTACTCTTCAAGCTCTTACATCCCGCATGGACCAATCATGTACCTCGAATACTCAACCCTCAAGCTCTAGTACACTTCTTTTTCCACCACATAATGATCTCTCCATCCCATCACCACCCTCTATGGAAGAGCACCCACATCCATCAATCCAAGAGCAAGATGATCCTTATTATACTATGGACATGGAACAAGAGATAAGGGATCGTCTTAGGGATGCAATCGCGAAGGATCAGTTACACGTGGCCTTATTTCCAGAGGAGCAAGAGGAGGCCCAAAATGTGGATGTATGAGAGACCCTTGAAGATGAAGGAGTAGTTGAAGAGAGTTGCCATAGAAAGCAAATCATCAAGGAGGAGTACGATTTTATGCTAAAACAACTGGAGGAAGCCGTAATTATTGAAGAGGAAGAAGTGGTTGAAGACTTATGAGATGCTGAACCTCCATGAGAAAGTCAAGTTATAGAGCCTCCTTCAAAGACGTTTGAAATTGATGTTGAGGAGGGTGTACAACCTCCAAGGCATAGCCTGGTTGAAGACTTTGAAGAGGTTGATCAAGAGATAGACTCAATCATTAATGAATCTTTATCTACAATTAAATCATCTCCCATTGGACTTGACATGGAGATTAAAGAAGAAGAAGCACAACCTCCCATGCCATTGGTAAGCAATGAAGAGGAGATTGAATTGGAAGAAAGCTACCAAGAAGAAGAGGTTGAAATTGAAGAGGCTTGCAAGGAGGTGGAAGTTATCAGAAAAGAGCACAAGGGAGTAGAGCTTGCAAGATCATTAGAAACACCTTTCCCAAGGCCATTACCGTCCAACACAACGTTGAAGTGGGTAAAATTCTTATCCTTGACCTTTACTTTCCCACTTGAATATGGGCTACTGGAGAGGGATGGTCAACTTAGAACTCTCTATGGCTTTAAGAGTAAAATGGAGATGGTTAGTGGTTGGCGTTGTCATACAAGGTTCAATATGGTTGTATGCTCCAAGTTGAAATGCAAAGGTTGGTGTAGAGCTCGATTAAATGAATCTAAGAAGTTGTTTGGCTGCTTCAGTGAGAATTCAGATTGCTTGCCACAAGGTTGGAACAATGGTGATCAACACAAAGATGGGTGCGAAAGCAAGGTTTGGGACCCCGGAGTTCATTCCAACAATCAACCCTCTTGGGGCCTTGTCACTTGCTTTAACTTTCTTGAAGGCTCTTTGTGCCTAGTTTGAGATCCCGGAGGCTATTGGAATTGCAAACATTGGTGGAATTCCTGGACGAGTTCAAGCATAAGCCGCCATGACAAGGAGCTCACCACATGTCCAACTTAAGGACTTTAACTAAAAGTGCTAGGTAGGAGACAACCCACCATGGTATGATCATTCCTTTTCATTCTTTGTTTTATTTTGTTTTATTTTTATTAGTGTTCATTCATTCATTCATTCTGCATCTTCACATGCATTCTGCATTTAAAAAAAAAAAGAGAGCATTCGATGCGCAAGCGTACCTGACGCGTGTGCGTCACTTACTGTTTCAGGCAACCCACGCGGAAGCGCGCATGGCGCACACGCGCAACCTTGAATTCGGCGTAAATGGATGTTTGGCCGAATGTTGTGCTGGCTTGGCACTGGTATTGTGCTGGACGCACAACCTGCCCTCACCTTGCCCATCTGGTCACCCACGCGTGCGCACACATGCTGCGCACGCGTCGCACACCTTCTCTCCACAAATGCAAGAGTTACAGAGGGTTGTGCGTGTGCGGGGCTTGACTCACGCCAGCGACACAATCCCTATCACGCGTACGCATATAGCACCCATACGCATCCCTCTCTTTCATGCGATCTGCGTGGGCGCACGCAGTACACGTGCGCGACGGTCGCAACGCCTCCCTAAACCAGCGCACCGCCAGTTTTCTTTCTCTCTCCTTTCCAAATCCTAATTCTCTCTCTCAATCCAAATTCTTTCTTCTCTCTTCTCTCTTCTCCTCCCCTCTTGGTGGACGAAATTGTGATCATCAATGTTGTACTCTTTGTTGTTGTATGGAATAATTATAATGGCTCTTTGCTATGTGTGGACACAACTCCGTTCAACTAACCAGCAAGTGTACTGGGTCGTCCAAGTAATAAACCTTACGTGAGTAAGGGTCGATCCCACAGAGATTGTTGGTATGAAGCAAGCTATGGTCATCTTGTAAATCTCAGTCAGGCGGATTATAATTGATTATGGATTTTCGAATAATAATAAATAATAAGCAGGAAATAAAGATAAATAACATAGGATAGAAATACTTATGTAAATTAATGGTGGGAATTTCAGATAAGCGTATGGAGATACTGTGCCCTTTCTTTTTCTAGTTTCCTACTTCTTCCTTCAATCCTTCTTACTCCTTTCCATGGCAAGCTGTATGTAGGGCATCACCGTTGTCAACGGCTACATCCCATCCTCTCAGTGAAAAAGGTCCAAATGCTCTGTCACAGCACGGCTAATCATCTGTCGGTTCTCAATCAGGTTGGAATAGAATCCCTTGATTCTTTTGCGTCTGTCACTAACGCCCAGCCTTCAGGAGTTTGAAGCTCGTCACAGTCATTCAATCCCAGGATCCTACTCGGAATACCACAGACAAGGTTTAGACTTTCCGGATTCTCATGAATGCCGCCATCAATCTAGCTTAAACCACGAAGATTCTGTTTAAGGAATCCAAGAGATATGCGCCCAGCCTAAGGTAGAACGGAAGTGGTTGTCAGTCACGCGCGTTCATAGGTGAGAATGATGATGAGTGTCACGGATCATCACATTCATCAAGTTGAAGTGCAACGAATATCTTAGAATAGGAATAAAGAGAATTAAATAGAAACAGTAGTAATTGTATTAAAACTTGAGGTACAGTAGAGCTCCACACCCTTAATCTATGGTTTGTAGAAACTCCACAGTTGAAAATACATAAGTGAAAGGTCCAGGCATGGCCGAGTGGCCAGTCCCCATGATCTGAGAACTAAACGTCCCAAGATGTCTAATACACTAGTCAAAAGTCCTATTTATAATAAACTAGCTGCTAGGGTTTACAGAAATAAGTAATTGATGCATAAATCCACTTCCGGGGCCCACTTGGTGTATGTTTGGGCTGACTTGAATGTTACACGAGCTGAGGCATATCTTGGAGTTGAACGCCAAGTTGTAATGTGTTTTGGGCGTTCAACTCTGGGTCGTGACGTGTTTCTGGCGTTTGACTCCAGACAGCAACATGGAGCTGGCGTTGAGCGCCAATTTACATCGTCAATTTCCGAATAAAGTATGGACTGTTATATATTGCTGGAAAGCTCTGGATGTCTACTTTTCAACGCCATTGAGAGCGCGCCATTTAGAGTTCTGTAGCTCCAGAAAATCCATTTCGAGTGCAGGGAAGTCAGATTCCAACAGCATCAGCAGTCCTTTGTTAGCCTCCTTCTCAGAGTTTTGCTCAAGTCCCTCAATTTCCGCCAGAAAATACCTGAAATCACAGAAAAACACACAAACTCATAGTAAAATCCAGAAATATGAATTTAACATAAAAACTAATGAAAACATCCCTAAAAGTAACTAGATCATACTAAAACTACCTAAAAACAATGCCAAAAAGCGTATAATATATCCGCTCATCACAACACCAAACTTAAATTGTTGCTTGTTCCCAAGCAACTGAAAATCAATTAGGATAAAATGAAGAGAATATAATATAAATTCCAAAATATCAATGAATATTAATTATAATTAGATGAGCGGGACTTGTAGCTTTTTGCTTCTGAATAGTTTTGGCATCTCACTTTTTCCTTTGAAGTTTAGAGTGATTGGCGTCTCTAGGAACTCAGAGTTCAGATAGTGTTATTGATTTTCCTAGTTAAGTATGTTGATTCTTGAACACAGCTACTTTTATGAGTCTTGGCCGTGGCCCTAAGCACTTTGTTTTCCAGTATTACCACCGGATACATAAATGCCACAGACACATAACTGGGTGAACCTTTTCAGATTGTGACTCAGCTTTGCTAGAGTCCCCAGTTAGAGGTGTCCAAAGCTCTTAAGCACACTCTTTTTGCTTTGGATCACGACTTTAACCATTCAGTCTCAAGTTTTTCACCTGGACCTTCATGACACAAGCACATGGTTAGGGACAGCTTGATTTAGCTGCTTAGGCCTGAATTTTACTTTCTTGGGCCCTCCTATCCATTGATGCTCAAAGCATTGGATCCTTTTTACCCTTGCCTTTTGGTTTTAAGGGATATTGGCTTTTTCTGCTTGCTTTTTTTTCTTTTTCTTTCTAATTTTTTTTCGCCACTTTTTTTTCGAGCTTTTGCTTTTTTCACTACTTTTTCTTGCTTCAAGAATCAATTTTATGATTTTTCAGATCATCAATAACATTTCTCTTGTTCATCATTCTTTCAAGAGCCAACAATTTTAACATTCATAAATAACAAGATCAATAATATGCACTGTTCAAGCATTCATTCAGAAAACAAAAAGTATTGTCACCACATCGATATAATTAAACTAAATTCAAGGATAAATTCGAAACTCATGTACTTCTTGTTCTTTTGAATTAAAAACATTTTTCATTTAAGAGAGGTGAAGGATTAATGGAATTATTCATAGCTTTAAGACATAGTTACTAAATACTAATGATCATAAAGTAGAGACACAAAACATAAATAAACATATAACATAAAAAACCAAAAAAAAAAACAGAGAGATAAGAACAAGGAAGTTAAGGAATGAGTCAACCTTAGTGAGGGTGGCACCTTTTGAAGGTCCAATGGTGCTTTTTGAGCTCCTTTATGTCTCTTCCTTGCTTTTGTTGCATGATCTCTAGTGATTTTGGTGTTCCTACCCTTAGTTGCTTCCAATAATTATGTGGAGGAACATGTATCCCTTGAGGTATCTCAGGGATTTCTTGATGAGGGAATTTCTCATGCTCTCTTGATGTGCAGTCAAATGCTCTTCTACTGAGTTATGGACCCTTTAGATGAATATCTCCATCTCCCATGAGTTAGAGGTGGAAGCTTTTTGTCTTCCCTTTTCTCTTTTTTTTCTTTTTTTTTGAGGTTTCTCTGAATTGTTGATTTTTAGTTTCTCTTGACTTCCTCTTCAGAGTCCTTTCAGGTTCAGGATCAGCTTCAACAAGAGTGCCTTTTTCCTTGTTCCTGCTCATATGAAAGAGAAGAGGAAAAGAAAAGGAAGAGGAATCCTCTATGTCACAGTAAAGAGGATCCTTATTATTAGTAGAAGAAGAAAGGGGATAATGGAAGGAGAGGGATGAATAGTCTGTATAAAGAGTAAGGATAGGGGAGGTGATAAGAGATGAAGAGAAGTGTTAGTAAATAAATAAATAAATAGAAGAAGATGAGAGAGGGATTTTCGAAAATATTTTTGAAACAGAGTTAGTAATTTAAAAAATTAAAGATGAATTAAAATTAAAATTAAAATTTGAAACAATTAGTTAATTAAAAAGAATTTTTGAAAAAGGGGTGAGATATTTTCGAAAATTAGAGAGGAAAGAGTAGTTAGGTGGTTTTGAAAAAGATAAGAAACAAACAAAAAGTCAAATAGTTAGTTGAAAAAGATATTAAAGTCAAATTTGAAAAGATAAGAAGATAAGAAGTTAGACAAGATATTTTGAAATTAAATTTTTATAAAAAAGATAAAATTTTGAAAAAGATATGATAAGAGATAAGATAAAAAGATATGATAAAAAGATAAGGTTTTTAAGAAAAAGATATTTTGAAAAAGATCTAATTTTCAAAATTAAAATTGATTACTTGACTAACAAGAAACTAAAAGATAAGATTCTAGAATTTTTAAAGATTGAACCTTTCTTAACAAGAAAGTAACAAACTTCAAATTGTTGAATCAATCACATTAATTGTTAGTGTAATTTCGAAAATATGATATAAAGATAAGAAAAAGATTCTGAAAATAATTTGAAAAATATTTTTGAAATTTTCGGAAAAAAGGCAAAAAAATGGAAAAGATATGATTTTTGAAAAAGATTTTGAAAAGATAAGATTTTTAAAATTGAAAATTTGACTTGACTTGTAAGAAACAACTAATTTTATAAATTTTTTACCAAGTCAACCCAAAATTTCAAAAATTTGGAGGGAAATAAGGAAAAGATATTTTTTTATTTTTTTTGAATTTTTAATGATGAGAGAGAAAAACAACAAAAATGACTCACAACATGAAAATTATGGATCAAAACTCATGATGCATGCAAGAACACTATGAATGTCAAGATGAACACCAAGAACACTTTGAAGATCATGATGAACATCAAGAACATAATTTTGAAAAATTTTTGATGCAAAGAAAACATGCAAGACACCAAACTTAGAAATCTTTAATGCATGGATTCTAACAAATGAAAAATGCATATGAAAAACAACAAAAGATGCAAAACAAGAAAACATCAAGATCAAACAAGAAGACTTACCAAGAACAACTTGAAGATCATGAAGAACACCATGAATGCATGAATTTTCGAAAAATGCATAATAATTTTTTTTAAAACATGCAATGGACACCAAACTTAAAAGTTGACTCAAGAATCAAACAAGAAACACAAAATATTTTTGGTTTTTATGATTTTATGATTTTTTGGTATTTTCTTTATTTATTTTCAAAAAAAAGGAAAAAAAATTTTGAAAAATTTTTGAAAACAAAACAAAAAGAAAATTACCTAATATGAGCAACAAGATGAACCGTCAGTTGTCCATACTCGAACAATCCCCGGCAACGGCGCCAAAAACTTGGTGGACGAAATTGTGATCATCAATATTGTATTCTTTGTTGTTGTATGGAATAATTATAATGGCTCTTTGCTATGTGTGGACACAACTCCGTTCAACTAACCAGCAAGTGTACTGGGTCGTCCAAGTAATAAACCTTACGTGAGTAAGGGTCGATCCCACAGAGATTGTTGGTATGAAGCAAGCTATGGTCATCTTGTAAATCTCAGTCAGGCGGATTATAATTGATTATGGATTTTTGAATAATAATAAATAATAAGCAGGAAATAAAGATAAATAACATAGGATAGAAATACTTATGTAAATTAATGGTGGGAATTTCAGATAAGCATATGGAGATACTGTGCCCTTTCTTTTTCTACTTTCCTACTTCTTCCTTCAATCCTTCTTACTCCTTTCCATAGCAAGCTGTATGTAGGGCATCACCGTTTTCAATGGCTACATCCCATCCTCTCAGTGAAAAAGCTCCAAATGTTCTGTCACAGCACGGCTAATCATCTGTCGGTTCTCAATCAGGTCGGAATAGAATCCCTTGATTCTTTTGCGTCTGTCACTAACGCCCAGCCTTCAGGAGTTTGAAGCTTGTCACAGTCATTCAATCCCAGAATCCTACTCGGAATACCACAGACAAGGTTTAGACTTTTCGGATTCTCATGAATGCCGCCATCAATCTAGCTTATACCACGAAGATTCTGTTTAAGGAATCCAAGAGATATGCGTCCGGCCTAAGGTAGAACGGAAGTGGTTGTCAGTCACGCGCGTTTATAGGTGAGAATGATGATAAGTGTCACGGATCATCACATTCATCAAGTTGAAGTGCAACGAATATCTTAGAATAGGAATAAAGAGAATTGAATAGAAACAGTAGTAATTGTATTAAAACTTGAGGTACAGTAGAGCTCCACACCCTTAATCTATGGTGCGTAGAAACTCCACCGTTGAAAATACATAAGTGAAAGGTCCAGGCATGGCCGAGTGGCCAGTCCCCATGATCTGAGAACTAAACGTCCCAAGATGTCTAATACACTAGTCAAAAGTCCTATTTATAATAAACTAGCTGCTAGGGTTTACAGAAATAAGTAATTGATGCATAAATCCACTTCTGGGGCCCACTTGGTGTATGTTTGGACTGAGCTTGAATGTTACACGAGCTGAGGCTTATCTTGGAGTTGAACTCCAAGTTGTAACGTGTTTTGGGCATTCAACTCTGGGTCGTGACGTGTTTCTGGCGTTTGACTCCAGACAATAACATGGAACTGGCGTTGAGCGACAGTTTACGTCATCAATTCCCGAATAAAGTATAGACTATTATATATTGCTGGAAAGCTCTGGATGTCTACTTTCCAACGCCGTTGAGAGCGCGCCATTTGGGGTTCTGTAGCTCCAGAAAATCCATTTCGAGTGCAGGGAAGTCAGATTCCAACAACATCAGCAGTCCTTTGTTAGCCTCTTTCTCAGAGTTTTGCTCAGGTCCCTCAATTTCAGCCAGAAAATACATGAAATCATAGAAAAACACACAAACTCATAGTAAAGTCCAGAAATGTGAATTTAACATAAAAACTAATGAAAACATCCCTAAAAGTAAGTAGATCATACTAAAAACTACCTAAAAACAATGCCAAAAAGCGTATAAATTATCCGCTCATCACCTCTCATCCTTATTCCCTTTCTTTTCTTCTATTTGCTACATTTGCATACTCGCATTCATGGCATTTTAACCTCATGGTTTCTTCTCCCCTTCTCTTCTATATTTGTTGTTTTCACATTGGTGTTAAAATATTCTTACTCAACTGTTGAATATTTCTTGCATTATTTTGGGTGCTCCTTGACCTGTTTGCTATCTAGTTGACATGCCCTGTGCTTCTATTATTTTCTCACTTATATGTTGTAGCTACCATGTAGTTGAGAACCTTATTATTTGGCACTAGCCCACATATGTTTTCTTTATTTTCATATCTTTGCTTGTGGGTTCTTTCCCTTTCTTTTTCTCTTTTTTAGGATACCCATTAAAAGGGAAAAGGAATATTTTCTAACTGGAGCAATAAACAAGTCTGCTACACAATCTTTGGAGATAGGCACCACTTGGAGCAACCCACCCACCGGTGCAATCTTTAAGTGTGGAGAGGTCAATACCGACTACCACAGGTTAGTTAGTTCCTTCTTAACACCAATGTGGGATTTTCTTTGTTAGTTCATTGTTGCATTTGCATGTTTGATTGCATATTTGTTTGTTTTTGTTCATATTCTTCAACTGCTTGGTTGAATGATGAATTCTTCTTCAAGAAACTTCCTATAGCATTTCACTAATTTGAATAAAATTTTTGTTAAACCAATTTGAAGAAATATTATATTGGAACATGGTTTAGAGCTCGAACACACAAAACCAGTGAGATTTCGAGCCTAATTGATTGGTTGTATTTTATCAACCAATATTTTGTTTTTGTGTGTGTTGTTCTCTCTTAAATTGTGATCTATATCTTGCTTAATTCTATATTTCCATGGTTTTATGTATGCATGCACTTATATGATTGAGGCCTTTGTTTCACTGAGCTTACATACCCATATGGCCTTACCTTTTCATTATCCTTTGCAAACCAATTTGAGCCTATTTTACCCCATTTGTTCTTTATTTTAGCACATCATTAAATCTAAGCGAAAAACAATAATATCCCTAATTTGAATCCTTAGTTAGCTTAGACTAGTGAAAGTGCTCACGAATTAAGTGTGGGGAAATTGGGACTGAAAATATTTGGTTTGAGAATTGGGTGTTGTATATTCTTGATAAAATGTGAAAAAGAACGTTAACACATGTTTATGCATGCAATACCTTAATCATATGCATTGAGAAATGGGTAGTTATTGATTTTATATTATGATTATATGGATTGTCCTAAGTTAGGTGAGAAGTTTAGGTTAATTAAGGATTCAAATTTTAGTCCACTTGACCAAATACAATCCTACCTTGACCTTGACCCCATTACAACCCTTAAAAGACCTCTTGATATATGTATCTGTGCATTAGTTCTTTGTTGATTGTTAGATGAAGAGCAAGTCTTAGAAAGCAAGGTTAGTAGAAAATTGAGAGAATCAAACCATATTTCAATTAGTGAGATCCAGTTCATATTTCTTCTTGAAGGATTTGTTTACTTTTCACCAAGTAGGTAGAAGCATTTTTGCATGTAGTTGCATTCATACAGATAGGATGCATTTCATACATTCTACCATTCCTCTTCACTCTTATAGCTTCTCTTGAGCTTAGCATGAGGACATGCTAACATTTAATTGTGGGAGATTTTATGCACCACTATTTCGTGGTACATCTTGTGCTTAATTGAGTGGATTTTATCCACTATTCTCACACTTATTCACTGAAATTGCATGTTTTACATTTTCCTTCCTGATTTTGTGCTATGATTGAAAACATTTTTTTTGTCTTAATTTAGCTAATTTTAATCCTCTATCATTACCATTCGATGCCTTGATATGTGTGTTAAGTGTTTTTAGAGATTACAGGGCACGAATGGCGTAGAGGATGGAAAGGAAGCATGCAAAAGTGGAAGGAATACAAGAAGCTGAAAAAACTGTAAAGCTGTCAACCCTGACCTCTTCGCTCTCAATCGATCATAACTTGAGCTACAGAGGTCCAAATGTAGCGGTTCTAGTTGCGTTGGAAAGCTAACATCTGGGACTTTGCAATGATATATAATTTCCCATAGTTTCCATACTGTAAGGCGACACGCACGCGTGGATCACACATACGCATGACCTGGCAAAAGTTCAATCCACGCATACGCGTGGATGATGCGTATGCGTGACAGAGCCGCGACTTGTACGTATCAGAAATCACTGGGGGCAATTTCTGGGCAATTTTTGACCCAATTTTTGGCCCAGAAAATACATAATAGAAGCTGTAGAGTGGGGGAATCCATTCATTCATTCAGATACATCACATTCACACAATTTTAGGTTTTTAGATGTAGTTTTAGGGAGAGAGGTTCTCTCCTCTCTCTTAGGTTTTAGGATTTAGAATTTCTTTAGGATTTAGGATTATCTCTTCTCAATCCCAGGTTTAATGTTCCTTGACTTAATTCTCTTCTACTCTTATTAACTTTAATACTTTGATCTATACATCCCTTTTGTGATTGGATTTTCTATTTTAATATAATTTGAGGTATTTCATATTCAAGGTTGCTCTCTTTTGATCTATATTAATGATACTTGAAATTGGTTATTTGGATGTTATTATCTCCTATTGATTTTCTATTATCTTTGTGTTATGTCCTCCAAGTGTTTGATAAAATACTTGGAAGGATGTTAGAGTAGATTTTTACATTCTTGGTTTTGGTTGAGTAATTAGAGACTCTTGAGTTATCAAATTCTTTTGTTGATTGATAATTGAAGGTTACTAATTAATTTGAATTCTACTAACTCTAGTCTTTCCTTGGGATTGACTAGGACTTGAGGATTCATATTGATTTATCCGCTTGACTTACCTTCATAGTTAGAGGTTGACCACGTGGGAGCAACGGACAATTCTCATCACAATTGATAAGGATAACTAAGATAGGAATTCCAATTCTCATACCGTGCCAAGAGTTTTTATTGTTATTATTCTATTTTCTCTACAACTTACTCTTCTCATTTCTTATCCCCAAAACCGCAATTTACACAACTCATAACCAATAATAAGAACACTTCCCTGCGATTCCTTGAGAGACGACCCGAGGTTTAAATACTTCAGTTATCAATTTTATTAGGAGTTTGTTACTTGTGACAACCAAAACCTTTGCACGAAAGGATTTCTTGTCGGTCTAGAAGCTATACTTGCAACGAGAACTTAATTGTGAAAATTCTAGAGCACGCAAGGAATTCCGCTCGTCAATAATTAATGACTAGGATAGAAAGCCTTGATTTTCAATCCTTGTCATGAATGTCTCTTTTTATTATTTGTTATCTTTAGTTACTTGATTTACTTTCTTGTCACTTTATTTTTCTTGTCATTTAAATTCTTGTCTTCTTATTGCAAACCACTCCTTGAACCTCATAACCGATAACATGCATACCTTGCTGCAATTCCTTTAAGAGATGACCCAAGATCTAATACTCTCGGTATTTTTATTGGTTTGCACTTGTGACAAACAAATTAAACTTTGATTGAGGATTATTTGTTGGTTTGAAACTATACTTGGAATGAAGTGATTCCCCTTATTGGGAAAAAATTCTAGACCGACGATAACCTTCTTTCAGTCACTAATAGAAGTGTTCTTCTCACAATATTACACCTGGATTATTTGGTGGCTCTACAGGGGAGGAACACCTTGATGCAATGGCAAAGTCTAAAAGCACCCATTATAGGAAGAATCAATCACCTAGATGACGTTCTATAACATCATTGATGAGTGGATATTTTATACACTTTTTGGCATTATGTTCATATAGTTTTCATTATATTTTGTTTAAGTTTTATTATTTTTTCATAGGTTTTAGTGCAAAATTCACATTTTTGGATTCTACTTTGAGTTTGTGTGTTTTATGGTGATTTCAGGTACTTTCTGGCTGAAATCGAGGAGCTTGAGAAAAAGACTGAATCACAAGCAGAGAAAAGACTGCAGATGCTCTCAGGATCTGACCTCCGTGCACTCGTAGAAGCTTTTCTAGAGCTACAAAAGTTTAAATGGTGCACTCTCAACGGCTATAGAAAGCTCACATCCAGGGACTTCCAGAAATATATAATATTCCATACTTTTCTTTGGAAGTGAAGGCCCAAAACTGGCATTCAACACCAGCCACCAGCCATATTCCTGGCATCCAGCGCCTACAGAGGAGCAGCTGGCGTCCAACACCCAAAAGGGAGCCAAGGGGTGGCGTTCAATGCCCCTAAGGGGTACTAGCTCATGGAAGATACTCAAGCCCAGCCCAAACACTTACCAAGAGGCCCCAAAAGTGGATTTTCGCACTACAAGACTAGTTTATCTTTTTTTCTGTAATCCTTAGTTATTAGATTACTATATATAGGAGAAGATCACCCATGCTTAGGATCTTCTTCCTTCCCCATTATTTTCGAAGTCTATTATGTATAGTATGAGTCACTAACCTCCTAAGGTTAAGGTTAAGAGCTTTGCTGAGTTTCATGGATCAATAATATTACTATTTTCATTCAATCTGTCTGATTATATTCTCTTATGCAACCTCGTTCTTTATCTTATGAATTGAGGGTGACCCATGAAATCACCCTTATTCTACATGGGTTCCATGCGATTTCTCACCCAGATAGCATTGAACTAAAGCTAGAGATTGCATTAAGAATTCCAATATAGCATCTGAGCAACTTTGGATATGTGACATGAAATTCCATTGACTTTGTGTGCATGAGGTCTCTGTGGCATTAAGGCTAGAGTTAGAGAAGTCGCCACTTTCTGATTCGGAAGATCTGCCTTGTCTGTGGCACCTTGAGTAGGATCGTGAAGGGGAGTGGATTGCTTAGAGCTTCATCTTCTGCTATAGTGAGAAACCTAGAGGCGGCTTGATGAGAGGACATGAGTCATCTCAACATGGTGGATTACTGTAGTGGAGGAGGTTAACTTGATGAGAGGACATGAGTTAGGGTGTGTTTGGCAAACACGTTGGGGAGGAGAGAAGCACGTTTGAGCTTCTTGAAAGCTTCACTTTTATGTTTGGCCATTTTTATCTTCCTTAACACAGAATTGATTCTGCTTCTGAACGCACGTTCAGGAGAAGCTAAAATTTGCAGCTTCTACGTTTCACGTTCATGGTTGCTTATTGTTTTTGGAAAATTAGGTAAAAAATTTATTTCTTTTTTACCAACCCTACCCTTCATTTTCTTCTATAAAAAGGATACCAGTAACTATTACTTTCACAATAATTTTTTATAGTTCTTCTTACTTTTTCATAGTTCATCATTACAATTTTTTTCATTAAAGTAATTCAGATTTATTTTAATCATTAGCAAATTAAATATTTTAATTTTTTATTATTATTAATACTCATTTTTATATTTGAATTTTTATATTTTTTATTGTATTTTTTACTTATATTTTTTATTTATATGATAAATATTTTTATATTATTTGTGTAGGATTCTGATTTCTCATGTTATATTTTTATAAGTTTTTTATCATTTACTATACTATTTTTTATATGTATATTTTTTATAATTTTTTTTTGTTTGGCTTTGTTCATATGATTTTTTATTTATTTTATTGTATTTCTTTTATTCATATGACAAATGTTGTTGACTTTTTAGGATATTTTTATTATTTTTTTATATGAATTCTTTTTTTTTTCTATCTTTTACTGCATTATATTTATGTTGTGTATGAAATTTTTTTATTTTTTTATTTGATTTTATTCATACGAATTGTAATTATTATATACTACGTTTATTATCAAAATTTTATATAATATAAGTTATGATCATATAAAAATGACAAAATAAATAAAAAATTGATTATAAGTAACAATGAAGTCATAAATAATGAAAATTTATAGTCTAAAATAATACTAAATTAAAGAGTACTATCAGTACTAGAAAAATTATAGAATATTTTTTTGTTTGATATTATAAAAATTATAGTACTCTCTTTCATATTTTTTATTGTATTTATTTTATTTATATGATAAATATTTTTATATTATTTTTGTTAGTGTTCTAATTTTGCATATATATAAAAAAATTATTTAAATTGAGGTCTCTTTTAGTAATTTTTCATCTAAAAGTGATTTTGAGTAGTATAATCCAAACAACATTTGTTTTACTATAATCAATTTTGATATGAAGATTGCCAAACATAAATCACATTAACCCAAACTTACTTTTCATCAAAATCAATTTTATAAAATCAATTTTATGCAAACTCTCGTTTGCAAACTGTAATCCAAACAAATACTTAATCACTTACGGCTACCATTGACAGAATCAGAAGGTTATTGAAGAAGACAGTAAGAAAAGTTAATCCGAAAAGACAAAGCATCTCTGAAGCCTCAACCGTTCTCATACCATTGAATTATTTTCTATCTAGTAATGTTCTATTTATTATTTTATATGCTTTTCGTGACAAACTATAATTTCGATCCGCTTAACTAAGATCTGCAAGGTATCCACTGCTTGCTCAAACCAACAATCTCCGTGGGATCGATCCTCACTCACCTGAGGTATTACTTGGACGACACGGTATACTTGCCGGTCTATTTGTGCAAATTCTGCGTAGCCAGTTTTGTGCACCAAGTTTTTGGTGCCGTTACCGGGGATTGTTCGAACTTAACAAACAAAAATTATTTAACAATTTAGCAAAAATACAACCACCCAATAATCCAAAGGACAAGAAAATAAGAAGAATTGTACCAGACTACATATAATTATATATTCTCCGTATATAAAAACATCATAGAGAAGTTCATCTTAACCAAATGTAGGCTTATTTAGAACAAAAAAGAAACCCTCCAAAATAGGAAAATTTGTACCACAAGGAGTAACATAATGAACAATTAAAATAAGTTAACAATCTACACAAGAACAATTAGCAAATAAATAAATTCACAATAACAGTTAAAATAATAAAAAGAAAATAATTAAACAATTAAAATAAAGATAGTAAAAAATTTACACCAAATTAACAAATTATAAGACGACAACATCACCAATTAAAATTTAAAACAAAGCAACAACACCAATAGGAACAATTGAAAGATACTCAGCAATAACACCAACAATTAAATCACAATAACACAATAAAAAGTTATGCAGTAGCGCTAAACTTTTTTAAAGATTAACAAGGATTATTAAGGTTTCATACTTTTAGCACAATTTGTTTAACTAAGGTTAACAAAATTTTCAAAATAATTTTAAAAGTATAAATTCAAAAGTCAAATAATTTGATTCATTATCATGAAACTAATAGAGTTATTCAACCGAGAATAAGCAAGAATGATCAGTGAATCCGTGTCAATTAATCATCAAGCCAAAACAAAGTTAATGAACCAATAACAAGTTAGTAGCAGAGTTAAAATTTATTATCGAGCAGTAAGTAAAGCCAATCAACCAAGAACAAGCAAGAACAAGCTAGTAAAGAAAGTTAAAAATCATTATTAAGTAGTGAGCAAAGCCAACCAACCAAGAATAAGCACTGAACAATTCTAGTGCATCTGAGGCATTACCTTTAGTGAGGGCAGGGAGTGGAGATTTGAGGGAGATCGATAAACGAAGGAAGCTGACGACAAACTCTAGCTAGTTGGCGACAAATCCGATGAACAAATGAGGGGAGGGCCTTTAACCATGACGAACCAGGAGGATTGGCAAATGACTACAATGAACCAAGCGGCAATGGTGAGACAAATGGCACCATTATAAAGGCTAGGGTTTCAGGGAAGAGCACGATGGAACTCTGGAGGCTAGTGGTTGGATGGAGCAATTGAGCAAGTGATGCGATTCTGAGGGAGTGAGGTAGGACTGAGGAGCTCGAGAGGAAGAAGACGCTACTGCTAAAACCTAAAAGTGTCTTAGTGCTAAGAGAATGCTACGGTTACTAGTGCACGAATCCCCACACTTTGTACAACTGTACTAGCAAGTGCACTGGGTCGTCCAAGTAATACCTGAGTGAGTCAGGGTCGATGCCACGAGGATTGTGGTTTGAAGCAAGCTATGGTTATCTTGTAAATAATAGTCAGGTGAGTAGGAGATGTTGGTATGTTGTTTAATTGCATAAAAGGAATAATGAGATCCGAACTAGGTTGACCTGTTTATAATGATAAGAAGATGATTAAGGCTTGGAGATGCTTTGTCCTTCTGGATTAACTCTGGTATTACTATCTTCTTCAATTGTGAATGATTTCTTCTATGGAAGCTGTATGTGACCAATGCCGTACGGTCACGGTCACCAATCTCCTCCAGATCTGAACCCCAGGGTTAGTGTGGATCCATTCTGATTGAGGGTGAAGCTCCTGCAGTCCATTCTCCTTAATGATCCTACTCAAAACGCCACAGACAAGGTCGAATCTTCCGGATCAGAGAATGTTGCGCCTTTGGGTTCTAATCTCTACCACAGAGACCCTAATCTCCCCATACCTCGGCTGAACTGGTGTCTCAAGAAGTCCCCGAACGAAGTCGTAGATTAGCCGTCTAAGAGATGTATAATCAAGCTGGTGGTTCATTGCTTTCCAGTTATGTATTCACACGAAACCAAGAAGAACACGGGTGGTTGTCAGGCACGCGGTCTTAGAATAAAGAACGGAGATGATCACGGGTCATCCCATTCATCAAGTTGAAGAATGAAGATACATCTTAGAATTGAATCAAACACGGATTGAAAAGAAACAGTAATACTTTTATTAATCCATAAAAATCAGCAGGGCTCCTCCCTCAACCTAGGAGGCTTAGAAACTCATACTAATAGAAAATACAATGTGAAAACAAAATATGGCAGATCTCCCTTAATGAGAGGTGTAAAAGTCTTTAAATACTAAACTAATGGGTAAGGATTACATTAACAAAGGTAAAACAGTCTTTTAGTGCTAAAATCCACTTTTGGGGCCCACTTGGTTAGTGTTTGGGCTGAGCTTGATTGAGATCCACATACTAGCAGGCCTCTAGGGTGTTGAACACTGGCTAGGGGGTCCTTTATGGGCGTTGGGCATTGGTCTCTTTTCCTTTGGGCTGGACGCCAGAATAGGGCAGGAGGGTAGCGTTGGACGCCAAATTTGGGCCTTCAGTTTTGAAGCAAAATATGAACTATTATATATTGCAGGAAAGCTCTGGATGTTAGCTTTCCATAGCCACTGAGAACGCTTCATTTGGACCTTTTTGGCTCAAGAAAAGCTCTTATGGATGCAAAAAGGTCAGATCCAGACAACATCTGCAGTGCTTTCTCTATCTCTGGATCAGACTTTTGCTCCAGCTCCTCAATTTCAGCCAGAAACTACCTGAAATTGCATAAAAACACGCAAGCTCAAATTAGAATCCAAAAGTGTGAATTTTACACTAAAACCTATGAAAACTTAATAAAAATTAAACAAAATATGCTAAAAACTATATGAAAATGATGCTAAAAAGCGTATAAAATATCCGCTCATCACAACACCAAACTTAAATTGTTGCTTGTCCCCAAGCAACTAAAAACACAGTAGGATAAAAAGATGAGTAAGATACAATAAATCTTAGACTTTCCAATGAAGCTCAGTTTCAATTAGATGAGTGGGACTTAGTAGCTTTTTGCTTCTGAATAGTTTTGGCATCTCACTATCCATTGAAACTCAGAAGTGTTGGTCTCTTTAGGAACTTAGAATCCAGATGATATTATTGACTCTCCTAGTTTAGTTCTTTTTTATTCTTGAACACAGCTTTTAGAATCTTGGCCGTGACCTTAAGCACTTTATTTTCCAGTATTACCACCGGATACATAAATGCCACAGACACTTTAACTGAGTGAACCCTTTCGGATTGTGATTCATCATTGCTAGAATCCCTAGATAGAGGTGTCCAGAGTTCTTAAGCACACTCTTAGGATCTTTGGATCCTTTTACCCTTGCCTTTTGGTTTAAAGGGTTATTGACTTTTTGCTCTTGCCTTTTGGTTTAGAGAGCTATTGGCTTTTTCTACTTTTTATTTATTTATTTATTTATTGCCAATTTATTTTCTCATGCATATGTATTTTTTTTTCTTTTATTGTAACATGCTTTTTCTTTTTCTTTTTGCTGCTTTTTCTTGCTTAAAGAATCAATTTAATTGGATTTTTTAGATTACCAATAAAACTTTTCCATTTTCACCATTCTTTCAAGAACCAGTATTCTTAATTTCAATTTCAAATATGTACTATTTATTCATACATTCAGAAAACAAAAGCAATGCCACCATATTAAAATAATTGAACTATTCTTATTATAAAACTTGAAATTCATGTATCTCTCAATTCTTTTCAAATAAAATTTTCTTTTAAGTAATGGTGAAAGATATATATATATATATATATATATATATATATATATCATTTTATAACTTTAAGACATAGATAGAAATGATCATGCAATAAGAACAAGAGAACAAACAATATAACATAACAGAAAATAGAAAAAATGACATAAGGAAAGGGGATTAAGAGAACGAATCCACCTTAATGGTGGCGGTAAGTGCTCCTCCTTGAGGATCCAATGTAGTGCTTGATCTCTTCAATGTTACTCCTTTGTCTTTGTTGTTCTTCACTCATAGCCCTTTGATATTCTCTAATTTCATTGAGGATGGTGGAATGCTTTTGATGCTACATCCTCAACTGATTCATGTTAGAGCTCAATTCTCCCATGAAAGTATGCCATTGATCCCAATAGCTTTGAGGAGGAAAATACATCCCGTGAGGCATCTCATGGATCTCATACTGAGGGGGCTGTACAACCTCATGTGCATGCTCTCTAGTTTGCTCCATCCTCTTCTTAGTGATGGGCTTGTCCTCCTCAATAAAGACGTCTCCTTCTATGACAATTCCAGCTGAATTGCATAGATGACAGATGAGGTGTTAGAATGCTAACCTTGCTTTGGTGGTAGGCTACTCAGCTATCTTGTACAATTCTTGAGGGATCATCTCACATACTTCCACCTCACTTCCAATCATGATGCAATGGATCATGATGGCTCTTTCAATAGTTACTTATGGCCGGTTGCTAGTGGGGATGATAGAGCGTTGGATGAATAGAGGTTTAGTGTCAAAATGAAGAGGATGGTGTACTGGCTTCTCTCTTCTGGTGACAAGTCCCAGCTGTAATGATTCCCACAAACCCAACAAAGCCAAGAACATTAAAGGCAATTACAGGGTGTTACAGAACAGCAACAAGAGTTCAGAAATGGTTGTGATTATGGTAGCTAGGCACGATTAACTCACCATGAACCACAGCAGTGGCCAGGAATTCTGGCGATAGCAGTGGCAGAGGAATGATTCCTCCTCTGTGTGTCACCCTTTTCATACGTCTCGTGCACCTTCTCTGGCTCTCCCTTTCTCCAGCAACAGTGACTACTCCACTCTCCTCCATGGCGGTATCGAAGCTTAGAGACAGCAACGCGAGTTTGGGCTCCATGGATAGGATGGCGGTGATGGCAGCTCCTCCCTCTAACCTCCATCGTGTCTCTCTCTCGACGCCTTTCCCTCACGAGCGTTCTCTCTCTCTCCTCTAGCTCTGGCGACAACGAAAGCAACCAGTGCAGGAAGCGGCACGGCGCGGCAATCGTTCTTCCTCTCTTCTTCCTCTATTCCGTCACTCTCCCCCTCTGGTCTTCGTTTCCTTCTTTCTTCCCTTCTGTTTCCCCCTCGAGCTCCCCATTCCCTTTCTTTCCCTTTCTGATTGTAGATTTAGGGATTAGGTTATAAATTAGGAATTTGTGATATTAGGGTTAATATTAGGAATTTTTAGGACTAGCGTAAAATATATACGAGTAATATAACAATTTTATAAAATATTTGTGATAGAATAACCATTTAGAATTCAAATATAATGCTATAAAGATTATTTTTAAAACGCATAAGATTTTATCTATCAATCTATTAGAGAGCTCAAATAATTATTTCTAATTTAAATTATAAAGTAAACATACTAATCACATTTTATAAAATATGTTTAAATTCAAAATGTTAATTATCTAAATTAAATCATGACCTTTCATTATTTTTCTATCATCGAGACTTTAATTTTAATTTATATAAAATAACTAATTATAATAAAAATTGTGCTTAAACATTAATTAACTTAAGCTCAAAGTATTTATAAAAATTAATTTAATCATTCCTAATAAATTAATCTCTAAGAGCTCAAACTAATAAAATAAACCATAATTCATTTATAATAAAAATTACTTAAATTAAATTATATAATACATTCATTACTAAATTTTATTTTCAAATCATATGAAATAACCAATTATAAAAATAACATAAGAATATTAATTAACTTAAACTCCAAATATTAATAAAACTCATTTAATTACTCTTAATTGATTAATTTATAAAATAAGATATCAAATTAATAAAATAAATTGTAACTTCTTCGGAATAAAAGTAACTTAAATTAAATTGTGCAATTCTTTCTTATTTTTCAATTACTAAAAGTATACAAAATATTCCATTATAATCAGATTACTTAAGAATATTGATTAGTTCAAAATAAAACTATCTCCGAATCTATTTAATTATCTCTAATAAAATAATTTCTAAAATTATAAAGTTTAAATTAATATGATAAATTCACAATTTATTTATATTTAGATTTTCAAAAACGCAGGATGTTACATATAAGGTAGGAATTGTTTGGTGAGAATGGAAGAGGAGCATGCAAGGAGGAGGAAACATGAAGAAACAAAGGAGAAGAGCTTCAGGATGTGTGCGTGCGCACAGCCACTTGTGCATATGCACAGGTAGTAAATCAGAGCCAAGTGCGCGAGCGCACAGCATCTGGCACGTCGCACAAGCATCCAAAGCATCGCGAAGTGTGCGTGCACACAACCTCCTGTGCATACGCACAGCCTGAGATTTCCACGAAGTGTGCATGTGCGTACACATAGGTTCCCGCACATGCCCTCGTTAAAAATGCACATGACACGCATTTCTGATGGGTTGGAGGCCCAATTCTGAAGCTAAAAGTTCATATTAGAGGGGGCAAACATCATAGAAGAATAGCATATCATTAGGGTATTTTTGATTTCTTGTTGATGATTTTGATGATTGATGATTGTTATATGCTTGGTTGAGTTGCTATTGTTGATTTTGATCATTTGTTACTTATAGTTTTAACCATTTCTCAATTTTCTCATGTTTTGTGTTTATGCCCACCAAGTTTTTGTGGAAATGTCAATTTTGATTATAGGCTAAATTTCCACCTCTTGGCTTAGGGGAAATGAGCAATTGGGTTCCTAGAGTTGGAATGTCCAACATTTAGTGATGATTCTTGGGTTGTTAATTATTCTTGTTTCCACTAACGCTAATTTGTTTCTACGGTAATTGACAAGTGAGTTAGGATTTGTGGATTAGGAACAATTATGCTCACTTGATCTACTCTCCGATGTGAGGGTTAACTAAGTGAGATTAATCAATTACAATTGTCATAATTATGGTTCCAACAAGGAAAGGACCCTTAGCTCATCCCAAGCCAAGATTTCATTTATGCTTTTAATCACACACACTTATACATACAGCAATCGCTTTCATAGTTTACTTGTTTATATTTCATAGCTAGTTCTTTAATTTCTTTATTAGTTCATTACTTGAATTTTTGAATGTTCTTTTATTTCTTTAATTGTTTATATCTTCATTGAAATTCTTGTTGCCTTCACAACCGAAATTGCACATACATTGGTCACTAGGTCCTTTGGAAATGACTCCCCACACTTAAACCAAGCATGTCCTCATGCTAAACTCAAGAAAGAAACAAAGGGTATCAACATTTATTCAATGCCAACTACCTAAATGCAAGCTACCTTTATGCAATCTATCTAAATGAATGTAATTACTTTGTCAAAATAAATCAATTTCCCATGAAAATATATATAAGCATAAGGGCTAAAGTAATAGCAATCAAATCAAACCCACAATTGAATTGAGTTACTAAAATATTTTTCAAACTTGCAAGAAAAGAGATGATCATAGGCGAAAACATGTAATTGAGCAATCGAATCCTCACTAGATGTGTATCCGCTCTAGTCACTCAAGTGTATAGGGTTGATTCACTCAATTCTCTCCTAATCATTCTTTCTAAGATTTATTTTTCATCTAACAATCAAAAATTATTTCATGCATGCATACAAATATCATCAGGACTTCCCCATAGGTTGTAATGAGGGTAGGGTCAAGGTTAGGATGCATATGGTCAAGTGAGCTTGAAATTTGAATCTTTGATTAACCTAAGCTTCCCACCTAACCTATGACAACCTATACAATTTCAAAGCTAACCTAACTACCCATAATTCTCATTTTTTCACACACTCATGCATTCTATTTTAGATCACCACATATATGCATTGATTTTTATTGAACTTTACTTTGGTGTATTTTGTCCCCTTTTTATTGATTTTTCTTTTTCTTTCTTTTTTTCTTTTATTTTTCTACATTTTTTCTTTTTCTTTATCATTTTTTTCTTTTCTTTTTCAAACTAAAATATATACAAGAACGTCAATGCATATGGTTTACACATTTAACGCATGAGTATGTACCCAATTCCCCATATTTTCAATAATAATACAAAACACTCTTTCATCCCAACCAATGTTCCTAACTCTCTCAAAATTAAATGATAAGCACTCTTACTAGCCTAAACTAATCAAAGATCCAAACAAGGAATGTAACACCGTAATTACCCTAAGCCTTACCTCATGCCGTAAAGCAAAGGTTAATCAAGGGTTACGACAATTCTAAAGTTCATACATAAATATATATAAAAAGAATAATAGTTCTAGAAGCCCGATGAAGAAATTAAGCTCAAATACGGATTTACAAAGCGCGAGCGTTCACATGAAGCTACAAACGTAAAAGACATGATCCACTATGTAATGTATCAAGATATATATAATTATATAATAGTGCATTAATCATAGTACACTAGCAACAGCCTGCGGATCTTGGGCCGACTAGTTAAATACTGACATACAGAGTTTTGGCAATAAAATAGCTTATACGGAATATCTCTCATAAAGTAAGCCTTTAAGGCAAAAGAAAATACAGACTGTGAGATTACTAATCAAAATGACCAAAACAACAACAAAATAGATTAAGATCCTCCCCTCTGCTACCATCACTCAACTCACTGCAGTGGGTTCTCAGTATGGTAACAGTACCTAGTAATGTAAGATGTAAGACCTCGGGATGCCAGAGGCAATCCTAGAGCTTTATACCAAGCAGATATTCAAACTTAATGAAATAAATAACTTAAACTGTAAACAAATAACCAGGGTTCCTAATCTTAGAGGATTTCTAACTAAAACTAGTCACCGCTGTCCCACAGCCTTCACCAACCTACCCTCCGTGCGATCCCATCGCCACCGCCTACCTAACCTCCTCAGCACCAAACAAACACAGATAATGCATGCAAGGAAAACATAGGTAGTATTCATATATATATAACAAGTAATTCAATAAGCAAGTAGGCATATTATACAATTAGGCAAACTCAAGTAA
Organism: Arachis hypogaea; assembly: GCF_003086295.3. Classification (NCBI taxonomy): domain Eukaryota; kingdom Viridiplantae; phylum Streptophyta; class Magnoliopsida; order Fabales; family Fabaceae; genus Arachis; species Arachis hypogaea. The sequence continues at coordinate 68,732,320 of NC_092044.1, forward strand.
TCAAAGCAAGCAATCATATAGAAGATGCATATGATGAATGTCTATCCTATTGGCTGTTATATCACATGTCGGTTATTATGCCAAACCCGACAGAAAATTTGGATGGTAACTCCCGGATTAGTCTCTCTTTTGTGCATACCCAGGAGGAACAATTCCGAGGGATATGTGCCCTACCACCTTCAATGAACTTTAGTTCTAAACAAGTTTCAACAAATTTTGAAAACTAAGGCACAAGTTATGACCCGTCAAAGTTCACTAAAAACCAGTTTTTACTAAAAACCTCAAAACCTCCAATTCAACCAACTCTCAAATCAAAACCAAATCCAAACCTGTTTAATCATCAAAACCACTACCACATACAACATCTTACCATTTCATATCATTCTCCTCAACTTCACACCTAAATTACTCAACCATGATACCATATCTCACTACCAATCCATAATTTCCCACTACCAATCCATAATTTCCCATTTAATCATAAATCCACACTCATAATCATCATCAATCAAAAACAACCTCAACTACCAAACAAATCCTCATAAATTCTAATAGTCATTATCAAACAATATCTCTTATTAACCAAACCCATCATAAAACTCATCAACACCAATAATACTCAATAATCATCATCAATCACAATAACCAACAATAAAAAAGCATCATCGATATCCATCTTCAAATCTCAAAACCCACCAACACAACTCATCAATAATCATCATCTAACAATATATATATTATCACATTCAAACTCATTCATCCTACATCCAATCCATCATCAAGCATACATTTATATATAACTAACCATACAATCACATCTTTCAACCTATCTTAAGGTAAACTAGGCTAAGTGTCCATTGATATTACATATTACATAGAGAAGACTGAAACCATACCTTGGCCGCTCCTTAAAAAGCACACTGCACTAGGATTTGAGTCCAACAAGCTTTCAACTCACCAACAAGCCACCAAAGCTTAACTAATATCATATATATATATCAAAATCAAAACCTAAGATACACAAAATAATTAAACAGAAGAGTTTAGTGAAACCTTACCTTAACCAACAAGATTAGGGGTAAAATCCAACAATTATCCACTACTAGAGATCACCTAAACAAGAAAAATCACAAAATCTACTCAAAACTATAACCCCAAAATTACAGAATTCTAGGGCTGGAAACTAGGGATTGAGACGCAATTTGTTACCTGGTTTGCTTAGATAGAACCGAAGAGCTTGACAAGGGCTTCACGTGGTCACAAACGGCTCGTCAATCGGAGCTCCGTAGCTCAAGTTATGGTAACCGGAAGATGGAGATGAATAGTGAAGAACTGAAGATTGATGGTTCAGAAGTTATGATAAATCCTCGTTGTAAGTACAGTTTCTAAACCAAGCAATCAACCTTTCTTACAAACGTTTTGGTTGTCACAAGTAACAAAACCCAATAAATTTATAAACTGAAGTATTCAAACCTCGGGTCGTCTTCTTAAGGAATTGCAGGGAAGTGTGTTTTATTATTGGTTATGGAAAACAGTATTTTGGGTTTTGAAAAGGTTTTGAACAAGAGAAATAGATTGCAGGAATAAATAAATTAATAATTAATAAAACTCTTGGCAAGGTATGAAAACTGGAAGTCCTATCCTAGTTATCCTTATCAATGGTGATGAGAATTATACTTTTTCTACCACTAAGTCAACCTCTAACTATGAAGGTCAGTTAAATGGACAAATTAATTTACACCTAAAGTCCTAGTCAACTCCCTAAGGAAATACTAGAGTTATAGGAATCTAAATCAATCAGCAAAGATATTAATTATCAATCACGATGAGTTTGACAACTCAAGAGTTACTAATTAATCAACCAAAACCAAGAATATAGAAAGCTAAATTGAAATCATAAATATCTGGAATACCTCAAATTGAATGAAGATGTCAATTCTAACATGGAAAAGTTCATAAGCCAATCGGGCAACATAAATCAAATACAAATAAAAGCTTCAGAGTAAACAAAAATAGAAGAGAAACATAAATTATTGAACCTGGTACGAAGAAACAATCCTAATGACTAAAAGAAATCCTAAGTCCTTTAAGAGGAATCCTAATCTTAAGACATAAGCCTCTCTTTTTAGAATCTACATCTAAAACCTAAAAGTATGAGTAATGATTGAATGTTCTGATTCTGCTCCACTCCCAGCCTCTAATATGTGTTTTTTGGGCCGAAAACTGGGTCAGAAACAGCCCAGAAATCGCTGGGGACGAAATCTGCCATGTATAGGTCGCGGCTCATGCGTGCGTACGTGCTAGCTGCGCGTGCGTGCCGATGGGCTTTTTGCCAATGTGCGCGTGCGCGTCCTTAAACGCCAAGTCAACTATGGCAAATTATATATTGTTGCGAAGCTACGGACGTTAGCTTTCCAACGCAACTAAAAATGCATCATTTGGACCTCTGTAGCTCAAGTTATGGTTGATTTAGTACCAGGAGGTCAGGCTGGACAACTTTAGCAGTTTCTTCAGTTTTTTGTATTCCTTCTACTTTTGCATGCTTCCTTTCCATCTTCTAAGTCATTCTTGCCATGTAAATCCTGAAATCAGTTAACACACATATCAAGGCATCGAATGGTAATAAGAGAAGATTATAAATAGAAGAATTAAGGCCAAAGAAGCATGTTCTCGATCATAGCACAAAATCAGGAAGGAAAATGTGAAGCATGCGAATTAAATGAATAAGTGTGAGATTAGTGAATAAAATCCACTCAATTAAGCACAAGATGTACCACGAAATAGTGGTGCATAAAATAGTAACCAAACTTTCACCTCTCCTCTCTTCTCAACCTGCGCCCCCTTCTTCAAAATGAAGTGGAATGGGCTGAAATGCTCATTAAATGAGCATATATATGTTGGGCCTTGGGCCCAGTACAACCCGTTAGCATTTTTTGTCTGTTTGGCCCACTTTGGGCCAAAACCTTTAAGATTAGTGCCCAATTTTCGATTCTAAATTATTTTTGGCCTTTTTAAAACAATAAATCAATTTTTCCCAATATTGCGGTACTGGACAGACTAGAGCCGATACTGCCGACTTAAGTGCCTGTACGCATTTTTACAAATACTTTTCGAAAAAGATACATTTTCCAACTCGAAAAATTCACTGAAATCAAATTTTACCTTTAAATTTTCAAATTAAAACTTCTAAATTTTTGAATCTATTCCAGGCACTAAAATTATTTTATTAAAATGGTTTTATGTGAAAAACTCCGGTTCTTACAAGGGACATTTATTATTTTTCACTTAAGGCTTGTAATGTGCTAAAATTAAGAACAAATGGGGTTTAGCATAGGCTCAAAATTGGCTAACAATGGAAGATAAAAGGTAGGCTATTTGGGTAAGTGTGCTCAATGAAACAATGGCCTCAATCATATAAGTGCATTCATACACAAAATAATGGACATAAAGAATCAAACAAATCAAAGATTACAATCATAGAAAGAGAATAATGCACACAAAAATAGAAATAAGTGGTTATATGATATAACCACACAATTAAGCTCAAATCTCACATGCTTGTGTTCTTAGCTCAAAAACATGATCTACAATATATGTACTTCAAGCAAGTAATAAATTTTTTTTAATAAAAGTTTATTTATTTATTTATTTATTTATTCAATCAATTAGGGTGACCTATAGGTAAATTCTTTGGAAGATTTCATTATTCTGACTAAGCTTATCACATATATATGCAAAATAAGAAAATGCAACTAAAAATCCTAAAAGACCTAAAAATAAAATGCAAAAGTGTTGGGATTAGAAATTGTCACCTAAAAATGCCGATTGGTCGGACGACCTCCCCACACTAAAAATTTTGCACTGTCCTCGGTGCATTCAAAGATGAGCAAGGGGGTATGGCGGCTTTCCGAGCTGCCACCTTCAGCTGATGGATCAACCGGTTACTGCATGTTATTCTCCCGCTTCCATTTTTTTATGGTGAATCATTCATGAAAAATAGAAAATAACACCGTAAGATGAGAAAATACAAAAGAAAGAAAGCGTAAATTGTTAGAATGAGGTAAGAACCACTAGAATGGAGTGAGTGAATTAGTGTGACATTAATGAAACAAGTGTGTGAGTTCTATGTTTGCGCGCGGTTTAGAACACACACACTAACATAGAAAGCTATGTTATAATTACACAAAAGAAAGTGGGCACTTCACTCATTCTAATGTGCTTAAGATACTTTAAAAGACTTGTAGGTTAAGATACAAACAAGTAGTGAAGAAGCATAAAAGCATTCAAGGAATTAAACAAGCAAATGTGAAATTGGATAATGAATTGACATTGATTGATATGCAAGGAAACTTAATGAACTAAATGAAATATAGAGCTCACACTTCAAATAATGACACATATTGAAGTTATTGAAACACCTAAGTGACATAGAAGTGGAACACATGGGTGCTATGGAACTTAGGGGAAAAAAGGTAGAAGTGAAAATCAATCACATAGCGAGCATGGTCCATAAAGCTTTTCAAAGCTCAAAAATATGTCATTAGATAAGCTTTCGATCCAATTTCACAATTCCAAAGTCTCAATGCATGAAATAGGTGATGTGAGTAAGGTAAATAATGACAAGCATCACCTAAAAAAATGCATTGATAATATACAATTTCCTAATCATGGATGATGAATGCATGGTGGACAAAACATGCAATTCAAAAGATTTAAAAAGCTAGAAGGCAATGTAACATGTACTTGGTGTTCACAAATGATAATAAGCATGAAAAATTCAAAACCAAGTAATAAAAAATCCAACAATGACAATTAACAACAATGATGTTAAACTAACATCCTATTAGTAATCAGCAGCAATAAACAGTAAACAAAATTAATAATCCAACACTTGTAACAAAAAATAGAAAATTAAACAAAAATTAAACTAACTAATTTACTAACTAACTCAACTAACTAATGGTTGATGGTGTATGGTAGTGTTGGATGATGGTTAAAGGGTTGAAGGAAAAGAAGAGAGGAAAGAAGAAGGAAAGGAATAGGAAGAAGAGAAGAAAACAAGGTGGGTGGAACACGGCAGGCACCCACGCGTACGCTTCGTGTCACGCGTACGCGTGGACTGCAGAAATGAGTTGCGACACGTACGCATCGGCGATGCTTATGCATGGATGAAGAGAGATATAGGTGACACGTACGCGTGGGGTGATGCGTACGCGTGGATGGAAATTATGCTAGAGGCACAATTTCAGCACACTTCACGCGCAACTATTGGGTTTTTGTGTGGGAGGTGAAAATTTTGGATCCACTCGTACGCATGGACGAGGCGTATCCGTGGATAGTCGAAAAACTTGGGGTCACGCGTACGGATGGGTGACGCGTACGCGTGGCATGGTGCTCTATTTTTCAAAATTTTTCAAAGTTCTTGCACCAAACCAAGCATGCCAAACATCCAAACAGTTACCAAAACATCATAAAACCTTATTTAGCCTACTAGACTCCCAAATAAACTCAACTAACCAAACAAAACATCAAATTAAGCTTATTTACCACTATGTACAAAAAGAGTTTACCATGGTGGGGTGTCTCCCACCTAGAACTTTTATTTATTGTCCTTAAGCGGACTTATGGGGATCTCTCATCAAGGTGGCTTGTGTTTGAATCCATCCTTGAACATCCACCAATGCTTGGACTTCCAATAAGCTCCATCATTCAAAGTTAATATCTCCAAGCTTTGATGGAATTCTTCATAAACCATAGGCTCCCAAAGTTTATCCTCTTTTTGTAATCTGGGATCCTACACTTTGTTTTCACACCCGTCTTCAAGTTGATCATAGTAGTTTCCTCCGGGTGGTAACCAAACCGAATTCTCACTAAGGCACCACACTATCCTCCTAGACCCATCCAATTGAGTACTAGTCCAACCCTTGCTTCTAGTCTTTGAAGCTTCAACCATAATGAGCCTAGATTTACAATGCCAATGGCTAAACATCCTCCTCTTACGCTTAATTCCACAAAGCACCCTAAGTTGGCCATCCATTTCAAACATACCAAATTCAAGTGGGATAATAAAGCTAAGAGTTATAAGTTTTACCCACTCAAATGAAGGATTAGATGACAACTTGGGTAGAGGAGTTTCCAACGATCTTGATAAAGCACGTTCCACTCCTGTCCATCATCTTCTAGAGGATTCCACCACTCGGCAAGGTTCTTCAAGCTCTACCTCTTGCCAAGCTTCCTCAAGTTCTTCTTCATCAATTTCTTCAAGCTCTTCCCTATCACTCAAGTCATAAATAGGAGGTTTAGTAAAATCTACCTCCTCATCAATTCCAAGCCCAATGGGGAAAGATTCCTCAAACTCAAAAGGATCATATGTTGATGCGGAATCATCGGGGAACTTGGTACTTGTACCACTTCTTCCAATTCTTCACTCTTAATATGCCTTGGAGGGTGTGCACTATCCTCCTCAACACAAATTTCAAACTCCATGGAAGAGGGCTCTTCAACTTGAGATTCCTCTTTGCACCCAACATCTCCTAAATCTTCAACCACTTCCTTTGGTTCAATTACCTCTACCTCCTCCTCTTGTTGCACTTCTTGTCTCAACTCCTCTTCTTCCTCTTGAAGCTTCAAGTTCGCTCCCTCACTAAGCTCTTTGTTTGCTTTTCCACATTCAACAATGGTGGTGCCTTGATCATATAAGCTTAAGTGGGAGAAGACCATGTTGCTAACGGCTTCCGCCACAGTAGCGATCTTAGCTTCTAGCTCCTTTGACTCCTTTTTCGTCTCCTCTTGTTGCCTTAGAATACAAGATCTAAGATTTCTTTATTCTAGCATAAGGGCATGGAGATCGTCATCCATTAAAGGCGGTGTGGGAAGAGAGGGCTCACTGTTTGTGGGAAGGGTATTGTAGTTAGAAAGTGGTTCATATTGGTGAAAGTCTTGAGGTGGTGTATATGGAATTTGTGGTTCATGGGAGTATTGGTGTTGGAATGGTGGTGGCTCTAGATATGGTTCATATGGTGGTTGGTATGATGGATATCAGTTAGGATCATGTGAAGGTGAATGATGGTATGAGGCTTGTGAGTGGGGTTGATAACAATGTTGAGGGTTTGGTTCATAATTGTTCACATTGTGGGGTCGATTGTAGCCATGAGAGATTGGAAGAGGTTGTTGCCATGAAGGTTGACCATAAGCATGTGGCTCCTCCCTAATTTGATATCCATTCCCACAATCTGGTTCCTCATTGAAGCTTTCATTCCCTACAACATAATTGTAACCAAACTCATAGCCAAAAGGATGAGAATTCATAATGATAAGAGAGAATAAAAACAAAGGCTAAATAAAGAAAGAAAAGTCCTACAACTAGCAACAACTAACAAAGAAGCAAAAGGCAAATATATTCACATTATTCACATATATACAATAGCCAAAAACATAGCACCATTGCAATTCCCCGGCAACGGCGCTATAAATTTGATACAAATATTTTCGTCATAATGTAGTTTTCATCATATTTTTTATTAGAATTCTAGAGAGAGAAGCTCTCCCTTCTCTCTAGAATTTAGGGTAGTTTAGGTTTAATTTTCTTAGATCTAACTTTCAATTCTTGTTTTGATTTAGTTTTCCTTTTTAATTTCTTATTGATTATATCTTTACTCTTCTAGTTTTACTTGTCATTTCTCTTATTTTGCTCTCTTTTATGTTTATGAACCCGGGTTGGATTTCTATTTTCTTTCAATGTAATTTTATATTTCAATGTCTCTTTTATGTTTATCTTCATTGCTATTGTTGATTTCTTGCTTATGTTAGTTATGGGTCTCTTTAATTCTTGCATTTTGTGATGTTTACTTTTATTGCACTCTATGTGTTTGTTAAAATGCTTTCACTAGTTTTTGAATACTTTTCACTAATTTCCTCCTCATGCGTACGCGTGGGTAACGCGTGCACGTAGCTTGCAAATCTTCAACTCATGTGTACGCGTGGATGACGCGTGCGCGTGGCCCTCAATTCTCCAAATTCTCATTCCTTCATGAGTTCTCCACTTTGCATGCTTTGCTCTTCACTTCTTCCATCCAATACTTGCCTTATGACCCTGAAATCACTCAAGAAACACATCAAGGCATCGATGGAATTAAGGTGAATTAAAATCACTAATTTTAAGGCCTAAAAAGCATGTTTTTACACTTAAGCACAAATTAAAGGGGAATTCCAAAAACCATGCTATTTCATTGAATAAATGTGGAAATAGTTGATAAAATTTCCTGTTCCGAGGGTTACCTGAAACTGTAGGTCGATCTCGGTCGAGATCTTCTATGTTGGTCGGAACCGACGTGTCCGGCAGGTGTATTGCGGCCGGAGCTGGTGTGTCCGACTTGCGGGACTAAAAGGGCTGCTGATCCTTCGTCCCCGGAGGGTGGGGGATACCTGCAAGGGACTCCGATGCTTAAGTTAGCAAGGGGATTAAGCAGGTATTGAGTAGAATCAGAGTATGAGTTATACCTGGGTGCTCCAGTGTATTTATAATGGTGTGAAGTGACCTTTTTGGATAAGATAAGTTAGTTATCTTATCTTATCTTTATCTTTAAGTGAGGTCATCTTATCTTCAAGGGAACCGCCCTTCTCTTGTAGGCTTGGGCTGCCTTAGGATCTGGGGCATGTTCCTCTATTTGGGCCCTTTGATTGGGCTTTCTCGTGACTTGGCCGAGCTCTTTGAGAGGAGGTCGGATTGTCCTGACCTGAAGAGGTCGGTCGCTTTGTCTGTAGAACATCTTGGGTCGGACAGCTCGACCCAGGATATGAACAATGCCCCTGCTTGAGCTCGGTCTTCTTTTTGAGATCGAGTCCTTGACTTCGGTCTTTCTTTGGTGAAGCCAAACTCAAGCATTTTGTCGACTCCTTTATAGCAGTTTTGAATGTATAACGTTTCTTCTAAAAGACGCGCGCTTTTATATCGGCGCTTTTTTGGGAACGTGCGAGGGTTTAATGCCCTCTTTAATTTGAGCATTAATTGCCCCGTTTCCCTTTGGTTCTTTTACTTTGATTTTGAAAACCTAGAAACGGTTTTTCTCCTTTAGCCTTTTCATAATTTCTTTTCTCTGCTTTCTTTGCTTTCTGTTCTTTCGTTTGCGCTTCTGCTTTCTCTTGGAGTTCGTAGTTTTCGTGTTTTCTCTTCTGTGATATTGCTCTTTGTTCGCGTTTTTGCTTGTGAGAGGGCGTCCCGAATTTCGTCTCCATCTTCAATTTCCTCAAAGCTTGCTGTTCTTTTCCTGGTAAGTACTGGCTTTCTTGTAGCTTCGTTTTCAATTTTTGGTGAAGCTTCGATTTTACATGTTTGAAAGTTTGAATCTTTCGAAGTCTTGTATTTGCTTGTCACTGTAACATGTTCTTCCTGTCTTTCTTTTATGCATTGTCTTGGCTTTTCTATTGAAGCTTTCTAGGGTTTTATTGTCGTTTGTGATTTTTTCCTGCCTGATACTTGGTAAAAATCTGCGTCTTGTTCCTCGCTTTGTTTGAAGATTTGCTTTTTGCCTGATCTTTGAAAAAAGGTTGCACCTTTAATGGTATCTGCTTGGCGTGTTTGGTAGAGTGCAACGATTTTTTGGTATTTCTCCTTGCAGAAAGGTGTTTTGCTATTTTTGGGATTTCTTTTTGAGATATGCTGGGATGTAGATTGATTTTTGGAAACATTGCTTTGTTACTGCCTCCAAAGGATGCCCCAGAACTTTTGGTTTGAGTCTTGGGGTTTTCCTTTTCTTTGTTCCATCGCCTGAGAAGTATTTCACCGAGTTGTTTTCTCCCTTCGTCCGAGATGTTTGTGGTAACCCCATCTTTTTTTCTTACTTGTAGGGTTAGTTGGCCTCATGTCTTATCGCAATAACATTGTAGAGATGTCTTCCAGAGTTCCTGAGGGGATGTCTGATTGGCTGGACTCCCTTGTTTTGTTGTGTGTTTCTGTTGTGGATGCTGAGTTTTGCACGGAGCAGAGGAAGCGCCATAGGATTTGTGGTAACAATGCCCGTGAAGAGGATTACGAGCTTATTGCTCCTGATTCTGATGAGATAGTTTGGTTTCCGACTTCCATTGAGAGGGAGTATCCCTTCTTCTATGCCTATGAATACTTCTTCAGCCAGTTGAACGTTACTTTTCCTTTTACTGCTTTTGAGACCGACCTGTTGTGGTCGTGTAATATTGCTCCATCCCAGCTTTACCCCAATTCCTGGGGTTTTATTAAAATTTTTCAACTTCTCTGCCGTGAAATAGATGTAACACCTTACCATACTCTTTTCCTTTATTTGTTTGTTTCTGCCAAGCCTGGCGGTTCTTCAAAAAAGAAAGCTTCTTGGGTTTCCTTCAGGTCCGCCCAGGGCCACAAAGTTTTTGCTATGTATGATGAGTCCTTTAAGGACTTCAAGAATTACTTCTTTAAGGTTCGCGCTGTCGAGGGGGCCCGTCCCTTTTTTCTTGACGAAAATGATGAGCCTTCTTTCCCTCTAGAGTGGCAGAGGGATGTGAGAGTGTCTCGTTATACTTGGGAGATGCTTGATGATGTTGAGCGTGCTTTTGTTGTTGTTCTTGAGGATCTATGGGGGAAACTGCCCCATCTTGATACAAAAAGGTTTTTGAATGACCCATCCTTGGTTCGGACAGTTTTGGGTATTTGTCTGACTTGGCTCTTATACTTGTTTCCTTAATTTCTTCTTCCTCTTGTTTGTGACCGTCTTTCTTTGTTGTGGCTATTTCTGTATTTGTATAGATGCCAAAGAATAACGACTCCATGAAGGCTTTTAAAAGGGCAAAGAAAGCAATTGCTGCTTTGAACATCTCGGCCAAAGTGGTCGGTGAGGGGTCTTCTTAGATCCCAGTGAAGCCTCCTGTGTCGAGTTCTCTCGGGCTGAAGAAAGTAATTCCTACTTCTCGGTTTCATCAGGTCGATCCTCCTCAGACTTCTGCCGTTGCTTCTAGTGTCCCTCCCTTAAATAAGAAAAAAACATCCGAGCCCTTTAACCTGGATGCCCCGGACTTTGATGCTATCAAGTTTGTTGACCAACAAATTGCCCCCTATGGTGGGCTTTCCATGGACGACGTGTCTCTTCTTCAGTATCTATATTTTATTACCAAAAGTAGTGTGAAGATGGCTCATATGGGTGCGGCTATTTTCTGAACAGTTCAGGGGATCCCGATTCAAGCCACAAAGTCCTTCATGGAGGAGGTCAAGTCAGAATTTGATCGGATCAAGGGTCTAAAGGATGAGTTGGAGGTGAAGTTGGCAAAGGTGGAGAAGGAGCTGGAGGGTGAGAAGGCCAGCTCTATTGCCTTGGCTGCTTTTTTGAAGTTGGCTGAAGACATGGCACTAAAGCATAAGGATAGCTATGTCTCGGCTTCTAGGGAATTGATGCATCTCCGGGAAGATTTGGAAACTGCTCGGGTTAATTATGGTGAGCTTCAGGGTCACCTTGTGGGCAGTCTGCCTCACAGTTATGCCATGCCTCAACAAGGGATCTTGGAGATTGAGTTGTTTGATGTATGGGGTATTGACTTCATAGGACCTTTCCCACCATCATACTCAAACACTTATATTCTAGTGGCGGTGGATTATGTATCCAAATGGGTAGAAGATATTGCTACACCCACTAATGACACTAAGACAGTGTTAAAATTCCTCCAGAAACACATCTTCAGCAGATTTGGCACCCCTAGAGTACTAATCAGTGATGGGGGCACTCATTTCTGCAATAAATAGCTCTATTCTGCTTTGGTTCGTTATGGAGTTAGCCACAGGGTGGCCACTCCATATCACCCACAGACTAATGGGCAAGCTGAAGTCTCAAATAGAGAACTCAAAAGAATCCTGGAACGGACTGTAATTAATCGTAGAAGGGATTGGGCAAGAAGCTTGGATGATGCTCTGTGGGCATACAGAACAGCATTCAAGACCCCTATAGTGACCTCTCCATACCAGCTTGTGTATGGAAAGGCATGTTACTTGCCAGTTGAACTGGAACATAAGGCCTACTGGGCAACCAAATTCCTGAACCTTGATGCCAAGTTAGTTGGAGAAAAACGATTGCTCCAGTTAAATGAGCTAGAGGAATTTAGACTCAATGCTTTCGAGAATGCAAAAATATACAAAGAGAAAGCAAAAAGATGGCATGATAAGAAATTGTCATCCAGAGTCTTTGAGCCAGGGCAGAAAGTTCTGCTATTTAATTCTAGGCTCAGATTATTCCCCGGGAAATTGAAGTCCTGGTGGAGAGGTCCATATGTGATTACAAGTGTGTCACCATATGGATACGTAGAGCTTCAGGATAATGATTCTAATAAAAAGTTCATTGTTAATGGACAGAGAGTCAAACATTATCTTGAAGGAAATTTTGAGCAAGAATGCTCAAAACTGAGGCTTGATTAAAGCTCAGTAATAGTCCAGCTAATGATAATAAAGAAGCGCTTGCTGGGAGGCAACCCAGCCATTTACAATGTATTTGTTAATTAATTGATTTTTTTTACAGGTATATGTCAGGTATCTTCAAGGTAAAATAGCAATTGCTTGAATTCACAAAGTTACAAGGGAATTTGGAAGCTCACTGGCGTGAAAAAACCAGTAAGAAACATTTTGGGCGTTGAACGCCCAAAAGAAGCACCCACTGGGCGTTCAACGCCAGTGAGGATAGCCATCTGGGCGTTAAACGCCAGAAAGGAGCATCTTCTGGGCGTTGAACACCAGGAAGAAGCACCTTCAGGGCATTTAACGCCAGATTGACAGTGTCCTGGGCGTTCAAAAAAACGCCCAGTGACAAAGGACTTCCTGGCATTCAACGCCAGAAAGAAGCAACAGCTGGGCGTTGAACGCCCAGGAGAAGCAGCAACTGGGCGTTAAATGCCCAAAACATGCAGCGTTTGGGCGTTTAACGCGAGGATTGTGGGGAGGAGGTAATTTCGTTTTGAATTCAAATTTTTTCCAATTTTCACGTTTCAATTCATGATTTCTTGCATAAACATGTTACAAACTCTCATCTTTCAACTTCAATTTCAAAAATTTTTTTTTAATCCTAAACATATTTCTTGATTTTTCTTTAATTTCTTTTCAAAACTTGTTCAAAACTCATCTATCTTTTTGAACTCTTTTCAAATCTTTTTAATTTCTTCTCATATCTTTTTCAACTCATCGTATCTTTTGAATTTCGAATTTGCCTCTCCTACTATTCCTCTCATTTCCTTTCTTTTGCTTGAGGACAAGCAAACCTCTAAGTTTAGTGTGATTCGCCATGATCACTGAGCTAAAACACATTAAGATCATGACACCTAAGGAACAGGAAGAGCAAGGATGTGACTTAAAGGAACTGAAGCGTCAGAAATTATCTCTCGAAGGACCAAGCACCCCACAGACTAGAGGAACATCCACTTCCCAAAATAAAGGTCGTTGAGTTCTAATCTTTGCCTTAACTCTGTGATAACTGTTCTTATTAGGAATTTACCTTAGAAGTTATATATTAGTAGTAGTAATTCTTATCTATACTTTGATTTTAATTCCAATTAAGTTATAATTTATTTTTCTCATCATCATCAAACATGAATAAGATAGTAGATTTTTAGAATAAAGAGGCAATATTTTTTTCGAGTTCTTAATAAGAAAAATTCTAATTATTTATATGTGGTGGCAATACTTTTTGTCTTCTGAATGAATGCTTGAACATTGCATATTTTTGATCTTGTTGTTTATGAATGTTAAAATTGTTGGCTCTTGAAAGAATGATGAAAAAGAGAAATGTTATTGATGATCTGAAAAATAAAAAAATGATTCTTGAAGTAAGAAAAAGCAGTGAAAAAGCAAAAGCTTGTGCAAAAAAAAAAATAATAGAAAGAAAAAGAAAAAGCAAGCAGAAAAAGCTAATAGCCCTTAAAACTAAAAGGCAGGGGTAAAAAGGATCCAAGGCTTTGAGCATCAATGGATAGGAGGGCCCAAGGAAATAAATCTAGGCCTAAGCGGCTAAATCAAGCTGTCCCTAACCATGTGCTTGTGGCATGCAGGTCCAAGTGAAAAGCTTGAGACTGAGTGGTTAAAGTCGTGATCCAAAGCAAAAAGAGTGTGCTTAAGAGCTCTGGACACCTCTAACTGGGGACTCTAGCAAAGCTGAGTCACAATCTGAAAAGGTTCACCCAGTCATGTGTCTGTGGCATTTAGGTATCCGGTGGTAATACTGGAAAACAAAATGCTTAGGGTCACGGCCAAGACTCATAAAAGCAGCTGTGTTCAAGAATCAACATGCTAAACTAGGAGAATCAATCACACTATCTGAATTCTAAGTTCCTATGGATGCCAACCATTCTGAATTTCAAAGGATAAAGTGAGATGCCAAAACTGTTTAGAGGCAAAAAGCTACTAGTCCCACTCATCTAATTAGAATCTGGGCTTCACTTAAAACTCTGAGATATTATTGCTTCTTGACTTCTTTTTTTTTTCCTCTTTTATTTATCTAGTTGCTTGGGGACAAGCAACGGTTTAAATTTGGTGTTGTGATGAGCGGATATTTTATACGCTTTTTGGGGGTAATTTCATGTAGATTTTAGTATGTTTTAATTATTTTTTAGTAGAATATCATTAGTTTTTAGGCAAAAATCATATTTCTAGACTTTACTATGAGTTTGTGTGTTTTTCTGTGATTTCAAGTATTTTCTGACTGAAATTGAGGGAGCTGAGCAAAAATCTGATTTAGGCTGAAAAAGGACTGCTAATGCTGTTGGATCCTGACCTCCCTGCACTCGGAATGGATTTTATGGAGCTACAGGAGTCCAATTGACTCGCTTTTAATTTGGTTGGAAAGTAGACATCCAGGGCTTTCCAGCAATATATAATAGTCTATACTTTACGCAAAGATAGACGACCTAAACTGGCGTTCAACGCCAGTTCAATGTTGCAGTCTGGCGTCCAGCGCCAGAAACAGGTTACAAGTTGGAGTTCAACGCCCAAAACACGTTACAACCTGGCGTTCAACTCTAGAAGCAGCCCAAGCACGTGAGAGGCTTAAGTCTCAGCCCCAGCACACACCAAGTGGGCCCCAGAAGTGGATTTCTGCACTAATTATCTTAGTTTACTCATATTCTGTAAACCTAGGTTACTAGTTTACTATTTAAACAACTTTTAGAGACTTATTTTGTACCTCATGACATTTTCAGATCTAAAATACATACTCTTTGATGGCATGAGTCTCTAAACTCCGTTGTTGGGGGTGAGGAGCTCTGCAGCGTCTCGATGAATTAATGCAATTACTTATATTTTTCCATTCACATATGCGTGTTCCTATCTAAGATGTTCATTCGCGCTTAATTATGGAGAAGGTGATGATCCGTGACATTCATCACCTTCCTCAACCCATGAATGTGTGTCTAACAACCACCTCCGTTCTACATCAGATTGAATGAATATCTCTTAGATTCCTTAATCAGAATCTTCGTGGTATAAGCCGGATTGATGGCGGCATTCATGAGAATCCGGAAAGTCTAACCTTTTCTGTGGTATTCCGAGTAGGATTCCGAGATTGAATGACTGTGACAAGCTTCAAACTCCTGAAGGCTGGCGTTAGTGACAGACGCAAGAGAATCATTGGATTCTATTTTAACCTGGTTGAGAACCGACAGATGATTAGCCATACTGTGACAGAGCATCTGGACCATTTTCACTGAGAGAATGGGAAGTAGCCGTTGACAACGGTGACACCCTACATAGAGCTTGCCATGGAAGGAACTTTGCAATTATGTTATTGAGTTGAATATTATATTGCAGGGATTCAGAGGACAAAGCATCTCCAAAACCCCAACATATTCTCCATTACTGCATTACAAGTAATTAATTCACGCTCTTTTATTTTTCTAATAATTCAAACTGATAATTTTAATTGAAATCCTCATTAAGAATAATAAAATAAACATAGCTTGCTTCAAAGCAATAATCTCCGTGGGATCGACCCTTACTCACGTAAGGTATTACTTGGACGACCCAGTGCACTTGCTGGTTAGTTGTGCGGATTGCAAAAGTGTGATTGCAATTTCGTGCACCACCCCACCTACCTTCAAATTCAAAATCTCTTTCCCACCCAAACCCACCCTAAATGACCGAACCAACTACCCCTCTCCCTCCACTATATAAACCCCTCCCCCTTCTTCATTTTCACACATCTCCCCTCTCGTCCATATCTTCTTCTTTTTCTTCTATTCTTCTTCTCTTGCTCGAGGGTGAGCAACATTCTAAGTTTGGTGTGGTAAAAGCATAGCTTTTTGTTTTTTCATAACCATTTATGGCACCGAAGGCCAGAGAAACCTCTAGAAAGAGGAAAGGAAAGACAAAAGCTTCCAACTCCGAGTCATGGGAGATGGAGAGATTCATCTCAAGGGTCCATAGCTCAGTAGTAGAGCATTTGACTACACATCAAGAGAGCCCACTCATGGACCTCAACAGGAGCATGAGGAATTCCTCATCAAGAAATCCCTCAGATGCCTCAAGGGATATATTTTTCTCCACACAACAATTGGGAGCAACTAAGGATAGGAGCACCAAAATCACTAGGGATCAAGCAACAGAGGCAAGGAAGAGACATAGAGGAGCTGAAGAGCACCTTTAGTTCTTTAAGGAGAAGGCGCCACCATCACTAAGGTGGACTCATTCCTTAACTTCCTTGTTCTTATCTCTCTATTTTTCGGTTTTTGAGCTTCATGTTTGTCTATGTTTGTGTCTTTACTACATGATCATTAGCATTTAGTAACTATGTCTTAAGGCTATGAATAATTCCTTAAATCCTTTACCTTTCTTAAATGAAAAATGTTTTTAATACAAAAGAACAAGAAGTACATGAGTTTCGAATTCATCCTTGAAATTAGTTTCTAAATGAATGCTTGAACAGTGCATATTTTTTATCTTGTTGTTTATGAATGTAAAAATTATTGGCTCTTGAAAGAATAATGAACAAATAGAAATGTTATTGACAATCTGAAAAATCATGAAATCGATTCTTGAAGCAAGAAAAAGCAGTGAAAAAGCAAAAGCTTGCGAAAAAAAAAAGATAAAAAGCAAGCAGAAAAAGCCAATAGCCCTTAAGACCAAAAGGCAAGGGTAAAAAAGATCCAAGGCTTTGAGCATCAATGGATAGGAGGGCCCAAGGAAATAAAATCCAGGCCTAAACAGCTAAATCAAGCTGTCCCTAACCATGTGCTTGTGGCATACAGGTCCAAGTGAAAAGCTTGAGATTGAGTGGTTAAAGTCGTGATCCAAAGCAAAAAGAGTGTGCTTAAGAGCTCTGGACACCTCAAACTAGGGACTTTAGCAAAGCTGAGTCACAATCTGAAAAGGTTCACCCAGTCATGTGTCTGTGGCATTTATGTATCCGGTGGTAATACTGGAAAACAAAGTGCTTAGGGCCACGGCCAAGACTCATAAAAGTAGCTGTGTTCAAGAATCAACATACTTAACTAAGAGAATCAATAACACTATCTGAAATTCTAAGTTCCTATAGATGCCAATCATTCTAAACTTCAAAGGATAAAGTGAGATGCCAAAACTGTTCAGAAACAAAAAGCTACAAGTCCCGCTCATCTAATTAGAACTAATATTCATTGATATTTTGGGATTTATAGTATATTGTCTTCTTTTTATCCTATTTGATTTTCAGTTGCTTGGGGACAAGCAACAGTTTAAGTTTGGTGTTGCGATGAGCGGATAATTTATACGCTTTTTGGCATTGTTTTTAGAAAATTTTTAGTAGGATCTAGCTACTTTTAGGGATGTTTTTATTGGTTTTTATGCAAAATTCACATTTCTGGACTTTACTATGAGTTTGTGTGTTTTTCTATGATTTCAGGTATTTTCTGGCTGAAATTGAGGGACCTGAGAAAAAATCTGATTCAGGCTGACAAAGGACTGCTGATGCTGTTGGATTCTGACCTCCCTGGACTTGAAATGGATTTTCTAGAGCTATAGTACTCCAAATGGCATGCTCTCAACGACGTTGAAAGTAGACATCCAGAGCTTTCCAGCAATATATAATAGTCCATACTTCATTCGAGTTTAGACGACGCAAGCTGGTGTTCAACGCCAGTTCCATGCTGCATTCTGGAGTAAAACGCCAGAAACACGTCACAAACCAGAGTTAAATGCCAAAAACACGTTACAACTTGGCGTTTAACCCCAAAAGAAGCCTCTGCACGTGTAAAGTTCAAGCTCAGCCCAAGCACACACCAAAGTAGGCCCCGGAAGTGGATTTCTGCATTTAGACTTATTTCTGTAAACCCTAGTAACTAGTCTAGTATAAATAGGACATTTTACTATTGTATTACACATCTTTGGATTGTATTTTGATCCTTTGATCACATTTTTTAGGCTGACCTCTCAGCCATGCCTGGACCATTATCACTTATGTATTTTCAACGGTGGAGTTTCTACACACCATAGATTAGGGTGTGGAGCTCTGCTGTACCTCGAGTTTTAATACAATTACTATTATTTTCTACTCAATTCATGCTTATTCTTGTTCTAAGATATCACTCGTACTTCAACCTGATGAATGTGATGATCCGTGACACTCATCATCATCCATCCTTACGAACGCGTGCCTGACAACCACCTCCATTCAATAAGTGAGAGCTAGAGTGTGTATCTCTTGGATTCCTGATGCACGAGGCATGGTTGCCTCGCTTGACAATCGAGTCTTCCATTCTGTGAGATTAGAGTCTTCGTGGTATAAGCTAGAATCCGTTGGCAGCATTCATAAGAATCCAGAAAGTCTAAACCTTGTCTACGATATTCCGAGTAAGATTCAGGGATTGAATGACTGTGACGAGCTTCAAACTTGCGAGTGTTGGGCGTAGTGACAGACGTAAAAGGATCAATGGGTACTATTCCGACATGATCAAGAACCAACAGCTGATTAGCCATGCGGGAAACGGTAGAGGACCATTTTCACTGAGAGGATGGGAAGTAGCCATTGACAACGGTGACACCCTACATACAGCTTGCCATGGAAAGGAGTAAGAATGACTGGATGAAGTAGTAGGAAAGTAGAGATACAGAAGGAACATAGAATCTCCATGCACTTATCTGAAATTCCCACCAATGAATTACATAAGTATCTTTATCTTTATTTTATGCTTTATTTATCTTTATATTTTCAAACCATCATAACCATTTGAATCCGCCTAACTGAGTTTTACAAGATGACCATAGCTTGCTTCATACCAACAATCTCCGTGCGATCGACCCTTACTCACGTAAGGTATTACTTGGACGACCCAGTGCACTTGCTGGTTAGTTGTGCGAAGTTATGACAAAGTGTGATTCACATTTGAGAGCACCAAGCCTATTGACGCCGTTGTTTATGATCACAATTTCATGCATCAGGAGGCATGGGGCGAACCAAGTAATTAGAAAGTGTGTGCCGGAATCCAAGTTTCAGTCTATCCTTCAATTTTGCCATTCATCTGAGAGTGGAGGCCACTTTTGCCTGCAGTGAATAGCTAGGAAGGTGCTAGACTATGGATTCTAGTGGCCCACTTTATTTAGGGATGCCAACCAATTTTGCAAATCTTGTCATCAATGCCAGAGATCTGGAAATACCTCACAAAGAGATGAAATACCCCAACAACCGATGATTTTTTTGTGAAATTTTTGATGTGTGGGGCATAGATTTCCTGGGGCCATTTCCAAATTTGAATGGGTTTATGCACATTTTGTTAGCCATTGATTACGTCTCAAAATGGGTGGAAGCGAGACAGGGCAACTCCCCTGTTGAACCAGCAGCTTCTTCTTTCTTCTTCTATCAGCTGCTGCTGTGCTGCCCTCCGCCCAGCCTTCCAACGACCTGATGCCAGGGCATTTTGGCCAATTTCACTGACCTTTTCGTTACTATTTTTAGGTAGTTTTATTGCATTTTCTTAGGAAATAAGCTAGTTTTGGGTAGAAAATTATTTACATCCTGATTCAAGCATGCATTGTGCATTTTACATGATTTCATGAGGATTTTGCATGATTTTAATGACAAAATTGATATTGCATCCCCCATGGCTTGGATTAGAACTTTGATGCACTTTATTGCTTGATTTCAGGACAAATGAAGCAAAGAATGGGAGTAACTTGCAAGGCTAAGGAGAAAAGTGATTGCCAATAACACTCTCAAAAGCCATCAAAGCCACGCTAAGGAGGCATGTTAACTAAGTTAACGTGAACTCTAACGTGGAGAAGAGAAGTTGAGCCAACGTTAGTGACACTCAACATTGTCACTAACGTTGGCAATTGCTCACAAAAAGCCATGTTAGGAGCCACGTTAACCTAGTTAACGTGGCCTCTAACGTTAAAGGGGGAAGAGAAGCCAACGTTAGTGACACTCAACATTGTCACTAACGTTGGCCTAAGGTGCAAAGTACCACGTTAACTCCCACGTTAGCTTGGTTAATGTAGGAGCTAACGTAAGAGATGAAGAGTTGTCGACAACGTTAGTGACACTCAACATTGTCACTAACGTTGAAGCAACCACACAAACCCCAAAAGCCACGTTAACTTCCCCGTTAACTTGGTTAACGTGGAAGCTAATGACGAGAAATGAAGGATGGGCCAACGTTAGTGACACTCAACATTGTCACTAACGTTGGGATGGCTAAGAGTGGCCACGTTAGAAACCACGTTAACCTAGTTAACGTGGACTCTAACGTGTGACCTATGAGCACATTGGAATGTTAGTGACAATGTTGAGTGTCACTAACGTTCTCGAAGGTTGGCAAGAGCCACGTTAGAAGCCACGTTAACTTAGTTAACCTGGGCTTTAACGTGAAGCAAGGGGCACACTGGAACGTTAGTGACAATGTTGAGTGTCACTAACGTTCTCGAAGGTTGGCAAAAGCCACGAGTTACCCACTAGAACAATTCGGGAAATGCATGAGATTAGATGCACTTGAGGAAGAAGTGCAGGAGAGCTTCGAAGAAGAAGGACCAGAAGAGCCAGAGAGAGTCATGGAAGAGGAGTATGAATCAAGTGAAGAGGTGGTAACAGCAGAAATTCATATACAAGAAGCACCAAATGTAGAGAAGCAAAAGTCAGAAGCACCCAAACTTGAGCTCAAGGCACTGCCACCTACTCTCAAATATGCATACTTAGGAGAAAATAAAAGTTACCCAGTGATCATAAGCTCATCCCTCAGCCAGAATCAAGAGGATGAACTACTCCAAGTATTGAGGAAGCACAAGGATGCCATTGGATGGACTCTTACTGACTTAAAAGGAATCAGTTCAGCCATATGCGTGCATAAGATACTGCTAGAAGAGGATGCCAAACCGTCCATTCAATCTCAAAGAAAGTTGAACCCAATCATGAAAGAGGTGGTGCAGAAAGAAGTTATGAAGTTATGGCAGGGAGGGGTGATCTACCCTATCTCAGACAGCCCATGGGTCAGCCCTGTACAAGTTGTCCCAAAGAAGGGAGGAATCACTGTAGTTCCAAATGAGAAGAACGAATTAATCCCTACAAGGATGGTCACTAGATGGCGGATGTGCATAGATTACAGAAAACTCAATGAAGCTACACAAAAGGATCATTTCCCCCTTCCATTCATGGATCAGATGTTGGAACGACTTGCAGGCCACACATATTATTATTTTCTTGATGGTTATTCAGGATATAACCAAATAGTGGTTGATCCTAGAGACTAAGGGAAAACCTCATTCACTTGCCCATATGGAGTGTTTGCCTACAGGCGAATGCCATTTGGGCTATATAATGCGCCTGCAACTTTCCAACGCTGCATGCTTTCTATCTTCTCAGACATGATAGAGAAATTCATCGAAGTCTTTTTGGATGACATCTCAGTATTTGGAGATTCTTTTCCTAGCTGCCTACAGCACCTTGCCTTGGTATTGAAAAGATGCCAAAAGACCAACCTGGTCTTGAACTGGGAGAAATGTCACTTCATGGTGACAGGAGGAATAGTCCTTGGTCGTAAGGTCTCTAACCAAGGCATTGAGGTAGACAGAGCCAAAGTTGAACTTATTGAAAGACTTCCTCCACCCAGTGATGTCAAGGCAATTAGGAGCTTTTTAGGGCATGCTGGTTTTTACAGAAGGTTTATTAAAGATTTTTCAAAGATAGCCAAGCCCTTAAGCAATCTCCTTTATCTGATACACCATTTGTCTTCGATGAAACATGCATGTTAGCTTTTGAAAACTTGAAAATGAGTTTATCATCTGCACTTATCATTTCCCCACCTGACTGGAACTTGCCATTTGAACTGATGTGTGATGCATCTGATTTTGCAATAGGGGCAGTGTTAGGACAGAGGAAAAATAACTTAGTCCATGTGATATACTATGCCAGCAAGGTCCTTAATGATGCTCAAAGAGATTATACCACAACCGAAAAGGAACTGCTGGCAATAGTTTTCGCATTTGACAAGTTTAGATCGTACCTCATTGGTGCAAAAGTGATTGTTTTCACAGATCACGTAGCACTTAAATATTTGTTTGCTAAGCAAGAATCAAAACCGAGACTAATAAGATGGATCTTATTGTTGCAGGGATTTAATATTGAAATCAGAGACAAGAAAGGAGTGGAGAACAAGGTAGCAGATCACCTCTCCAGAATCCCTCAAGATGAAGGCGGGGCACATGATACTCATGTGAACGAGCTCTTCCCTGATGAGCAATTGATGATAGTTCACAAGGCTCCATGGTTTGCAGACATAGCCAACTTCAAAGAAACTGGGGCTTTACCACCAGAGATACATAAACATTAGAAAAGAAAGCTCATGAATGATGCAAAATACTTTGTCTGGGACGAGCCATATCTCTTCAAGAAGTGTCCAGATGGAGTCCTCAGAAGATGTGTTTCTGAAGAAGAAGGACGAGAGGTCCTATGGAATTGCCATAGCTCAAGTTATGGAGGCCACTTTGGAAGGGAAAGAACTGCAGCAAAGGTTCTACAAAGTGGGTTCTTTTGGCCGACCCTTTTCAAGGACGCCAAGGAACTGGTAAAAAGCTGCAATGAATGCCAAAGAGCGGGAAGCTTGCCCAAAAGAAATGCCATGCCACAAAATTTCATCTTAGAGCTGGAATTATTTGATGTGTGGGGAATAGATTTCATGGGCCGTTTCCAACTTCACATGCAAACAAGTACATCTTAGTAGCTGTGGATTATGTCTCCAAGTGGGTAGAGGCAATTGCAACTCCAACAAATGATAACAAGGTGGTTATGAACTTCCTCAGGAAGAATATCTTTAGCCGGTTTGGAGTCTCAAGAGCCCTCATTAGTGATGGAGGGAGCCACTTTTGTAACAGACCATTGGAGGCTCTTCTCCTACGATATGGGGTAAAACACAAGGTAGCCACACCTTACCACCCCCAAACAAGTGGACAAACTGAGATATCCAACAGAGAACTAAAAAGGATTCTGGAAAAGACTGTGGGTGCATCAAGAAAGGATTGGTCAAAGAAGTTGGATGATGCTCTTTGGGCGTACAGAACAGCATTCAAAACACCACTTGGAATGTCCCCATATCAGCTGGTGTATGGTAAAGCTTGTCACTTACCACTGGAGCTAGAACACAAGGCTCTATGGGCCATCAAGATACTAAATTTTGACAGCATTGCTGCTGGTGCAAAGAGAATCTTGCAGCTGCAAGAGATGGAGGAATTCAGGTCACAAGCCTATGAAAATACCAAGATGTATAAGGAAAAGGCAAAGAGAAGACATGACTCACTTCTTGCACCCAGGAGTTTCGAAAGGGGGCAGCAAGTGCTCCTATACAATTCCAAACTAAGACTGTTCCCAGGAAAACTCAAATCAAGGTGGTCCGGACCTTTTCTTGTCATAAAGGTCTCGCCGTATGGACACGTAGAAGTCATGGATGAAGTTTCAGAAAGGACTTTTACAGTGAATGGACAAAGACTCAAGCATTATCTGGGCAACATGGGGGAAAACCCCAGGGTGAAATACCATCTCAAGTAAGTGAGGACTCGTCGAGCTAGCGACGATAAAAAAAAGCGCTTTGTTGGGAGGCAACCCAACCTCAGGTAGTTCATTTTTATCTTCATTTCAATAAAGATCACAAGTTGTTTCCCCTGTATTGCAAGGAGCTAAGTTTGGTGTTTCACAACAGAACAATCAAAGGAGACAGTGTAATTCTAAGTTTGGTGTTCCACTAAAAGGACATTTAGTTAGAATTACACCCGCTCCCAAAACGAATTGCTAGCTCTAACCAATCGAAGGAAACCACTTAGATGTAGTTAGACTTTAGTTAATAATTGTTTTGTTAACAACAAGATATGAGTTTGTCAGCATATATGCAAGATTGTGTACTAAGCAAGGAACTAAGTTTGGTGTTCACACACCAAATCAAGTTCATAAGACACAAGCACATGCAAGCTAACTATTTCTCAAAGTGCTGTGAGAACAAGCAACTTCCAATAACTTTACAGGAATTTTATGGTGCACCTCCACCCAAGGAAGTGAGGAAGCAAAGAGTAGGAGGAGGACGAAAAGAAGGCAATTAGAAGTTGTCATCTGAAGGTTGTATTGTCACTTAATTTCATGTATTTACAGTTTGAACATTGGAAGCCCAAATGCAATCTTGATTTATGGTTCCCAGTGAGTCTAAACATGTTTTTAAACTCTACCTTGTTGTTGAGCATGGTCTATGATTCTAGTTGGAGTGTCACTGCATCTTTCATTTACTTATTTGTATGCTTGTTCCCTTAGAATCAAATGAAAAGAGAATGAGTGTTTATGTTTCTAAAAGACCAGAGTGGAGCCCATAATGTGGAAGTGTATTCATGAATCTTTGGGGGGTAATCATAAGTTAGCTAAGTTGGTTCAACCACAAGGGTAAGATGACAACTATCTATCCTGAATATTTTACTTTTGATATACCCATGAGACTAAGATAACAACAAAATCCTAATAAGAGAAAAAGGAAAGAACAATTGGAGTGAAAAACAATAGACAAAGAATAAGCAATAAGGCTAGGCACCAATGGTTTACCTTAAGACATGTGTCTGTGATGCTCCTGTGTGGGGGATCTACTTGGATGAATAAGCTCTTAGGGGTGCATTATCACTTGGTAACTTGGGTTAACTAACCTGGGATTATCAGCTGAAAATCCACTATCAAGAGTAACCCTCACTACAGAACACTTAGTAACCCAAAGAGGTGCTGGACACCAAGGTCTCAAGGAAGAAAATAAATGAACCAGATGCCTGTGGTTTGTATGTATGGGGGATAGACTTGAGGGAGTAAGTCCTTAGGGGTGTTTCAACACCTAGCACCTTAAACCAACTGGTTCGGGAGTGTTGGCTGAAAGCTTATCTTAAAGAGTTGCCCCCTTACAGAGCATTTAGCCTGAAGAACACAAACAACCCTTGAAATAACAATAAAAGGATCAAAAATAAAGGTCTCATGGGATATAACAAAGTGAGTATGTTAGGAGATGATAAAGGTCTGAAAGCCAGCAGTGGAATGAACCTAAGTTGCTATGCATGAAACCACCATAAAATCAGTAATATGACTTCCACAAGAATGACTCATTTCTCTGGAAATTACATTCATCATTCTCTTGTTCCAATACTTGCTTAGGGACAAGCAAGCTTTAAGTTTAGTGTTGTGATGCCAGGGCATTTTGGCCAGTTTCACTGACCTTTTCGTTACTGTTTTTAGGTAGTTTCATTGCATTTTCTTAGGAAATAAGCTAATTTTGGGTAGAAAATCATTTACATCCTAATTCAAGCATGCATTGTGCATTTTACATGATTTCATGAGGATTTTGCATGATTTTAATGACAAAATTGATATTGCATCCCCCATGGCTTGGATTAGAACTTTGATGCACTTTATTGCTTGATTTCAGGACAAAGGAAGCAAAGAATGGGAGTAACTTGCAAGGCTAAGGAGAAAAGTGATTGCCAATAACACTCTCAAAAGCCATCAAAGCCACGTTAAGGAGGCACGTTAACTAAGTTAACGTGAACTCTAACGTGGAGAAGAGAAGTTGAGCCAACGTTAGTGACACTCAACATTGTCACTAACGTTGGCAATTGCTCACAAATGGCCACGTTAGGAGCCACGTTAACCTAGTTAACGTAGCCTCTAACGTTAAAGGGGAAAGAGAAGCCAACGTTAGTGACACTCAACATTGTCACTAACGTTGGCCTAAGGTGCAAAGTACCAAGTTAACTCCCACGATAACTTGGTTAACGTGGGAGCTAACGTAAGAGATGAAGATTTGTCGACAACGTTAGTGACACTCAACATTGTCACTAACGTTGAAGCAACCACACAACCCCCAAGAGCCACGTTAACTTCCCCGTTAACTTAGTTAACGTGGAAGTTAACGATGAAGAATGAAGGATGGGCCAACGTTAGTGACACTCAACATTGTCACTAACGTTGGGATGGCTAAGAGTGGCCACGTTAGAAGCCACGTTAACCTAGTTAATGTGGACTCTAATGTGTGACCTATGAGCACATTGGAACGTTAGTGACAATGTTGAGTGTCACTAACGTTCTCGAAGGTTGGCAAGAGCCACGTTAGAAGCCACGTTAACTTAGTTAACTTGGGCTTTAACGTGAAGCAAGGGGCACACTGGAACGTTAGTGACAATGTTGAGTGTCACTAACGTTCTCGAAGGTTGGCAAAAGCCACGTTAGAAGCCACATTAACCTAGTTAACGTGGACTTTAACGTGAAGCTAAGGGGTGCATTGGAACGTTAGTGACAATGTTAATTGTCACTAACGTTCTCGAACTTACACTTTCGCTAAATGTTAAACACCCCTGACGTCTTGAGCTAAAGTCTCTACCCACTTCACACTTTCTCTCTGCAAGTAAAGCCAAGCCCAAATGAAGAAAGGAACTGCTTCAAACTCAAGACCCAAAGGCCCAAGACTTGAAGAGCCAACTAGAAGCTGAGAAGAATAGTATATATATGAGTAGCTTTGAATTGTTTAGGGGACGGACGGAGAGCTAGAAAATAGAACTACTCTTTGTATTTTACTTTCTCTGCACTTCTAGCTTTATGATGTATTCTCCATCTTTGATTTTGATTTCTAGAGCTATGAACAACTAAACCCCTTTCATTGGGTTAGGGAGCTCTATTGTAATTTGATGGATCAATACTAGTTTTCATTATTCTTCTTCTATCTTTCCTCTTGATTTTACTTGAAAGCTTTCGATCTTCATCCAATTGGATAGTTATCTTGGAAAAGAAGCTATTCAAACTTGGATCTCTTCGGAACCTTGAAAGAGGAATGAAAAGATCAGCTAGAAATGCTTTCTCATGCTGGACCACATTGGGTGTGGATGGGTATGTGGCTATAACCCTCTTAACACTTGATTTGGGAAATGCATGTGGTATAATCAGTGACCATACTTCATCTCTTTTCATGAGCAATTGACCAAGGAATTGGCTATTAATCAAGATTTGAGAGATTGAACCACAAGAAATTTTTGTTCAATCACTTAAGATTGCCAAGGAGATCAATGAGTGCATTGATTGAGGAAGAGATGAGAATGAAATTGATCCGGAGAATGCAACATCTCCTGAGCCCAATGAACTCCCCATTTATGATCTTACCCATTCTCTTTAATTTATGCAATTTACTTTTATGAGCAATTCCCCCATTCCCAATTACAATTCTGCAATTTACTTTCAGTCATTTACTTTACCGCCATTTTATTTTCTGCAAGTATCAACTCTATTCATGGATTCGCTCAACTAGAACATTCCTCTCATTAAAGTTGCTTGATCAATCAATCCCTGTGGGATTCGACCTCACTCTATTGTGAGTTTTTACTTGATGACAAATTCGGTACACTTGCCGAATGGAGATTTGTTGAGAGACAAATTTTTCCCCGATCATGACCCTGTCACCGGCGTCCCGCCGTCGTCAGCCACCGCCATCTTTCTTTCTCTCTCTTCTTTCTCTCTATTCTCTCTCTCTTCTCTCTTTCGTCTACCTTTCTTTCTTATCTTTCTCTTTTCTTTCTCTTCCACCGGAGAGCTTCTTCACCCTTGTTGAACTCCGGTGTATCTCCGGCGAAGCCAACCACCGTGGGCTCGCAGTGGCTATAACTAGTGCCATTGTTCAACCTTTGATTTTCAGGTTTTTATTTTCTTTTCATGCTAATTTTTTAAGTTGTTTTATTCTCTTTTTACAGTTAATTAGATTGAATTTATTGCTTCCTTTAGTTATCTTTGTATTGCAAGTGTTGACATTTGAATTGTTGGGTTTCTTTTGATTGATTTTGAGCTTAATTGTCGCAAGTTTGCACAATGCACAGGAATTTTTTTGATGAAGTGCCTAAAGGAAACTTTTGTTTAATTCATTTGAGATGACCATCATATGCTTTCAATATTCTCTTATATATTTGGCATATTCTATTATTTGTGCAACTTCAAATATAATTTTTGATGATGATTTTACTAATGCATTCCCTTATTTCTTGAATTTGAAGCTCCAGACACCCCTGTCTTACATGTCTCTTGATTCTTGGTTAATCGGTGCTTTGTTGTGAATGCATTGTTCTTGGTTGAATTCCATTTTCATTGTTCATCTTAGTAATTAAATTGATTAATCACATTACAAGTGTTCAAATTCCTTGATGTCTTGATCAAACATCTTTTACCTTAACTAGAGAACATTGTAATTTTGATTATCACTTCTTGAAGATAAACAATGATGTTCCACTTTGCTTGAATCGTTATTGTTGTTGTGCACCCTTTTCAATAATGAACTTTCATGACACAACCTCAATAACCATTTTCTTTGATAATTCAATTAAGTCAATTGGTTCTTGTTTAATTTTTCTTGTAGCTTACTTCTTTACACTTGCAACTTAAACACTTGATTGAGAAGTGTTGAGCTTTGATTATTTTAATAGTGTGAGTGCCGTTTCAACCGGCCGGTGTGTGTGTTCTAGCCGCGCACACATTTGGAATACACACATTGTTTCATCTCAAATCGCACTATTTTGCATGCTTCCAATCAAGAATTTAAATTGTTCTTCACTTTAATTGTGCTTCCTCATTGTTCTTGTTTATTGTTGCTGGGTGATCTTGAAATCTTTTATTTTTAATTCTCTTTTTAGGATGCGCAAGAAGGGTAAAGCACCGGTCACATCACCGGTTATGGAACCAACAACTCGCCCTCCTAATACTTGGTTCATGGATCGCCAAAGTGAAAGGCAAAATCTCTTGGTTAACCGAAGAGCCGACTCCCAATATGAAGCAATCGAGAAAAGAACAATCCATTGGGAGAGGATATTGAAGGTTCCAAGCAAATACAAGGTGATCATCGATGAAAGGATTGTCTCGCTTCATCGGGGGTTTCTTGAGCAAGACCCAATTGAAGTTTATGAATCCATGGTGCGGGAATTCTACGCTAACTACCAAGCTTTGGAAGCAGAGTTGGTATTCCTCCAGGGGAAGATGTTGGACACTTCCAATAAGGCCCTTGAAGATATTCTGAAGATTCCCCACATTTCGCATGCGAAGGATGATTATTCAAAGATCGAAGTGGATGTGTTCAAGGGGAGAATGTCTTTGGCTCCCATTCTTAAGAAGATTAGCCGTTCCGGTGCGTCATGGGAGTATGGCAAGGGGAGAAATTCTATTCCCGCTAGCATTGCTTATTCCGACTTAAACGCCGAGGTGCATATATGGCATCAGATTGTGGCTGACTATATAATTCCTAGCACCCATGCTAACCATGTCAGACTTAAAGCTGCTTTGCTACTTTGGGCTATTATGGAAGGAAAGAAAATAGCCATTGTGCCTTTGATATGCACATTGATTTTGAAACTCATTGAAAAGAAAAAGATCAACATTTTGTTTCCATAGATGGTGATGTGACTAGCTATAGCAGCGAGGGTAGAGAGGCAGCCAACGGACATCATATTCAAGATACCAAGTAGCAACAAATTTATTCTACGGGGAGATTTGGATGGATCAACAAAAAAGACACCCACCAAGAGGAAGGCACCCACATCACCATCATCAAATCCAACAACTTCATCAACTCCTCTACCATTTCTCCAGTCTCTTCTAGACTTCTTCCAAGACATCTTGCGTCATATCTATGACATGGAGCGACTTGAGAACAAGCGTTTTGAGTGGGTAGAGGCAAAACTACAAGGAAGAGACCCCGACCCAACTCCCACAGCTTCATCAGAGTTAGTTGGGAAGGAGGATGATGGAAGTGATCAACCCATGAACCATTGACCACCAGCTGAAGGTGGAGCCCCCAACTTCTCATTCTCCTGGATGATAAGCTTGCATTCACCTTTGTAACCCCTTTTGAGCCTTTAAATCCCATTTTGTTCTGATTCTGAGCATATTATTTTTCTTAAAAAGAGTAATCCAAGGATATCAATGGTTTTTTCTTAAAGCGAAAAAACCATTGATATCCTTGGATTACTCTTTGATTAGCTTGGGTGGAGTAGTGTGAGCATTCTAAGTGTGGGGGAAAATTGTTGGGAAATATTGGTGATGAAGTTACATGGAAAATTGATTGTGAAAATTTGGAAAATGGGTAATTACTCATGCATTCATTGTTCAAGACATATGCATCTCTTCTTGTTGACAAACACAAGGAAATTTTCATTTTGCAAAAGAAAAAAAATCAAATCAAATTTTGTGCATAGTAGCATATGAAATAAAAAGGTAATAAAGGATGCATATATTTGTGTTTTGGAAAAGAAAATGCATGAGTAAATGTGAGATAGGAGATGAATGGAAAGTTAGGTTGTTTTGTTATATGCATATAAGATGATATAGGAGTAGGTGGACACTTGAGCTAATCAAAAATCTAATTGACTAAGTCCACTTAACCATATTAATCTTACCTTGATCCTAGCCCTATTACAATCTTCAAAAGACCTCATGATATCTATTTTCATGCATCAAATATTAGTTGATTGTTAGATGACATGTGAATCTTTGAAAAAACATGATTAAAGGAGAATTGAGTGATTAAGCCCTAAACACTGAGCAAATAGAGTGAATACACATCCGGTGAGGGGTTCGATTGCTCAACTCTATGTTCTTATTTCTTATAACTATATCTTCTTGCAAGTCATTTGGGTGTAGTTTTGGAAAATCTCAATTCAATTCTTTGGACATTGATCATAGTGCATTGACTCTTTGCCTTGGCCCTAAGGTTTTCTTGGGATTGATTGGAATTTCATGGTTTGTTTCTACCAACTTTCAATAGAATAGATATTAGTAGGTTAGTTGCATGCATATATGTAGTGCATTAAATAAATTGTTTGCCCTTTCATTCATCCCCTTTGATTGTGAATAACATAAGGACATGCTAGTGTTTAAGTGTGGAGGAATTGATGAATCCATATTTTACAATAATTTTTGGTTAAAATTGAGTGGATTTCATCATATAAACCCACACTTATTCCACCAAATTGCATGCTTTTGAGCTTTCCTCCTAAATTATACTTGATTATGAAAACATACTCTTTTATGCCTAATTTGACCTATTTTATTCAATTTGCCTTCCATTCGATCTTTGATGTTGTTTGTGAGTGATTTCAGATGTATAAGGTAGGAATGGCTTGGTGAGAATGGAAGAGAAGCATGCAAGGAGGAGGAAGCATGAAGAAACAAACGAGAAGAGCTTCAAGATGTGTGTGTGTGCACAGCCACTTGTGCGTACGCACATGTAGCAAATCAGAGCCAAGTGTGCGAGCACACAGCATCTGGTGCATCGCACAAGCATCCAAAACATCGCAAAGTGTGCGTGAGCACAACCTACTGTCCGTACGCACAGCCTGCGATTTCTGCGAAGTGTGCGCACTTCGCACATGTTTGTGCGTACGCACTGGTGCCTGCACATGCCTTCATTAAAAATGCACGTGACACACGTTTCTAATGGGTTGGAGGTCCAATTCTGAAGCCAAAAGCACATATTGGAGGGAGCAAACATCATAGAAGGATAGCATATCATTAGGGTAGTTTTTAGAGTAGAGTAAGAAGCTTTAGTTTAGTTTTTCTCTATGTTTTCTCTCAACTCCATTAGGGTTTATATTAGGTTTTTACATTTCAAGAGCCATTTCCATTTTTGATCTTGCTTTGTGCTAGCCTCGATTGTAAGTATCTGTTAATTACTATTCTTTTTAGTTACAATTTTGATACTCTTTCTTGTAATTAAAGTTATAGTGTTAATATATATACTTTTTGCAATTTTAATTTCTTGTTGATGATTTTGATGATTGATGATTGTTATATGCTTGGTTGAGTTGCTATTGTTGATTTTGATCATTTGTTGCTTATAGTTTTAACCATTTTCTCAATTTTCCCATGTTTAGTGTTTATGCCCACCAAGTGTTTGTGGAAATGTCAATTTTGATTATGGGCTAAATTTCCACCACTTGGCTTGGGGGAAATGAGCAATTGGGTTCCTAGAGTTGGAATGTCCAGCATTTAGTGATGATTCTTGGGTTGTTAATTGTTCTTGTTTCCACTAACGCTAATTTGTTGCTAAAGTAATTGGCAAGTGAGTTAGGATTTGTGGATTAGGAACAAATATGTTCACTTGATCTACTCTCCGTTGTGAGGGTTAACTAAGTGAGATTAATCCATTACAATTGTCATAGTTGTGGTTCCAAAAAGGAAAGGACCCTTAGCTCATCCCATGCCAAGATTTCATTTATGCTTTTAATCACACACACATATACTTATATCAATCGCTTTCATAGTTTACTTGTTCATATTACATCTTTAATTTCTTTATTAGTTAATTACTAGTATTTTTGAATGTTTTTTTATTTCTTTAATTGTTTATATCTTCATTGAAATTCTTGTTGCCTTCAAAATTGAAATTGCACACTCATTGGTCACTAGGTCCTTGGGAGACGACATGGGAATTAAAACTTCCAAAATTTTATTTGTTTTGAATTGTGGCACCCTTTGTCGTTCCAAAATTTGATTTGGAGTCATTCTTTGGTTGGGAGCTATGCTACTAACGAAGTGATTCCTATTTTGAGGAAGAATTCCTAACCGACGCCTACGACCCCCGTCAAGGCATCTTGAACAAGATGTGATCTTCCCCTAGTTGTAGAATTGGTTCTTCCCTAGCTACATCAATGATAGCATTGGTAGTGGCTAGGAAAGGTCTTCGAAGGATGATGGATTCATCCTTAACTTCTCAAGTATCTAAGATAATGAAGTTTGCAGGGATGTAAAGGTTTTCAACCTCGACCAATACATCCTCTACTAGGCCATATACTTTCTTCATTGATTTGTCTGCCAACTGTAGTGAGATGTTTGCAGCTTGTACCTCAAAGATGCCCAGCTTCTCCATTACAGAGAGTGTCATGAGGTTTATACTTGACCATAAGTCACACAGAGCCTTCTCAAAGGTCATGGTGTGTATGGTGCAAGGAATTAGGAAGCGTCCAAGATCTAAAAGCTTCTGAGGTTGCTTCTGCTGAACCAAAGCATTGAGTTCTTTGGAAAGCAATGGATGTTCTTCGTCCAATGGCTTTGTAACAAATAACTTGGCATTCAACTTCATGAGAGCTCCTAGGTACCGAGCAACTGATGCCAGGGCATCTTGGCCAGTTTTACTAGCCTTTTCTTCACATATTTTAGGTAGTTTCATGCATTTTCTTAGGTAATAAGCAAGTTTTTAGGTGAATATGCAATTACATCTTGATTCAAGTAGACATTGTTAACTTTACATAATTTCGTGAGAATAATGCATGAATTGAATGCCAATTTAGATAATGCAGGATCTCATAATCTAGAAAAAAGCTTTGATGCACTTTGTTTGTTTGATTTCAGGCCAAATGAAGCATAAAAGAGCCATGTTAGTAGCCACGTTAGTACCATTAACGTGGAAAGGGATCAAGCTTGCAACGTTAGTGGTAAAGTTAACACCACTAGCGTCTTTGAAGGCCATCTTAAACCACGTTAGTTGTCACGTTGGTTACACTAACGTAGAGACTAACGTGGAAGAAAGAAAAAGCTCCAACGTTAGTGGTAAAGTTAACACTACTAACATTGCAAAGGCCAGAAACAACCACGTTAAGAGCCATGTTAACACCATTAACATGAGCTCTAACGTGGAGCAAAAAGGATCGCCAACGTTAGTGACATTAACTTTGTCACTAACGTTAGATTAGGTCATGTTAACCTATGTTAGTGGTCACATCAACACCACTAACGTAGGAGGTAACGTGGAGCAAGGAGTATAAGAAGCCAACGTTAGTGACACTAACTATGTCACTAACGTTGGAGATGGCCAATTTGCCCACGTTAGTGGCCACTTTAATGCCATTAACGTGAGCACTAACGTGAAAGGGGAGGAGTTTTGTAACGTTAGTGACAAAGTTAGTGTCACTAATATCTTCGTGTCATGGCATGCCTACGTTGATAGCCACATTAGTAACACTAACGTGGACCATTAACGTGGGAGAAAAGCAAGGCTGTAGCATTATTGGCAAAGTTAGCATCAATAACGCTATCGAAGGTTAGGAAAGGCCACGTTAGTGCCACTAAAGTGTGAGTTAGCGTAGCTCAAATGGGTTGGAACGTTAGTCATAAAGTTAGTGTCACTAACGTCTTCGAGCCAAGATTTACACTTAAACATTAATACCACTAACGCCTTGACTAACGCAAACCATGCTTGACTCAACTTCTTTCTACAAGCAAAGCTTAGCCCACTGAAGTCTGTAACTGCTTCAACTTAAGATCAAAGGCCCATATCCAAGACTTGCAAAGCTGATATAAGATCAGAGGAGTAGTATATATAGGGATAGTTTTAAACTAGAAATGGAATCGGAATTAGGATCTGGAGATCCAAGAATTGTAAACACTCTATATATTTAATTTCTCTGTAATTTAGTTTTCTTTACAATGCACTCTTCATTTTTCCTTTCCATTTCCAGAGCTATGAACAACTAAACCCCTTTTCATTGGGTTAGGGAGCTCTGTTGTAATTTGATGGATCAATTGTAGTTTTCATTCTTCTTCCTATTTCTTTTCTCTTGATTTTACTAGAAAGCTTTCGATCTTCATCCAATTGTTTAGTTATCTTGGAAAAGAAGCTCTCCATAATTGGATCTCCTCGGAACCTTGGAAGAGGAATGAGAAGATCATGCTAGAAATGCTTTCTCATGTTGGACCGGATTGGGGTTTGGATGGATACAGTGACATATAATCCTACCAACACTTTGATTCGGAAATGCATGTGGTATAATCAGTGACCATACTTCATCTCTTCCCATGAGAAATTAAATCAAGGAATTGGGCAATTGTTCAAGCTTAGAGAGATTGAATTTCCAAGGATTTGGGATCCAATCACTTAAGGTTGCAAAGGAGATCAATGAATCCATTGATTATGGAAGAAATGAGAATGAACTTAATCCGGAGAATGCAACATCTCCTGAACCCAATGAATTTTCCCATTTCTGATCTTACCCATTCTCTTTATTTTCTGCTATTTACTTTGATGCTCATCTCCCCAAATTCCCATTTAAGATTCTGCAATTTACTTTTCTGTAATTTATATTCTGCCATTTACTTTCATCAGTTACATTCCCTATCATTTATCTTTCCCGCCATTTAATTTTCTGCAATTCTCAACTCAACTTTGCTTAGCTCAGCTAAAACATTCCTCTAATTAAAGTTGCTCGACCAATCAATCCCTGTGGGATTCGACCTCATTCTATTGTGAGTTTTTACTTGATGACAATTCGATATACTTGCCAAGGGAAATTTGTAGTGATACAAGTTTTCGTGCATCAAGTTTATGGCGCCGTTGCCGGGGATTGATTTTGTATTGACAATGACTAAATTAGAGTACAACTATATTAAGCAATTTACTTTTGTTTTGTTTATTTTATTTCTGTTATTTACTTCCAGTCTCAGCCATTTTCTTTTACTATTTCCTTTTGTTTTATTTTCTTAGTTATTCACATTTCTGTTCAACTAATCCACTAACTGTTTGATAAATTGCGTCACTCACACTAACAACAATCTAAAGAAGAGTGATTTCTTCACTTTTCTCTTGCTTGTGTGATCTGCTGATTATACGACAGGTAGAAGAAGAGGAGCTTCAACCTCCTTTGAATCTGAACCTGAGAGGACCTTCCTTAGATTAAAGAGGGAAGCAAGAGGGAAGAAGGTTGTTGGTGCAGAGGAAGAAGATGAGAACTTAGAGATAGACATGGAGGAGAACATAGAGGACCAACATGAAGATGAGACTGGTGGACGAAATTGTGATTCATATGTTTATGTATTTTGTAAAATTCATTGCTTTTTCTTTCCCTGGCAATGGCGCCAATAATCTGGTGCCAATACCATGGTTCACAACTATGTGTGGTCACAACTCCGTTCAACTTAACCAGCAAGTGTACTGGGTCATCCAAGTAATACCTTACGTGAGTAAGGGTCGATCCCACAGAGATTGTTGGTATGAAGCAAGCTATGGTCACCTTGTAAATCTCAGTCAGGCGGATAATAATTGATTATGGATAAGTTCAAAAATTAATAATAAACAGAAAATAAAATAGGATAGAAATACTTATGTAGATCAATAGTGGGAATTTCAGATAGGCGTATGGAGATGTTGTGCTCCTCTTGAATCTCTACTTTCATATTAAATTCATCCAATCCTTCTTACTCCTTTCCATGGCAAGCTGTATGTAGGGCATCACCGTTGTCATTGGCTACATCCCATCCTCTCAGTGAAAATGGTCCTATGCTCTGTCACAGCACGGCTAATCATCTGTCGGTTCTCAATCAGGTTGGAATAGAATCCCTTGATTCTTTTGCGTCTGTCACTAACGCCCAGCCTTCAGGAGTTTGAAGCTCGTCACAGTCATTCAATACCGGAATCCTACTCGGAATACCACAGACAAGGTTAGACTTTCCAGATTCCCGGAATCCTACTCGGAATACCACAGACAAGGTTAGACTTTCTGGATTCCCATGAATGCCGCCATCTATCTAGCTTATACCACGAAGATTCTGTTGGGGAATCTAATAGATATGCGCCCGGCCTATGGTAGAACGGAAGTGGTTGTCAGTCACGCGCGTTCATAGGTGAGAATGATGATGAGTGTCACGGATCATCACATTCATCAAGTTGAAGTGCAACGTATATCTTGGAATAAGAATAAAAGAGAATTGAATAGAAAATAATAGTAATTGTATTGAAACTTGAGGTACAGCAGAGCTCCACACCCTTAATCTATGGTTTGTAGAAACTCCACCGTTTAAAATACATAAGTGAAAGGTCCAGGCATGGCCAAATGGCCAGGCCCCAAAACGTGATCAATAGTCTCCTAAGATGAAGAATAAAACAAAATTGAGACCAAAGATGTCTAATACAATAGTAAATTATCCTATTTATACTAGACTAGCTACTAGGGTTTACATGAGTAAGTAATTGATGCATAAATCCAGTTTCGGGGCCCACTTGGTGTATGTTTGGGCTGAGCTTGATCTATCCACGAGCTGAGGCTTTTATTGGAGTTGAACGCCGAGTTATAGCGTGTTTCTGGCGTTCAACTCCGGGTTGTGACGTGTTTCTGGCGTTTGACTCCAGACAGCAGCATGTACTTGGCGTTGAGCGCCACTTTACGTCGTCAATTCCCGAATAAAGTATGGACTATTATATATTGCTGGAAAGCTCTGGATGTCTACTTTCCAACACCATTAAGAACGCGCCATTTGGAGTTCTGTAGCTCCAGAAAATCCATTTCGAGTGCAGGAAGGTCATATTCCAACAGCATCAGCAGTCCTTTTGTGAGCCTTTTTCAGAGTTTTGCTCAATTCCCTCAATTTCAGCCAGAAATTACCTGAAATTACAGAAAAACACACAAACTCATAGTAAAGTCCAGAAATGTGAATTTAACATAAAAACTAATGAAAACATCCCTAAAAGTAGCTTGAACTTACTAAAAACTCCCTAAAAACAATGCCAAAAAGAGTATAAATTATCCGCTCATCACAACACCAAACTTAAATTGTTGCTTGTCCCCAAGCAACTGAAAATCAAATAGGATAAAAAGAAGAGAATATATTATAAATTCCAAAATATCAATGAATATTAATTCTAATTAGATGAGCGGGACTTGTAGCTTTTTGCTTCTGAACAGTTTTGGCATCTCACTTTTTCCTTTGAAGTTTAGAATGATTGGCATCTCTAGGAACTTAGAATTTCAGATAGTGTTATTGATTCTCCTAGTTAAGTATGTTGATTCTTGAACACAACTACATTTATGAGTCTTGGCTGTGGCCCTAAGCACTTTGTTTTCCAGTATTACCACCGGATACATAAATGCCACAAACACATGACTGGGTGAACCTTTTCAGATTGTGACTCAGCTTTGCTAGAGTCCCCAGTTAGAGGTGTCCAGAGCTCTTAAGCACACTCTTTTTCTTTGGATCACGACTTTAACCACTCAGTCTCAAGCTTTTCACTTGGACCCACATGACACAAGCACATGGTTAGGGACAGCTTGATTTAGCCGCTTAGGCCTGGATTTGATTTCCTTGGGCCCTCCTATCCATTGATGCTCAAAGCCTTGGATCCTTTTTACCCTTTCCTTTTGGTTTTAAGGGCTATTGGCTTTTTCTGCTTGCTTTTTCTTTTTCTTTCTAATTTTTTTCGCCATTTTTTTCGCAAGCTTTTGCTTTTTCACTGCTTTTTCTTGCTTCAAGAATCAATTGTATGATTTTTCAGATCATCAATAACATTTCTCTTTGTTCATCATTCTTTCAAGAGCCAACAGTTTTAACATTCATAAACAACAAGATAAAAAATATGCACTGTTCAAGCATTCATTCAGAAAACAAAAAGTACTGTCACCACATCAATATAATTGAACTAAATTCAAGGATAAATTCAAAATTCATGTACTTCTTGTTCTTTTGATTAAAAACATTTTTCATTTAAGAAAGGTGAAGGATTAATGGAATTATTCATAACTTTAAGACATAGTTACTAAACACTAATGATCATGATGTAGAGACACAAAACATAAATGAACACAACATAAAAACCGAAAAGCAGAAAGAAATAAGAACAAGGAATGAATCCACCTTAGTGGCGTCTTCTTCTTGAAGGACCAACAATGTCCTTAAGCTCTTCTATGTCCCTTGAGACATCAGGGATTTCTTGATGATGAGCTTCCTCATGCATCTCTTGAGATCCGTGGAGGGTTTCTCTTGCTTGCTCCAACCTCTTCTTGGTGATGGGCTTATCCTCCTCAATGGAGATGTCTCCTTCTATGATATCTCCAGCTGAGTAACATAGATGGCAAATAAGGTGAGGAAAAGCTAGCCTTGCCATGGTGGAGGGCTTTTCGACTATTTTGTAGATTTCATTGGAGATGACTTCATGAACTTCTACTTCGTCCCTAATCATGATGCTATGAATCATGATGGCCCGATCCACAGTAACTTCAGATCAGTTGCTAGTGGGAATGATGGAGCGTTGAATGAACTCCAACCATCTTCTAGCCACAGGCTTGAGGTCTAGTCTTCTTACTTGAACTGGCTAGCCTTTGGAGTCTCTTTTCCATTGAGCTCCTTCCACGCATATGTCCATTAGGACTTGGTCCAACCTTTGATTAAAGTTTACCCTTCTAGTGTAGGGGCGTACATCTCCTTGCATCATGGGCAAGTGGAACGCCAAGCTCACATTCTCTGGACTAAAATCAAAGTATTTCCCCCGAACCATGTGAGATAATTCTTTGGACTCGGGTTCATACTTTGATCATGGTTCCTAGTGATCCATGCGTTGGCATAGAACTCTTGAACCATTAAGATTCTGACTTGTTGCATGGGGTTGGTTAGGACTTCCCAACCTCTCCTTCGGATCTCATGTCGGATCTCCGGATACTCATTTTTCTTGAGCTTGAAAGGGACCTCATGGATCACCTTCTTCTTTGCCACAACATCATAGAAGTGGTCTTTATGGCTTTTGGAGATGAATCTTTCCATCTCCCATGACTCGGAGGTGGAAGCTTTTGTCTTCTCTTTTCCTTTTCTAGAGGATTTTCCGGCCTTAGGTGCCATTGATGGTAATGGAAAAACAAAAAGCTTATGCTTTTACCACACCAAACTTAAAATATTTCTCGCCCTCGAGCAAGAGAAGAAAGAAGAAGAAGAAGAAAATATGGAGGAGAAGGGGGAGTGTAGGTTTCGGCCAATGTATAGAAGAGGGGGTTGTGTTGTGTGAAAATGAAGTAGAATGGAAGGGTATATATAGGGAGGGGAGAGGGTGTAGTTTCGGTCATTTAGGGTGGGTTTGGGTGGGAAAGTGTTTTTGAATTTTGAAGGTAGGTGAGGTTTATGGGGAAGAGTGGATGGATGTGAGTGGTGAAGGGGGTAATTGGGAAGAGAGATTGAAGTTGTTAGGAAGTGTGACATGGGGAAGAGTGTTATAGTATTAGGAGGTAAGGTGGGAATATGTTAGGTGGGGATCCTGTGGGGTCCATAGATCCTGAGATGATCCTGTGGGTCCACAGATTCTGAGGTGTCAAGGAATTACATCCCTGCACCAAATAGGCATGCAAAATGCCTTTGCATACCATTCTGGCATTTAAACGCCGAGGTGATGCACATTCTGGGCGTTCAACGCCCATGTGTAGCATGTTTTGGGCGTTGAACACCAGTTCCATGCTTGTTACTGGCGTTTAGCGCCAGCTTTCCTCAAGGCACATTCCTGGCATTCAAACGCCAGAATGTTGCTTGTTTCTGGCGTTCAGCACCAGATTCATGCTCTGTTCTGGTGTTGAACGCCAGCCAGATGCTCCTTACTGGCGTTGAACGCCAGTATGGCCTCCCTCCAGGGTGTGATTTTTCTTCTGCTGTTTTTTTATTCTGTTTTTAATTTTTATATTTTTTTTGTGACTCCACATGATCATGTACCTAATAAAACATAAAATAACATTGAAATAAAAATAAAAATTAGATAAATAAAAATTGGGTTGCCTCCCAACAAGCGCTCTTTTAATGTCATTAGCTTGACAGTGGGCTCTCATGGAGCCTCACAGGTGATCAGGTCAATGTTGTATAGTCCCAACACCAAACTTAGAGTTTGGATATGGGGTCTTAACACCAAACTTAGTGTTTGGTTGTGGCCTCCCAACACCAAACTTAGAGTTTGACTGTGGGGGCTCTTCTTGACTCTGAACTGAGAGAAGCTTTTCATGCTTACTCTCTTTTGTCACAGAGGGATGGCCATGTGCCTTAAACACAAGGTAGTCCCCATTCAATTAAAGGACTAATTCACCTCTGTTGACATCTATCACAGCTCCTGCTATAGCTAGGAAAAGTCTTCCAAGGATGATGCATTCATCCTCTTCCTTCCTAGTGTCTAAGATTATGAAATCAGTAGGGATGTAAAGGCCATCAACCTTTACTAACACGTCCTCTACTATTCCATAAGCTTGTCTCAATGACTTGTCTGCCAATTGTATTGAGAACAAGGCAGGTTGTACCTCAATGATCCCTAGCTTCTCCATTACAGAGAGTGGCATAAGATTTATCCCTGACCCCAGATCACATAGAGCTTTTTCAAAGGTCATGGTGCCTATGGTACAAGGTATTAAGAACTTGCCAGGATCTTGTCTCTTTTGAGGTAAAATTTCCTGAATCCAGGTATCTAGTTCACTAATGAGTAAGGGAGGCTCACTTTCCCAAGTCTCATTACCAAACAACTTGGCATTCATCTTCATGATAGCTCCTAAATATTGAGCAACTTGCTCTCCAGTCACATCTTCATCCTCTTCAGAGGAGGAATAGTCTTCAAAGTTCATGAATGGCAGAATGAGATTTAATGAAATCTCTATGGTCTCTATATGAGCCTCAGATTCCTTTGGATCCTTAATAGGAAACTCCTTCTTGCTTGAGAGACGTCCCAGGAGGTCTTCCTCACTAGGATTTTCGTCCTTCTCCTCCCTTGTGCATTCGGCCATATTGATTACGTCAATGGCCTTGCACTTTCCTTTTGGATTCTCTTTTGTATTGCTTGGGAGAATACTGGGAGGAGTTTCAATGACTTTCTTACTCAGCTGGCCCACTTGTGCCTCCAGATTTCTAATGGAGGATCTTGTTTTACTCATGAAACTGAAAGTGGCTTTTGACAGATCAGAGACTAAGTTTGCTAAATTAGAGGGGCTCTGTTCATAATTCTCTGTCTGTTGCTGAGAAGATGATGGAAAAGGCTTGTTATTACAGAGCCTATTTCTTCCACCATTATTAAAGCCTTGTTGAGGCTTTTGTTGATCCTTCCATGAGAAATTTGGATGATTTCTCCATGATAAATTATAGGTGTTTCCATAAGGTTCACCCATGTAATTTACCTCTGCTATTGCAGGGTTCTCAGGATCATAAGCTTCTTCAGAAGCTGCCTCTTTAGTACTGTTGGATGCATTTTGCCATCCATTCAGACTTTGAGAAATCATGTTAACTTGCTGAGTCAACACTTTGTTCTGAGCCAATATGGCATTCAGAGCATCAATTTCAAGAACTCCCTTCCTCTAAGGTGTCCCATTATTCACGGAATTCCTCTCAGAAGTGTACATGAATTGGTTATTTGCAACCATGTCAATGAGTTCTTGAGCCTCTTCAGGCATTTTCTTTAGGTGAATAGATCCACCTGCAGAATGGTCCAATGACATTTTCGAAAACTCAGATAGACCATAATAGAATATATTTAATATGGTCCATTCTGAAACATGTCAGATGGACACCTTTTGGTCAACTGCTTGTATCTTTCCCAAGCTTCATAGAGGGATTCACCATCTTTTTGTTTGAAGGTCTGAACATCCACTCTAAGCTTGCTCAGCTTTTGAGGAGGAAAGAATTTATCCAAGAAGGTCGTGACCAGCTTCTCCCAGGAGTCCAGGCTGTCTTTAGGTTGTGAATCCAACCATATTCTAGCTCTGTCTCTTACAGCAAAAGGGAAAAGCATGAGTCTGTAGACTTCAGGATCAACTCCATTCGTCTTAACAGTCTCACAGATCTGCAAGAACTCAGTTAAAAACTGATAAGGATCTTCAGATGGAAGTCCATAAAACTTGCAGTTTTGTTGCATTAAGGCAACTAGCTGAGGTTTCAGCTCAAAATTATTTGCTCCAATGGCAGGAATGGAGATGCTTCTTCCATCAAATTTGGACGTGGGTTTGGTAAAGTCACCAAGCATCCTCCTTGCATTATCATTATTGGGTTCGGCTGCCATCTCCTTCTCTTGTTCGAAAATTTCAGAAAGGTTACTTCTGGATTGTTGTAATTTAGCTTCTCTTAGTTTCCTCTTCAGAGTCCTTTCAGGTTCAGGATCAGCTTCAACAAGAGTGCTTTTGTCCTTGTTCCTGCTCATATGAGAGAGAAAAAACAAGAAAAAAAGAGGAATCCTCTATGTCACAGTATAGAGATTCATTTATGTTAGTAGAAGAAGAAAGGGGAGGAGAGTGAAGAAGAATGGGTTCGGATATTTAGATGAAGAGAGGTGAAGAGAAGTGTTAGTAAATAATTAATTAAATAGAATAAGAAAAGAGAGGGAGAATTCGAAAATAATTTTAAAAAGGTGTTAGTAATTTTCGAAAATTAGAGATAAGATAAGATTAAAATGAAAATTTAAAACAAAAAAGAATTTTTGAAAAAGAGATGAGATATTTTCGAAATTAGGGAGGGAGAAGTAGTTAGTTAGTTTTGAAAAAGATAAGAAACAAACAAAAAGTTAGTTGGTTGATTGAAAAAGATTTGAAGTTCTTAATTTTAAAAAGATAAGAAGATAGGAAGATAGAAAAGATATTTTAAAATCAAATTTTGAAAAAGATAAAATTTTGAAAAAGATAAGATAAAAAGTTAAGATTTTTAAGAAAAAGGCATTTTGAAAAAGATTTCATTTTTAAAATGACTTAACTAACAAGAAACTACAAGATAAGATTCTAGAATTTAAAGATTGAACCTTTCTTAACAAGAAAGTAACAAACTTCAAATTTTTGAACGAATCACATTAATTGTTAGCATATTTTTGAAAATATGATATAAAAATAAGAAAAAGATTTTGAAAACAAAT
Organism: Arachis hypogaea; assembly: GCF_003086295.3. Classification (NCBI taxonomy): domain Eukaryota; kingdom Viridiplantae; phylum Streptophyta; class Magnoliopsida; order Fabales; family Fabaceae; genus Arachis; species Arachis hypogaea. The sequence continues at coordinate 68,776,387 of NC_092044.1, forward strand.
TGAAAAAGAATTTTTTGAATTTTTCGAAAAAGAGGAAAAATTGGAAAAGATATGATTTTTGAAAAAGATTTTGAAAAGATAAGATTTTTAAATTTTTGAAAATTTGACTTGACTTGTAAGAAACAACTAATTTTTAAAATTTTTGACCAAGTCAACCCAAAATTTCGAAAATTTGGAGGGAAATAAGGAAAAGATATATTTTTGATTTTTTTGAATTTTTAATTATGAGAGAGAAAAAACACAAACATGACCCAAAACTTAAAAAAATTTTGGATCAAAACACATGATGCATGCAAGAGCACTATGAATGTCAAGATGAACACCAAGAACACTTTGAAGATTATGATGAACATCAAGAACATATTTTTGAAAAATTTTTTTGATGCAAAGAAAACATGCAAGACACCAAACTTAGAAATCTTTAATGCATGGACTCTAACAAACGAAAAATGCACATGAAAAACAACAAACAACACAAAACAAGATCATGAACAACTTGAAGATCATGAAGAACACTATGAATGCATGGAATTTTCGAAAAATGCAAGAAAAATTTTAAAAGCATGCAATTGACACCGAACTTAAAAATTGACTCAAGACTCAAACAAGAAACACAAAATATTTTTGGTTTTTATGATTTTATGTTTTTTTTTGGATTTTTATTAATTTTTTTCGAAAATATTTTTGAAAAAAAACGAAAAAAAAAGAAAAATTTTGAAAAATTTTTGAAAACTTTTTGAAAGGAAAATTACCTAATCTAAGCAACAAGATGAACCGTCAGTTGTCCATAGTCGAACAATCCCCGGCAACGGCGCCAAAAACTTGGTGGACGAAATTGTGATTCATATGTTTATGTATTTTGTAAAATTCATTGCTTTTTCTTTCCCTGGCAATGGCGCCGATAATCTGGTGCCAATACCATGGTTCACAACTATGTGTGGTCACAACTCCGTTCAACTTAACCAGCAAGTGTACTGGGTCATCCAAGTAATACTTTACGTGAGTAAGGGTCGATCCCACAGAGATTGTTGGTATGAAGCAAGCTATGGTCACCTTGTAAATCTCAGTCAGGCAGATAATAATTGATTATGGATAAGTTCGAAAATTAATAATAAACAGAAAATAAAATAGGATAGAAATACTTATGTAGATCAATAGTGGGAATTTCAGATAGGCGTATGGAGATGCTGTGCTCCTCTTGAATCTCTACTTTCATATTACATTCATCCAATACTTCTTACTCCTTTCCATGGCAAGCTGTATGTAGGGCATCACCGTTGTCAATGACTACATCCCATCCTCTGAGTGAAGATGGTCCTATGCTCTGTCACAGCACCGCTAATCATCTGTCGGTTCTCAATCAGGTTGGAATAGAATCCCTTGATTCTTTTGCGTCTGTCACTAATGCCCAGCCTTCAGGAGTTTGAAGCTCGTCACAGTCATTCAATACCGGAATCCTACTCGGAATACCACAGACAAGGTTAGACTTTCCAGATTCCCGAAATCCTACTCGGAATACCACAGACAAGGTTAGACTTTCCGGATTCCCATGAATGCCGCCATCTATCTAGCTTATACCACGAAGATTCTGTTGGGGAATCTAAGAGATATGCGCCCGGCCTAAGGTAGAACGGAAGTGGTTGTTAGTCACGCGCGTTCATAGGTGAGAATGATGATGAGTGTCACGGATCATCACATTTATCAAGTTGAGGTGCAACGTATATCTTGGAATAAGAATAAAAGAGAATTGAATAGAAAATAATAGTAATTGTATTGAAACTTGAGGTACAGTAGAGCTCCACACCCTTAATCTATGGTATGTAGAAACTCCACCGTTGAAAATACATAAGTGAAAGGTCCAGGCATGGCCAAATGGCCAGCCCCCAAAACATGATCAATAGTCTCCTAAGATGAAGAATAAAACAAAACTGAGACTAAAGATGTCTAATACAATAGTAAATTATCCTATTTATACTAGACTAGCTACTAGGGTTTACATGAGTAAGTAATTGATGCATAAATCCACTTTCGGGGCCCACTTGGTGTATGTTTGGGCTGAGCTTGATCTATCCACGAGATGAGGCTTTTATTGGAGTTGAACGCCGAGTTATAGCGTGTTTCTGGCGTTCAACTCCGGGTTGTGACGTGTTTCTGGCGTTTGACTCCAGACAGTAGCATGTACTTGGCGTTGAGCGCCACTTTACGTCGTCAATTCCCGAATAAAGTATAGACTATTATATATTGCTGGAAAGCTCTGGATGTCTACTTTCCAACGCCATTGAGAGCGTGCCATTTGGAGTTCTGTAGCTCCAGAAAATTTATTTCGAGTGCAGGAAGGTCAGATTCCAACAGCATCAGCAGTCCTTTTGTCAGCCTTTTTCAGAGTTTTGCTCAATTCCCTCAATTTCAGCCAGAAATTACCTGAAATTACAGAAAAACACACAAACTCATAGTAAAGTTCAGAAATGTGAATTTAACATAAAAACTAATGAAAACATCCCTAAAAGTAGCTTGAACTTACTAAAAACTACCTAAAAATAATGCCAAAAAGCGTATAAATTATCCGCTCATCAGAGACACATCACCATGCCAGAGAAGGTACAGCAAACCATGCTGGGCATGAGAGAAGAGTTCTAGGCTCTTACATAAATCCAAACCTGGGAAATTGTGGAAGTAGCATCCAAAAACCAACCATACATGCTAATAACTTTGAATTGAAACCCCAACTCATCACCCTTGTTCAGATCAATTGCTCATTTGCAGAAAGCGCCCAAGAAGGCCATAATCAACACTTAACTAATTTCCTAAGAATATGTGATACTGTGAAGTCTAATGGTGTTCATCCCAACACCTATATATTGCTCTTGTTCCCCTTCTCTCTTAGGGACAAAGCATCTAAGTGGCTAAAATCCTTCCCAAGGGAGAGTCTGACAACTTGGGAAGACGTGGTAAACAAGTTCTTGGTGAGATTCTATCCTCCTCAAAGACTCAATAGATTGAGGGCTGAGGTCCAGACATTCAGGCAATAAGATGGTGAAACTCTCTATGAAGCATAGGAGAGGTACAAAGACTTGACAAGAAGGTGCCTACCAGACATGTTCAATAAATGGGTACAGCTGTACATCTTCTATGAGGGCTTGTCTTATGAATCAGAGAAGGCATTGTACCACTCTTCAGGAGGATCTCTAAACAAGAAGAAGACCATTGAAGAAGCCATAGACATCATAGAAACTGTGGCCAAGAATGAGTTTTTCTATGCCCCTGATAGGAGCAACAACCAGGGAGTAATGGAGTTAAGTCACATGGATGCACTGCTAGCTCAAAACAAGATGATCACCAAGCAATTGGCTAACTTTACCAAGCAGATGGAAAGGAATCAAGTTGCAGTAGTCACCACCCCACCACCAGCTCAAGAAGGAGTGAATATAGAGGAAGGGGGTAACTGGGAACAAACCAACTATGTTGGAAACTCATCCAGGCAGCCATACGATCCATACTCCAAGACCTATAACCCTGGTTGGAAGAACCACCCAAGTTTTGGGTGGGGAAACCAGCAAGTCCAAGGCCATGATCAGAGGCGTCACAACCCCAACCAACACAACAATGCAGCCTATCAACACTCAACTCAAAGGCCATATCAAAACCCATCCAACAACTCTTCTCAACATCCATATCAGACCCAAAACGGCTATTCTCAACCCTCTAACCTCAACTCACCATCATCATCTGAAGATAGACTCTCCAGGATTGAGACTCTGCTTAAAGTAGGATATCTTTCTCAGCAGATTCCTAAGCCTACTGATGGCTTTCCAAGTGATACTGAGAAGAATACTAGAGGAGAGACAAAGAAGATAAGATGGAAAGAATGCAAGGTGTTCACCATAAGAGATGATGAGGAATTGGAGGGAGTGAACAACTCATCAGGGCACCCTCAAGGCATTCTGAAAGAGAATCAAGAAGAGAGGGACCAAGAAATTGATTCTACACAAGGAAGGGAGCCAATGGAGAAGGAAACTTTAAAATCATATGTACCTAGAGCCCCATTCCCCCAGAGACTTAGGGGTGGTGCAATGGAGAAATCATATTCAAGGTTCCTAGACATTTTTGCATCCCTCCATGTAAACATACCATTCATCGAGGCTCTCCAACAAATGCCTTCATATATCAAGTGCATGAAGGAGTTGCTGACTAAGAATAATTCACTGAAGGGTGGACAAACAATAGTGATGAACAAAGAGTGCAGTGCCCTCATTCAAGAGGATTTTCCTACAAAGAGGAAGGACCCAAGGAGTTTTCACATCCCTTGTGCCATAGGAGAAACAATGATTGAAAGGGGGCTTTGTGACCTGGGAGCTAGCAATAACTTAATGCCTTTATCCCTCATGAAGAAGCTACAAATTAATGAGCTAAAATCCACAGATGAGATCCTACAACTGGCTGACAAAACTCAAAAAGTTTGGTGTTCAAGGCACACTAAGAGGATATATACAAAAAAATATATCATGCCTGTCATATGGGCCTTGATCAACCCTCCTTGCACTACATGGTCACAAACTAAGTTTGGTGTCACTAATGTTGTATAAATAAATCCTTGGAAGTCTATTGATTTAAATTCATGAACAACGTTTAGTTTGTTTGAAATAAAAATTCCAAAAGTAGTTAGTTCCAATTTTCATTTTTTCCGCCACAATTAAACATGACCTTTGCTCTTCTTTTATTATCATGCATAGGAAATGAAGAAGTTATTGGATGGAATTGATGGGACAAACCAAGAAGAGAGGTTTGGCCACTTCACAAAGGGGACTAGTGATGAGCGGATAATTTATACGCTTTTTGGCATTGTTTTTAGTATGCTTTTAGTATGTTTTAGTTAGTTTTTATTATATTTTTATTAGTTTTTATTTAAAATTCACTTTTCTGGACTTTACTATGAGTTTGTGTGCTTTTCTATGATTTCAGGTATTTTCTGGCTGAAATTGAGGGACCTGAGCAAAAATCTGATTCAGAGGCTGAAAAGGGCTGCAGATGCTATTAGATTCTGATCTCCCTGCACTCAAAGTGAATTTTCTGGAGCTACAGAAGCCCAATTGGCGCACTCTTAATTGCGTTGGAAAGTAGACATCCAGGGATTTCCAGAAATATATAATAGTCCATACTTTGCCCGAGATTTGATGGCCCAAACAGGCATTCCAAGTCAGCTTCAGAATTCCCGGCGTTAAATGCCAGAACTGGCACAAAAGTGGGAGTTAAATGCCCAAACTGGCACAAAAGCTGGCGTTTAACTCCAAGAAAAGTCTCTACACATGGAAGCCTCAATGCTCAGCCCAAGCACACACCAAGTGGGCAGGGAAGTGGATTTTTACGTCATTTACTCATTTTTGTAAACCCTAGGCTACTAGTTCTCTATAAATATGACCTTTTGCTATTGTATTAGGGGAATCTTTCAATCTTCGGATCATCTTTTGATCGTGTTTTTATGATTGAATGCGCTTTGGGAGGCTGGCCATTCGGCCATGCCTAGACCTTGTTCTTATGTATTTTCAACGGTAGAGTTTCTACACACCATAGATTAAGGTGTGGAGCTCTGCTGTACCTCGAGTATTAATGCAATTACTATTGTTCTTCTATTCAATTCAGCTTATTCTTGTTCTAAGATATCACTTATTCCTCAAATTGATGAATGTGATGATCCGTGACACTCATCATCATTCTCACCTATGAACGTGTGCCTGACAACCACCTCCGTTCTACCTTAGATTGATTGGATATCTCTTGGATTCCTTAATCAGAATCTTCGTGGTATAAGCGAGAATCCATTGGCGGCCATTCTTCAGAATTCAGAAGGTCTAAACCTTGTCAGTGGTATTCTGAGTAGGATTCAGGGATTGAATGATTGTGACGAGCTTCAAACTCGCGATTGTGCGGCGTTAGTGACAGACGCAAAAGAATCACTGGATTCTATTCCGACATGATTGAGAACCGACCAATGAATAGCCGTGCTGTGACAGAGCGCGTTGAACATTTTCACTGAGAGGACGGGACTGTAGCCATTGACAATGGTGATGCCCAACATACAGCTTGCCATGGAAAGGAGTAAAAAGGATTGGATGAAGACAGTAGGAAAGCAGAGAGACGGAAGGGACAAAGCATCTCCATACGCTTATCTGAAATTCTCACCAATGAATTACATAAGTATCTCTATCTTTATTTTATATTTTATTTATCTTTTAATCATTAATCCTCCATAACCATTTGAATCTGCCTGACTGAGATTTACAAGATGACCATATCTTGCTTCATACCAACAATCTCCGTGGGATCGACCCTTATTCGCGTAAGGTTTATTACTTAGACGACCCAGTGCACTTGCTGGTTAGTTGTGTGAAGTTGTGATAAAGAGTTGAGATTGCAATTGAGCGTACCATGTTGATGGCGCCATTGATGATCACTGATGACAAGTCATCATATACCCATTTTTCAAGCTAATTTCACTTGTTTTATTAGTCTTTATGCACTTTCTTGCATCCTAAGTAAGTGATTTGGAGTGAAAATGCATAACTTCTTTAAATCAAACAACCACCATGAAATTAATGTTAACTCATGAGGTTTAAGCTAATTTTAATTGAATTTTAATTGATTTATAAGCCTTGTGAATTTAGTAATACTTGGAGTGGTTGTTTTGGTTTATTGTAGGTGAAGAAAAGAATAAAAGAGAAAGCGTGGCCTATGAAAGTGTGGCCGAGGGAGAAAAAGGCGTGGCTTATAATGGAGGAAGCAAGCATTGCCCTCCACAAGGGCACACTGCCCTCTAGGAGGGCAGCATAAGGGAACAAAGCTTGAAAGGCAACTCTGCCCTGCCCACTACAAGGGCAGAGCACAAATCTGTGCCTTGGAATCAAGAAGAACAAAATGTTGCCCTGCCCTCCTCAAGGGCAGTATCGGGCCTTCATGGAAAATAAATCAAAGGAAAATGCCTACCAATGCTTGCCACAAGAGTTGAACACGGGACCATGAGGAAGCAAGGAACTAAGCTTCATTATGGTGCCAAGAAAGCCAAGGAAAATGGGTAGCGTGTGCATCCACCAAGTTTCGAACTTGGAACTTCACTTTTGGAAACACTGCCCTACCCTCCGCGAGGGCAGGGCAGCATTTTGTGGTGCACAGCCAGCGCACCATTCTGGCACACCAAGGGAAGGCTCGGCAGCACCAGCAGCACGCACAGGCACCACTCGGCAGCACCAGCAGCACGCACAGGCACAAATCTGGTGCACCAAAAAGTTCTGCCCTGCCCTCTGCGAGGGCAGGGCAGCATCCTGCAGCATCACACACCAAGCACGCAAGCACCAACACGCACCATTTTCTGCCCTGCCCTCCACAAGGGCAGGGCAGCCTCCTGGAAGCAATTTTTCATGGGCTTAAAAATTGGATTAAAAATCCAATTTAACTCATTTCTTCACCAAATCAAAAGCCCATCCAAATCCCAAGATCCAAGAATAGAAAGTGTATAAATAGGAGATAGTTTGATGTAATTAGGACCTTTAACCTTTCCCTTTACTTTTGAACTTTGAATTTTCCTTTGAACCTTTACTTTTATTTTGAGCTTTTGAACTTTCTCTTGGTGACTTCACTGAGATTTCAGAGAATTGGGGAGGAGAATTGATCTCTCTTCTTCCTTGTTATTGCTTGGGCACTTTTAATTTCCTTGTTTTGAGTTTTGGGTGTGAAGAATTGAGGAAATTCTGTCTCAATCTCCATTCAAAACATCTTTAAATCTTCTTCTGCATAATTAAGTTGAATTTCAATTCCTTTACTGCTTCTTCTTCAATTTCTTGTTAATTGCTTTGTGGGCTTGGATCTGGGAAGGCAATTGAGATTTAGACATTGCTTTCTAGTCTCTTGAGTCCTGAGATCCCATTTTCCTTTTTAGTTCTTCTGTGAACCCCTGCTGCAGTTTAATTTCATTTTCTGTTTGAAATTTAGTTTATTCCAATTCATCTTCTTCTTTATTAATTGTTGCAATCTACTTTCTCTTGCTGAAATTCTGAATTCCCAATCCTTAATTCCCCTTTTATATTCAAGCAATTTACATTTCTTGCCATTTAAGTTACTGCAATTTACATTCCTTGCACTTTAAGTTTCAGTCATTTAATTTCTTGTCCTTTAAGATTCAGCACTTTTACTTTCCTGTCCTTTAATTTACTGCAATTCTCCCCTCTCCCTTTACATTTCAAGCAATTTAGCTTCTGTCAAAGATAAACCACTCAACCAATATTTGATTCGCTTGACTAAATCAACCACTAAACTAAAATTGCTCAATCCTTCAATCCCTGTGGGATCGACCTCACTCATGTGAGTTATTATTACTTGATGCGACCCGGTACACTTGCTGGTGAGTTTTGTGTTGGATCGTTTTCCACACATCAATCACAATTTCATGCACCAAGTTTTTGGCGCCGTTGCTGGGGATTGTTTGAGTTTGGACAACTAACGGTTCATCTTGTTGCTTAGATTAGGTAATTTTATTTTATGTTTAAGCTTTTTACTTTTTGAAAATTTTTCAAAAATACAAAAAATATTTCTATTTTGTTCTTCAGAGTTTTTAAGAATGGATTCTAATGTTTCATGATGATTTGTTGAAGTATGGCTGGCTGTGAAGCCATGTCTAATCTTTTGGACCGAGGTTTCAACTTATCATCAAAAGAGCTTGTTGATTTCTATCAATTTTGCTGTTGTGAGCAATGATCTGCTAAAGCTTGGCTGGCCATTGGCCATGTCTAGTGTTTTAGACCGGAGCTTTCACTGAAAGCTTGGCTGGCTGTGAAGCCATGTCTAATTCCTGGACTGGAGTCTTAGACTAGCATTGCAATGATTCCTGGAATTCTCATTAAGAATTTTGAACCCTTGTTTTTCTTTTCCACTCAATTTTCGAAAAAGCACAAAAAAATTTATAAAATCTTAAAATCAAAAATATTTTTATGTTTCTTATTTGAGTCTAGTGTCTAATTTTAAGTTTGGTGTCAATTGCATGTCTTTATTCTTCTAATTTTCAAAAATTACATGCATTATGTTCTTCATTGATCTTCAAGTTGTTCTTGATGATTTCCTTGCTCTGATCTTTAAATTCTCTTGTCTTGAGTGTTTTGTTGTTTCTCATATGCATTCTCAATTTGTTAGTGTCAATAGTATACAAACTTCTAAGTTTGGTGTCTTGCATGCATTGTTTATTTGATCTTAGTTTCATTTTGATTATTCCTCATCATTAAAAATTCAAAAAAAAATTTTAATTTGTGTCTTTTCAAGCAATAATACAGAGAATTAAAGATTCAGAACATGCAGCAGAGGAATTGCACAGAAAAAGCTGGGCGTTCAAAACGCCCAGTGAAGAAGGAAAACTGGCGTTTAAACACCAGCCAGGGTACCTAGCTGGGCGTTTAAAGCCCAAAAGGGTAGCATTTTGGGTGTTAAACGCCAGAATGCATACCATTCTAGGCGTTTAACGCAAGGATGATACAAGAGGGAAGATTTTGTTTTTAATTCAAATTTTTTTCAAGTTTTCATAATTTTTCAAAATCAAATCTTTTTCAAACCATATCTTTTCAATCATATATTTTCAAAATCAATTTCTTTCCATTCTCAAAAATACTTGCCTACAATTAATGATTTGATTCAACATTTCAAGTATGTTGCCTTTTCTGTTAAGAAAGGTTTAATGTTTGAATCATATCCTTTAAATTTCTTGTTAGCCAAGTCATTAATTTTAAAAATCAAATCTTTTTAATTTATTTCTCAATCATATCTTTTTAAAACCATAACTCTTCAATTATATCTTCTTAATCACATCTTTTTCCAAATAATATTCAATCTTTTTGATTTCTAATTTCAAAATCTTTTTCAAAAATCACTTTATTTCTTTCCCAACTTTAATTTTCAAAAATCATTCTTCAATTTTTCAAAATTTCTTCAAAATCTTTTAATTTATTTTTGAAAATTCTTCCCCTCTTCTCACATCATACTATTTAAGGACTAACACTCCTCCATTATCAACAATTCGAACTCTATCTCTCTTGATAAGTTCGAATTCTTCTTCTTCTACCTCCTCCTTCTATTCTTCTTTTCCTCTGACATCTCAAGGAATCTCTATACTGTGACATAGAGGATTTCATATTTTCTTGTTCTCTTATCTTTTATATGAGCAGGAGCAAAGATAAAATCATTCTTGTTGAGGCTGACCCTGAACCTGAAAGGACCTTGAAGCGAAAGCTAAGAGAAGATAAAGCACTACTCTCTGTAGAGGACCTAACAGAAATCTTCAAACAAGAAGAAGACATGGCAGCCGAAAACAACAACAATGCCAACAATGCAAGGAAGGTGCTGGGTGACTTTACTGCACCTACTCCCGACTTCTATGGGAGAAGCATCTCTATCCCTGCCATTGGAGCAAACAACTTTAAGCTTAAGTCTCAATTAGTTTCTCTAATGCAACAGAATTGCAAGTTCCATGGACTTCCATTGGAAGATCCTCATCAGTTTTTAGCTAAATTCTTGCAAATTTGTGACACTATCAAGACCAATGGGGTTGACCCTGAGGTCTACAGACTTATGCTATTCCCTTTTGTTGTAAGAGACAGAGCTAGGATATGGTTGGACTCACAACCCAAAGAAAGCCTGAACTCTTGGGAAAAGCTAGTCAATGCCTTCTTAGCAAAGTTCTTTCCACCTCAAAAATTGAGTAAGCTTAGAGTGGAAGTCCAAACCTTCAGACAGAAGGAAGGTGAATCCCTCTATAAAGCTTGGGAAAGATACAAACAATTGATCAGAAAGTGTCCTTCTGACATGCTTTCTGAATGGAGCATCATAGGTATCTTCTATGATGGTCTGTCTGAACTGTCCAAGATGTCATTGGACAGCTCTGTTGGAGGATCTCTTCATCTAAAGAAGACACCTGCAGAAGCTCAAGAACTCATTGAAATGGTTACAAATAACCAATTCATGTACACTTTTGAAAGGAATCCTGTGAACAATGGGACGAATCAGAAGAAAGGAGTTCTTGAGATTGATACTCTGAATGCCATATTGGCTCAGAATAAAATATTGATCAGCAAGTCAATATGATTTCTCAAAGTCTATCTGAAATGCAAGCTGCACCAGGCAGTACTAAGGACGCTTCATTTGAAGAAGAAGCTTATGATCTTGAGAACCTATCAATGGAATAGGTGAATTACATGGGAGAACCCTATGGAAACACCTATAATCCTTCATGGAGAAATCATCCAAATCTCTCATGGAAGGATCAACTGAGACCTCAACAAGGTTTCAACAACAATAATGGTGGAAGAAACAGGTTTAGCAATGGCAAGCCTTTTCCATCATCTTCTCAGCAACAGACAGAGAATTCTAAGCAGAGCCACTCTGACTTAGCAACCATGGTCGCTGATCTAATCAAAACCACTCAAAGTTTCATGACTGAAACAAGGTCCTCCATTAGAAACTTAGAGGCACAAGTGGGTCAGCTGAGTAAGAAAGTTACTGAACTCCCTCCTAATACTCTTCCAAGCAATACAGAAGAGAATCCAAAAGGAGAGTGTAAGGCCATCAACATGGCCGAATTTGGAGAGGAGGAAGAGGCAGTGATCGCCACTGAGGAAGACCTCAATGGATGTCCACTGGCCTCCAATGAGTTCCCTAATGAGGAACCATAGGAATCTGAGGCTCACACTGAGACCATAGAGATCCCATTGGATTTACTTCTGCCATTCATGAGCTCTGATGAGTATTCTTCCTCTGAAGAGGACGAAGATGTCACTGAAGAGCAAGTTGCTAAGTACCTTGGAGCAATCATGAAGCTAAATGACAAGTTATTTGGTAATGAGACTTGGAAGGATGAACCCCCTTTGCTCACCAAAGAACTGGATGACTTGACTAGGCAGAAATTACCTCAAAAGAGATAGGACCCTGGGAATTTCTCAATACCTTGTACATTAGGCACCATGACCTTCGAGAAGGCTTTGTGTGACCTAGGGTCAAGCATAAACCTTATGCCTCTCTTTGTAATGGAGAAGATAGGGATCTTTGAGGTACAAGCTGCAAGAATCTCACTAGAGATGGTAGACAATTCAAGAAAACAAGCTTATGGACTTGTAGAGGATGTTTTGGTAAAGATTGAAGACCATTACATCCCTGCTGATTTCATAGTCCTAGAGACTGGGAAGTGCATGGATGAATCCATCATCCTTGGCAGACCCTTCCTAGCCACAGCAAAGGCTGTGATTGATGTTGACAGAGGAGAATTGATTATTCAAGTGAATGAAGAATCCTTTGTGTTTAAGGCTCAAGGATATCCCCCTGTAACCATGGAGAGGAAGCATGAAGAGCTTCTCTTAAAACAGAGTCAAACAGAGCCCCCACAGTCAAACTCTAAGTTTGGTGTTGGGAGGCCACAACCAAATTCTAAGTTTGGTGTTGAACCCCCACATTCAAACTCTAAGTTTGGTGTTGGGAGGTTCTAACATTGCTCTGAACATCTGTGAAGCTCCATGAGAGCCCACTGTCAAGCTACTGACATTAAAAAAGTGCTTGTTGGGAGGCAACCCAATGTTATATTTATCTATTTTCCATTGTTATTTTATGTTTTCTATAAGTTGATGATCATATGAAGTCACAAAAACAATTGAAAAAGCAAAAATAGAATGAAAAACAGAATGAAAAATAGCACACCCTGGAGGAAAAACTTGCTGGCGTTTAAACGCCAGTAAGGGCAGCAAATGGGCGTTAAACGCCCAGTCTGGCAGCATTCTGGGCGTTTAACGCCAGAAAAGGGCAGCAGCTCGGCGTTTAACGCCAGGATTGGCAAAAAGGGTGTTTTGCACGCCACTTGGTGCAGGGATGAGCTATCCTTGACACCTCAGGATCTGTGGACCCCACAGGATCCCCACCTACCCCACCACTCTCTCTCTTCTTCACCCATTCACCAATCACCTCAATAACTCTTCCCAAAAAAAAAAACCCTCACCTATCAAATCCCACCATTCTCTTTACCACTCACATCCATCCTTCATAAAACCCCACAAACCCCACCATCCAAATTCAAACCACTTTCCCTCCCAAACCCACCCATAATGGCCGAACCTTACCCCTCTCTCCACCCCTATATAAACCCTTCTTCACTCCTTCATTTTCACACAACCTAAACACTACTTCTCACCCTCAGCCGAACCACAAAGCCCCCTCCATCTCCTTTATTTCTTCTTCTTCTACTCTTTTCTTTCCTCTTTTGCTCGAGGACGAGCAAACCTTCTAAGTTTGGTGTGGTAAAAGCATTGCTTTTTGTTTCCCCATAACCATTTATGGCACCTAAGGCTGGAGAAACCTCTTGAAAGAGGAAAGGGAAGGCAAAAGCTTCCACCTCCGAGTCATGGAAGATGGAGAGATTCATCTCAAGGGTGCATCAAGACCACTTCTATGAAGTTGTGGCCATGAAGAAGGTGATCCCCAAGGTCCCTTTCAAACTCAAAAAGAGTGAATATCCGGAGATCCGACATGAGATCCAAAGAAGAGGTTGGGAAGTTCTTACCAACCCCATTCAACAAGTCAGAATCTTAATGGTTCAAGAGTTCTATGCCGACGCATGGATCACCAAGAACCATGATCAAAGTGTAAACCCGGACCCAAAGGATTGGCTTACAATGGTTCGGGGGAAATGCTTAGATTTTAGTCCGGAAAATGTAAGGTTGGCATTCAACTTGCCCATGATGCAAGGAGATGAACACCCCTACACTAGAAGGGTCAACTTTGATCAAAGGTTGGACCAAGTCCTCATAGACATTTGTGAAGAGGGTGCTCAATGGAAGAGAGATTCAAGAGGAAAGCCAGTTCAACTGAGAAGGCATGACCTCAAGCCCCTGGCTAGGGGATGGTTGGAGTTTATCCAACGCTCAATCATTCCCACTAGCAACCGGTCCGAGGCTACTATAGACCGGGCTATCATGATTCATAGCATCATGATTGGAGAGGAAGTAGAAGTTCATGAGGTTATATCCCAAGAACTTTATAAAGTGGCGGACAGGTCCTCTACCTAGGCAAGGTTAGCCCTCCCTCATCTCATTTGTCACCTCTGTAATTCAGTTGGAATTAACATAGAGGGAGACATCCTCATTGATGAGGACAAGCCCATCACTAAGAAGAGGATGGAGCAAACAAGAGATCCCACTCACGGACATGAGGAAATTCCTCATCATGAAATCCCTGAGATGCCTCAAGGGATGCACTTTCCTCTACAAAACTATTGGGAGCAAATAAACACCTCCCTAGGAGAATTGAGTTCCAACATGGGACAACTAAGGGTGGAGCACCAAGAACATTCCATCCTCCTCCATGAAATTAGAGAAGATCAAAGAATTATGAGAGAGGAGCAACAAAGGCAAGGAAGAGACATTGAGGAGCTTAAGCACTCCATAAGATCTTCAAGAGGAAGAACAAGCCGCCATCACTAAGGTGGACCCGTTCTTTAATCTCCTTGTTCTTTATTTTTCTGTTTTTCGAAGATTATGCTTTATGTTTTATTTCTGTTTGTGTCTTATGATCATTGGTGTCTTAGTGTCTATGCCTTAAAGTTATGAATGTCCTATGAATCCATCACCTTTCTTAAATGAAAAATGTTCTTAATTGAAAAAGAGAAGAATTACATGAATTTCAAATTTTATGACAGATTAATTATTTTGATGTGGTGGCAATACTTTTGATTTCTGAATGTATGCTTGAACAGTGCATATGTCTTTTGAATTTGTTGTTCATGAATGTTAAAATTGTTGGCTCTTGAAAGAATGATGAAAAAGGAGACATGTTACTGAGGATCTAAAAAATCATAAAAATGATTCTTGAAGCAAGAAAAAGCAGTGAATTCAAAAAAAAAGAGAGAGCAAGCAGAAAAAGCCAATAGCCCTTTAAACCAAAAGGCAAGGATAATAAAAAGGATCCAAGGCTTTGAGCATCAGTGGATAGGAGGGCCTACAGGAATAACATCTTGGCCTAAGCGGCTAAACTAAGCTGTCCCTAACCATGTGCTTGTGGCGTGAAGGTGTCAAGTGAAAACTTGAGACTGAGCGGTTAAAGTCGTGATCCAAAGCAAAAAGAGTGTGCTTAAGAACCTTGGACACCTCTAATTGGGGACTCTAGCAAAGCTGAGTCACAATCTGAAAAAGGTTAACCCAGTTATGTGTCTGTGGCATGGATGTATCCGGTGGTAATACTGAAAAACAGAGTTCTTTTGGCCACGGCCAAGACTCATAAAGTAGCTGTGTTCAAGAATCATCATACTTAACTAGGAGAATCAATAACACTATCCGGATTCTGAGTTCCTATAGAAGCCAATCATTCTAAACTTCAAAGGATAAAGTGGGATGCCAAAACTGTTCAGAGGCAAAAAGCTAAAAGCCCCGCTCATCTAATTAATACTGGTCCTCATAGATATTTTTGGAATTCACTGTATATTCTCTTCTTTTTATTATATTTGATTTTCAGTTGCTTAGGGACAAGCAACAATTTAAGTTTGGTGTTGTGATGAGCGGATAATTTATACGCTTTTTGGCGTTGTTTTTAGTATGCTTTTAGTATGTTTTAGTTAGTTTTTATTATATTTTTATTAGTTTTTATTTAAAATTCAATTTTTTGGACTTTACTATGAGTTTGTGTGTTTTTCTGTGATTTCAGGTATTTTCTGGCTGAAATTTAGGGACCTGAGCAAAAATCTGATTCAGAGGCTGAAAAGGGCTGCAGATGCTGTTAGATTCTGACCCCCCTGCACTCAAAGTGAATTTTCTGGAGCTACAGAAGCCTAATTGGCGTGCTCTTAAATGCGTTGGAAAGTAGACATCCAGATCTTTCCAGCAATATATAATAGTCCATACTTTGCTTGAGATTTGATAGCTCAAATAGGCGTTCCAAGTCAGCTTCAGAATTCCCGGCGTTAAACGCCGAAACTGGCACAAAAGTGGGAGTTAAACGCCCAAACTGGCACAAAAGCTGGCGTTTAACTCCAAGAAAAGTCTCTACACATGGAAGCTTCAATGCTCAGCCCAAGCACACACCAAGTGGTCCCGGAAGTGGATTTTTACGTCATTTACTCATTTATGTAAACCCTAGGCTACTAGTTCTCTATAAATAGGACCTTTTGCTATTGTATTAGGGGGGAATCTTTCAATCTTCGGATCATCTTTTGATCATGTTTTTATGATTGAACCCTCTTTGGGAGGCTGGCCATTCGGCCATGCCTAGACCTTGTTCTTATGTATTTTCAACGGTAGAGTTTCTACACACCATAGATTAAGGTATGGAGTTCTGCTGTAACTCGAGTATTAATGCAATTACTATTGTTCTTCTATCCAATACAGCTTATTCTTGTTCTAAGATATCACTTGTTCCTCAACTTGATGAATGTGATGATCCGTGACACTCATCATCAATCTCACCTATTAACGTGTGCCTGACAACCACCTCCGTTCTACCTTAGATTGAGTGGATATCTCTTGGATTCCTTAATCAGAATCTTCGTGGTATAAGCTAGAATCCATTGGCGGCCATTCTTGAGATTCCAGAAGGTCTAAACCTTGTATGTGGTATTCTGAGTAGGATTCAGGGATTGAATGACTGTGACGAGCTTCAAGCTCGCGATTGTGGGGTGTTAGTGACAGACGCAAAAGAATCACCGGATTCTATTCCAACATGATCGAGAACCGACAGATAAATAGCCATGCTATGACAAAGCGCATTAAACATTTTCACTGAGAGGAGTAAGAAGGATTGGATGAAGACAGTAGGAAAGCAGAGAGACAGAAGGGACAAAGCATCTCCACACGCTTATCTGAAATTCTCACCAATGAATTACATAAGTATCTCTATCTTTATTTTATATTTTATTTATCTTTTAATCATTAATCCTCCATAACCATTTGAATCCGCGTGACTGAGATTTACAAGATGACCATAGCTTGCTTCATACCAACAATCTCCATGGGATCGACCCTTACTCGCGTAAGGTTTATTACTTGGACGACCCAGTGCACTTGCTGGTTAGTTGTGCGAAGTTGTGATAAAGAGTTGAGATTGTAATAGAGCGTACAATGTTGTTGGCACCATTGATGATCACAATTTCGTGCACCAACTAGCCACATGTCCACAAATGGGGTGCCTTGGGAAGTGTTGCCATGTAACATTGAAGGGAGAATATCCTTGGAGACCGAACTAACCACATCATAAAATTGGTGATCCTTGTGCCCATCCCATTTCAAACCCCAACCGTCCATTCTTAGCCTATGAAATTGATCCACACCTTCCATTTACCCATCACTCTTCCATATAAGTGGCCCTTATTCTATACCTTTCCATATTCCAATTCCTTTCCCTTCACACTTCTTACTCTTGGAACACGTAGCCAACACTACTTCCTCCATCAAAAGCACTCTCTCCCACTCTTCTAGCTACATCTTTCAATGTTACAACCGTCCATAACTATACACTTCCTAACTTAGAAATCACTCATGGCATCATCAAGCTCTAAGAGGCAAAAAGGCAAAGAACCAGTGGAAATTTGGTGGACGAAATTGTGATCATCAATAATATCTCCAAAGACTTGATGCTCTCAAACGTGAATCACACTTTATCACAACTCCGCACAACTAACCAGCAAGTGTACTGGGTCGTCCAAGTAATAACTTACGTGAGTAAGGGTCGATCCCACAGAGATTGTTGGTATGAAGCAAGCTATGGTCATCTTATAAATCTCAGTCAGGCATATAATAATTGATTATGGGAAATATAAAGAGATACTTGCTTAAATAATAAAGCATAGAAATACTTATGTAAATTAATGGTGGGAATTTCAGATAAGCGTATGGAGATGATTGTCCCTATTGAATCTCTACTTTCCTACTGCTTTTATCCAATTTTATCACTCCCTTCTATGGCAAGCTGTATGTAGGGAATCACCATTGTCAATGGCTACATCCCATCCTCTCAGTGAAAATGGTCCAAATACTCTGTCACAGCACAGCTAATCATCTGTCGGTTCTCATTCAGGTTGGAGTAGAATCCAGTGATTCTTTTGCGTTTGTCACTAACGCCCAACCTTCAAGAGTTTGAAGCTCGTCACAGTCATTCAATCCCGGAATCCTACTTGGAATACCACAGACAAGGTTAGACTTTTCAGATTCTCATGAATGCCGCCATCAATTCTAGCTTATACCACGAAGATTCTGATTAAGGAATCCAAGAGATACGCACTCTAGCTTATGCTTGTAGAACGGAAGTGGTTGTCAGGCACGCGTTCATACGGATGGATGATGATGAGTGTCATGGATCATCACATCCATCAGGTTGAAGTATGAATGGTATCTTAGAACAGGAATAAATCGAATTGAATAGAAAATAATAGTAATTGCATTAATACTTGAGGTACTGCAGAGCTCCACACCCTTAATCTATGGTGTGTAGAAACTCCACCATTGAAAATACATAAGTGATGAAGGTTCAGGCATGGCCGAGAGGCCAGCCCCCAAGGTCTAAGAACTAAATGTTCAAAGATGTCTAATACACTAGTAAAAAGTCCTATTTATAATAAACTAGCTGCTAGGGTTTACAGAAGTAAGTAATTGATGCATAAATCCACTTTCGGGGCCCACTTGCTGTATGTTTGGGCTGAGCTTGAATGTTACATGAGCTGAGGCTTATCCTGGAGTTGAACGCCAAGTTGTAACGTGTTTTGGGCATTCAACTCTGGTTCGTGACGTGTTTCTGGCGTTTGACTCCAGAATGCAGCATGGAACTGGCGTTGAGCGCCAGTTTACATCGTCAATTCCCGAATAAAGTATGGACTATTATATATTTATGGAAAGCTCTGGATGTCTACTTTCCAACGCCATTAAGATCGCGCCATTTGGAGATCTATAGCTCCAGAAAATCCATTTTGAGTACAAGGAGGTCAGATTCCAACAACATCAGCAGTCCTTTGTCAGCCTTTTATCAGAGTTTTGCTCAGGTCCCTCAATTTCAGCCAGAAAATACCTAAAATCACAGAAAAACACACAAACTCATAGTAAAGTCCAAAAATGTGAATTTAGCATAAAAACTAATGAAAACATCCCTAAAAGTAGCTTGAACCTATTAAAAACTACCTAAAAATAATGCCAAAAAGCGTATAAATTATCCACTCATCAAAAGTATTCCTTTTGATGAATGGAGGTTTAAAACCACGTTCCATGAGTTCCAATTCGGATGGGTGGAACACAAGAAATTACTGTCGGAGCTTGCAATTCAGTACAATGATGATGAGTGCCCGGAGATTAGAGAGAAGATTGAACGGAGAAGATGGCAAGAGCTCACGAACCCAGTCACAAAGATAAATGCAAACCTTATCAAAGAGTTCTATGCCAATGTAGCTAGAGAGGACACTACCAAAGCTTCTACCTTCAAAAGCTATGTAAGAGGAACCGAAGTTGATTTCAGCCCCAATGCTATAATGAAAACTCTTCAATTAAGATCAAGGCCCTTTGACGAGCCCAACTATCAATCAAGAATGAGCTATGGCCCCGACTTTGAAGAAATTGAAGAAATTATGAATGACATATGTGTTGTAGGATCCGACTGGGAAAGGTACTCGGACTGGAGGCCATGGTTCATGAGGAGGGGAGACCTCATACCGGAAGCCAAGGGATGGTTTGAGCTCGTGAGAAGGTCCATCCTCTTAGCTTCCAACAATTTCGAGGTCAACATTGCTCGAGCTACTTTGGTACACTGCATAATGAAGGGTGGAGACATCAACGTGCTTGAGATCATAGCCGAAGGAATCCAAGAGGCTGCCGAGAAAAATGATCCAAACGCTTGGCTTGGCTACCCCAGTACCATCCTAAGACTATGCATGAGAGCCAAGGTGGTTTTTGAAGATAACAATCCAATATGGCTAAAACCTGGGAGGTCAATCACACTCCAGCGCATAACCTATGTGGCACCCGCTCAACAACAAAGAAGGCCTCAAAGAAGGAGGAGAGTATCACAAGAAGAGCCTCAATACGATGAGCCTCAACAAGCAGAGCACCAGTGAGAAGAGCAACATGATCCAATTGACATGAATATGAGTCACATCCAAGGAGCCATTAAGGATCTAATAAAGAGATACATGGAGGGGCAAGAGCAACAAAGGAACTTCCAGTTTCAATTACTGAATCACCAGAAGGAGATGCGCAAACAACAAATAGAGCAACAACAGGAGCATTACTCCCAGCTTGCTCAATCCATCAACCAAATGTCCGGAAGGCAAGAGAGTCAAAAAAAGCGCCTTCGAGAACTCAACCAATGCCAAATCGCTCAAATGAAAGTATTCAATGAGTTCAATGTGCTTAATGAAGGAAGGCAATTAAACAGGGAAGAATATGATGTAAACACCTAAGCGAAGCTGATTTATGTGGCTGTGCATATGCACAATTTACACTCGACCATATGATAAACCCTGATTTTGTGGTTTATCTTGTGCTTATTTTGGGGGATTTTATCACATTTTCTCATATTTATTCAATGAAATAGCATGGTTTTGCAATTCTCCCTTGATTTGTGCTTAAATGTGAAAATATGCTTTTTAGGCCTTAAATTGGTGATTTTAATTCACTTTAATCCAATTTGATGCCATGATGTGTTTCTTAAGTAATTTCAGGTTCATAAGGCAAGTATTGGATGGAAGAAATGAGGAGAAAAGCATGCAAAGAGGAGAATGCATGAAGAAACAAAGATATGGAATGCACTAACGGACGCGCACGCGTACAAGGTGCGCACGCGCAAAAAGTGGCTTCTCACAAGGACGCGCACGCTTACGCGCTGATTGGGAATTTACCATCTACGCGCACGCGCACATGCCGCGCGCGCCGATTCTGTTTGTGGGTCCACTTTAATGAAATCGCCCCCAGCGATTTTACAGCACATTTTGGGCCCAATCCAACCCATTTCTGATGCTATTGAACCCAAGGATTGAAAGGGGGAATGAACACACTTAGTCATAGTTAGTTTTTATCATGTTTTAGGTTAGAATTCTAGAGAGAGAGGCTCTCTCCTCTCCCTAGATTTTAGGGTAGTTTTAGTTAATTCTTCTTGAATCCAAGTTTTAATTGTTGTTTTGATTTAGTTTCTCCTTTTAATTTCTTGTTGTTACATCTCTACTCTTCTAGTTTTTACTTGTTCATTTCTTTTATTTTGTTGCTTTTATGTTCATGAACCTTGTTGGATCTTAATTTTCCTTTAATGCAATTTTATGTTTGATGTTATTTTTATTGTTGATTTGAGTTATCGATTTTACTTTTCTTGCTATTGGTAGTTGGTAGATTTTATTATTTTTGCACATTTACTATGCTTTCCTTTTGTGCCCACCAAGTGTTTGACAAAATGCTTGGTTGGATGTTAGAGTAGATTTTGAGCATTCTTGGCTTGGAAAGAGTAATTAGGCAATCTTGAGTCATGAAAACCCAACTTATGTTGGTGATCTAGAGTTGTTAGCTAATATTGTTTCCATTGACGCTAATCTTTTGCTAATTTAATTAGTGAGTTGATTAGGACTTATGGAATATTGTTTCCATTGGCGCTAATCTTTTGC
This sequence comes from Arachis hypogaea, assembly GCF_003086295.3. Lineage (NCBI taxonomy): Eukaryota > Viridiplantae > Streptophyta > Magnoliopsida > Fabales > Fabaceae > Arachis > Arachis hypogaea. The sequence goes on from NC_092044.1 coordinate 68,798,012, forward strand.
TAGTTTAATTAGTAAGTCGGTTAGGACTTTTGGATTGAGATTAGCTAGTCTCGTTAGACTTTCTCCCTATTTGTTGGAGTTGACGTAATGAGATAAATTCTTGTTTATCATTGTGATATGATTGATTATCTTGTTTGACTTTCTCCCTATTTGTTGGAGTTGACTAAATAAGATGAATTAATCATGCATGACTAGGATAGAAAGCGTCTGATCTCAATTCATTGTCATGAATGTCTCTCTTTCTTTAATTGCTTCCTTTAATTGCTTGTTTGATTTACTTTTCGTATCATTTACTTTCTTGCTTTTACATTTCCTTGCCCAATATCAAATCAAACCCCCTTGATCCCCATAGCCAATAATTAAGCACTTCATTGCAATTCCTTGTGAGACGACCCGGAGTCTTAATACTTCGGTTAATTTTCATTGGGGTTTGTACATGTGACAACCAATATTTTTGCATGAAAGGATTATTGATTGGTTTGGAAACTATACTTCATAACGAGACTTCATTAGATAAATTCTAAACTGTCAAGAAATCCGATCATCAAAATGGCGCCGTTGCCGAGGAGTTGCAATGGTGTTGTGTTATTGGTTATTGTATATATGTGAATAGTGTGAATATCTCGCTTTTTTCCCCTTATTTGCTAGTTTTTGCTAGATTTATTTTGCTTTTCCACTATGAATTTTCACCTTGGCTATGAGTTTGGTTCTAATTGTGTTGTTGGAAATGTGAACTTCAATGATGAGACTCATTATGGATGGAACCAACAAAGATGGGAGGAGCCTCAAGAAATTAATCACTCCTATTGGCAACAACCTCCGGATACTTATGAGTATAATTACCATCCTAATACATGTCAATTCAATGGCTATGGTGACTCCTTTTGTGATAATCAAGCACCACCACCATATGCTTATGATTCTTATCCTCAACATGAACCTCAACCATACTCACAAGCCTTTCCATACCAAACATCTTCCTATGATCCATATCCATCATATGACCAATCATTCATACCACATTCTTATAACCGTTATGAGCAAGAACCTTTAGAACCACCGCAACCCTATCATGATCACTACCAAGAACCACCACCTCATTACCCTTACCAAGATGAATCACCTCCCATGTATGATTACTTTTAACCACATAATGAATTTCCTTTCCACCACAACCCTCCAAGGAAGAACACCCACATCCATCCATCCAAGAGTCAATGGATCATCTCAAGGAAGAAATAGATCAGTTTCAAGCAATAATCTGTCAAAAGGAGCAAGAGGTAGCTCAAAGGAGGAATTATGAAGCTATTGAGGCTAAGCTTGCCAAAATTAAAGCCAACTTGGACTCATGGGACTCATGCAACAAGCAAAGCATCTCCACGGATGAGTGTGAGAAATCAATCGAAGAAAGGAGCATGAAGGAGATTTTAGAATCTCAACATGAGGACAAGGAGATGGGGTATGTCTTGCAACAAGTGGAGGAGGGAGAGATTGTTGAAGAAGAAGAAGTGGTTGAAGAGTTAGAGGAAGTTGAACAAGAGGTGGATTCCAAGTTTGAGAACACTTCCACACTAAGTGACATTGTTGATGATTTTGTGGAAGTTGTGAACCCTCTTCCATTGAGCTTGAAGGCGATGTTAAGGAGGGTGCGCAACCTCCTAGGCATATAATGAAAGATGAAGAATTGGAAGAAGGTGAGCAAGCAACAAATCTTCCTCTTAAAGATGATCCCACACCAATACATGATCCTTGGGCACTTAAGAAATCTTCTTCTCTTGAAATTGAGGTGGATGTTGAGATAAGTTCCACATTACCTCCAAGTTATGACATGAGGAGTGGAGAAGAGCCAGAAGGAGTTGGTGAGGAAGTGATTGAATGTGAAGAGCATTTTCAAAAGGTTGAAATTGAAAAAGCTTGCGAAGAGGTGGAAACAACTAAAGAAGAGCTTAAGGAAGTAGACCTTGCATTGTCCAAGTGTGGGGAGGTCCCCCTCCCCAAGTCACCATCCAAAACACCGTTCAAGTGGATAAAACTCCTACCCTCAAGCTTCACCTTCTCACTTGAATATGGTTTGATTGAAACGGATGGGCAACTTAGGGCTCTTTGTGAGATCAATAGTAGAAAGGGGTTGTGTAGTGGTTGGAAGTTTGGAATTAATCTCATTGAGGTCAAAGCTTCAAAATGTGGGAATTATGATTGGATGCATGCTACCTTGTGTTGGTCTAGGAGGAAGGCTTGGTATGCTCAAGAGAATTCTATGTCACAACCACCCGGATGGAAGAATCATGACAATCAACTAGAAGATGGTTGTGAGAATAAGATGTGGGATCCCGGATCGAAGCTTGTCAACCAACTATGGGAGCTCATTTCTTGGGTAGAACTTTGCCAAAGGATAGTGAATTTGGTTGGAATTTCTATCAACCATTTGAAGAACAACGATCCTTGGAGATTCAAGGATGAGTACAAGCATAAGCCACCATGATAAAGAGCTTTCCAAATGTCCAACTTAAGGACAATAAACAAAAGTGCTAGGTGGGAGACACCCCACCATGGTAACATCTTTTCATTTTCTCTTTTGTACATATTGGTAGAATTAGTTTAATTTTTTTTGCTCGTATTGGTTGTTGAGTTTATTCAGTAGTTTAGCATGTTGAATAACGCTTTTATGGTGTTTGGGTAGCAGTTTGGAGGATTGAAATACTTGGATTGGTGCAAGAACATGAAAAATTTTGAAAAACACAGCAATGGCGCGTAAGCGCACCTCAAGCATTTTCGACCATCCACGCGAGCGCGCCATGTGCGTGGACGCGTGGATTGAAAAAATTACCCTTCCATACATTGACCCGAGAGTTGTGCATACACTGCGCCAACACAATGCCTGAGGCACAAACCAACCGCGCGTGTGCGCACCTGGTGCGTACGCGCCCTTTTGGCAATTCGCGGATTGATGCACTAGCGCAGGTTGCGCGCGCGCGCCGATCACCCATTTGCACTCTTGGTACATTTTCCAGAGAGTTGTGCCACTTTTGTGCCTATTCTGTGCCTGCCACCCGCGCGTGCGCGCACTTTGCACGTCCGCGCCGGTAAAAAAAAAGTTTTTTTTTCTCTTCCATTTTCTTTTCCCATTGCATTCGTATACTTCCACTCTTTTCATTTTTATTTTGTTTTCATAGCTTATTTTTACCTTATTTTTTCTTGAGTTTGCTATTCTAATAATGGTGTTGCATTTCCCTACTCAATTGTTGAGAATTTCTTGCATTATTTTGGTGCCTCTTGACTTGTTTGATATTAGTTAATATGCCTTTGCTTGAATTGTTTTCTCACTCACATGTTGTAGCTACCATGTATTGAGAACCATACTTTTATTTGGCATTAGCCCCCGCCTATGTTCTAATTACCTCCATATCTTTGTTGTAGGCTTAATTTTCTTTCTTTTTCTTTCCTTTTAGGTTGGCCACCAAGAAGGAAAGGAATGGAAAGGCTTCTAAATGGGGCAACAAACAAGTTCATCTACACAACCCTTTGAAGAAACTCATCAATTGTAGCAACCCGTCTACCTTGCTCTTCTTTGCATGCACCGAGGACGGTGCAAATTTCTAAGTGTGGGGAGGTCGTCCGACCGATCTCCATGGGTAACAACTTCATTTTTCACACCAATTTTTCAATTTTTGTCTTTGTTAGTTAGTTGTTGCATTGCATGATAGGTTGCATGTTAGTTAGAATTTGTACATATTTGGCCACTTCTTTCTTATTAGGACTACTTGGTTAGGGTGATGATTTCTTTTCCAAGAAACTATTTTTAGGGCACCCTACCAATTTGAATTTTTTTTTTGTGACAAACTTGCTTGAGGAATTTATTTTGGAACATGATTTTTTGAGCTAAGAACACAAGCATGTGAGTTTTGAGCCTAATTGTGTGGTTACATCTTATAACCACTTATTTTCCATTCTTGTGTGCATTGTTCTCTTTCTATGATTGTAATCTTTGATTTGTTTGATTCTTTATGTCCATTATTCCATATATACATGCATTTATATGATTGAGGCCATCATTTCATTTAGCTCACTTACCCAAATAGCCTACCTTTCATCAAACATTGTTAGCCAATTTTGAGCCTATGCATAACCCATTTGTTCTTAATTGAAGCACATTACAAGCTTAAGTGAAAAACAATAAATGTCCTTAATTTGGATCTTTGATTAGTTTAGGCTAGTGAGGGTGTGTATCATTTGGGTATGGGAAACTTGGGACATTGGTTGTGGTAAAAGTGTGATTTTTATTTTTGTTAAAAATATTAGGAATTGGGTACATATTCATGCACTATATATAAAACCATATGCATTGATATGTTTATATCTACTAAAAAAAATATATGATAAAGAAAAAGAAATACAACATGTATATATAAAAAAATATAGAAAAAAAAGAGAGAAAAAAGAAATAAAAAGGGGACAAAAATGCCCCAAAGTAAAGTTCAATAAAAATCAATGCATATGGAATGTGAATTAAAAAGAATGCATGAGTATGTGAAAACGTGGGAATCATGGGTAGCTAGGCATTGTATTAGAATTGTATAGGTTGTTATATGTGTTTAGTGAGAGCTTAGGCTAATCAAAGATACAAATTTCATGCTCACTTGACCATATGCATCCTTACCTTTACCCTAGCCCCATTACAACCTATGAATAAGTTCTCATGATGAATGTATGCATGCATTGAATAATTGTTGATTGTTAGATGAAAAAAAAATCATGGAAAGCATGATTAGAAGAGAATGGAGTGATTGACCCTATACACTAGAGCGACTAGAGCGGGTACACGTCTGGTGAGGGTTCGATGCTCAATTCCTTGTTCCCGGTGGTGGACGAAATTGTGATCACATCAATGTAGTATTCTTTGTTGTTGTATGGAATCATTATTGTGGCTCTTGGCTATGTGTGGACACAACTCCGTTCAACTTAACCAGCAAGTGTACTGGTCATCCAAGTAATACCTTACGTGAGTAAGGGTGGATCCTACAGAGATTGTTGGTATGAAGCAAGCTATGGTCACCTTGTAAATCTCAGTTAGGCAGATTAAACGGTTATGGGTTTCGAAAATTAATAATGAATAGAAAATAAAAAGGGATAGAAATACTTATGTAAATCAATAGTGGGAATTTCAGATAGGCATGTGGAGGTGCTGTGCTCCTCTCGAATCTCTACTTTTTTATTACATTCATCCAATCCTTCCTACTCCTTTCCATGGCAAGCTGTATGTAGGGCATCACCATCATCAATGGCTACTTTTAATCCTCTCGGGAAAATGGTCCTATGCGCTGTCACTGCACGGCTAATCGTCTGGAGGCATCACCCTTGACAATGGCTACATCCCATCCTCTCAGTGAAAATGGTCCAAATGCTCTGTCACATCACGACTAATCATCTGTCGGTTCTCAATCAGGTTGGAGTAGAATCCATTGATTCTTTTGCGTTTGTCATCGCGCCCAGCCTTCAGAAGTTTGAAGCTCGTCACAGTCATTCAATACCGGAATCCTACTCAGAATACCACAAACAAGGTTAGACTTTCCGGATCCCCATGAATGCCGCCATCTATCTAGCTTATACCACGAAGATTCTGTTGGGGAATCTAAGAGATATGCGCCCGGCCTAGAGTAGAACGGAAGTGGTTGTCAGTCACGCACGTTCATAGGTGAGAATGATGATGAGTGTCACGGATCATCACATTCATCAAAGTGTTGTGCAACGTATATCTTGGAATAAGAATAAAAGAGAATTGAATAGAAAGTAATAGTAATTGTATTGAAACTTGAGGTACAGCAGAGCTCCACACCCTTAATCTATGGTGTGCAGAAACTCCACTGTTGAAAATACATAAGTGAAAGGTTCAGGCATGGCTGAATGGCCAGCCCCCATGGTCTAAGGACTAGGCGTCCAGAGATTCCTAATACACTAGTAAAAAGTCCTATTTATAATAAACTAGCTACTAGGGTTTACATGAGTAAGTAATTGATGCATAAATTCACTTCCGGGGCCCACTTGGTGTGTGCTTGGGCTGAGCTTGATCTATCCACGAGCTGAGACTTTTCTTGGAGTTGAACGCCAAGTTATAACGTGTTATGGGCGTTCAACTCCGGATCATGACGTGTTTCCGGCGTTTAACTCCAGACAGTAGCATGTACTTGGCGTTCAACGCCAAGTTACGTCATCAATTTCCGAATAAAGTATGAACTATTATATATTGCTGGAAATCTCTGGATGTCTACTTTCCAACGCCATTGAGAGCGTGCCAATTGGAGTTCTGTAGCTCCAAAAAATCCATTTTGAGTGCAGGGAGGTCAGATTCCAACAGCATCAGCAGTCCTTTTGTCAGCCTTTTTCAGAGTTTTGCTGAAGTCCCTTAATTTCAGCCAGAAATTACATGAAAACACAGAAAAACACACAAACTCATAGTAAAGTCCAGAAATGTGAATTTAACATAAAAACTAATGAAAACATCCCTAAAAGTAGCTTGAACTTACTAAAAACTACCTAAAAACAATGCCAAAAAGCGTATAAATTATCCCCTCATCACCCGGCTTTCATGAGCTTTCTTCATGCAAGTCTATTTGAACTTTATTTTGATATTTGAGTTGGTGGAGTTTGTGAGTCGTCATATGACCTTTGCCCCACTTGTTCATACATGTTCTTGGAGATTGATTTGCTTTTGACCAAGTAGGTAGAATCATATTGCATTTAGTTGCATTCACAAAGATAGGTGCATATAGTTTCTTTGCATTGAATAAATGTTCATACCCTTTTCTTGTCCCTCTTTATTCTTAGCATGAGGACATGCTTGGTTTAAGTGTGGGGAGATTTGATAAACCCCAATTTTGTGGTTTATCTTGTGCTTATTTTGGAGAATTTTATCACATTTTCTCACATTTATTCAATAAAATAGCATGGTTTTCCAATTCTCCCTTGATTTGTGCTTAAACGTAAAAACATGCTTCTTAGGCCTTAAATTGGTGATTTTAATTCACTTTAATCCCATTCGATGCCTTGATGTGTTTGTTAAGTAATTTCAGGTTCATAAGGCAAGTATTGGATGGAAGAAATGAGGAGAAAAGCATGCAAAGAGGAGAATGCATGAAGAAACAAAGATATGGAATGCACCAATGGACGCGCACGCGTACAAGGCGCGCACGCACAAAAAGTGGCTTCTCACAAGGACGCACACGCGTACACACCGCTTACGCGCGGATTGGGAATTTGCCATCTACGCGCACGCGCACATGCCGCGCGCACGCCGATTCTGTCCGTGGTTCCACTTTAATGAAATCGCCCCCAGCGATTTTGCAGCTCATTTTGGGCCCAATCCAACCCATTTCTGATGCTATTGAACCCAAGGATTGAAGGGGGAATGAACACACTTAGTCATAGTTAGTTTTTATCATGTTTTAGGTTAGAATTCTAGAGAGAGAGGCTCTCTCCTCTCTCTAGATTTTAGGGTAGTTTTAGTTAATTCTTCTTGAATCCACGTTTTAATTCTTGTTTTGATTTAGTTTCTCCTTTTAATTTCTTGTTGTTACAGCTCTACACTTCTAGTTTTTACTTGTTCATTTCTTTTATTTTGTTTCTTTTATGTTCATGAACCTTGTTGGATCTTAATTTTCCTTTAATGCAATTTTATGTTTGATGTTATTTTTATTGTTGATTTGAGTTATTGATTTTACTTTTCTTGCTATTGGTAGTTGGTAGATTTTATTATTCTTGCACATTTACTATGCTTTCCTTTTCTGCCCACCAAGTGTTTGACAAAATGCTTGGTTGGATGTTAGAGTAGATTTTGAGCATTCTTGGCTTGGAAAGAATAATTAGGCAATCTTGAGTCATGAAAACCAACTTATGTTGGTGATCTAGAGTTGTTAGCTAATATTGTTTCCATTGACGCTAATCTTTTGCTAATTTAATTAGTGAGTTGATTAGGACTTATGGAATATTGTTTTCATTGACGCTAATCTTTTGCTAGTTTAATTAGTAATCGGTTAGGACTTTTGGATTGAGATTAGCTAGTCTCGTTAAACTTTCTCCCTATTTGTTGGAGTTGACGTAATGAGATAAATTCTTGTTTATCATTGTGATAGGATTGATTATCTTGTTTGACTTTCTCCCTATTTGTTGGAGTTGACTAAATAAGATGAATTAATCATGCATGACTAGGATAGAAAGCCTATGATCTCATTTCATTGCCATGAATGTCTCTCTTTCTTTAATTGCTTCCTTTAATTGCTTGTTTGATTTACTTTTCGTATCATTTACTTTCTTGCTTTTACATTTCCTTGCCCAATATCAAATCAAACCCCCTTGATCCCCATAGCCAATAATTAAGCACTTCATTGCAATTCCTTGTGAGACGACCCGGAGTCTTAATACTTCGGTTAATTTTCATTGGGGTTTGTACATGTGACAACCAATATTTTTGCATGAAAGGATTATTGATTGGTTTGGAAACTATACTTCATAACGAGACTTCATTAGATAAATTCTAAACCGTCAAGAAATCCGATCATCAAAATGGCGCCGTTGCCGGGGAGTTGCAATGGGGTTGTGTTATTGGTTATTGTATATATGTGAGTAGTGTGAATATCTCGCTTTTTTTCCCTTATTTGCTAGTTTTTGCTAGATTTATTTTGCTTTTCCACTATGAATTTTCACCTTGGCTATGAGTTTGGTTCTAATTGTGTTGTTGGAAATGTGAACTTCAATGATGAGACTCATTATGGATGGAACCAACAAAGATGGGAGGAGCCTCAAGGAATTAATCACTCCTATTGGCAACAACCTCCGGATACTTATGAGTATAATTACCATCCTAATACATGTCAATTCAATGGCTATGGTGACTCCTTTTGTGATAATCAAGCACCACCACCATATGCTTATGATTCTTATCCTCAACATGAACCTCAACCATACTCACAAGCCTTTCCATACCAAACATCTTCCTATGATCCATATCCATCATATGACCAATCATCCATACTACATTCTTATAACCGTTATCAGCAGGAACCTTTAGAAACACCGTAACCCTATCATGATCACTACCAAGAACCACCACCTCATTACCCTTACCAAGATGAATCACCTCCCATGTATGATTACTTTTAACCACATAATGAATTTTCTTTCCACCACAACCCTCCAAGGAAGAACACCCACATCCATCTATCCAAGAGTCAATGGATCGTCTCAAGGAAGAAATGGATCAGTTTCAAGCAATAATCCGTCAAAAGGAGCAAGAGGAAGCCCAAAGGAGGAATTATGAAGCTATTGAGGCTAAGCTTGCCAAAATTAAAGCCAACTTAGACTCATAGGACTCATGCAACAAGCAAAGCATCTCCATGGATGAGTGTGATAAATCAACCGAAGAAAGGAGCATGAAGGAGATTTTAGAATCTCAACATGAGGACAAGGAGATGGGGTATGTCTTGCAACAAGTGGAGGAGGGAGAGATTGTTGAAGAAGAATAAGTGGTTGAAGAGTTAGAGGAAGTTGAACAAGAGGTGGATTCCAAGTTTGAGAACACTTCCACACCAAGTAACATTGTTGATGATTTGTGGAAGTTGTTGAACCCTCTTCCATTGAGCTTGAAGGCGATGTTAAGGAGGGTGCACAAACTCCTAGGAATATAATGAATGATGAAGAATTGGAAGAAGTTGAGCAAGCAACAAATCTTCCTCTTAAAGATGATCCCACACCAACACATGATCCTTGGGCACTTAACGAATCTTCTTCTCTTGAAATTGAGGTGGATGTTGAGATAAGTTCCACATTACCTCCCAGTTATGACATGAGGAGTGGAGAATAGCCAGAAGGAGTTGGTGAGGAAGTGATTGAATGTGAAGAGCATTTTCAAAAGGTTGAAATTGAAAAAGCTTGCGAACAGGTGGAAACAACTAAAGAAGAGCTTAAGGAAGTAGACCTTGCATTATCCAAGTGTGGGGAGGTCCCCCTCCCCAAGTCACCATCCAAAACACCGTTCAAGTGGATAAAACTCCTACCCTCAAGCTTCACCTTCTCACTTGAGTATGGTTTGATTGAAACGGATGAGCAACTTAGGGCTCTTTGTGAGATCAATAGTAGAAAGGGGTTGTGTAGTAGTTGGAAGTTTAGAATTAAGCTCATTGAGGTCAAAGCTTCAAAATGTGGGAATTATGATTAGATGCATGCTACCTTGTGTTGGTCTAGGAGGAAGGCTTGGTATGCTCAAGAGAATTCTATGTCACAACCACCCGGATGGAAGAATCATGACAATCAACTAGAAGATGGGTGTGAGAATAAGATGTGGGATCCCGGATCGAAGCTTGTCAACCAACTATGGGAGCTCATTTCTTGGGTAGAACTTTGCCCAAGGATGGTGAATTTGGTTGGAATTTCTATCAACCATTTGAAGAACAACGATCCTTGGAGATTCAAGGATGAGTACAAGCATAAGCCACCATGATAAAGAGCTTTCCAAATGTCCAACTTAAGGACAATAAACAAAAGTGCTAGGTGGGAGACACCCCACCATGGTAACATCTTTTCATTTTCTCTTTTGTACATATTGGTAGAATAAGTTTAATTTTTTTTGCTTGTATTGGTTGTTGAGTTTATTCAGTAGTTTAGCATGTTGAATAACGCTTTTATGGTGTTTGGGTAGCAGTTTGGAGGATTGAAATGCTTGGATTGGTGCAAGAACATGAAAGATTTTGAAAAACACAGCAATGGCGCGTACGCACACCTCAAGCATTTTTGACCATCCACGCAAGCGCGCCATGTGCGCGGACGCGTGGATTGAAAAAATTACCCCTCCATACATTGACCCGAGAGTTGTGCCTACACTGCGCCAACACAATGCCTGAGGCACAAACCAACCGCGCGTGTGCGCACCTGGTGCGTACGCGCCCTTTTGGCAATTCGCGGATTGATGCACTAGCGTAGGTTGCGCGCGCGCGCCGATCGCCCATTTGCACTCTTGGTACATTTTCCAGAGAGTTGTGCCACTTTTGTGCCTATTCTGTGCCTGCCACCCGCGCGTGCGCGCACTTTGCACGTCCACGCCGGTAAAAAAAAAGTTTTTTTTTCTCTTCCATTTTCTTTTGCCCATTGCATTCGTATACTTCCACTCTTTCCATTTTTATTTTGTTTTCATAGCTTATTTTTACCTTATTTTTTCTTGAGTTTCCTATTCTAATAATGGTGTTGCATTTCCCTACTCAATTGTTGAGAATTTCTTGCATTATTTTGGTGCCTCTTGACTTGTTTGATATTAGTTAATATGCCTTTGCTTGAATTGTTTTCTCACTCACATGTTGTAGCTACCATGTATTGAGAACCATACTTTTATTTGGCATTAGCCACCGCCTATGTTCTAATTGCTTTCATATCTTTATTGTAGGCTTAATTTTCTTTCTTTTTCTTTCCTTTTAGGTTGGCCACCAAGAAGGAAAGGAATGGAAAGGCTTCTAAATGGGGCAACAAACAAGTTCATCTGCACAACCCTTTGAAGAAACTCATCAATTGTAGCAACCCGTCCACCTTGCTCTTCTTTGCATGCACCGAGGACGGTGCAAATTTCTAAGTGTGGGGAGGTCGTCCGACCGATCTCCATGGGTAATAACTTCATTTTTCACACCAATTTTTCAATTTTTGTCTTTGTTAGTTAGTTGTTGCATTGCATGATAGGTTGCATGTTAGTTAGAATTTGTACATATTTGGCCACTTCTTTCTTATTAGGACTACTTGGTTAGGGTGATGATTTCTTTTCCAAGAAACTATTTTTATGGCACCCTACCAATTTGAAATATTTTTTTTTTGTGACAAACTTGCTTGAAGAATTTATTTTGGAACATGATTTTTGAGCTAAGAACACAAGCATGTGAGTTTTGAGCCTAATTGTGTGGTTACATCTTATAACCACTTATTTTCCATTCTTGTGTGCATTGTTCTCTTTCTATGATTGTAATCTTTGATTTATTTGATTCTTTATGTCCATTATTCCATATATACATGCATTTATATGATTGAGGCCATCATTTCATTTAGCTCACTTACCCAAATAGCCTACCTTTCATCAACTATTATTAGCCAATTTTGAGCCTATGCATAACCCATTTGTTCTTAATTGAAGCACATTACAAGCTTAAGTGAAAATCAATAAATGTCCTTAATTTGGATCTTTGATTAGTTTAGGCTAGTGAGGGTGTGTATCATTTGGGTATGGGAAACTTGGGACATTGGTTGTGGTAAAAGTGTGATTTTTATTTTTGTTAAAAGTATTGGGAATTGGGTACATATTCATGCACTATATATAAAACCATATGCATTGATATGTTTATATCTACTAAAAAAATATATATGATAAAGAAAAAGAAATACAACATGTATATATAAAAAAATATAGAAAAAAAAGAGAGAAAAAATAAATAAAAAGGGGACAAAAATGCCCCAAAGTAAAGTTCAATAAAAATCAATGCATATGGAATGTGAATTAAAAAGAATGCATGAGTATGTGAAAACATGGGAATCATGGGTAGCTAGGCATTGTATTAGAATTGTATAGGTTGTTATATGTGTTTAGTGAGAGCTTAGGCTAATCAAAGATACAAATTTCATGCTCACTTGACCATATGCATCCTTACCTTTACCCTAGCCCCATTACAACCTATGAATAAGTCCTCATGATGAATGTATGCATGCATTGAATAATTATTGATTGTTAGATGAAAAACAAATCATGGAAAGCATGATTAGAAGAGAATTGAGTGATCGACCCTATATACTAGAGCTACTAGAGCGGGTACACGTCCGGTGAGGGTTCGATGCTCAATTCCTTGTTCCCGGCTTTCATGAGCTTTCTTCTTGCAAGTCTATTTGAACTTTATTTTGATATTTGAGTTGGTGGAGTTTGTGAGTCGTCATATGACCTTTGCCCCACTTGTTCATACATGTTCTTGGAGATTGATTTGCTTTTGACCAGGTAGGTAGAATCATATTGCATTTAGTTGCATTCATAAAGATAGGTGCGTATAGTTTCTTTGCATTGAATAAATGTTCATACCCTTTTCTTGTCCCTCTTTATTCTTAGCATAAGGACATGCTTGGTTTCAGTGTGGGGAGATTTGATAAACCCCGATTTTGTGGTTTATCTTGTGCTTATTTTGGGGAATTTTATCATATTTTCTCACATTTATTCAATGAAATAGCATGGTTTTCCAATTCTCCCTTGATTTGTGCTTAAATGTGAAAACATGCTTTTTAGGCCTTAAATTGGTGATTTTAATTCACTTTAATACCATTCGATGCCTTGATGTGTTTGTTAAGTAATTTCAGGTTCATAAGGCAAGTATTGGATGGAAGAAATGAGGAGAAAAGCATGCAAAGAGGAGAATGCATGAAGAAACAAAGATATGGAATGCACCAATGGACGCGCACGCGTACAAGGCGCGCACGCACAAAAAGTGGCTTCTCACAAGGACGCACACGCGTACACGCCTCTTACGTGCGGATTGGGAATTTGCCATCTACGCGCACGCGCACATGCCACGCGCACGCCGATTCTGTCCGTGGTTCCACTTTAATGAAATCGCCCCCAGCGATTTTGCAGCTCATTTTGGGCCCAATCCAACCCATTTCTGATGCTATTGAACCCAAGGATTGAAGGGGGAATGAACACACTTAGTCATAGTTAGTTTTTATCATGTTTTAGGTTAGAATTCTAGAGAGAGAGGCTCTCTCCTCTCTCTAGATTTTAGGGTAGTTTTAGTTAATTCTTCTTGAATCCACGTTTTAATTCTTGTTTTGATTTAGTTTCTCCTTTTAATTTCTTGTTGTTACATCTCTACTCTTCTAGTTTTTACTTGTTCATTTCTTTTATTTTGTTGCTTTTATGTTCATGAAGCTTGTTGGATCTTAATTTTCCTTTAATGCAATTTTATGTTTGATGTTATTTTTATTGTTGATTTGAGTTATTGATTTTACTTTTCTTGCTATTGGTAGTTGGTAGATTTTATTATTTTTGCACATTTACTATGCTTTCCTTTTGTGCCCACCAAGTGTTTGACAAAATGCTTGGTTGGATGTTAGAGTAGATTTTGAGCATTCTTGGCTTGGAAAGAGTAATTAGGAAATCTTGAGTCATGAAAACCCAACTTATGTTGGTGATCTAGATTTGTTAGCTAATATTGTTTCCATTGACGCTAATCTTTTGCTAATTTAATTAGTGAGTTGATTAGGACTTATGGAATATTGTTTCCATTGACGCTAATCTTTTGCTAGTTTAATTAGTAAGTCGTTTAGGACTTTTGGATTGAGATTAGCTAGTCTCGTTAAACTTTCTCCCTATTTGTTGGAGTTGACGTAATGAGATAAATTCTTGTTTATCATTGTGATATGATTGATTATCTTGTTTGACTTTCTCCCTATTTGTTGGAGTTGACTAAATAAGATGAATTAATCATGCTTGACTAGGATAGAAAGCCTATGATCTCAATTCATTGCCATGAATGTCTCTCTTTCTTTAATTGCTTCCTTTAATTGCTTGTTTGATTTATTTTTCGTATCATTTACTTTCTTGCTTTTACATTTCCTTGCCCAATATCAAATCAAACCCCCCTTGATCCCCATAGCCAATAATTAAGAACTTCATTGCAATTCCTTGTGAGACGACCCGGAGTCTTAATACTTTGGTTAATTTTCATTGGGGTTTGTACATGTGACAACCAATATTTTTGCATGAAAGGATTATTGATTGGTTTGGAAACTATACTTCATAACGAGACTTCATTAGATAAATTCTAAACCGTCAAGAAATCTGATCATCAAAATGGCGCCGTTGCCGGGGAGTTGCAATGGTGTTGTGTTATTGGTTATTGTATATATGTGAATAGTGTGAATATCTCGCTTTTTTTCCCTTATTTGCTAGTTTTTGCTAGATTTATTTTGCTTTTCCACTATGAATTCTCACCTTGGCTATGAGTTTGGTTCTAATTGTGTTGTAGGAAATGTGAACTTCAATGATGACACTCATTATGGATGGAACTAACAAAGATGGGAGGAGCCTCAAGGAATTGATCAGTCCTATTGGCAACAACCTCCAGATACTTATGGGTATAATTACCATCCTAATACATGTCAATTCAATGGCTATGGTGACTCCTTTTGTGATAATCAAGCACCACCACCATATGCTTATGATTCTTATCCTCAACATGAACCTCAACCATACTCACAAGCCTTTCCATACCAAACATCTTCCTATGATCCATATCCATCATATGACCAATCATCCATACCACATTCTTATAACCGTTATGAGCAAGAACCTTTAGAACCACCGCAACCTTATCATGATCACTACCAAGAACCACCACCTCATTACCCTTACCAAGATGAATCACCTCCCATGTATGATTACTTTTAACCACATAATGAATTTCCCTTTCCTCCACAACCCTCCAAGGAAGAACACCCACATCCATCCATCCAAGAGTCAATGGATCATCTCAAGGAAGAAATCGATCAGTTTCAAGCAATAATCCATCAAAAGGAGCAAGAGGAAGCCCAAAGGAGGATTACCTGAAACTATAGGTTGATCTCGGATGAAATCTTCTGTACTGGTTGGAGATGACGTGTTCGGCTTGTGCGTGGCGGCCGTAGCTGTCGTGCCGACTTGATGGACTTGGTGGAGGTGCTGATCCTTCGTCACCGGAGGGTGGTGGTACTTGCAAGGGACTCCGATGCTTAAGTTAGCTAGGGTATTACGCAGGTTTTTAGTAGGATCAAAGTATGAGATATACCTGGGTGCTCCAGTGTATTTATAATGCCGTAGAGTGACATTCTTATATAAGATAAGTTAGTTATCTTATCTTATCTTTATCTGATCTTCAAGTGAGGTCATCTTATCTTCAAGGGAATCGCCCTTCTCTGTGTAGGCTTGGGCTGCCTTAGGTTTTGGGGCGCGGTCATCCATTTGGGCCCTTTTTGGGCTTTCCTGGTGATTTGGCCGAGCTCTTTGAGAAGAGGTCGGATTGTCCTGACCTGAAATGGTCGGTCGACTTATCAGGAGAACATCCTGGGTGAGACAGCTCGACGCAGGGTATGAACAGTGCCCCTGTTCGAGCTCGATCTTCTGTTTGAGGTCGAGTCTTCAGTTTTAGGACTTCGATCCTTTTATGGTGAAGTCGGACTCGAGCATCTTGTCGACTTCTTCTTTGTAGGGTTCTCTTTTGAATGCGGAACATTTTCTTTTGAATTTTTACTTTTGAAAACACGCGTCTCTTTGCTTTCGGAATGCGCGAGGGTTTAATAACCTCATTAATGCTTTTAATGTTCCGTTTCTTTGTTTCATTTTGAACTTCTCACA
Organism: Arachis hypogaea; assembly: GCF_003086295.3. Lineage (NCBI taxonomy): Eukaryota > Viridiplantae > Streptophyta > Magnoliopsida > Fabales > Fabaceae > Arachis > Arachis hypogaea. The sequence continues at coordinate 68,814,402 of NC_092044.1, forward strand.
AAAAACGGTTTCTCTTCCTTGTTTCTTTGCTGTAACCTTCTCCCTTTTTCTCGCTTTCAGCTTTTGCCTGGGACTTGCATTTTCGCGTTTCTTTCTGCGACGTCATTTGGTGTTGTTCGTTGCTTGAAAAGGCGATTCTGTCTCTCCATCTTCAATCTCTTTGATGTTTTCTTCTCTGTTTAGGTTGGTTCTTCTTCTTGTTTGTTCTTATTATTTTTTGGTAAAGCTTTGATTCTGCCTGTATGTTGGAAAACTTGAATCTTTTGTACTTTTGTGCTTGTTCGTCGCTATGATGTATTTTCGTCTTTATGCGTACTCCTAGTATTTCTCTTGATTGAGGCTTTTTAGGGCTTCGTATACTTTGCTGCCCTCTGATTTTATAGCTTTGTTGGGATAATGGCTTGTTTGGTTAAGCTTTTGATGAATTTGGTTTTCATCCTTTTCGTTCTTTATTGTGATCGGATAGTGAATTTGATCCTCACTTTTGTATCTTTAAAATCGGGCGATGAATTATTTAGCATTTCAGACTAATGCGTCTTGAGAATTGTAGGAAATATAGAAAACTTTATTCAGAAGAAAAATGCATATCTATACATGTGGGAGTTTTATGTCTCTAGGTCGAGCAAATTTATAGATCCTGGCTTAGTACCTCATTAAAAAAGCTTTTCAGGAAAAAGAGTGTACCTTATCCTAAGATCTTTATTACCTCTAACTATAGTATCTTCTTAGATTGCAGGCGTACCATGACCTGGGAAGCTCTCGCCCTTCGAGCTTGGACAGTCTGTAGTAGCCCTTTCCCATTACTTCTATGACTCGGTAGGGTCCTTTCCAATTTGCTGCCAGGTTTTCCTCTCCGGGTCGAGTTATTCCGATATCATTTTGGATTAAGATGAGGTCGTTCTTGGTAAAACCTCGTGGTACTGCCTTTTGATTGTATCTTGAAGCCATTCGACGTTTTAATGCCTCTTCTCTGATTCGAGCTCTTTCTCGAATTTCTGGAAGTAGGTCGAGTTCTTCCCTTTGAAGTTGGAAATTGGCCTCTTCACTATAATGGGTCACTCTGGGTGACCCTTCTTCGACCTCTACTGGGATCATTGCCTCCATCCCGTAAGCTAATCTGAAAGGGGATTCCCTTGTGGTGGAATGTGGCGTTGTTCGATATGCCTATAGGACTTGTGGGAGCTCTTCGGCCCAAGCTCCCTTTGCATCCTGTAATCTTCGTTTTAGCCCGGCCAATATGACTTTGTTGGCAGCTTCTGCTTGTCCATTGGCTTGAGGGTGTTTGACGGACGTAAATTGGTATTTTATGTTCAAATTGGCAGCCAATTTTCTGAAGCCCATATCTGTAAATTGAGTACCGTTGTATGTGGTGATGGAGTATGGAACCCTAAACCTTGTGACAATGTTTCTATATAGGAATTTTTGACTTCTTTGAGCGGTGGCGTGAGCTAGGGGTTCTGCTTCGATCCACTTTGTGAAATAATCTATCCCTATTATGAGGAATTTGACTTGTCCCATTCCATGATGGAAAGGTCCGAGAAGGTCGAGTCCCCATTTTGTGAATGGCCAAGGTGAAATTATGCTGATGAGTTCCTCTGGCGGGGCGATGTGGAAGTTGGCATGTTTCTGACATGGTGGACATGTCTTTACAAATTCTGTGACTTCTTTTTGTAGAGTTGGCCAATAAAATCCTGCCCGGAGTACTTTTTTGGCAAGTGCCTGTGCCCCGAGATGATTGCCATAGATGCCACTGTGTACTTCTTCTAAGACTTCCTTTGTGTTTGAGGTCAGGACACATTTTAATAATGGTATTGAGATCCCTCTTTTCTATAGAGTATTGTTTATGATAGTGTAATATTGTGCCTCCCATTTTAACCTCTTTGCCTCCTTTCCATCTGCGGGGAGCATTTCTGTTTTGAGGTAGTTAATTATGGGAGTCATCCACCCTTGATCCTGACCTATTATAGTTAGGACTTTTTCTTCTTCCGTGATTGACAGATTCTGTAGCGTTTCTTAGATGAGGCTTCTATTGTTACCCCCTGGTTTGGTGCTAGCTAGTTTTGAGAGTGCATCAGCTCGGGCATTCTGTTCTCGAGGTATGTGGCGGACCTCATATTCCCCGAGTTGTCTGAGTTGCTCCCTGGTTTTATCCAAGTACTTTTTCATGGTGGGATCTTTGGTTCGGTAGATCCCTGTTATTTGTGAGGTGACTACCTGTGAGTCACTGAAGATGATGAGCTTTTGAGCTCCAACCTCCTTAGCCAGCTTCAAACCAGCCAGTAGTGCCTCATACTCAGCTTGGTTATTTGAAGCAGGGAACCCGAAATTGAGGGAAAGCTCCATTTGGGTTCCTTGGTCACTTTCTATGATAACGCCTGTGCCACTTCCAGTTTTGTTTGAAGAACCGTCCACATAAAGATTCCATTATGTAGGAATTTCCAGAGTGTCTATAAATTCTGCTACGAAGTCGGCTAGATATTGTGACTTGATGGCCGTCCGAGCTTCATATTGAAGGTCAAATTCGGACAACTCGACTGCCCATTGTGAAATTTTGCCTGCTAGGTCTATTTTTTGCAAAATCCCTTTTATGGGTTGGTTGGTCCGAACCTTAATGATGTGAGCTTGGAAATATTGACGGAGCCGTCGAGAGGTTAGTATGAGAGCATAGGCAAATTTTTCTATTTTTTGGTAGTTCAGCTCGGATCCTTGTAATGCTTTGCTGATGAAGTATACATGCTGTTACCCATTGTCATCTTCTCGGACTAATGCTGAGGCTACTGCTCGACTTCCTACTGCGAGATACAATATAAGTGGTTCTCCTTCCCGAGGTCGAGTCAAGATATGAGGCTACCCCAAGAATCTTTTGAAATCTTGGAAGGCCTGCTCGCACTCCGTTGTCCATTCAAACCTCTTTTCTTTCCTTAGAGTAGCATAGAAGGGGAGAGATCTTATTGCTGATCCCCCTAGAAATCTGGACAAGGCTGCTAACCTTCCATTGAGTTGTTGTACTTTCTTGACACAAGTCGGGCTTTTCATGTCCGGTATGGCCTGACATTTATCCGGGTTTGTCTCGATTCCTCTTTGTGTGAGCATAAAACCCAAGAACTTGCCCGCTTCTACTGCGAATGTGCATTTTGCAGGATTAAGTCGTATACCATGCCTTCTTATAGTGTCGAATACTTGGATGAGGTCGCACAGCAGCGTTGATGACAAGTCATCATATACCCATTTTTCAAGCTAATTTCATTTGTTTTATTAGTCTTTATGCACTTTCTTGCATCCTAAGTAAGTGATTTGGAATGAAAATGCATAACTTATTTAAATCAAGAAACTACCATTAATTTGATGCTAACTCATGAGGTTTAAGCTAAATTTAATTGAATTTTAATTGATTTATAAACCTTGTGAATTTAGTGATACTTTGAGTGGTTGTTTTGGTTGATTGTAGGTGAAGAAAAGACGAAAAGAGAAAGCGTGGCTTAAGGAAGCGTGGCTCAAGGAGAAAAAGGCGTGGCGCATAAAGGAGAGAACAAGCATTGCCCTCCACAAGGGCACACTGCCCTCTAGGAGGGCAACATAAGGAAACAAGGCTTGAAAGGCAACTCTGCCCTGCCCACAACAAGGGCAGAGCACAAAATTGTGCCTTGGATCAAAGAAGAGAAAAACCTTGCCCTGCCCTCCACAAGGGCAGTATCGGGCCTTCATGGAAAATAAATCAAAGGAAAAAGCCTACCAATGCTTGCCACAAGAATCGAACACGGAACAATGAGGAAGCAAGGAACTAGGCCTCATTATGGTGCCAAGAAAGCCAAGGAAAATGGGTAGCGTGTGCATCGGCCAAGTCTCGAACACGGGACTGCAATTTGGAAACACTGCCCTGCCCTCCGCGAGGGCAGGGCAGCATTTTGTTGTGGCACGGTTAGCACACCATTCTGGCGCACCAAGGGACAGTTCGGCAGCACCAGCAGCACGTACAGGCACCAAACTGGCGCACCAAAATTTTCTGCCCTGCCCTCCGCGAGGGCAGGGCAGCATCCTGCGCACCAAACTCGCACACCACGCCCGCACCATGGCCGCACGCACCAATTCCTGCCCTGCCCTCCACAAGGGCAGGGCAGCCTCCTGGAAGCAATCCTTCATGGGCTAAAATTGGATTAAAAATTCAATAAAATCTCAATCTCCCTTCAAAATCTGTCTCAATCTCCATTCAAAATCTCTTTAATCTTCCTCTGCAGAATTGATTTTAATTGCATTTCCTTTACTGCTTCTTCTTCAATTCCTTGTTAATTGCTTTGTGAACTTGGATCTGGGAAGGCAATTGAGATCTAGACTTTGCTTTCTAGTCTCTTGAGTCCTGAGATCCTATTTTCCTTGTTGGTTCTTCTGTGAACCCTTTCTGCAGTTTAATTTCATTTTCTGTTTGAAATTTAGTTTATCCCAATTCATTTTCTACTTTATTAATTGTTGCAATTTACTTTCTCTCGCTGGAATTCTGAATTCCCAATCCTTAATTCCCCTTTTATATTCAAGCAATTTACATTTCTTGCACTCTAAGTTACTGCAATTTACATTTCTTGCACTTTAAGTTTCAGTCATTTAATTTCTTGTTCTTTAAGATTCAGCACTTTTACTTTCCTGTCCTTTAATTTACTGCAATTCTCCCCTCTCCCTTTACATTTCAAGCAATTTAGCTTCTGTTAAAGATAAACCACTCAATCAGTATTTGATTTGCTTGACTAAATCAACCACTAAACTAAAATTGCTCAATCCTTCAATCCCTGTGGGATCGACCTCACTCCCGTGAGTTTTTATTACTTGATGTGACCCGGTACACTTGCCGGTAAGTTTTGTGTTGGATCGCTGTCCACACATCAAGTTTTTGGTGCCGTTGCCGGGGATTGAAATAGATTGACAATGATTAAGTGAAGTGGAGATCTAGATCAAGCACTTTTTCTTTTCTGTTATTTTTAATTTTGGCTAACACACTAACTGTTTGAATTTTTGCTTAAACTAACTAAAACTTCATTCTAGCTATAGATTGAAGTTTCATTGGTTTTCTGGATCTGTGTGTTTATTGTTGTGTGTTTGTATGTCAGGTACAGGAAGATCTTCCCCTGTCCTCTCTGAAATTGACCAAAGAACTCTTCGAAGAATAAGAAGAGCTGAAAGAGGAAAGAACGTTATTGGAGAGGAAGAATCTGAGGAGGAATTCCAAGAGATGGAAGGAGATCCATCAAATCTCAATCAACCAGGAGGAGGGGCCAACAATAACCCACAACAAAGAAGGGTCCTGGCTTCATACACATTTGCAAATGCTAGACACTGTGGAAGTAGCATTCTTACTCCTAATGTCAATGCAAACAATTTTGAACTAAAGCCATAACTCATCACTTTGGTTCAAAACAACTGTTCTTTTGGAGGAGGACCATTGGAGGACCCAAATCAACACTTATCCACCTTCTTGAGGATTTGTGATACTGTGAAAACCAATGGTGTGCCTCCTGACAGCTACAAGTTGCTGCTCTTTCCATTTTCTCTCAGAGACAAAGCCACTCAATGGCTAGAGACATTTCCAAAGGAGAGCATCAACACGTGGGATGACTTGGTAAGCAAGTTCCTTGCCAAATTTTATCCCCCTCAAAGGATCATAAGATTGAAGACTGAGGTGCAGACATTCACTCAAATGGAGGCTGAAAATTTATATGAAGCATGGGAAAGATATAAGGCACTATTGAGGAAATGTCCACCAGAGATGTTCACTGAGTGGGACAAGCTGCAGAACTTCTATGAGGGACTCACTCTTAAGGCTCAAGAAGCACTTGATCATTCAGCTGGAGGCTCATTACAACTCATGAAAACTACAGAGGAAGCTCAAAATCTCATTGATATGGTGGCTAACAACCAATATTTCTTTGCTCACCAAAGGCAACGCCAACCATCACAAAGAAGAGGAGTAATGGAGTTGGAAGGAGTGGATTCAATCTTAGCTCAAAAAAAAATGATGCAGCAGCAGATTCAACAACAATTTGAGCAAATGGCCAAAAGGATTGATGGCCTGCAAGTTGCATCAGTGAGTGCCACAAGCCAACCATCAACTCCTTGGGGTCAAAATGAAGAAATTCAAGAAGAGCAACAGCAAGAGCAAGTCCAATACATGCACAACCAAAATCCTGGAGCTAATGAAGTCTATGGAGAGACTTACAATCCTTCTTGGAAGAACCATCCCAACCTTAGATGGGGAGACAACCACAATCAAATTTAGCAGCCATGGCAAAGGAACTCAACTCAAAATAATTGGAAAAACTCAAACCACAACAACCAACCAACTGCTACACAAAACTCACACAGAAAACCACAAAATACATATCCCAACTCTAACCATTATCCACCAAATAACCACCCAACTAATCAAAACACCTATCACCATCCATCAACGCCCCAAAACCAACCAATCTCACAAGACTCTCAGAGGATCACTAATCTAGATATGCTCATGGAAAAGATGATGAAGAACCAAGAATTGACAACAAAGAACCAAGAAGCTTCCATGAAGAACCTAGAGAGGCAGATTGGGCAAATCTCCAAACAAATCTCTGTTGAAAAACCATCAAGCTCGCTACCAAGTGACACCATTCCTAATCCAAAAGAGGAATGCAAGGCAATACAGTTGAGGAGTGGAAAAACACTGTTGAAAGATGAAGAAGCCACCAAGAAGCCTAAAGAGAGTGACAAGAAACAGGTTGAAAAAGAGGTAGCCAATGATGAAAATGCAACAGCAAGCAATCAACCTCAGAATCAACCCAGATCACAGAGTCTAAAGAAAGGAAAGCAGATGATGGAAGAACCAAATCCAAGACAACATCAAGTAGAGAAGAGCTCAACACCACCACTACCGTATCCCCAAAGATTCCACAAAGAGACAAAGGATCAACATTTCCACAAATTTCTTGAGACTTTCAAGAAGCTGGAAATCAACATACCTTTAGCTGAGGCACTGGAGCAAATGCCTCTGTATGCCAAGTTTTTGAAAGAGCTCATCAATAAGAAGAGAGATTGGAATGAGAAGGAGACGGTAATGCTCAGTGAGGAATGTAGTGCCGTGCTCCAAAAAGGAATTCCACCAAAGCTTAAAGATCCAGGGAGTTTTGTAGTGTCATGCACCATAGGAAAACTAGCCTTGGACAAAGCTCTCTGTGATCTTGGAGCTAGTATCAACTTAATGCCCTTATCCATGATGAAGAAGCTTGCCATAGAAGAACTCAAACCCACCAGGATGTCACTAGTCATGGCCGACAGATCAATCAAGACACCAAATGGAATTGTGGAAAATTTGTTAGTAAAGGTTGGAGAGTTTATCTTCCCTGCGGACTTTGTAATCCTAGACACCGACGAGGAAGGAAATAATTCAATCATCTTGGGAAGACCATTTCTAGCAACTGCAAGAGCCATTATAGATGTGGAAAAAGGAGAAATGATTTTCAGAGTACACAATGAGCAAATGATCATAAATGTTTTTAAGTCAATGCAACACCCTCCTGAGCAGGAAGATCATTTGAGAGTGGATATGATAGAGAGCCTGGTGGAAGAAATGTTAGACATTAATCAGCATGAGCAAGAAAAAGACAATCAGGAAACAATAGAGGAACACGCAGCTGAGGTTTCCATAGACAAAGAGGTGGAACCAAGCAAGAAAGAAGAAGTGCAAAAGCAATAACTGAAGCCATTACCTTCTCATCTCAAATATGCATTTCTTGGCACTTCGGAGAGCTTCCCAGTGATCATTAATTCATCCTTGACAAAGAGAGAAGGAGAGCTTCTTGATGTTCTCAGAGCTCACAAGGATGCTTTAGGATGGACCATTGATGACCTGAAAGGCATTAGCCCTACAGTATGTATGCATAAAATTTTTTTGGAGGACAATTCCAAAGCAGTAATTCAACCTTAGAGAAGACTAAATCCTGCAATGAAGGAAGTCGTCCAGAAGGAAGTAATGAAATTATGGAATGCAGGAATCATATATCCTATTTCCGATAGCTCATGGATAAGCCCAGTCCAAGTGGTACCAAAGAAAGGTGGGATGACAGTCATTATTAATGAGAGGAGTGAACTCATTCCCACAAGAACTGTGACGGGGTCGAGGATGTGTATTGACTATAGAAGGCTGAATGATGCCACATGCAAAGATCACTTCCCACTTCCTTTCATTGATCAGATGCTTGAAAGGTTGGCTGGCCATGCTTATTATTGCTTCCTGGATGGCTATTCTGGGTATAATCAGATAGTGGTAGATCCAAAGGACCAAGAAAAGACTTCATTCACATGCCCAATTGGAGTTTTTGCTTATAGAAGAATGCCATTCGGATTATGCAATGCCCTAGCCACTTTTCAAAGGTGTATGCTCTCCATTTTCTCAGATATGGTTGAAAAATTTTTAGAGGTTTTCATGGATGACTTCTCTGTTTTTGGTGATAATTTCAATACTTGCCTAAACCATCTAACTCTTGTTTTGAAACGGTGCCAAGAAACTAATTTGGTTTTGAACTGGGAGAAGTGCCATTTCATGGTGCCTGAGGGGATTGTTCTTGGTCATAAAGTTTCAAGAAAAGGGATAGAGGTTGACAAGGCAAAAGTGGAAATAATAGAAAAGCTCCCTCCACCAACTAATGTGAAATCTGTTAGAAGTTTCTTGGGGCATGCAGGATTTTATAGAAGGTTTATCAATGATTTTTCTAAAATAGCCAAACCTTTGAGTAACCTGTTAATGATTGATAAACCTTTTGTTTTTGATGAAAATTGCCAGCATGCCTTTGAAACTTTAAAACATAAACTCACAACAGCACCAATTATCACACCCCCGGATTGGAACTTACCGTTTGAACTCATGTGTGATGCAAGTGATATTGCAATTGGTGCTGTACTTGGACAAAAGAAGGGAAACTTGCATCATGTCATATATTATGCAAGTAAAGTATTGAATGAGGCTCAAAAAAATTACACTACAACAGAGAAGGAATTGTTAGCTGTAGTCTATGCATTTGATAAGTTTAGATCGTACTTGATAGGATCTAAAATTGTGGTTTATACTGATCATGCCGCCCTCAAGTATTTGATGTCAAAGCAGGATGCTAAACCAAGACTTATCAGGTGGATTCTACTCCTACAAGAATTTGACATTGAGGTAAGGGACAGGAAAGGCACTGAAAACCGAGTTGCTGATCATTTGTCAAGGCTGCCACAAGAAACAATTCAAAAGGCCTCACAACCTGTGAATGAAAGCTTCCCAGATGAACATCTTATGCGGATCCAACAAACACCATGGTTTGCTGATATAGCAAACTACAAAGTGGGGAGGAAGATACCTCAAGAATTCACTAAGCAACAAGTGAAGAAACTAATCAATGAAGCAAGGAAGTTCTTGTGGGATGAACATTATCTGTTCAAAAGATGTTCTGATGGAATAATTAGGAGATGTGTCCCTGAGAGTGAAATAAGAGATATATTATGGCATTGCCATGGCTCAGCTTATGGTGGACATTTTGGTCCAGAAAGAACAGCTGCAAAGATATTGCAAAGTGGTTTCTATTGGCCAACTATCTTCAAAGATGCCAGAGAGTTTGTCCACCAATGTAATGAATGCCAGAGAGCAGGAGGATTAACAAGAAGGAATGAGATGCCGCAGAACTTCATTTTGGAAGTAGAATTGTTTGATCTATGGGGCATTGATTTCATGGGACCCTTTCCTCCTTCTTATTCTTTCAGATATATCTTGGTAGCAGTGGAGTATATTTCAAAGTGGGTGGAAGCCATAGCCACAACTACCTGTGATGCACAAATTGTCCTTCAATTCCTAAAGAAGCACATCTTTACTAGATATGGAGTACCCAAGGGTCTCATCAGTGATGGTGGTGGTCATTTTTGTAACAAACAAATGGAGAAACTTCTTCATAAATATAGAGTTATTCATAAAGTGGCCACGCCATATCACCCTCAGACTAATGGGCAGGCTGAATTAGCAAATAGGGAACTGAAGAAAATCCTAGAGAAAACAGTAGGTAGCACAAGAAAGGATTGGGCTAGGAAGTTGGAAGATGCACTTTGGGCGTACAGAACAGCTTTCAAAACTCCCATTGGGAAGTCCCCATTTCAGCTGTTATATGGCAAATCTTGTCATCTCCCTGTAGAGCTTGAACACAAAGCCTTTTGGGCTACTAAACTTCTAAACCTTGATTCTGAAGCAGCATGGGAGAAAAGGTTGTTGCAGCTAAATGAGCTGGATGAGTTTAGGCTAGAAGCCTATGAAAATACCAAGATATACAAGGAAAAAGCCAAGAGATAGCATGACAGGAAGATTTTGAAGAAAGAATTCAAACCTGGACAACAAGTACTCTTGTACAACTCACGACTCAAGATATTCCCTGGCAAGCTTAAGTCTAAGTGGACTGGTCCATATTTGGTAACTAAGGTCTTTCCTTATGGGAGTATTGAATTGCTAGATGAAGCAACAAAGAGTAGGTTTACAGCAAATGGTCATAGAGCAAAATTATCCTAGGAGGACAATGGAACAAGGAAAAAGAGGTTCAGAACCTAAATCCTCCTTGAAGCGAAAATAGAAGATGTCAAGCTAGTGACAATAAAAGAGCGCTTGTTGGGAGGCAACCCAACCTGAGGTAGTTTTCTTTTCATAGCTTTTTCAATAAAAATGTTGAATAATTGATATGGATTGCAAGGAGCTAAGTTTGGTGTTGCACACCAAAACAAATTAAGGGAGAATGAAAGATTCTAAGTTTGGTGTTCCACCAAAAATATCATTTAAAAACACATTCTCACCTCTTGCATGATGCTAGCTCCAAGCAACCAAACACATTATTCAACTGTTTAATTGCTTTCTAGCTTTAATTTCATTAACCTTTAGCAAGGACACAAGGTTTCACATATGGTTAAATTGTTGCATAAGAGGCAGTGGCAAACAATTAAGTTTGGGTTCCCACACCAAAATAAATCCAGGAGCCACACTATGCATACTAACCAAGTAATTAAGGGCTTGAGAAGCAAGCAACTTTGAGAATTATGCAGGACATAAGTCAACAGTTGAAGATATTGTGCATTTTAACTCAAAGAAAACACAACAGAAGGAAGAATCAAAGGGCTGCAACTTCAAAGGTTGTATCTAAACTTAATCCTTGCTGCTTTGAATTGTTTTGAATCTGGAAACCATTGTATGTCTTGCTAAAGTGTTTATCTAATTGCAAGTGAAATTGTTTGTTAAGAATGCTAAATCTGCATAAGGCTTGTTATCCATCACTTAGCTAAATTTTGTTTTGTTTCCCACATGCTTGAATAAAAGAGAATTATTTGAATTGAAAAGTGAAATATCCAATGTTGCATAAGTAGAATAGAAGTTAATGGTGGTATATGTGTTTGATTAAATGCATAACTCATGAAATAATTGCTGCATAGTATCATTTTCGTTTAAGTGTGAGTTAGCTTGCTGTTATAAAGATTCTTATCAATAAAGAAAAAAGCCCTTGGGAACAAAAACAGAAAGAAAAGGAAGAAGAAAAGGCCAAAGTGGCAAGAAAAACAAAGAATAAAGGTTGGACACCAATAGCTTGGACCCTAGGACATATGCCTGTGGTGTTCTTGTACTAAGATATGCTTGGATAAGTAAATTCTAAGGGGTATTTTAAAACCCGGTCACTTAGATCAACTGATTTGGGATGGCCAATTGAAAGTCCACAATAAAGAGCAACTTAGATACAGAACATTTAGTTATCCAAAGAGATGCTGGGCATCAATGATCCTAGGAAGAAATAGTGAGCCATGTGTCTGTGGTGGAAAGATGTTGAGTAAAAGAAAAGAAAACAAAAAAATAAAGCCAAAGGCTATTACTGCAACATTAGACACCAAACCTCCAAAAGAATAATAAGCTTGTTAAAGCATTATAAGAAAGAAAAGTTAGCAAGGGAGTAATTAAAAAGTAAGTCTTATAACAGCAAGTTTAGCAAGCCTTTGAGGAAAGATGTATATTATGTAACAACAACAATAATTGAGTTATCATTGTCTGCATAAAGACTCCATAAATCAAGTTCTGCTATATGCCTAATAAGGATATGTGTTCTTTTCTTATTCATTTAAATTTCTCTTAGTTTTGATGCTTGCTTGGGGACAAGCAAGATTTAAGTTTGGTGTTGTGATGACAAGTCATCATATACCCATTTTTCAAGCTAATTTCATTTGTTTTATTAGTCTTTATGCACTTTCTTGCATCCTAAGTAAGTGATTTGGAATGAAAATGCATAACTTCTTTAAATCAAGCAACTACCATTAATTTGATGCTAACTCATGAGGTTTAAGCTAAATTTAATTGAATTTTAATTGATTTATAAACCTTGTGAATTTAGTGATACTTTGAGTGGTTGTTTTGGTTGATTGTAGGTGAAGAAAAGAAGAAAAGAGAAAGCGTGGCTTAAGGAAGCGTGGCTCAAGGAGAAAAAGGCGTGGCGCATAAAGGAGAGAGCAAGCATTGCCCTCCACAAGGGCACACTGCCCTCTAGGAGGGCAACATAAGGAAACAAGGCTTGAAAGGCAACTCTGCCCTGCCCACGACAAGGGCAGAGCACAAAATTGCGCCTTGGATCAAAGAAGAGAAAAACCTTGCCCTGCCCTCCACAAGGGCAGTATCGGGCCTTCATGGAAAATAAATCAAAGGAAAAAGCCTACCAATGCTTGCCACAAGAGTCGAACACGGAACAATGAGGAAGCAAGGAACTAGGCCTCATTATGGTGCCAAGAAAGCCAAGGAAAATGGGTAGCGTGTGCATCGGCCAAGTCTCGAACACGGGACTTCAATTTGGAAACACTGCCCTGCCCTTCGCGAGGGCAGGGCAGCATTTTGTTGTGGCACGGTTAGCGCACCATTCTGGCGCACCAAGGGATGGTTCGGCAGCACCAGCAGCACGTACAGGCACCAAACTGGCGCACCAAAATTTTCTGCCCTGCCCTCCGCGAGGGCAGGGCAGCATCCTGCGCACCAAACTCGCACACCACGCCCGCACCATGGCTGCACGCACCAATTCCTGCCATGCCCTCCACAAGGGCAGGGCAGCCTCCTGGAAGCAATCCTTCATGGGCTAAAATTGGATTAAAAATTCAATAAAATTCATTCCTTCACCAAATCAAAAGCCCATCCAAATCCTAAGATCCAAGAATAGAAAGTGTATAAATAGGAGCTAGTTTGATGTAATTAGGACCTTTTGCTTTTGCTTTTGAACTTTGATCTTTCTTTTGAGCTTTGAATTTTATTTTTGAACTTTGGAACTTCTCTTGGTGACTTCACTGAGATTTCAGAGAATTGGGGAGGAGAATTGATCTCTCTTCTTCCTCATTCTTGCTTGGGCATTTTTACTTTTCTTGTTTTGAGTTTTGGGTGTGAAGAATTGAGGAAATTCTGTCTCAATCTCCATTCAAAATCTCTTTAATCTTCCTCTGCAGAATTGATTTTAATTGCATTTCCTTTACTGCTTCTTCTTCAATTCCTTGTTAATTGCTTTGTGAACTTGGATCTGGGAAGGCAATTGAGATCTAGACTTTGCTTTCTTGTCTCTTGAGTCCTGAGATCCTATTTTCCTTTTTGGTTCTTCTGTGAACCCTTTCTGCAGTTTAATTTCATTTTCTGTTTGAAATTTAGTTTATCTCAATTCATTTTGTACTCTATTAATTGTTGCAATTTACTTTCTCTCGCTGGAATTCTGAATTCCCAATCCTTAATTCCCCTTTTATATTCAAGCAATTTACATTTCTTGCACTCTAAGTTACTGCAATTTACATTTCTTGCACTTTAAGTTTCAGTCATTTAATTTCTTGTTCTTTAAGATTCAGCACTTTTACTTTCCTCTCCTTTAATTTACTGCAATTCTCCCCTCCCCCTTTACATTTCAAGAAATTTAGCTTCTGTTAAAGATAAACCACTCAATCAATATTTGATTTGCTTGACTAAATCAACCACTAAACTAATATTGCTCAATCCTTCAATCCCTGTGGGATCGACCTCACTCCCGTGAGTTTTTATTACTTGATGCGACCCGGTACACTTGCCGGTAAGTTTTGTGTTGGATCGCTGTCCACACATCAAGCGTCTTTTCACTTTGTGTCTTTATTAACATGTCGTCCACATATACTTCCATGATTTTTCCAATGTGATCCGTGAAGATCTTATTAATTAATCTCTTATAGGTAGCTCCTGCATTTTTTAGTCCAAAAGGCATGACGATGTAGCAGTAGTTTGCTTTCGGGGTTAAGAGTGAGGTTTTTTCTTGGTCGGGTGGATATATCGGGATTTGATTGTATCCAGAATATGCGTTCATAAACGAAAGGTATTTATATCCGGAGGAGGCATCTACCAGAGCGTCGATACTTAGGAGTGGATAAGGATCTTTTGGGCAGGCTTTGTTGAGATCAGTGTAGTCGGTGCACATCCACCACTTCCCATTCGATTTTTCACCAAGACAACGTTGGCCAGCCATAATGGGTACGTAACTTCTTTTATGAACCCTGCCTCCAGTAGGGCTTGTACCTACTCTTCCACAGCTTGGGATCATTCTGGCCCGAGATTTCTACATTTCTGTTGTGCTGGTCGAGATCCTGGGTAGACTGCTAGCTTATGGCACATTAATTTGGGGTCTATGCCTGGCATGTCTGCAGCCTTCCATGCAAAGAGCTCGACGTTATCTCGCAAGAACTGTACAAGTGATTCTTTTATGTCCCCTTTTAGGATTGTGCCGATATTGGTTGTTTGGTCTGGGATATCTCCGATCTGGACTTTTTCTACTTCACCTTTGGGTTGTGGGCGGAGTTCTTCCTGCCTCTGAGCTCCACCGAGTTTGATGGTGTTGAATTCTTCTCTTCTGCCTCTGAGATTTAAACTTTCGTTGTAGCAGCAGCGCGCCGTCTTCTGGTCTGCTTTTATTGAAGCTATTCCTTCTGCAGTTGGGAACTTCATGCATAGGTGTGGAGTTGAGACTACTGCGCTGAGATGATTCAATGTTGTCCGACCTATTAAGGCATTATAGGCTGAGCTTACTGGTGCACGAAAATTACACTCACACTATGTAATTCCGCACAACTAACCAGCAAGTGCACTGGGTCATCCAAGTAATACCTTACGTGAGTAAGGGTCGATCCCACGGAGATTGCCGGCTTGAAGCAAGCTATGGTTATCTTATTATTCTTAGTAAGGATATCAATAGGGTTCTTTAGTTTTAATTGTAAAAAGTAAAAGAGCATGAAATGAATATTTGTTATGCAGTAACGGAGAATGGGTTGGAGTTTTGGAGATGCTTTGTCCTTTGAATTTTTGCTTTCCTACTGACTTCTTCTTTACACACGCAGGACTCCTTCCATGGCAAGCTGTATGTTGGTGGATCACTGTTGTCAATGGCTACCAGCCGTCCTCTCAGTGAAAAGGGTCCATGTACATGGCTAATTATCTGTTGGTTATCACTTGTGTTGGAATATGATCAAGTGATCCTTTTGCGTCTGTCACTACGCCCAACATTCGTGAGTTTGAAGCTCATCACAGACATCCCCTCCCAGATCCTACTCAGAATACCACAAACAAAGTTTAGACTTTATGGATCTCAGGAATGCTGCCAGTTGGTTCTAGCTTATACCACGAAGACTCTGATCTCACGGATTTGAATGCTCTGTTGCCAGGAGAGGTAGTCAAACTCGTGAGCCAGGTGATAAACCCATATTTTATGATATATTCTGTACATAATTTGAGTGATTTATTCAATCTTTCACCCACTTATTCATGTAAACTGCATGGTTTTACTTTCCTTTCCTTATTATATGATATTTGTGAAAAACATGTTTCCTATGCTTTGAAATTAATTATTTTAATTACCCTTTATTATCATTCAATGTCGTGATTGGTGTGTTGAGTTGTTCTAGATCTCCTAAGGCATGAATAGCTTAAAGGATGGAAAGGAAACATACAAAAATGGAAGGAAAGCATAAAATGGAGTTTGTGAAGAAACTGGCAGCGACGCGACCGCATAGACGACGCGGCCGCATGCCAAGCGCGAAGAAGCAGCGACGCAACCGCATGACTGATGTGACCGCGCGCCTAAAGAAGAACACCTATGACGCGGCCGCATGACTGACGCGACCGCGCTATAAGGAAAACTCCAATTGACGCGACCGCGTGACCCACGCGGACGCGTGACAGAGGCCACGCACCATAAATTGCAGAAAATGCTCATAGTGAATTCTGAAGCCCATTTTGGCCCAAATCCAAGTCCAGAAGGCATAAACTAGAGGTTATGAAGTGAGGGAATGCATCCATTCAGGGAGTCTCCAATTTTTAGTCACTTTCCATGATTTAGATTTAGTTATGGAGAGAGGTTCTCTCCTCTCTCTCTTAGGATTAGGATTTAGGATTTCTCTTAGGTTTTAGGAGTGACTCTCAATCCCAGGTTCAATGTTCTTTTATTTTATATTTATCTCTTATTTTCAGATACTTTAATGCTTATATTAGTTATGTTGCCTATTTGGCTTATGCTACATTCATGTTATGATTTTCTTTGAATTAATATTAATTGAGGTATTTTCAGATCTATGGTTTGTTTCTCTTTTCTATGATATAAATAATTTAGATTTTTCTACCTTTTGGCTCTGGTTGATTAATTTGTGACTCTTGAGTTGTCAAACTCATTGTTGACTGAAAATTGGAATTCTTCAAGAATTAATTTGAGATCCAATAACTCTAACTTTTTCCAAGGAAAGACTGGGACTTGAGGATTCAAATTAATTCATTCACTTAACTTACCTTCATAGTTAGAGGTTAACAACGTGGGAGAAAAATTCAATTCTCCTCACAATTCATAAGGATAACTAGGATAGGACTTCCGAATTTTCATACTTTACCAAGAGTTTATTTTACAGTTATTATTATTTTATTTTAAGTGTCATTCAACATACCTTTTACCTTAAGCCAAAACCCCAAACACACTTTTGTATAACCAATAATAAGAACATACCTCCCTGCAATTCCTTGAGAAGACGACCCGAGGTTTAAATACCCAGTTATCAATTTTAAAGGGGTTTGTTACTTGTGACAACCAAAACGTTTGCACGAAGGGATTTCTGTTGGTTTAGAATCTATATCTACAACGTGACTATTTTTATAAAATTCTTTACTAGCAAAAATCCTAACGTCAAAATGGCGCCGTTGCCGGGGAATTGCAAACGTGTGCCTTATTATTGGTTATTGTAAATATTTTTTCAATATATATATATATATATATATATATATATATTTTTTTTTCTTTTACTTGTTTATTTGTTTCTCCTTTTTCCCCCTTATTTCTGACAACTACTATGAATTCTTACCCCTCTCGCTTTAAGTTTAGTTCTAATTTTGTTGCAAGGAATGGAAGCTATAATAGGAATATGCATCAAGGTCAAAGCAATCAAAGATGGACGGAGCCAAGAGGATCTGATCAACCCTTTAGGCAACAACACCCTCCTAGATATCACAGACAAAGACCATCCTACAATGCATACCAAGCTGATAGATATGGTGGACCGCTTAGTAGATACCAACAAGCCCCACCGTATGCTCAGAGGCCATCCTCACAACATAACTTTGAACCACCACACTCACAAGCCCCTTTCCACCATTCACCTCCATATGATCCCAATTCTCATTCACCACACCAACCACCATATGAACCATACCCAGAACCACCACCTCAATATACATCATCTCCATATCCTTATCAAGAGGAACCACTTCCGTGTTATGAACCTTTTCTCCCAATAAATGAACCCTCATATCCACCCCAAACCTCCATGGAAAGCAAACTTGCCTCTATCACTAGTCTCACCTTTACTCTTCAAGTACTTATATCCCGCATGGGCTTACCCTCTACACCCAATATTCAACCCTCAGGCTCCACTGCACTTCCATATCAACCACACAATGATCCATCCATCCCATCACCACCATCCATGGAAGAGCACCAACATCCATTAATCTAAGGGCAACATGATCCCACTGATACTATTGACATCAAACAAGAGAGAAAGGATCATCTTCGTGAATCCATACTTCATAAGGAGCTAGAGGAAGCACTAAAGGTGAAGGTAGTAGAGACCCTTGAAGTTGACAGTGCGGTTGAAGAACTAGTGAAGGAAGACAACAAGGAGGATTTTGTGCTTGAAGGTGAAGAAATAGTTGAAAAGAAAATCATCGAGGACGAATACGATTGCATACTTAAATACCTGGATCAAGAAAGAAATCGATTACCTTTCCGACATTCAGACATTCAAAGAACCCCCATAGTTTCATGTGGGAAATCTATTGAAGAATGTAGCAGGAAGGAGAAATTGGGCACTCCGGTGGATAGTGAGCAGCACGATTTGATATTGGAACAAGTGGAGGAAGCTGGAATTATTGAAGAAGAAGAGGAGGCAATGGTTGAAGACTTAGGAGATGCTGAACCTCCATAGGAAAGTCAAGTTATAGAGCATCCTTTAAGGACGTTTGAATTTGTTGTTGAGGAGGGTATACAACCTCCAAGGCATATCATAGTTGAAGACTTTGAAGGAGACGATCAAGAGATGTATTCAATCATTGATGAATTCTTATCTACATTTGAATCCTCTTCCATTGGATTTGATATGGAGTTTAAAAAAGATGAAACACAACATCCCATGCCCTTGGTGAACAATGAAGAAGAGATTAAATTGGAAGAAATTCACCAAAAGGAAGAGGTTGATATTGAAGAGTACAAAGAGGTGGAAGATGTCGAAGAAGAGCACAAGGGAGTAGAGCTTGCACGTTCATTAGAAACACCTCCCCTAGGTTGCCATCATCCTTCACAATATTTAAGTGGGTAAAATTCATATCCCTTAGCTTTCTAATTCCACTTGAATATGGGCTACTGGAGACGGATGGTCAACTTAGAGCTCTCTGTGGCATTAAGAGTAAGAAGAAGATGGTCAGTGATAAGATTTATCCTGCAAGGTTCATCATGGTTGGAAGCTCAAAATTTAAACGCAAAGGTTGGTATAGAGCTCAATTGAATGGGTCTAGGAAGTTGTCTGGACACTTCAGTGAGAATTCTAAAGCTGAACCACCCGGATGGAATCATGATAATCAACTTGAAGACGAGTGTAGAAACAAGATTTGGGATCCCGGAGGATATTGGATTTGCAAACATTGGTGGAGATTCCTGGATTTGAATGCTCTGTTGTCAGGAGAGGTAGTCAGACTCGTGAGCCAGGTTGATAAACCCATATTTTATGATATATTCTGTACTTAATTTGAGTGATTTATTCAATCTTTCACCCACTTATTCATGTAAATTGCATGGTTTTACTTTCCCTTCCTTATTATATGATATTTGTGAAAAACATGTTTCCTATGCTTTGAAATTAATTATTTTAATTACCCTTTATTATTATTCGATGCCGTGATTGGTGTGTTGAGTTGTTCTATATCTCATAAGGCAGGAATGGCTTAAAGGATGGAAAGAAAACATACAAAAATGGAAGGAAAGCATAAAATGGAGTTTGTGAAGAAACTGGCAGCGACGCGACCGCATGGACGACGCGGCCGCATGCCAAGCGCGAAGAAGCAGCGACGCGGCCGCATGACTGACGCGACCGCGCGCCTAAAGAAGAACACCTATGACGCGGCTGCATGACTGACGCGACCGCGCGACAAGGAAAACTCCAATTGACGCGACCGCGTGACCCACGCGGACGCATGACAGAGGCCACGCACCAGAAATTGCAGAAAACGCTCATAGCAAATTCTGAAGCCCTTTTTGGCCCAAATCCAAGTCCAGAAGGCATAGACCAGAGGTTATAAAGTGAGGGAATGCATCCATTCAGGGAGTTTCCAATTTTTAGTCACTTTCCATGATTTAGATCTAGTTATGGAGAGAGGTTCTCTCCTCTCTCTCTTAGGATTAGGATTTAGGATTTCTCTTAGGTTTTAGGAGTGACTCTCAATCCCAGGTTCAATGTTCTTTTATTTTATATTTATCTCTTATTTTCAGATACTTTAATGCTTATATTAGTTATGTTGCCTATTTGGCTTATGCTACATTCATGTTATGATTTTCTTTGAATTAATATTAATTGAGGTATTTTCAGATCTATGGTTTGTTTCTCTTTTCTATGATATAAATAATTTAGATTTTTCTACCTTTTGGCTCTGGTTGATTAATTTGTGACTCTTGAGTTGTCAAACTCATTGTTGACTGAAAATTGGAATTCTTCAAGAATTAATTTGAGATCCAATAACTCTAACTTTTTCCAAGGAAAGACTGGGACTTGAGGATTCAAATTAATTCATTCACTTAACTTACCTTCATAGTTAGAGGTTAACAACGTGGGAGAAAAATTCAATTCTCCTCACAATTCATAAGGATAACTAGGATAGGACTTCCGAATTTTCATACTTTACCAAGAGTTTATTTTACAGTTATTATTATTTTATTTTAAGTGTCATTCAACATACCTTTTACCTTAAGCCAAAACCCCAAACACACTTTTGTATAACCAATAATAAGAACATACCTCCCTGCAATTCCTTGAGAAGACGACCCGAGGTTTAAATACCCAGTTATCAATTTTAAAGGGGTTTGTTACTTGTGACAACCAAAACGTTTGCACGAAGGGATTTCTGTTGGTTTAGAATCTATATCTACAACGTGACTATTTTTATAAAATTCTTTACTTGCAAAAATCCTAACGTCAAAATGGCGCCGTTGCCGGGGAATTGCAAACGTGTGCCTTATTATTGGTTATTGTAAATATTTTTTCAATATATATATATATATATATTTTTTTTTTCTTTTACTTGTTTATTTGTTTCTCCTTTTTCCCCCTTATTTCTGACAACTACTATGAATTCTCACCCCTCTCGCTTTAAGTTTAGTTCTAATTTTGTTGCAAGGAATGGAAGCTATAATAGGAATATGCATCAAGGTCAAAGCAATCAAAGATGGACGGAGCCAAGAGGATCTGATCAACCCTTTAGGCAACAACACCCTCCTAGATATCACAGACAAAGACCATCCTACAATGCATACCAAGCTGATAGATATGGTGGACCGCTTAGTAGATACCAACAAGCCCCACCGTATGCTCAGAGGCCATCCTCACAACATAACTTTGAACCACCACACTCACAAGCCCCTTTCCACCATTCACCTCCATATGATCCCAATTCTCATTCACCACACCAACCACCATATGAACCATACCCAGAACCACCACCTCAATATACATCATCTCCATATCCTTATCAAGAGGAACCACTTCCGTGTTATGAACCTTTTCTCCCAATAAATGAACCCTCATATCCACCCCAAACCTCCATGGAAAGCAAACTTGCCTCTATCACTAGTCTCACCTTTACTCTTCAAGTACTTATATCCCGCATGGGCCTACCCTCTACACCCAATATTCAACCCTCAAGCTCCACTGCACTTCCATATCAACCACACAATGATCCATCCATCCCATCACCACCATCCATGGAAGAGCACCAACATCCATTAATCTAAGGGCAACATGATCCCACTGATACTATTGACATCAAACAAGAAAGAAAGGATCATCTTCGTGAATCCATACTTCATAAGGAGCTAGAGGAAGCACTAAAGGTGAAGGTAGTAGAGACCCTTGAAGTTGACAGTGCGGTTGAAGAACTAGTGAAGGAAGACAACAAGGAGGATTTTGTGCTTGAAGGTGAAGAAATAGTTGAAAAGAAAATCATCGAGGACGAATACGATTGCATACTTAAATACCTGGATCAAGAAAGAAATCGATTACCTTTCCGACGTTCAGACATTCAAAGAACCCCCATAGTTTCATGTGGGAAATCTATTGAAGAATGTAGCAGGAAGGAGAAATTGGGCACTCCGGTGGATAGTGAGCAGCACAATTTGATATTGGAACAAGTGGAGGAAGCTGGAATTATTGAAGAAGAGGAGGCAATGGTTGAAGACTTAGGAGATGCTGAACCTCCATGGGAAAGTCAAGTTATAGAGCATCCTTTAAGGACGTTTGAATTTGTTGTTGAGGAGGGTATACAACCTCCAAGGCATATCATAGTTGAAGACTTTGAAGGAGACGATCAAGAGATGTATTCAATCATTGATGAATTCTTATCTACATTTGAATCCTCTTCCATTGGATTTGATATGGAGTTTAAAAAAGATGAAACACAACATCCCATGCCCTTGGTGAACAATGAAGAAGAGATTAAATTGGAAGAAATTCACCAAAAGGAAGAGGTTGATATTGAAGAGTACAAAGAGGTGGAAGATGTCGAAGAAGAGCACAAGGGAGTAGAGCTTGCACGTTCATTAGAAACACCTCCCCTAGGTTGCCATCATCCTTCACAATATTTAAGTGGGTAAAATTCATATCCCTTAGCTTTCTAATTCCACTTGAATATGGGCTACTGGAGACGGATGGTCAACTTAGAGCTCTCTGTGGCATTAAGAGTAAGAAGAAGATGGTCAGTGATAAGATTTATCCTGCAAGGTTCATCATGGTTGGAAGCTCAAAATTTAAACGCAAAGGTTGGTATAGAGCTCAATTGAATGGGTCTAGGAAGTTGTCTGGACACTTCAGTGAGAATTCTAAAGCTGAACCACCCGGATGGAATCATGATAATCAACTTGAAGGCGAGTGTAGAAACAAGATTTGGGATCCCGGAGGATATTGGATTTGCAAACATTGGTGGAGATTCCTGGATTTGAATGCTCTGTTGTCAGGAGAGGTAGTCAGACTCGTGAGCCAGGTTGATAAACCCATATTTTATGATATATTCTGTACTTAATTTGAGTGATTTATTCAATCTTTCACCCACTTATTCATGTAAATTGCATGGTTTTACTTTCCCTTCCTTATTATATGATATTTGTGAAAAACATGTTTCCTATGCTTTGAAATTAATTATTTTAATTACCCTTTATTATTATTTGATGCCGTGATTGGTGTGTTGAGTTGTTCTATATCTCATAAGGCAGGAATGGCTTAAAGGATGGAAAGAAAACATACAAAAATGGAAGGAAAGCATAAAATGGAGTTTGTGAAGAAACTGGCAGCGACGCGACCGCATGGACGACGCGGCCGCATGCCAAGCGCGAAGAAGCAGCGACGCAGCCGCATGACTGACGCGACCGCGCGCCTAAAGAAGAACACCTATGACGCGGCTGCATGACTGACGCGACCGCGCGACAAGGAAAACTCCAATTGACGCGACCGCGTGACCCACGCGGACGCATGACAGAGGCCACGCACCAGAAATTGCAGAAAACGCTCATAGCGAATTCTGAAGCCCTTTTTGGCCCAAATCCAAGTCCAGAAGGCATAGGCCAGAGGTTATAAAGTGAGGGAATGCATCCATTCAGGGAGTTTCCAATTTTTAGTCACTTTCCATGATTTAGATCTAGTTATGGAGAGAGGTTCTCTCCTCTCTCTCTTAGGATTAGGATTTAGGATTTCTCTTAGGTTTTAGGAGTGACTCTCAATCCCAGGTTCAATGTTCTTTTACTTTATATTTATCTCTTATTTTCAGATACTTTAATGCTTATATTAGTTATGTTGCCTATTTGGGTTATGCTACATTCATGTTATGATTTTATTTGAATTAATATTAATTAAGGTATTTTCAGATCTATGGTTTATTTCTCTTATCTATTATATAAATAATTTAGATTTTTCTACCTTTTGGCTCTGGTTGATTAATTGGTGACTCTTGAGTTATCAAACTCATTGTTGACCGAAAATTGGAATTCTTCAAGAATTAATTCGAGATCCAATAACTCTAACTTTTCCCAAGGAAAGACTGGGACTTGAGGATTCGAATAAATTCATTCACTTGACTTACCTTCATAGTTAGAGGTTAACAAAGTGGGAGAAAAATTCAATTCTCATCACAATTGATAAGGATAACTAGGATAGGACTTCCGAATTTTCATACATTACCAAGAGTTTTTTTTACAGTTATTATTATTTTATTTTAAGTGTCATTTAACCTACCTTTTACCTAAATCCAAAACCCCAAACACACTTTTGTATAACCAATAATAAGAACATACCTCCCTGCAATTCCTTGAGAAGACGACCCGAGGTTTAAATACTCGGTTATCAATTTTAAAGGGGTTTGTTACTTATGACAACCAAAACGTTTGCACGAAGGGATTTCTGTTGGTTTAGAATCTATAACTACAACGCGACTATTTTTATAAAATTCTTTACTAGCAAAAATCCTAACGTCACCAGGAACCCAAGAAACATCCATTCAATCTAAGGTAGAACGGAAGTGGTTGTCAGGCACGCGTTCGTAGGTTGATAATGGTGATGAGTGTCACGGATCATCACATTCATCATGTTGAAGTGCGAATGAACATCTTATAATAGAAACAAGCGCGATTGAATAGAAAACAGAAATACTTGCATTAATTCATCGAGACGCTGTAGAGCTCCTCACCCCCAACCATGGGGTTTAGAGACTCATGCCGTCAAAGATACAATTTCAGATGTAAAATGTCATGAGGTACAAAATAAATCTCTAAAAGTAGTTTATATACTCAACTAGTAACCTAGGTTTACAGAAAATGAGTAAACTAAGATAGATAGTGCAGAAATCCACTTCTGGGGCCCACTTGGTGTGTGATGGGGCTGAGCATTGAAGCTTTCACGTGCATAGGCCATTCTTGGAGTTAAACGCCAGTTTGTAACCTGTTTCTGGCGTTTAACTCTACTTTGCAACTTGTTTCTGGCGTTTGATGCCAGAATAGGACAGAAAGCTGACGTTAAACGCCAGTTTGCGTCATCTAAACTTGGGCAAAGTATGGACTATTATATATTGCTGGAAAGGCCTGGATGTCTACTTTCTAACGCAATTAAGAGCGCGCCATTTGGATTTCTGTAGCTCCAAAAATTCCACTTCGAGTGCAGGGAGGTCAGAATCCAATAGCATCAGTAGTCCTCTATCAGCCTCTGAATCAGATTTTTGCTCAGGTCCCTCAATTTCAGCTAGAAAATACCTGAAATCATAGAAAAACACACAAACTCATAGTAAAGTCTAGAAATGTGATTTTTTCATAAAAACTAATAAAAGTATACTAAAAAGTAGCTAGATCCTACTAAAAACTATATTAAAACACCCCAAAAAGCGTACAAAATATCCGCTCATCACTTACGTTGACCACAATGTAGTCTATTTTGAGTGTTCTTGACTGGTTTCCTTTTCCAAAGGTCGTATGTAGTGAGATGTATCCAAGTGGTTGAACTGGGGTGTCTCTCAGTCCGAATAGGCTGTTCGGATATGCTATGAGTTCTTTTTCTTCTAAGCCCAGTTTATCGAAAGAAGTTTTGAATAATATGTCAGCAGAGCTGCCTTGGTCTATCAGCGTGCGGTAGAGATTTGTGCTTGCCAGTACGATAGTGATGACCATAGGATCATCGTGTCCTGGGATGATGCTAGATGCGTCCTCTTTAGTAAAAGTAACTGTGGGGATGTCGGGTGTTTCCTCTCTTCCCTCAACATGATATACTTTTTTGAGATATCTTTTGCGAGATGATTTGGAGATCCCACCTCCCGGAAATCCTCCGTGGATCACATGGACGTATCTCTCAGGTGTACGAGGTGGTCGTTCTGCCTGTCCGACATCTTCGTCCCTTCTTTTTTTTCTGGGATCGTATGCTCGGTTCGTCAAATACTGATCTAATTTTCCTTCTGTTACCAATTTTTCTACGAAATTTTTTACGTCAAAACATTTGTTGGTGGAATGTCCCTAGATTCGGTGATATTCACAATATTCTACCTGGTTTCCTCCTCCTTTTTTGCTTTTGAGTGGTCGAGCTGGAGGTATATTTTCTTTATGGCATACTTCTCGGTAGATGTCCACGAGGAAAACCCGAAGAGGGGTATAATTGTGGTATTTTTTTATCTTTTCCCCATGTCGATCTTCTTTTTTCTTGGTTTCCTTGTTCTTATCTCGGGAGGAGTAGGAGAATCCGGATTTTGAAGTCTCTCCGAGTCAAGCGTTTTTCTCCATGTTAATATACTTCTCTGCTCGTTCTTGTACCTCGTTTAGAGATGTGGGATGGTTTCTTGATATGGATTGGCTAAAAGGCCCTTCTCGTAGGCCATTGATGAGGACCCTAATGGCCGCTTCTGTGGGCAGACTTTGTATGTCTAGACATGCCTTGTTAAATCTTTCCATGTAGCTGCGGAGACTTTCCCGATCTCATTGTTTGATTCCTAATAGACTTGGGGCGTGCTTGGTTTTGTCTTTCTGGATGGAGAATCTGACTAGAAACTTTATGACTAGGTCGTCAAAGCTTGAGATGGACCTGGGGGTAGATTGTAGAACCACTTAATTGCTGTTTTTGTTAAAGTAGTCGAGAAGGCTTTGCAGTGGACTGCGTCTGAGGCGTCAGTGAGGTACATTCGACTTCTGAAATTACTGAGGTGATGGCTAGGATCTTCCATGCTATCATATAAGGCCATATCCGGGAGTTTAAAGTCTTTTGGGATTTTGGTCTTCATGATCTCCTTGGTAAATGGATCTTGGTCCTTGCGGGAGCTATCCTCATGGGTGGATCGAGTTGCTTTGGCTTTGAGATCGGCTTCGAGTTTTAGGAGTTTGTCTTCCAATTCCCGGCGTCGCCTTATTTCCCTTTGTGTGTCCTTCCCAGCTTCTCGCCGATGTTGGGCTTCTTTTTCGAGTTGTTTTAAACGATCGTGTTGGGCGTCCCAAGGGCTTCCGAGTTTGGTGAGTTTTTGACCTTGTTGGGTTGCGGGGTATCTTTTAGTGTGTTATCCACGTTTTTGTGTAGTGTTCTGTCTTCTAGACCTGAAGCGTGGTCGTTGTCCTGGTCGTCTGCCATGGTGATGGGATGACTTCCAGGTTCTCCGGCAACGGCACCAATGTTCCGAAGGTTACCTGAAACTATAGGTCGATCTCGGATGAGATTTCTGTACTAGTTGGAGATGACGTGTCCGGCTTGTGCATGGCGGCCAGAGCTGTCGTGCCGACTTGTTGGACTTGGTAGAGGAGCTGAACCTTCATCACCGGAGGGTGGTGGTACCTGCAAGGGACTCCGATGCTTAAGTTAGCAAGGGTATACGCAAGTTTTTAGTAGGATCAGAGTATGAGTTATACCTGGGTGCTCCAATGTATTTATAATGGCATAGAGTGACCTTCTTAGATAAGATAAGTTAGTTATCTTATCTTATCTTTATCTTATCTTCAAGTGAGGTCATCTTATCTTCAATAGAACCACCCTTCTCTCTGTAAGCTTGGGCTGCCTTAGGTTTTGGGGCGCGGTCCTCCATTTAGGCCCTTTTTGGGCTTTCCTGGTGATTTGGCCGTGCTCTTTGAGAAGAGGTCGAATTGTCCTGACTTGAAAAGGTCGGTCGACTTATCAGTAGAACATCCCAGGTCGGACAGCTCGACCCAGGGTATGAACAGGTAGTATAGTTCTTCTGTGCGTCATTTAGAACACAATTGGAGTGATAAATGACATGTAGGAGCTTATCATGTCTCTGCCCTAGGACTGCACCAATTGCATGGTCACTGGCATCACACATCAGTTCGAATGTCAACTACCAGTTGAGTGTAGAAATAATGGGTGTAGTGATAAGCTTGGATTTCAGAGTTTCAAAGGCATGCAGGCACTCCTTGTCAAAAACAAATGGAGTGTTAGTGGTCAACAGGTTACACAGGGGCTTTGCAATTTTCAAAAAACCCTTTATGACCCTCCTGTAAAACCCTGCATGTCCCAGGAAACTTCTGATTGCCTTTTTATTAGTGGGTGCCTGGTGGTAATTGCTCAATTTCTTCCACCTTAACTTAATTCACCTCTATCCCTTTGTTTGAAATTCGATGTCGAAGAACAATTCCTTCAGTTACCATGAAGTAACATTTTTCCCAATTTAAAACCAAGTTTGTTTCTTGGAAATATTTCAAAACTAGGGCTAGATGGTCAAGGCAAGATTCAAATGAATCTCCAAAGACAGAGAAGTCATCCATGAATACTTCAAGAAACTTTTCCACCATATTAGAAAAAAATACAAAGCATACACCTCTGAAAGGTGGCAGGTGCATTGCATGAGCCAAATGGCATTCTCCTGTAAGCAAACACTCCATATGGGCATGTGAATACTGTTTTTTCTTGATCTTGTGGATCTACTGCAACTTGATTGTAACTGGAATAGCAATCAAGTAAATAATAGAATGCATGCCCTGCTAGCCTCTCTAGCATCTGATCTATGAATGGTAAAGGAAAATGATCCTTTCTTATGGCGTTATTAAGTCTCTTGTAATCAATACACATACGCCACCCTATAACTATTCTCATGAGAATCAGTTCATTTTCTTCATTATGAACCACTGTCATTCCTCCCTTCTTGGGTATAACTTGGACAGGGTTCACCCAGGGGCTGTCCGAAATAGGATAAAGAATCCCAACCTCCCAGAGTTTTGTGACTTCCTTTTGCATGGAGGATGAATGGAACCAATGGATTCCTCAAGGTTGGCGCCTAACTTGGAAAATCCCAATTTAGGTGCCACTAAGGCCGTGATTCCAAAAAAAAACTGTATATTATTATGTATCATCAGAGAGCGCTTGAAGTTAGCTTTCTAATGCCACTAAAATCGGGTCAATTGGACCTATGCAGCTTAGGTTATGCTCGTTGGAGTGAAAGAAGGTCAGGATTAATAGCATCATCCACTTTCTTCCTTTTCTTCTACACGAACTCTATCAAATCCATCCGAATGCTACTTGAAATAACCTAAATTTGCTAAAAAGTATTTAAATCTTGATTGAACTTCACAAATTCAAATGCAAATTTACTAGGAAAAGATAAGAAAGATGCTCAAGCATCAGCTTGCTACTAATTAATCTAATTCTAAATAAATATGATTACAAAGCATTAATTAATCAACTTATCAAGTAGAGAGAGTGATTAAGCATGCGAGAGATAGTGCATGGGTTGCAAATCCATTAAGGAGGCTTGCGATAGAGGGTGTGAGGGTTCCAAAGTTGAGGAGGAGGCTTGCAATAGAGGATACGATAGAGGGTGCGACAGAGGGATGCATAAAGGGTATGAGAGAGGGCTGTGAGGATTCTTAGTGATGCAGATGAAGGATTCTTAATGATGAAGGGTGTTTGAGGATGTGAGTGAAAAGGTTCTCACTTCTCAGTAA
Organism: Arachis hypogaea; assembly: GCF_003086295.3. Classification (NCBI taxonomy): domain Eukaryota; kingdom Viridiplantae; phylum Streptophyta; class Magnoliopsida; order Fabales; family Fabaceae; genus Arachis; species Arachis hypogaea. The sequence goes on from NC_092044.1 coordinate 68,843,654, forward strand.
GGTTATCTTCTAAACTAAAAAAAATGACATGTTTGGAGAAAAAATTGTTGGGAAATTATTTTTTTTGTGGGAACTCTGTGATGTGTGAAAAACGATCCAACACAAAACTCACCGGCAAGTGTACCAGGCCGCATCAAGTAATAATAACTCACATGAGTGAGGTCGATCCCACAGGGATTGAAGGATTGAGAAATTTTAGTTTAGTGGTTGATTTAGTCAAGCGAATCAAGTATTGGTTGAGTGATTTGTAGCAGACATAAGGTAAATTGCAAGAAATGTAAAGGGAGAGGGATGAATTGCAGAAATTAAAGAGAACTGAAAGTAAAGGTGCTGAATCTTAAAGAACAAGAAATTAAATGACTGAAACTTAAAGTGCAAGAAATGTAAATTGCGGTAACTTAGAGTGCAGGAAATATAAATTGCTTGAATGATAAAGGGATTGAGGGACTGGGATTGCAGAATTTAAACAAGCAGAACTAAATTGCATTAAACAGAAGAGTAGAAGATGAATTGAATTGAAACAGATCTCAAAAAGTAAGGATAGAATGCTTTAAAACATAAAACAGAAAATGACTTGTGCTTAATTGTAGCAAATTAAAAGATGGTTGAAGATCTCAGGAGTGGAAGAGACTAGAAAGCAAGTCTAGATCTCAAATCTTCCTTGATCCAAAGTCACAAAGCAATTAAAGAGAAATTGAAGATTGAAGCAGTAAAAGGAATTGAAATCAACTCAATTCTGCAATAGAAGAATCAAAGAGATCTTAAATGGAGATTGAGATAGAAGTTCCTCAATTCTACACACTTAAGACTCAAACAAAACCTAGTAAAGAAAACAAAAAGATCAGAAGAAGAAGAAGAAGTGAATTCTCTCTTCCAATTCTCAAGCCAATTGCAGAAAACAGAAAATGAAAAGTGAAAATCAGAAGTTCAAAAGCAGAAAATAAAAAGTGAGCTCTCAAGTTGACAAAAGATGAAAATTAAAAATGAAAGTAAGCTCTCTTCTAATCCTAACTAACACCTATTTATACACTTTCTATTTTAGATTTAAGAATTTTGAATGGGCTTGAAAGATGGGTGAAGAATTTAATTAAATTGGATTTTTAAGTGAATTTCAGCCCATGTTACTCCCAGGAGGCTGCTCTGCTCTTGTGGAGAGCAGAGCATTGAAGCTTTGTGTGGGGATCCAAATTGTGCGCCAAGGTTTTGGAGAAGCAACAGGGGACTGCCCTGCTCTTGGGGAGAGCGGAGCAGTGTGCGTCTTTGATGAGCGGATATTTTATACGCTTTTTGGGGGTAATTTCATGTAGATTTTAGTATGTTTTAATTATTTTTTAGTAAAATATTATTAGTTCTTAGGCAAAAATCATATTTCTGGACTGTACTATGAGTTTGTGTGTTTTTCTGTGATTTCAGGTATTTTCTGGCTGAAATTGAGGGAGCTGAGCAAAAATCTGAGTTAGGCTGAAAAAGGACTGTTGATGTTGTTGGATCCTGACCTCCCTGCACTCGAAATGGATTTTATGGAGCTACAAGAGTCCAATTGGCATGCTCTCAACGGCGTTGGAAAGTAGACATCCAGGGCTTTCCAGTAATATTTAATAGTCCATACTTTGCACGAAGATAGATGACGTAGACTGACGTTCAACGCCAGTATCATGCTGGTGTCTGGTGTCCAGTGCCAGAAACAGGTTACAAGTTGGAGTTCAACGCCAGAAACAGGTTACAACCTGGCGTTGAACGCCCAAAACAGCCCCAGGCACGTGAGAAGCTTAAGTCTCAGCCCCAGCACACACCAAGTGAGCCCCAGAAGTGGATTTCTGCACTATCAATCATAGTTTACTCATTTTTTGTAAACCTAGGTTACTAGTTTACTATTTAAACAACTTTTAGAGATTAACTCTGTACCTCATGACATTTTTAGATCTGAATTTTATACACTTTGATGGCATGAGTCTCTAAACTCCATTGTTGGGGGTGAGGAGCTCTGCAGCGTCTCAATGAATTAATGCAATTGTTTCTATTTCATTCAAACGGGTGTGTGTTCCTATCTAAGATGTTCATTCGCGCTTAATTGTGAAGAAGGTGATGATCCGTGACACGCATCACCTTCCTCAATCCATGAATGTGTGCCTGACAAACACCTCCGTTTTACATCAGATTGAATGAGCATCTCTTAGCTTCCTTGATCAGAATCTTCGTGGTATAAGCTAGAACTGATGGCGGCCATTCTTGAGGATCCGGAAAGTCTAAACCTTGTCTGTGGTATTCTGAGTAGGATTCAAGGATTGAATGGCTGTGACGAGCTTCAAACTCGCGATTGCTGGGCGTGATGACAAATGCAAAAGGATCATTGGATCCTATTCCAACATGATCGAGAACCAACAGCTGATTAGCCGTGCTGTGACAGAGCATCTGGACCGTTTTCACTGAGAGGATGGGAAGTAGCCACTGACAATGGTGACACCCTACATACAGCTTGCCATGGATGGAACTTTACAAACAATTAAGTTGAATATTACATTGCAGAAATTCAGAGGACAAAGCATCTCCCAAACTCCAACATATTCTCCATTAATAAAGTAACAAGTCCTTATTCCAAATACTTTTACTTATTACAATTAAATCCAAATAATCTTATTGGCATCCTGACTAAGATTAATAAAATAAACATAGCTTGCTTCAAACCAATAATCTCCGTGGGATCGACCCTTACTCGCGTAAGGTATTACTTGGACGACCCAGTGCACTTGCTGGTTAGTTGTACGGACTGCAAATTCGTGCACCAAGTTTTTGGCGCCGTTGCCGGGGATTATTCGAGTTTGAACAACTAAAGGTTTATTTTATTTCTTAGATTAGGAATAATTTATTTTTTTTACTATAGAGTCATTAAATTCTGATAGGATAATTTCTTTTCAAAAAAAATTTTTCAAAAAAATATTATTTTTCTTTATCAATTTTTAATTTCCTTTCGTGAGTTTAGTGTCTTGTTCAAAGTTTGGTGTTAATTGCATATTCTATATTTTTCTTTAAATTTTTGAACTTGTGTTCTTTGTTCTTCATTGATCTTCAAGTTGTTCTTGTTTATTTTTTGTGTTTGATCTTGAGTTTTTCTTGTTTTGTGTCTTCTCTTGTTTTTCTTGTGCTTTTTCAAAATATTAACTTTCAAAAATTATACTTTTATCCACAAAAATAATACATCTTTAAAATACGTTACATTTTTAGCTCAGTTGGTTATAGCGTTGGGCTTATGTTCTTGGCAATTGGGCATCGTCTTTTAAAAATCTTTTTCAAAAATAATTTTTCTTTGATTGAATCTTGTGCCAAACTCTAAGTTTGGTGTTTTCTTGTTGATTTTTCTTTAATTTTCAAAAATTTGTCTTGGTTTTCTAAAAATTTTAAGTTTGGTATTCTTTCTTTTGTTCTTGGTGTTCTTGTGAATCTTCAAGGTGTTCTTGAGTCTTTCTTGTGTTTTGATCTCAAAATTTTTAAGTTTGGTGTTCCTTGGTGTTTTCCCTCCAAAATTTTCGAAAATAAGGAGCATTAGATCTAAAAATTTTAAGTCTTGTGTCTTTTATATGTTTTTCTCTTTCATCATAAAATTCAAAATTAAAAAAAATATCTTTTCTAACTAATTTTAAACAATAATTTCGAAATTTTTATATAAAAATTTCAGATTTCAATTTTAAAATTTTTCGAAAATCTTCAAAAAAAATATATTTTCATTTTTTTATTTATTTTATTTCATTTTTATTTGTTTTATTTTTACTTTATTTTATAAAATAAATTTTTATAAAATAAATAATATCAACATCCATACCATCTCCTTTATTCCATCATGGAACTAAGTGAAAATGAATCGTCCAGAAGGACTCTAGGGTCATATGCTAACCCCATTACTGCTTCATATGGGAGTAGTATCTGTATACCCTCCATTGGAGTTAGTAGCTTTGAGTTGAATCCTCAGCTCATTATCATGATGCAGTAAAGCTGCCAGTATTCCGGTCTTCCACAGGAAGAACCTACAGAATTTCTGGCACAATTTTTGCAAATTGCTGACACAGTACATGATAAGGAAGTAGATCAGGATGTCTACAGATTATTACTGTTTCCATTTGCTGTAAAAGATCAAGCTAAGAGGTGGTTAAATAACCAACCTAAGAACAGCATAAAGACATGGAAACAGCTGTCAAAAAAATTCCTGAATCACTATTTTCCTCCAAAACGGATGACACAGCTAAGGCTAAGCATCCAAGGCTTCAAAGAAGGAGATAATGAATCCCTTTATGATGCCTGGGAGAGATACAGAGAGATGCTAAGAAAAATGCGCCTCTAAGATGTTTTCAGAGTGGGTGCAATTAGACATCTTCTACTATGGGCTTACAGAAAAAGCTCAGATTTCTCTAGATCACTCAGCCGGTAGATCTATACATATGAGAAAAACAATTGAAGAAGCTCAAGAGCTTATTGATACAGTTGCTAGAAATCAGCATATGTACCTAAGCAGTGAATCCTCCATGAAAGAAGAAGCTAAAACAGTAACTGCTGAACTCAGTCCTGTGGGTCAGGCTAATGAATTCAATTAGCAATTAGACTTTCTAACCCAGCAGCTAGCCGAATTCAAGGAAATACTATAGGAAACAAGAATGGCTAACAGGAATATAGAAGTACAGTTAAAGCAAATAGAAAGGCAACTGTCAAAACAAATAGCAGAAGAATGCCAAGCAGTTCAATTAAGAAGTTGGAAAACATTAAATACCTCACTTCAAAGCAGCAGGAAGCCAAGAAATGAACAAATGGCTACTCAAAATCCCTCTAAGGACAATCAGAGCCCAGAGAGGAATAAGGCTGGCGCTGAACGCCCAGACCATGCTCATTTCTGGCGTTCAACGCCAGAGACAAGCATGAATCCGGCGTTGAACGCCCAAGGGAAGCATAGTTCTGGCGTTCAGACGCCAGTAACAGATAAGGAGTTGGCGTCTAACGCCACTCCAGCTTCCACCCCTGGCATTCAAATTCCAGTGGGAGATCAGTCACATACAAGTGCTGATAACAACCCTTCTAAAAAGGCTTCCCAACCCACTTCTACAGGTAATAAACCTGCAGCAACTAATGTTGAGGAATACAAAGCCAAAATGCCTTATCCTCAAAAACTCCACCAAGTGGAACAGGATAAGCAATTTGCCCGCTTTGCAGACTATCTCAGGACTCTTGAAATAAAGATTCCGTTTGCAAAAGCACTTGAGCAAATACCCTCTTATGCTAAGTTCATGAAAGAGATCTTAAGTCATAAGAAGGATTGGAGAGAGACTGAAAAAGTTTACCTCACTGAAGAATGCAGTGCAGTCATTCTGAAAAGCTTACCTGAGAAGCTTAAAGATCCTGGGAGCTTCATGATACCATGCACATTAGAGGGTAATTACACCAAGCAAGCTCTGTGTGATCTTGGGGCAAGTGTCAACCTAATACCTGCATCTATTATCACAAAGCTTGGTTTGACTAAAGAAGTCAAACCAACCCGGATATGTCTTCAACTTGCTGATGGCTCCATTAAATACCCATCAGGCGTGATTGAAGACATGATTGTCAATGTTGGGCCATTTGCCTTTCCTACTGACTTTGTGGTGCTGGAAATGGAGGAGCACAAGAGTGCAACTCTCATTCTAGGAAGACCTTTCCTAGCAACTGGCCGAACCATCATTGACGTCCAAAAAGGGGAAGTAACCCTGAGAGTCAATGAGGAGGAGTTCAAGTTGAATGTTGTCAAAGCTATGCAACATCCAGACACCCCAAATGACTGCATGAGTGTTAATATCATTGACTCTCTGGTGAGAGAGGTCAATATAGCTGAGAGTCTCGAATCAGAGTTAGAGGACGTCTTTAAAGATGTTCAGCCTGATTTGGAGGAATCAGAGAGAATAATAGAACCTTTGAAAATCCCTCAGGAAGAGGAGAAACCTCCCAAACCCGAGCTCAAACCATTACCACCATCTCTGAAATATGCATTTCTGGGAGAAGGTGATACCTTTCCTGTAATCATAAGCTCTACCCTAGAGCCACAGGAAGAGGAAGCACTAATTCAAGTGCTAAGGACACACAAGACAGCTCTTGGGTGGTCCATCAGTAATCTTAAGGGCATTAGCCCAGCCAGATGCATGCACAAGATCCTATTGGAGGGTGACGCCAAGCCAGTGGTTCAACCACAAAGGCGGCTGAATCCAGCCATGAAGGAAGTGGTGCAGAAGGAGGTCACTAAATTACTAGAGGCTGGGATTATTTATCCTATTTCTGACAGCCCCTGGGTGAGCCCTGTCCAAGTTGTCCCTAAGAAAGGTGGCATGACAGTGGTTCACAATGAAAAAAATGAACTGGTTCCTACAAGAACAGTTACAGGGTGGCGTATGTGTATTGATTATAGAAGGCTCAATACAGCCACCAGAAAGGATCATTTTCCTTTACCATTCATAGACCAGATGCTAGAAAGACTAGCAGGTCATGAATACTACTGCTTCCTGGATGGATATTCAGGTTATAATCAAATTGCAGTGGATCCCCAGGATCAAGAGAAAACGGCATTCACATGTCCATCTGGAGTATTTGCATACAGAAGGATGCCATTTGGTTTGTGCAATGCACCTGCAACCTTTCAGAGGTGCATGCTCTCAATTTTCTCTGATATGGTGGAAAAATTTCTGGAAGTTTTCATGGATGACTTTTCAGTATTTGGAGACTCATTCAGCTCCTGTCTTGACCATCTAGCACTTGTTCTAAAGAGATGCCAAGAGACTAACCTGGTTTTAAACTGGGAAAAATGTCACTTTATGGTAACTGAAGGAATTGTCCTTGGGCACAAAATTTCGAACAAAGGAATAGAGGTGGATCAAGCTAAGGTAGAGGTAATTGAAAAATTACCACCACTTTCCAATGTTAAGGCAATCAGAAGCTTTCTGGGGCATGCAAGATTCTATAGGAGGTTTATAAAGGATTTTTCAAAAATCGCCAAACCTCTAAGTAACCTGCTAGCTGCTGACACGCCATTTGTCTTTGATAAGGAGTGTCTGCAGGAATTTGAGACTCTGAAAGCTAAATTGGTCACAGCACCAATCATCTCTGCACCAAACTGGACATTGCCATTTGAACTAATGTGTGATGCTAGTGACCATGCCATTGGTGCAGTTTTGGGACAAAGGCATGACAAGCTTCTGCAAGTCATTTACTATGCCAGCCGTGTTCTAAATGACGCACAGAAGAATTACACAACCACAGAAAAAGAGCTACTTGCAGTGGTTTACGCCATTGACAAATTCAGATCCTATTTAGTAGGATCAAAAGTGATTGTGTACACTGATCATGCTGCTCTTAAATATCTACTCACAAAGCAGGATTCAAAACCCAGACTTATAAGATGGGTGTTGCTTCTGCAAGAGTTTGATATAGAAATAAGAGACAGAAAAGGGACAGAGAATCAAGTAGCAGATCACCTGTCCCGAATAGAACCAGTAGAAGGGGCGTCCCTCCCTCTTACTGAGATCTCTGAAACCTTTTCGGATGAGCAACTCTTTGCCATCCAGGAAGTGCCATGGTTTGTAGACATTGCAAACTACAAGGCAATGAGATTCATACCCAAAGAATACAGTAGGCAGCAATCAAAGAAGCTGATTACGGATGCAAAGTATTATCTTTGGGATGAGCCGTATCTCTTTAAGAGATGTGCAGACGGAGTAATCCATAGATGTGTGCCTAAAGAAGAAGCGCAGAAGATCCTATGGCACTGCCGTGGATCCCAGTATGGAGGACATTTTGGAAGTGAGCGAACAGCCATAAGAGTCCTCCAATGTGGCTTCTACTGGCCTACTCTCTATAAAGATTCCCGAGTGTTTGTACTTAATTGTGACAGTTGCCAAAGATCTGGTAATCTGCCTCACAGTTATGCCATGCCTCAACAAGGAATCTTAGAGATTGAGTTGTTTGATGTATGGGGTATTGACTTCATGGGACCTTTCCCACCATCATACTCAAACACTTATATTCTGGTGGCAGTGGATTATGTATCCAAATGGGTGGAGGCTATTGCAACACCCACTAATGACATTAAAACAGTGTTAAAGTTCCTCTAGAAACACATCTTCAACAGATTTGGTACCCCTAGAGTATTAATCAGTCATGGGGGCACTTATTTCTGCAATAAACAGCTTTACTCTGCTTTGGTTCATTATGGAGTTAGCCACAGGGTAGCTACTCCATATCACCCACAGACTAATGGACAAGCTGAAGTCTCAAATAGAGAACTCAAAAGAATCCTGTAACGGACTGTAATTAACCGTAGAAGGGATTGGGCAAGAAGCTTGGATGATGCTCTGTGGGCATACAGAACAGCATTCAAGACCCCCTATAGGGACCTCTCCATACCAGCTTGTGTATGGAAAGGCATGTCACTTGCCAGTGGAACTGGAACACAAGGCCTACTGGGCAACCAGATTCCTAAACCCTGATGCCAAGTTAGCTGGAGAAAAACGATTGCTCCAGTTAAATGAGCTAGAGGAATTTAGACTCAATGCTTTCGAAAATGTAAAAATTTACAAAGAGAAAGCGAAAAGATGGCATGATAAGAAATTGTCATCCAGAGTCTTTAAGCCGGGGCAGAAAGTTTTACTATTTAATTCTAGGCTCAAATTATTCCCCGGGAAATTAAAATCCCGGTGGAGAGGTCCATATGTGATTACAAGTGTATCACCATATGGATACGTAGAGCTTCAGGATAATGAATCTAACAAAAAGTTCATTGTTAATGGATAGAGAGTTAAACATTATCTTGAAAGCAATTTTGAGCAAGAATGCTCAAAACTGAGACTTAATTAAAAGCTCAGTAATAGTCCAGCTAACGACATTAAAGAAGCGCTTGCAGGGAGGCAACCCAGCCATCCACAAAATTTAATTTTATTCGTTTTTTCTAATTAATTGATTTTTACAGGTATATGTCAGAGTATCTTCAAAAGGTAAAATAGCAATTGATTGAATTCACAAAGTTACAGGGAAATTTGGAAGCTCACGGGCATGAAAAAGCCAGTAAGAAACGCTTTGGGCGTTGAACGCCCAAAAGAAGCACCCACTGGGCGTTCAACGCCAGTAAGGGTAGCCATCTGGGCGTTAAACGCCAGAAAGGAGCATCTTCTGGGCATTGAACGCCAGAAAGAAGCACCTTCTGGGCGTTTAACGCCAGATTGATAGCGTCCTGGACGTTCAGAAAAACACCCAGTGACAAAGGACTTCCTGGCGTTCAACGCCAGAAAGAAGCAACAGCTAGGCGTTGAACGCCCAGGAGAAGCAACCTTCGGGCGTTAAACGCCCAAAACAAGCAGCATTTGGGCGTTTAACGCCAGGATGGTGGGGAGGAGGTAAAATTCGTTTTTCTTCAAAAAAAATTTCTAATTTTATATTTCAATTCATGATTTCTTGCATAAACATGTTTCCAAATATCATCCTTCAATTCCAAAAATTTTAATCCTAATTTCTAAAATCCCTAATTTCTGAAATCCCTTTTTTTTCAAAGATTTTACATGCATCGTCATCCATAAAGACAAATGATTTCCAATTTAATCCAACTCTTTTTCCAATCTCTTTTCAAATTTAATTATCTTTTAAAATCTTTTTCAAATTATAAATTTCAAATTTATTTTAAATATCATTCATATCTTTTTAAATTATATCCTTTTTTTGTCATATTTATCTTTTATAAATCATATCTTTTATCTTATATCTCTTTCTTATTTTCAAAAACCCACCCCCTCCCTTTATATCCACTTTCGGCGCCCCTCTCATCATCCACCATTCCCCACTTGCTCTCCTCCTATTCCTCTTCTCTCTTTTTTCTTTTGCTTGAGGACAAGCAAACCTCTAAGTTTGGTGTGCTTATCCGTGATCACAAAAACATACTCATTTTGATCATGGCCCATAAAGGAAAACAACCCAACCCAAGAGGCAAGAAAGAGAATATTCCAAAGCCACTTTAGAATCAAGGAAAGTTCTTAACTAAAGAACATTCAGACCATTACTACAAAATAATGAGTCTAAGATCAGTGATCCCGGAAGTCAAGTTCGATCTGAAAGAAGATGAATATCCGGAGATCCAAGAACAAATTCGAAACAGGAACTGGGAAATCCTAGCTAATCCTGAAATGAAAGTGGGAAGGAACATGGTTTAGGAGTTCTATGCTAATCTATGGCAGACAGACAGGCAAAGAATAATTGGAGCTGCCCTCTATGACCATCGGACCTTAGTCAAAGGAAAGATTGTTCATACCCATCTTGACAAAATCAAGGAGATCTTTAAGCTTCCTCAACTGAAAGATGACCCAGACTCCTTTAATAGGAGAATGATGAGGGTAAATAAAGGCTTGGACAAGATTCTAGAGGATATATGCATCCCTGAAGCCAGGTGGACCACCAGCACGACTGACATCCCAAATCAACTCAAAAGAGAAGATCTCAAACCAGCAGCCAGAGGCTGGCTGGATTTCATTGGGCATTCTATATTGCCCACCAGCAACCGTTCTGAAGTTACTATTAAAAGAGCAGTGATGATTCACTGCATCATGTTGGGAAAAGAAGTAGAAGTCCATCAACTAATCTCGTGTGAACTATACAAAATAGCAAACAGGAATTCCAAGGATGCCAGATTGGCCTATCCAAGCATAATTTCTATGCTCTGCAGAGATGCTGGAGTGAAGATGGGAATAACATAGTATATCTCAGTTGAAAGGCCAATCACTAGAATATCAATAGACAGACAACAGTTGCAGGATGATCCAATCAAGAGGAGAACACAGGAAGTCCTCCCAGAACTTCCTCAATTCGAATATTGGGAACATCTTGAGGCATCTATTTCTAAATTGCAAGAAGCTATGAACCAAATAAAGGAAGAACAGAATAATCAAAGTAGCATGCTTTGCAAACTGCTAAAGGAACAAGAAGAGCAAGGGCGTGATTTAAGGGAGCTGAAGCGCCAGAAATTAATCCTTGAAGGACCAAGCATCCCACAGATCAGAGGAACATCTACTTCTCAAAACACAGGTTGTTGAGTTCTAATTTTAGCTTTAACTCTGTGATAGTGTTATTATAGAAATTTACCTTAGGAGATATATATAGTAGTAGTAGTAGTAATTAGTATATCTATTCTGGCTTTATTCCCAATTAAGTTATAATTTATTTTTCTCGTCATAATCAGACATCAATAAAATAGTAGATAATTAGAATAAAGAAGTAATTTAATTTTTTCGAGTTCTTAATAAGGAAAATTCTAATTATTTATATGTGGTGGCAATACTTTTTGTCTTCTGAATGAATGCTTGAATAGTGCATATTTTTGATATTGAATTTTATGAATGTTAAAATTGTTGGCTCCTGAAAGAATGAGGAACACAAAAAATATTATTGATGATCTGAAAAATCATGAATTTGATTCTTGAAGCAAGAAAAAGCATTCAAAAAAAAAAATTTACCAAGGAATCATTGGATTAAGAAAAGGATCCAAGGCCTTGAGCATCAGTGGATATGAGGGCCCAACGAAATAGTTCCAGGCCTAAGCGGCTAAACCAAGCTGTCCCTAACCATGTGCTTGTGTCATGAAGGTCCAAGTGAAAAGCTTGAGACTGAGTGGTTAAAGTCGTGATCCAAAGCAAAAAGAGTGTGCTTAAGAGCTCTGGACACCTCTAACTGGGGACTCTAGCAAAGCTGAGTCACAATCTGAAAAGGTTCACCCAGTCATGTGTCTGTGGCATTTGTGTATCCGGTGGTAATACTGGAAAACAAAGTGCTTAGGGCCACGGCCAAGACTCATAAAAGTAGCTGTGTTCAAGAATCAACATACTTAACTAGGAAAATCAATAATACTATCTGAATTCTGAGTTCCTATGGATGCCAATCATTCTGAATTTCAAAGGATAAAGTGAGATGCCAAAACTATTAAGAAACAAAAAGCTACTAGCCCCGCTCATCTAAATTAGAATCTGAGCCTCACTTAAAACTCGGAGATTTTATTACTCCTTAAATTCTTTTTATCCTATTTTGTTCATCTAGTTGCTTGGGGACAAGCAACAGTTTAAGTTTGGTGTTGTGATGAGCGGATATTTTATACGTTTTTTGGGGGTAATTTCATGTAGATTTTAGTATGTTTTAATTAGTTTTTAGTAAAATATTATTAGTTCTTAGGCAAAAATCATATTTCTGGACTTTACTATGAGTTTGTGTGTTTTTTTGTGATTTCAGGTATTTTCTGGCTGAAATTGGGGGAGCTGAGCAAAAATCTGAGTTAGGCTGAAAAAGGACTGCTGATGCTGTTGTATCCTGACCTCCCTGCACTCGAAACGGATTTTCTGGAGCTACGGGAGTCCAATTGGTGCGATCTCAACAGCGTTGGAAAGTAGACATCCAGGGCTTTCCAGCAATATATAATAGTTCATACTTTGCGCGAAGATAGACGACGTAAACTGGCGTTCAATGCCAGTATCATGCTGCTGTCTGGCGTCCAGCGCCAGAAACAGGTTACAAGTTGGAGTTCAACGCCAGAAACAGGTTACAACCTGGCGTTGAACGCCCAAAACAGCCCCAGGCACGTGAGAAGCTTAAGTCTCAGCCCCAGCACACACCAAGTGGGCCCCAGAAGTGTATTTCTGCACCATCTATCATAGTTTACTCATTTTTTGTAAACCTAGGTTACTAGTTTACTATTTAAACAACTTTTAGAGATTAACTCTGTACCTCATGACATTTTCAGATCTGAATTTTATACACTTTGACGGCATGAGTCTCTAAATTCCATTGTTGGGGGTGAGGAGCTCTGCAGCGTCTCAATGAATTAATGCAATTGTTTCTATTTCATTCAAACGTGTGTGTGTTCCTATCTAAGATGTTCATTCGCGCTTAATTGTGAAGGAGGTGATGATCTGTGACACTCATCACCTTCCTCAATCCATGAACGTGTGCCTGAAAAATACCTCCGTTCTACATCAGATTGAATGAGCATCTCTTAGCTTCCTTAATCAGAATCTTCGTGGTATAAGCTAGAACTGATGGCGGCCATTCTTGAGGATCCGGAAAGTCTAAACCTTGTCTGTGGTATTCTGAGTAGGATTCAAGGATTGAATGGTTGTGAGGAGCTTCAAACTCGCGATTGCTGGGCATGATGACAAACGCAAAAGGATCAATGGATCCTATTCCAACATGATCGAGAACCAACAGCTGATTAGCCGTGCTGTGACAGAGCATCTGGACCGTTTTCACTGAGAGGATGGGAAGTAGCCACTGACAATGGTGACACCCTACATACAGCTTGCCATGGATGGAACTTTACAAACAATTGAGTTGAATATTACATTGCAGAAATTCAGAGGACAAAGCATCTCCAAAACTCAAACATATTCTCCATTAATAAAGTAACAAGTCCTTATTCCAAATACTTTTACTTCTTACAATTAAATCCAAATAATCTTATTGGCATCCTGACTAAGATTAATAAAATAAACATAGCTTGCTTCAAACCAATAATCTCCATGGGATCGACCCTTACTCGCGTAAGGTATTACTTGGACGACTCAGTGCACTTGCTGGTTAGTTGTACGGACTGCAAATTTGTGCACCAAGCTGGTTAGTTGTACGGACTGCAAATTCGCGCCTTGCCTCCCTGCCCGTGCTGTGATGCGCGTGCCCAAGCTCCCTTGTGTGCGTGCCATGATGCGCGCACCAAGCTCCCCGGCCGTGTCAATGTTGCGCGTGTTGCACCAAGGAGTAGCGCTCTGCTCTCCTTGTGAGCAGCGCAGCAGTGCTTCCAAGGGGATGTCCCTGGTTCGATCCTGGCTGAAGGCATGCGTTGACCCTTTTTCTTTGTGAAGGAAGTGGCGCCTTGCTCCTTGCTTCCTTAAGGTGTTGAATTCGAATCTTGGGAGTGGCATTTTGGCCAAGTGTGGCTTATTTTCCTTGTGAGTAGCGCTCCCCTTCCTCCCTTAGGTGCTTGGTTTGATCCTTGGGGAGAGCATTGGCAAACCTTTTTTCTTTGAATTGTTTTGGATGGAGCCCGATAATGCTCTCAAGGATAGCAGAGAAATGTTTTGCTCTTCTTTGTTTCTTGGCTTAAGTTTGTGCTCCGCTCTCAAGGGAGGGCAGAGCATTGAAGCTTTGCATGCTTGGCTCATTGTTGTGCTCCCTTGGAGAGCATTGTGCTCTTGGGAAGAGCAGTGTGCTTCCTCCTTCCATGCGTCACGCTTCCTCATTTTCTTTCCCACACTTTCTTCTTCATTGAGTCACGCTTCTTAAGCCACACTTTCTTATTTTCTTCTTTTTTTTCGCCTACAATTAATCAAAACAACCAATCAAAGTATCACCAAATTCACAAGGTTTATAAATCATTAAAAATCAATTAAATTTAGCTTAAACCTCATGATTTAGCATCAATTAAATGGTGGTTGTTTGATTCAAAGAAACCATGCATTTCCATTCCAAATTACTTACTTAGAATGCAAGAAAGTGCGTAAAAACTAGTGAAACAAGTGAAATTAGCTTGAAAAATCGGCATATGATGACTTGTCATCACAACACCAAACTTAAATCTTGCTTGTCCCCAAGCAAGCACTAAACATAAGAGAAGATAGAATGAAATATAGAGGTATATATGTCCTTATTAAGCAGATAGTTGAAGTTGGTTTATGGGGTTTTATGTAGATCAATAGTAGTTCATTTATTACTTGCTGTCAAAACAAACAATGTCTCCTAAAGGGTTCACCAAGGTTGCTGCTACAATACCTTACTTTTTGCTTATTTCCCTTGTTAGCTTTTTCTTCTTTCTTTTGCATTAGAGAGCTTATTATTTATTGAAGGCTTGGTGGCAAATGTTGCAGTGGCCTTTGGCTTAATTTCACTCAACATTTCTTCACCACAGACACATGGCTCACCTTTTTCTTCCTAGGATCATTGATGCCCAGCATCTCTTTGGATAACTAAATGTTTTGTAGCTAGGTTGCTCTTTATTGTGGACTTTCAGTTGGCAATCCCAAATCAGTTGATCTAAGTGGCCAAGTTTTGAAATACTCCTTAGAACTTACTTGTCCAAGCATATCCTAGTACAAAAACACCACAGGCATGTGTCCTAGGGTCCAAGCTATTGGTGTCTAGCCTTATTATTTGTTTCCTTGCCAGCTTTTAGCTTTTCTTCTTCTTTTTCTTTTGGTTTTGATTTATTTTCAAGGGACTTTCATTAATTGAAGGATCATAGCAGCAAACTAGCTTAAGCTTCAAGTAACATGTCATTATGCAGCAATTATTCTATGAGCTAACAATTGAATCAAACACATACCACCACTAACTTTCATTCTAACTTTTGCAACATTGAACAATTACTTTTCTAAGTCAAACATCTCTCTTTTATTCAAACAGCAAGGGAAACAAAACAAAATTCAAAGCTAAGTAATGAATGACAAACACTTATGCAGTTTATTTTTCTAGCTACTTATTGAACATATAAAAGTGCAGGATAATGAAATAAAAGAAAATAGACAATGGAGGCATATCATGTCTCAGACATGCATCTCCTTATTAAAAGTATGAAAGAACTTTACCATCTTCTAATGGTTGTGGCTTCTGCTTGATTCTCCCTTCTTTTTCTTTCTCTTCCCTAGCTTAGAATAATCTTGGGCTTCTTCACCAGGGCATCTTCTATCCTAGACAGAATCTAAGAGTCCTGAGAGCCCAAATTCTTCTAATCTGTTAAGTGTTACTTCTGTATAATGATGAGACCTTGCTTGCTGCCTGTCTCTAAATTCTTGGCACTGCTCAAATGGTTTGATTTGTGGATTTAGTGTTGGCAAATTGTGGGTCAAGTACTCCAACCTTGCTTGTATATTTTCATCACTCTCTACTTGTTGTACATGTCTAACTTCTCCCATAGTATGATGAATGTTCTTCCACTGATACATGTTGTAACTATATTCCCCTGCTTTAGCTTGACTAAAGTACAGTTTATCATATGTTTCTCGAAATTCTTTGTATTGCTCATTTTGTCCTTCAAGAATCTTTGCTTGAAACTCTTGCTGTTGAGTCATCATTTGTTGTTGCCAACTCTCTTGCTTCTCCTCCATTTGACGCTGCCAAGCTTCTCGTTCCTCTTTATCCCTTAAGTATTGCTCCTGGCTCTCTGGATGTTCCTCTTGTTGTGCTTGCATGAGTTACTGAGATAGCTCTTCAATTGCTTTTTGTAGTTGACTCATGTCTATGGCACCATGAGCTTGCTCTTGTCCTTCCTCTCTTTGTGACCTTCTTTGTCTGGGAGCTATCACCCCCTCGTGATCATCTTCTTCATTCATCCCTTCCATGCTCCTCTTTGTGATTCCTTTCCCTTTTTTCATTTTTTTTTGTCCTCATCTTCAAAGATCACTCCAGCTTTGTTGCATAGCCTGAGGATGGTGCTTGGATGAGAAAGCCTACTTGATTTACATGTGCTTTCGGCTATCTCTTGAATACTGTCGGCTATGAGTTGTACGAGGTTAATTTCACCTCCATGTAGGATGCAGTGTGTCAAGAGTGCTCGTTTGATTATGACCCATGAGGCGTTTCCAGTAGGAAGGATAGATCTCCTTACTATCTCATACCACCCCTTGGCCACAGGAGTGAAATTTATTCTTTTTAAGTGGCTTGGGACTCCTTTTGAATATCTTTCCCAGTCTGTGCCTTCCATGCATATCCCTTGTAAGATCTCATCGGGATTATTTTCCATCTGCAATCTAGTCTCAAAACTAGGCTCTGCGTAAGTTATGGTCCTCAACTTCAGGGCCCTTGTGATGGCTGCTGGACTGAAATCCACTTCAACTCCTCTGACATAACTTTTGTAGGGGGCGCTGTCTTTGCTCTCTTTTACAGCATTTACATAAAATTCCCTGATCATGACTTCACTAATGTTGACGAGAGGATCACATAGAAGTTCCCACCTTCTTTCCTTAGTAATCTGCCTCATGATGGGGTACTCCCTGTCCTTCAGCTCAAGGCCATTCTCATAAATGCATGCTTTGTCTTCATGAGCCTGTGATATCTCCCTTCATGGAATTGGGACCTAAATTTTCTTGCATAATAAGATGGAGGTTCGGTCACCATTGGTTCCTTTCCCGGCCTTCTTCCTGATCTTGAAGAGGCCATTAGATTTGGGGTGAGAAGAAGGGAAAAGTGGGTTGTGTTTGGGATGATGTTTAGCTTTGTTGTGATAGAAAGGGGGATTGTTGGCCTTATATTTTGTGGCTTGTATGAATGTGTAAGCCATATAATGCCAATGGCTACTTATAGGAAAGGCCTTCAAGTTTTCTAACAAAACCACAGTGAATGAGGGGGGTTCGTTGATGACCATGAAAGGTGAGGATTGAGTTGAACAATAAAGAGGACTCTTGGAATGAACGGTCTGCATGTCCTGGTGATGTTTGACGAGGATTCTCTTCTTATTGTTTGCATGTATTTGGATTTCCAATGTTGCATGCATGCAGATTTCGCTTTCCAAGAGGCATGCTTCTTTAGGCGTGTGATCACTTCTTACTTAGCTTGTCATAGCTGTGGCCCCTCTTCTTCTTGTCTTTATCTCTATCTCCTTTTCCTGATTAAAGCAAAACAAGCTAGCCTTAGGATGTAATTGTGTACGGTGGTAAGTGTGTTGCAACAAAGAAGAAAATATTTTTGCTTCTTATTTATAAAGGATCAATTGTGTCCTTCAATAAATGAGCCAAGGTTTGGTGAACACCAAACTTGTCTCTTGCTGAGAGATGACTGCAAAGTGTAGATAATTTCTCACAATTGATACCTTTATCATAAGACGTAATTTTTCTATCATAGAGTTCTAAAATGTAATGATGCATGATCCCTCTATATATGATCTTGATTTCATGAACAAGAAATGATCTTCTGAAAATTATTACATATGCCGACACCAAACTTAGTGTTTGGTCATATGCTTCATTAGGATGACTAAGCACATGTTTCAAGAATACTTTGAAAAACTAATCATGATGTGCCTTAAGGCACACCAAACTTAAAAATCTGACATATGCTTCAAAACAATGCATGCGTTTATCAATTCTGTTTATAAGAATGCAAAATCATACTAGGTGATCATAGCTTATTGGATTTAAACAGCAGGAATATTAAATCATGGGTTGCCCCCCATGGAGCGCTCTTTTATTGTCACTAGCTTGACATTGATCCCCTTAGGGTGGTTGATGGCTGAAATGTCGGAGCTTGTCCCCTCTCACTGTAAGCTTCCTTTGTGTGCCTTGATGCTCAATTTCAATGTGCTCAAGAGAGAGTACTTGGTTGACAGTGTAGTAATCTTCTGTTCCCAGCTGTTGATATACTAATTGCACCTTGTCACCTTTGGAAAATCCTTCAGTTGGGATTTTTTTATTCTTCCACCCTTTGTAAGCCTTCTTCTTGCTTTTCTTTTTTTTTCTTGTTGATCTTTCTTCCTTGAAAGTGGCTTGAGTTGTGATACCTCCCTTTTTGTTTATCATCACGGCTTCTTTTTGAATTCCTTCTCCTCCTTGTACCTGCTCATTCTTCTGCTCTACTGTGTTGTTGGTTGTTTGCCTTGGAAGACAGTCATTACTTGTCTTGCTTGTTTCTTCATTAATTTGTGATTTTGGAAACACTTTCAAGGTAATGCTTTCCTCATGCATCCTGAAGGTTAGCTCTCCTTGCTCTATATCTACGATGGCACTAGCAGTGGCCAAAAATGGTTGACCAAGTATTATGGAGTCATTCTCATTCTCTGCTGAATCCAGGATCACAAAGTCTGTAGGAAAGATGAACTTGTCAACCTTAACCAAAGGTTTTCAATCACCTCTTTGTGGTATACTACTGATTGGTCCACCAATTCCAAGAACATCTGTATTGGCTTCACATTTCCTATGCCAAGCTTTTTCACTAAAGAGGATGGGATTAGATTTATGCTTGCTCCTAAGTCACACATCCCCTTGTTGATGAATAGACTTCCAATGGTGCAAGGTAGGGAGAAACCTCCAGGATCTTCAAGCTTGGGAGGGAGTCCTTTTCTGATTAGTGCACTGCATTCTTCAGTGAGCATTACAGTCTTCTTCTCACTCCAACTCCTTTTCTTGTTGATGAGCTCCTTTAGGAACTTGGCATATAAGGGCATTTGCTCTAATGCCTCGGCCATAGGGATGTTTATCTCTATTTTCTTGAAAGTCTCCAAGAATTTGTGGAAATTGTTGATCTTTAGTTTCTTTGTTGAACCTCTGTGGATATCGCAATGAAGGAATGAAGGCTTTTTCCTTTTGTTGTTGTCCTTGAATTAATTTCTCCTCTCTCTCTTGTGAATTGGTTAGCTTGTCTTCTTTCTTTTTTTGCTTTTCTGTGTTCTTGTTTGGCATCACATCTTGATCATTGGTTTCTTTTGTGTCTGTTGACTTTTCTTTTCCTATTGGTCCTTTACTGCTCTCCACTGACTTCTTTATAGTGTCATTATTGCTCATCAATGTTTTCCCACTTCTTAACTGCACAGCCTTGCACTCTTCCTTAGGATTGGGAATTGTGTCACTTGGCAAGGAACTTGATGGCTTCTCTGTTGCAAATTGTTTAGAGATCTGGCCAATTTGCCTCTCCACATTTTTTATTGAGGCTTCTTGATTCTTAGCTATCATCTCTTGGTACTTCCACATTTTGTCCATCAAAGCTTCTAGGTTGGTAATTCTTTGGGATTCTGGTGATGCTTGTGGTTGGTTGTGAGATATGGGTGGTGGATGGTAAGAGTTTTGGTTGGTGGACTGGTTATGGGCTGGATAATGGTTAGAGTTAGGGTAAGTGTTTTGTGGTTTTCTGAATGAATTTTGGTTGTTATTTTGCTGGTTATTCCTTGAGTTGTTTTGGTTTGTGTTTCTTTGCCATGGCTGTTGGCTTTGGTTATGGTTATCTCCCCACCTAAGGTTGGGGTAGTTCTTCCAGGAAGGATTGTAAGTATCACCATAGACCTCATTCTTTCTAGAACATTGGTTATGCATGTACTGTACTTGCTCCTGTTGCTATTCTTCTTGGTTCTCTTCATTTTGCACCCATGTAGTTGATGATTGGCTTGTATTCACAGCTGCTACTTGAAGACTGTCAATTCTCTTGGCCATTTGCTCAAATTTTTGTTGAATTTATTGTTGTATCATCTTGTTTTGAGCCAAAATGGAGTCCACTCCTTCTAGTTCTAGTACTCCCTTCCTCTGTGATGGTTGTCGGGTTCTTTGATGAGCAAAGAAGTATTGGTTGTTGGCCACCACATCTACAAGATTCTGGGATTCTTTAGCAGTTTTCATCAGTTGTAATGAACCTCCAGCAGAGTGATCTAATACCTCTTGGTATTTCAATGTTAAGCCTTCATAGAAATTCTGCAGCACATCCCATTCATTGAACATCTCTGGAGGACACTTTCTGATCAAAGCTTTGTATCTCTCCCATGCTTCATACAAAGATTCAGCATCTAATTGGGTGAATGTCTGCACCTCAGTTTTCAGCTTGATAATCCCTTGGGGTGGGTAGAATTTGGCTAGAAATTTGGTCACCAAATCATCCCAACTAGTGATACTTCCTTGGGGGAAGGTCTCAAGCCATTGTGCAGCCTTGTCTCTCAATGAGAATGGGAATAGCAGAAGCTTGTAAGTTTCAGGATTCACACCATTGGATTTGACAGTGTCACAAATCCTCAAGAAGGTGGATAGGTGCTGGTTTGGATCTTCCAATGGGTTTCCTCCATAGGAACAATTGTTCTGGACAAGTGTAATGAGTTACGGCTTCAACTCAAAATTGTTTGCATTGACATTGGGAGTGAGAATGCTACTCCCACAGTGTCTTGGTTTTGCAAATGTGTAAGAAGCTAGAACTCTTCTTTGAGGAGGATTATTGTTGGTCACTCCCCCTGTTGGATTTAAATTTGAGGGATTCCCTTCCATTTCGTGATACTCTTCTTCCACTGAACCTTCTTCTTCTCCAACAACACTCTTTCCTCTTTCTCTTCTCAACCTCCTGAGAGTTCATTCGTCTTGCTCAGAGAAGTGAGGATTCTCTCTTCTTACTTGTGACATACACACAATCACAAGGAACAAACAGAAGCACTCTTGAAAATTGAGTGCAGTTAGTTGAGACAAAATCTCAAACAGTTAGTGAATTAATCAAAATTAAAGAAAAAGTGCTTGATCTAAACTACCACCTCACTTAATCATTGTCAATCTATTTTAATCCCTGGCAACGACGCCAAAAACTTGATGGTGTGGAAAACGATCCAACACAAAACTCACTGGCAAGTGTACCGGGTCGCATCAAGTAATAATAACTCACATGAGTGAGGTCGATCCCACAGGGATTGAAGGATTGAGCAATTTTAGTTTAGTGGTTGATTTAGTCAAGCGAATCATGTATTGGTTGAGTGATTTTTAGCAGACAGAAGGTAAATTGCAAGAAATGTAAAGGGAGAGGGATGAATTGCAGAAATTAAAGAGAACTGAAAGTAAAGGTGCTGAATCTTAAAGAACAAGAAATTAAATGACTGAAACTTAAAGTGCAAGAAATGTAAATTGTGGTAACTTAGAGTGCAAGAAATATAAATTTCTTGAATGATAAAGGGATTGAGGGATTGGGATTGCAGAATTTAAACAAGCAGAAGTAAATTGCATTAAACAGAAGAGTAGAAGATGAATTGAATTGAAACAGATCTCAAAAAGTAAGGATATAATGCTTTGAAACATAAAACAGAAAATGACATGTACTTAATTGCAGCAAATTAAAAGATGGTTGAAGATCTCAGGAGTGGAAGAGACTAGAAAGCAAGTCTAGATCTCAAATCTTCCTTGATCCAAAGTCACAAAGCAATTAAAGAGAAATTGAATATTGAAGCAGTAAAATGAATTGAATTCAACTCAATTCTGCAGTAGGAGAATCAAAGAGATCTTAAATGGAGATTAAGACAGAAGTTCCTCAATTTGACACACTTAAGACTCAAACAAAACCCAGTAAAGAAAACAAAAAGATCAGAAGAAGAAGAAGTGAATTCTCTCTTCCAATTCTCAAGCCAATTGCAGAAAACAGAAAATGAAAAGTGAAACCCAGAAGTTCAAAAGCAGAAAATAAAAATTGAGCTCTCAAGTTGACAGAAGATGAAAATTAAAAATGAAAGTAAGCTCTCTTCTAATCCTAACTAACACCTATTTATACACTTTCTATTTTAGATCTAAGAATTTTGAGTGGGCTTGAAAGATGGGTGAAGAATTGAATTAAATTGGATTTTTAGGTGAATTTCAGCCCATGTTGCTCGCAGGAGGCTGCTCTGCTCTTGTGGAGAGCAGAGCATTGAAGCTTTGTGTGGGGATCCAAATTGCGCACCAAGGTTTTGGAGAAGCAACAGGGGACTGCCCTGCTCTTGGGGAGAGTGGAGCAGTGTACGTCTTGCGCGCGCCTTGCCTCCCTGCCCGTGCTGTGATGCGCGTAACCAAGCTCCCTTGTGTGCGTGCCATGATGCGCGCACCAAGCTCCCTGGCCGTGTCAATGTTGCGCGTGTTGCACCAAGGAGTAGCACTCTGCTCTCCTTGTGAGCAGCGCAGTAGTGCTTCCAAGGGGATGTCCCTGGTTCGATCCTGGCTGAAGGCATGCGCTGACCCTTTTTCTTTGTGAAGGAAGTGGCGCCTTGCTCCTTGCTTCCTTAAGGTGTTGAATTCGAATCTTGGGAGTGGCATTTTGGCCAAGTGTGGCTTATTTTCCTTGTGAGTAGCACTCCCCTTCCTCCCTTAGGTGCTTGGTTCGATCCTTGGGGAGAGCATTGGCAAACCTTTTTTCTTTGAATTGTTTTGGATGGAGCCCGATAATGCTCTCAAGGAGAGCAGAGCAATGTTTTGCTCTTCCTTGTTTCTTGGCTTAAGTTTGTGCTCCGCTCTCAAGGGAGGGCAGAGCATTGAAGCTTTGCATGCTTGGTTCATTGTTGTGCTCCCTTGGAGAACATTGTGCTCTTGGGGAGAGCAGTGTGCTTCCTTCTCCCATGCGTCACGCTTCTTCATTTTCTTTGCCACACTTTCTACTTATTGAGTCACGCTTCTTAAGCCACACTTTCTTATTTTCTTCTTTTCTTCACCTACAATTAATCAAAACAACCAATCAAAGTATCACCAAATTCACAAGGTTTATAAATCATTAAAAATCAATTAAATTTAGCTTAAACCTCATGATTTAGCATCAATTAAATGGTGGTTGTTTGATTCAAAGAAATCATGCATTTCCATTCCAAATTACTTACTTAGAATGCAAGAAAGTGCATAAAAACTAGTGAAACAAGTGATATTAGCTTGAAAAATAGGCATATGATGACTTGTCATCACTCTGTCTCCAAGCTTTTTGTGGGTGTCCAAAAAATTGGAGGATATAGGCACGCTTTAAAAATATGACCATAGGAAAATAAACTAGCCACGCTTGAAAAGCATGCTTGTTTCCTTCTATGCAAAAAGTGTGGCATAAAAAAAAAGCAAAGCCGAATCACTAATCAGTTGCCACCGTCCTTAAAGCATGGCAAGAAAAAAGTGTGCTGACAAACCTTTTTTCTTATAGTGCCACTATAATAATATAACATTAGCAACTCAAATAAGCATAAATGAAACATAAAACATCAAATTCATTCATAAGAAATCAAGAATTCACATAGTTAATAAAATAGCGAAATGAAGCAAAGTACACTAACAAGAAATTCTAAGCAAAGTAGTCCAGAGAAACAAGGAAATAAAAGTAAAACTACAATTAAATAAGATCAAAATTAAAAACTAGAGACAAAATTGAAGAAAACTTCTATAAATAAGGTCCCGGGAAAGTCAGAGGCAATCTTAGAACTCCGACACTGAGATTTAAAACTTAAAGCATAAACTAAGCCAGATTTTGGGGATATAATCTAACGTTTCCAAATTATAATTGAAATCTTAACTTAACCCTTAAATTCCTGCTTCCTTCAACCCTCCAAACTCCGATGGAACTGCCCTCGTCACTCCTCCACCAGATAAGGGGCCTCTCAGTTGCACAGACAAACAATACAGGTAGGGAAAACACAAATAGAATGCAGTTACAACAGGTAGAAAATATAGCAAATAAGAATAGTTAATCAAATAGGCAAACCCAAGAATTCACGCCCAAAAAAAATCAAACAAATGCATATGATGTATGCTTGCCTAATGCTGATGAGTCTCATCTGTCAGTTATAAAGCCAAACTCGACATATCCGATATCTAACCCCGGACAGAGAGCCAAACATGGAGCAAGTCAGACAACACCACAACCCTTGCATCTTACCAGTATACCTAGAGTAAGGGACAACTTCACCCTTCCTCTTACCCAAGTCATGTTACAATTGTCAACTGATGAGCGGATATTTTATACACTTTTTGGCATAATTTTCATATTGTTTTAGTTATGTTTTGTTTAAGTTTTATTAGGTTTTCATAAGTTTTAGTGCTAAATTCACATTTTTAGATTTCACTTTGAGTTGTTGTATTTTCTTATGATTTTAGGTAATTTTTGGCTAAAATTAAGGAGCTTTGGCAAAGTCTGATTCGGAGGCAAGGAAAGCATAGCAGATGTTGTCAGTTTCTGACCTCCATGCACGCAAACAAACATTTCTGGAGCTACAGAGGTCCAAATGACACTTTCTTAATGGTGTTGGAAAGATAACTTCTAGAGATTTCCATAAATATATAATTGTCTATACTTTTCTTCGAAGGAGCCTGCCAATATTGGGCGTTGAACGCCAAGGAGCTACCCCCTTACTGGCGTTCAACCACCCAAGGAGACAAGCGAGTGTTGAATTCTCAAGAACCACCCCCTTTGGAGTGTTCAACGCCCACCATGAAGCAGGGCAGCACCAATCACCCCCTAATGGGCATTTAACATCCATTTGTCAAAGTTAGACACCAAGCTCAACCCAGGTACTCAACCAAAGTGGGCCCAAGAATGTATTTTCGCACCTCTAGTGTCGTTTGTCATACTTTTTGTACTTCTTAGTTATTATATTAGAATTTAAAGGAGAAGATAACCCATGTTTAGGATCTTCTGCCTCGTCTTTACCTTTTTCACATTTTACATTACATTTCTATAAAGCATGAGCAACTAAACCTCCTAAGTTATGGTTAGGAGCCCTGCTGATTCTCATGGATTAATAATATTACTGTTTCTATTTCAATACACGTTTGATTCGATTCTCTTGTGAATTTTTGTTCTTCATCTCATGAATTGAGGATGACCCATAACAATCATCCTTGTTCTACATGGGTTCCGTGTGAGTCCTGACCCGGATACCATTGAACCACAGCCAGAGAATGCACTGCAAATTCCAAGAGCGTGCTTGGGCGACTTTGCATATGTGGAATCTGGATGACTTACATCATCTACCTCTTTCTCTTAACTAAAAAGACCATAGAATTGATGAATTCTTACTCAATTAATGCAATTTCTTGAACTAAATAATGAATTTTATGGTACATTGCTTTGAAAGGGATCTTGTTTGAATTTCAGGTGAAAATAGCAACAAACGAGGAGGAAAGCAAGAAAGGGAGCTGGGTGTGTACACTGGGCATGCCACTTGGTGCAAACGTCAATAATTTGACTGGGCGTGGCACACTAGCTACTGGGCGTGGCACGCCAGTTGCATCTTTTAGAGGAGATCCCATAAAGGATTAATATGGGCATGGCACGCCAAGGCCAGGCGTGGCACGCTAACTATATTTTCCAAAAAGGAGGCTCTGATGGATAACAATGGGCGTGGCACGTCAAAACCCAGGCATGGCATGCCAGTAATGTTTTCTAGAGAAGGAACTCCAAGCTTTACTATGGGTGTGGCACGCCATTGCTAGGCGTGGCATGTCAGGCACTCTGACCAGAGAAGGACCCTTGAAGATTCACAAAGGGCGTGGCACGCCAACCCTATCATCCATAATGGGAGTGGCACGCCAGGTCGAAGGCGTGGCATGCCAGGTCGAAGGTGTGGCACGCCAGCGTAACTAAGCAGAGGAGATTGGAAGAAACACCACTAAAGGAGTGCCACTTGAGACTTAAGGCGTGGTACGCCCAGTCAGAGAACCAATGGGCGTGCCACTTGGTACTAGAGGCGTGGCACACCAAGCTTGTGAGCCCTCAACACCACTATGGGTGTTCCACTTGAGTCTGAGCGTGGCATGCCAGTTCATTTGACTAGAGAGGGTAAGTGAAGCTCCAACAAAGGCATGGCACGCCAGTTCAACATTCCAGAGAAGGAGGTACCAAGCCTCATCGAAGGCGTGCCACTTGAAACTTAAGGCGTGGCAGGCCAGCTTTGCTCGCATCATGGGCGTGCCACTTGAATCATGGGCATGGCACGCCAGCTACTGGAGCAGAAGGCTGATCATACATTATCAAGGGCGTGGCACCCGAGACTTGGGCATGGCACACCAATTCAACCTTCCATAGAAGAGAATGAAGGCCTTATCAAGGGCGTGGCACGCCAGACCTAAGCGTGGCACACTAGTTCAACCCTCTAGAGAAAAGAAATGAAGGCCTTATTGAAGGCGTGGCACGCAAGTATAGTTGACCAGAGAAGAAAGATGAAGAGTTCAACAAGGGCATGGTACACCAGTTATATGGTCCAGAAGAGAAGAATGAGAGCTTTACTGAGGGAGTGGCATGCCATCTCTAGGCATGCCACGCTAGTTCAGGTTACTAGAGAGGAAGAAGAGATATGTCATTGGGGCTTGCCACTTGAGTCTAAGGCATGGCTCACCAGGCTAGCTGAAGAAAGGAGGCGTGCCACTTTGAAGCCAAGCGTGGCACGCCAAGCCATGCTAATAAGCTGGGCGTGGCGCGCCGCTCACACGCCAGACGCATGGGTTTTTCCTTCAATTTTGAAGTGTAGTTTTCTTTTCCTTTTTGTAATTTCTTATTTCCAGTAATAGGAGAAGTATAAATACCCCTTGAGAGTATTGAAAAAGGGGTTGGCTAGTTGGAGAAATTACTTTTAGTTTTACTCTTACACTTCACTTCATCTTCTTCCATCTCTTGTACTTTTCTCTAAGTTATGAGTAGCTAAACTCCCTCTCATTGAGAGAGGGAGCTCTGTTGTACTTGATGGATTAATGATAGTGAATTTCTTCTTCCTTTCATCTCTCTTTGATTTGCTAGAAGGAATTTCATTTCTCAAGTTTAGTGTTCAATCATCTTGGGAAAGAGATTGGATGCAAATTGGGTTTCATGGAAACCATGGAAAAGGAAACATGAAACCGTGCTTGAAATCCCTTCTCACACTTGAGTAGATCTGGGTTTTAGGATTGGATATGGTGACATGAAATCCACCCACTAATTAGATCTATGAGGATGTGTGGTATAATCAGGGACCAAGCTTATTTCTCTTCATGAGCAATTAGACCAAGGAATTGGCTGATTATCAAGATTTGAGAGATTAAATCACCAAGGAATTGGGGTTCAATCAATTATGATTTCCAAGAGGTCAATGAGTTGCATGATTGAAGATGAGATGATCTAGATTTAATCCAAAGAGAGCAACATCTCCTGATCCCAATGAATTTCCCCTATTCTTCTCTTTCCTATTCTTTATAGCTTTCTTTAATTTCTACTATTCCCCATTTCCCATTTACAATTCAATCATTTATGTTTTAGAACTTTACTTTTATGCTCTTTATGTTTCTGCACTTTATTGCTTTCCTTTATCTTTAAGTCATTTATCATTTTATCATTTAGAATTCTGCACAACAACTTCTCTTAATTAGCTTGACTAAACAACCTAGTAACTAAAGTTGTGCAGTCGATCAATCTCTATGGGATTCGACCTCACTCTATTGTGATTTATTAGTTGACGATAAATTTAGTATACTTGCCAAAGACGGAATTATTATATTCATTATAGTGATATAGTGAAAATCCAGTCATCACATATAATCCCGTTAACCGTGGGTTACTAATGTTTCTGTGGTGTTAAGGCTAAAGTATGAGAAGTAGCGTTTCCTGATCTGGAATATCCGACCTTGTCTATGGCATTTTGAGTAGGATCGTGAAGGGGAGTGGATTGCTTAGGTCTTCACCTTCGACTATAGTGGGAAGCCATGAGTTAACTTGATGAGGATGCTACATGAGTTTCCTGGATACGGTGGACTGCTATGGTTTAGAAGAGAGTAACTTGATGAGGATGCTACATGAGTTAGTCAATTATGGCTGCCATTGAATGAGTCATTCATTTTTGAAGTAGACAGTAAGAAATGTTAATCTGGAAATAATACGTATCTCTGAAACCTTAACTAAATATCCATCACTGCTTTTACACTAATCTGGTATTTCATTCATTACTATTTCGTTTATGCTTTCAAACAAACAACCATCATTTCTAATCGCCTGACTAAGATTTACAAGATAGCCATTGTTTGCTCAATCCGACCCTCTCCGTGGGATTCAACCCTCACTTACCTGAGGTATTACTTAGACGACCCGGTGCAGTTGCCGATTCAATTGTGCGGAGTTCAATTTCACGCACCAAGTTTGACAAACTACCAGACTATATTGTTGCTTAGATTAGGTATTCTTTAAGGTTTAGTTACTCTTTTGATTGTGTCTTTTGATCTCTTTTGCAAAAATTTTTCAAAACCTTTTCTTTTCTTTAGTAATCTTTGTCTTTTGTTTGAGTCTTGTGTCAGTTTTTAAGTTTGGTGTCCCCCTTGTTTTCTTAAAAATTTCAAAAATTGTTCTTGAGTGTTCTTCATCGTGTTCAAATTATTTCTTGGTTATTTTTCTTGTTTGATTTCAGAATTTTTAAGTTTGGTGTCTTTTGGTGTTTTTCTTTCAAATTTTCAAAAATTGGTGTCCTTAAATCTTAAATTTTTAAGTTTGGTGTCACTTAGTTATTTTTCTTTTTCCTTAAAATTCAAAAATAAAAAAATTTCTTTTATCTTTCTTTAATTTTTTTTAAAATATTGGCTAACTTTTCCTATCTTGATTTAAAAATTTTAACTTCGGTGTTTTCTTGTTAGTAAAGTTTAAATTTTGAATTTCAAATCTTATCATTTCAAATCTTTATCTTATCTTTTTACTTTAATTTCAAATCTTAAAATTCAATTTCAAAATTCAAAATTTAAAATTCAAATTTCAAATTTCAAAATCAAATCTTTTTCAAGTCTTTATCATAACTACTTGCTTTAAGTCCTTCCTATCTTATCTTCTTTTTAAATTTAAAACTTTTAAATTCCAAGTCTTTACTTTCTTTTGAAATTAAATTTCAAAATCAAATCTTTTAATTTGTTTTCAATTCTTGTTTATTAGTTTGTTACTTATTTTACCTTATTCTCTTTCTATTTCCATTTTCTTTCTTCATTTTTTTTCAAAACATCCTAACTAGTTTATCTCTCACCTATTTTCGAAAACCACAATTAATTTTCAAATCTTCCTAGTTATTTAGTTATCTTAGCTTCTAATTTCTTTCCTTCTTTCCAAATTATTTAAATAAATATAGTAAAAACAAAAATATTTTACTTCTAGTTTCCCTTTTTACTTCTAATTTTTGAATTCCATTTCTCTCGCTACCTCCATTCTTCTTGTCTTCTCAGGACATCTCACTAGAAGTGCTCTATACCCTGATATAGAGACACCTTCCTTCCCATTTCCTTGTTTCTTAACTGAGTGTACCGGAACAGGAAGAGTTCACCATGGACCCAAATGGGAATGAAAACATCAAAAAAACTTTGGGATCCTATACGGCCCAAACTCGATACTTCCATGGAAGAAGTATCAATATACCCTCCATTAGGGCAAGCAATTTTGAGCTAAACCCTTAGTTAATCACTCTGGTGCAGCAAAACTGCCAGTATTATGGACTTTCACAGGAAGAACCTACTGAATTCTTGGCAAATTTCTTACAGATTGCTGATAAAATGCACACTGAAGGAGTGGATCAAGATGTCTACAGATTGCTACTCTTTCCCTTTGCTATGAGAGGCCAAGCAAAGAGGTGGTTGGATAACCAACCCAAATCTAGTTTGAAAACTTGGAGGCAACTAGTAGATAAGTTTTTGAATCAATAATTCCCTCTAAGGAAGTTAACCCAGTTATGGATGCACATCTAAAGCTTCAAACAAGAGAAGAATGAATTTCTTCATTATGCCTTGGGAAAGTACAGAATGATGTTATGAAAATACCACACTAAAATATTTTTAGAACGGGTGCAATTAAACAACTTCTATTATGGACTCACAGACGTGGCTAGGATGTCTCTAGATGACTCTACTGGTGGTTCTATACACATGAGGAAAATAATTGAAGAGGCTTACGACCCCATTGAAAACAGTATCTACTGAATCTAACCTTCTAGAACAAAATGGCCCATTGACTCAGCAACTACACGCCCTTGCACAACATTTGTTGGAATTGCAACAGGCTATGCAAGAAACTCAGACTTCCAACAAGAATTTAGAAACACAGCTGAGTCAAACTAGGCAACAATTTTCTAAACAAATAAAAGAATAATGTCAGGCTATCCAACAAAAGAGTGGAAAACCTTTAAACACCAAGCCTTAGAACAACAAAAGATATGTGGAGGAAAGGCTGACAAAAGATAAGCAAACGACAGCACAAGGCACATATGAGGGCATTAAATGCCCAAGGAGGAATGCCATTGATGACATGTCACCATGTCATGTTTTTTTATGCTTTTTCATTTATTTTTATTTAGTTTTATGCACTTTCTTGCATTCTAAGTAAGTAATTTGGAATGGAAATGCATGACTTCTTTGAATCAAACAACCACCATCTAATTGATGCTAAATCATGAGGTTTAGGCTAAATTTAATTGATTTTTAATGATTTATAAACCTTGTGAATTTAGTGATACTTTGATTGGTTGTTTTGATTAATTGTAGGTGAAGAAAAGAAGAAAAGAAGAAAGCGTGGCCTAAGAAGTGTGGCTCAAGGAAGAAAAAGTGTGGCCAAGAAAGGAGGGAGTGTGGTGCAACAAACCATGAAGCTCTCCCAAAGAGCACCAAGCTCACTAAGTGAGCACTATACTTACTCCCAAGGAACCAAGGCACAATGCTCTGCTCACTTTGTGAGCTGAGCACAATATGAAGCTAAGAAACAAGGAAAGGAAAAACAATGCTCAGCTCACCAAGTGAGCATTGTCGAGAGCACTAAAGAAATAATTCAAAGAAAATAAGTTGCAAGTGCATGCTCCAAGGTTTGAACTCATGACCAAGGGGGATGAGGGAGGCGCTAGTCACAAGGAAAAATAAGCCAAAAATGGCCAAATGCATCTCCCAAGGTTCGAACCCCACACCTTCAGGAAGCAAGGAAGCAAGGCAATCAAATAAATGGGTAGCGCATGCTTCCCATGGGTTTCGAACCAAGGACCTCCCCTTGGAAGAGCCAATGCTCAGTTCACTTAGTGAGCAGAGCGCTACTTCTTGGTGCAAGGGGGCACATCTTGGCATGGCCAGGAAGGAATGGAGCGCGCATGACACGGTCCAAGGGCAGCACACAAATTGGCACCAAGGCACCAATGCTCAGCTCACTTTGTGAGCTGAGCATTCCCCTGATGCATTGCACGTTACAAGGGAACCCACACACAAGGCTCAATGCTCAGCTCAACTTGTGAGCTGAGCATCCTCCTGGGAGCAATTTTCACATGGGCCAAAATTCAACCAAAAATCTATTTATATTCAATTCCCCACCAATTGAATCAAGGCCAACCAAACCCATTTCTCCTCAAATCCATAGCAAGCAAAGCCCACATCATCACTCAAAGGCACAAGAATAAGTTAGAATTAGGATTTTCATTTAATTTGTTTTTCATTTCAATTTCATTTTGTAAAAAGCCTATATAAGGCACCATTTTCATCTTTGTTAGGGGGGAGGCTCCATTAGAAGGATTGGAGGCTAGCTCCACTAGGGAGTAGTAGGATTAGAGAGCTCTCTCTTTAGTTTTCATTTTCTATTTTTTGAATTTTGGATTGAGTTTGGAAGGAATTCTTTTTTCATTCTCCATCTGCAACTTCTCTTGTTATTTTTCTGCATAATTCAAGAAATTGTGATTTGAATCAAAGCTTTCAATTACTGCTTCCATCTTTCTTTATTCTTCAATCTATTTGCTATTGAATCAAGGAAGGAATTGAGATCTAGACTTGTTTTCTAGTCTCTTTGATTTCCTGAGATCTTAAATTTTATTTTGCAATTGAGTTGAGCTGTTGGTTTTCCTTTTACTTTTACTGTTTCATTGAAATTGTCAAGTGTTCTTTGAGATTTGAGAATTGATCTTAGTCTTCTTGCTGGTTTATTTTTCTGCTACAATTTCCTTCTCTGCAATTTTTACTTTATGTCCTATTGCTCCCAATTTACTTTCCTGCACGTGTGTTCCTATGCATTTTACATTTGAGCTACTGTGATTTGAATTTAATTTTCCTGCACGTGTGTTCCTATGCATTTTACATTTGATTGCTTGTTTCATTGTCTCTTTAATTTCCAGCACCCAACCCCCTTTACATTTGATGCAATTTATATTTCTTGTCATTTAAATTTCTGCAACTTACATTTCTTGCTCTTTAAGTTACTTGCCAATTTACATTCTGCAACTTTAAATTCACTGCCATTTACTTTCTGTTGGCTACAATTTCACACAAATCACTTCAATGTTTGCTTGACTAAGCTAATCACCCACTAAAGTTGCTTGATCCATCAATCCCTGTGGGATCGACCTCACTCTTGTGAGTTATTACTACTTGATGCGACCCGGTACAGTTACCGGTGAGTTTTGTGTTGGATCGTTTTCTGCACATCAAGTTTTTGGCGCCGTTGCCGGGGATTGATTTAGATCAACAATGATTAAGTGGGTGAGAAGTCTAGATCAAGCATTTTTTTTGTTTTTGTTCTCTGTTTTAAATTGATAGCAAGGTGTTTGAGCTATTGCCTCACTAAGAAATTCTTTCTCTGTGACATGAATTTCAAATTTCATTGATGTTTACAAAATACAAATGGAGTTCAACTCATCTTATGGTCAAACAAAATTTTATGGGATATCACCCACCATCACCGATCTCTAATGGTGTTTGGGAATATCACCAAGAGAATACACATTCTGAGCACTCCAACTCATGGAGATTTGCTTCAGAGACACAAGATGAGCAACAGAATCATATGGGATACTTCCCACCACCACAAAATGATTTAAGTCATTATTCTAATGGTGGCTGGGAGTATCACCAAGGAATGAAAGAGCATCCACCCTCACGTCCCAGTTTCTCATTTGAAAGTTCTTCATCACCTGATTATGCCTCAACACAAAGTTTCCTCCAAAATCCATACAAGTCATCCCATCAATCACACAACTCATTCCACACCCCTCAACACAACTTCACCACAACACATCCACGTTACCAAAATTACTCTCAACCTTCATCTCTTGAACCAGCAAATGAGGATTACCTTCAAGCCATTGAAATACATAGAAAACTCGTGGAAAGATACACACAACCCCAATCCTGGAAAGAAATCATCCTCAAGAAGATGAATGGGCCCTTAGAGCAAACAAGGGGGAACTTAGAACCATCAAACAGTGAGGATGAAGACCAATTTGTGGGTGAGGAAGTGGAAAAGCAAGATGAGGAAGCCTCTGTGTCAAGTGAAAATTCAATGGAAAATGAGGAGAAGGAGGCAATTGAACTTGAAGCTGCATATCTACAGAAGCCACTTGAGGTGACAAATGAACATGAAAATTCACAACTCTTTCAAACTTCCCTGAAACAAAACGGCTCAACAATTGAATCCATGATTGAAAGATATGAAGAGGAGATGAAGAAATGTTGGGAAGATCAACAAACCTCCTCAATGAAAAAGCTATTAAGTCAAATGTTGGGTGCAAAGAAATGAGTGGAGGAGCAAGAAAGTGAGGAAGTCATTCCAGAAAATTTACACTCAAGTGAAGCAGAGAAGTACATATAAGAAAAGCTCATGGAACCACCAATTCAAAAAGCTCTGGATGAATACGAAACTCCAATAATCATACAGCAACCAAGTCTTGAATCCAAAGAAGTGAAGGCAACTAGCAAGAACACCAATTCTGTCCCTAATCCAGCAAGCAAGATCAATCAAGCCATTTGCAAAAGAAAGCTTGCTGAGGAAAGGCCAAGACAAGGGACAGTAGCTGAATCTTCTCCTTCCTTAAGGTCATTCCTCTTAACAAACTGGAAGAAGAGGAAGAAAGTAAAGAACAACATGTCAAGCTAATGACACTAAAAGAGCACTTGTTGGGAGGTAACCCAACCGTAGGTAACATTTCTTCTCAGCTTTGTTTTTGTTCTTTGTTTTGTTTAAATTCAATAAATTGGCATATGGTTACATCCTAAGTTTGGTGTTGCCTTGCAACAAATTGTTTTCAATCTTTTTGGATGATTGCATCAAATCAAAAATGAAAGTGACACACCAAGATTCTAAGTTTGGTGTGCCACTTATTTTCTATGCAATTCATTCAAGAAACACTACTTGTCTGCATAATCATAGTGCTTCTGTAGTTTTATTTTTCTCTTTTAATTTGACACTTTTTCATTCTACTTTCTATAGTCACTTCTCTGTTTTTAAATGCTTTCATTTTAGTTTGCTTATTTACTGTGTTTGTTAAGACATTACCAAGAGAGCTTTATTCATGACAGATTCTTGGCTTGGTGATTGTACTTAACAAATAACAGTTTCACTTGCTTAGTTTTAATTCAGATAAATTGACATGTGATTGCATTCTAAGTTTGGTGTTGCTATGCAACAAAATTTGGTTCAAATTCTTACAAGATACTTGCATTAATTCCAAGTGAAAGTGTCACACTAAGTTTGGTGTGCCACTTATTTTTTATGCAATGTATTGTGCTCACCTTCTTAAGTTTGCAATCACAATGTCTCTGTCTCTTGTGCATTGATTATTATCTTTAATTTTGCTTGCTTAGAACACATGTACTACTAACTTTTCATTGTATAAGACACTCATGATCCATCTTAGCCCCATAGCCATTGTTCTAATTGTTGCTTGAGGATGAGCAAGCATTTTGAGTTTGGCAAGGGAAAGAGGAAGAATAGAGGAAAACAGACAACAATAATGAAGATGAACTATAAGGTTGTAGAGTTCCTTTTCTTCTCATTTGTTTACAACACTTAAATTGCATGATTGTCTTCATCTTCTCTGTATACATGTGTAGTATGAATAAACATAGCTTGAATATCGATTTGTAACATGTTGCCATGCACTATGACTACCAACTTGAGTTTTGTAAAGCTTAAAGGAGTAAAGTATCATGATCATAAACAAACAAGGAATTAAAGAAGAATTTAGCATGTGCATACAATTATTGGAAAGCTAGTATGATTAATTGTTGCTCAATTGCATTGGATTTTATTTAATTGAAGTTTTCATCTAGTACATTTTGTGAAATCTTTTGAAAATCATGAAAACCTTGAAGAAGCAAATACAATTAAAGCAAGAAAAGACAAAGGGAAAGAATGAGAAAGCTGAAGGCTCTGAGTACCAATGGCAATTTATTTGCTAAGTACTTGTGGTGTTTATGTATCAAGTAAAATGCTTGAAAACAAAACACTTAGAAGCCAAGGCTAGGCTCAAGTACAAAAGCACTCCCTCAAAGCTCAAGGCTCTAAGCATCAATGATTAGAGAGTCAAGGAAAGAAAAGAAAAATGAGCTTAATGAAGTCCTCTAATTAAATGCTTGTGGTGCTTATGTATCAAGTGGTAATACTTGAAAACAAAGCATTTAGAAGTCGTAGCTTTGTTATTAACTCATGGGGCAAAGCACCCAAAAGGAGAAGCTAATAAGAAAAATCAAAATCTTGTTTCAAGGAAGAAATATAAGAGAAAGATTTCATAAATTGAGCTAGATAGAAGCATCAATCATTTACATCTCTTTTGTGATTGTAGCATGCTTAGAAAACTAGCTAACCATGAACATTGAGTTGCTATTCTTCTTACCTTGGATTGTCAATCTTTAATGCATGATTCTTTTCTTGCTTGAGGACAAGCAAGGTTTAAGTTTGGTGTTGTGATGACATGTCACCAAGTCATGTTTTTCTATGCTTTTTCATTTGTTTTTATTTAGTTTTATGCACTTTCTTGCATTCTAAGTAAGTAATTTGGAATGGAAACGCATGACCTCTTTGAATCAAACAACCACCATCTAATTGATGCTAAATCATGAGGTTTAGGCTAAATTTAATTGATTTTTAATGACTTATAAACCTTGTGAATTTGGTGATACTTTGATTGGTTGTTTTGATTAATTGTAGGTGAAGAAAAGAAGAAAAGAAGAAAGCCTGGCCTAAGAAGTGTGGCTCAAGGAAGAAAAAGTGTGGCCAAGAAAGGAGGGAGTGTGGCGCAACAAACCATGAAGCTCTCCCCAAGAGCACCAAGCTCACTAAGTGAGCGCTATACTTACTCCCAGGGAACCAAGGCACAATGCTCTGCTCACTTTGTGAGCTGAGCACAATATGAAGCTAAGAAACAAGGAAAGGAAAAACAATGCTCAGCTCACCAAGTGAGCATTGTCGAGAGAACTAAAGAAATAATTCAAAGAAAATAAGTTGCAAGTGCAAGCTCCAAGGCTTGAACTCATGACCAAGGGGGATGAGGGAGGCGCTAGTCACAAGGAAAAATAAGCCAAAAATGGCCAAATGCATCTCCCAAGATTCGAACCCCACACCTTGAGGAAACAAGGAAGCAAGGCAATCAAATAAATGGGTAGTGCATGCTTCCCATGGGTTTCGAACCAAGGACCTCCCCTTGGAAGAGCCAATGCTCAGCTCACTTAGTGAGCAGAGCGCTACTTCTTGGTGCAAGGGGGCACATCTTGGCACGGCCAGGAAGGAATGAAGCGCGCATGACACGGCCATGAATTTGTTTAATGTTGAGTTTAGTAGGTTAATTTGTATGAATGTTATGAAAATTTAAATGTTTGAATGTTTTGGAGGTTGAGCTTTCATTGAACTAAGGATTGGTACCTTAGAAATTTTTAGAAATTTTTTTGGAAAACAGGGCATCTGTGTGAGCCCACCCACTTGTGCGTGCGCACACAACTTCTATTTTCTTCTTCCTGTGCGTGTGCACTGACCTGTACGCAGGCACACTCATGGTATTGCCCTCTGCTTGCAGCGCCAGCACAGCTTGTGCGTGGGCGCCCCCTGTTTTCCTTGACCTGTGCGTACGCACCAACCTGTGCGTACGCACACAGCCCTTTTCTCGCGCTTTATGTGCAGCCGCACAAGCGTGTGCGTCCACATGCAACCTTGTACTCCCTTTGGTGGGAGCGTTGGCACAGCCTATGTGCGTGAACCCCTTCTCTCTTCTCTTTTGTGCGTGCGCACGGACCTGTGTGTGCACGCACACATGACCTTACCCTTAAAAAAAAGTCTTCTGTGCGTGCGCACACAGTTGTGCGCACGCACACTTCTTAATCCCTCTTCTGCCAGGAGCGCTTGCATAGAGTGTACGACCGCACTCCTTTCTTTTTTTTCTCATAGTGTGCGTACACACACATATCTGTGCGTACACACACCTCTGTTTTCTCACTATTATGCTTCTTTTCTCTTCTTCTCTTCTATCTACTTTTTCTCTTCTTTTCTCTTCCTCCCTCTTCTTCTCCTTTCACCCTATTTTCTGCTTGTCCTTTACCATTTTGGTTGCATTTCATTTTCACTCTAGTAATTATATTAGATTTAATTTAGTTGTTTGTAAAGTAAATAAGTTGCAAGTGTTTGTTGATGTTGATTGGGTTGCTTCTTGCTTGAATTTTGTTTCAAGTTTGATAAATGTGTGTACTAAGCATTAAAGCTTTGTTTAATTGCCTAATTGTATTGTGAGTTTATTTCATATGTTGTAGCTACCATATGCATTAGACTTTATCCTTATTTGGCATCTTGAATTGTGTACTTTTACTTTAGTTAATTGAATTGTAATTACTTGTTCATCTTAATTTTCATATCAATTTCATCACATGTCTAGTACTTGTTCATTGTTAATGCTTTGCATTTGTTTGAGTGACTTAACTTGATTTTTATCATGCTTATAACTTTTTGTAACATGTACCTTTCCATGTGACTATTGCATTATGTGTCATGATGAATAAGTAGTTTTTGTTCATTAATGGATTGGTTGTTATTTATTGTGCTATTTTACATCAATTTTGCGCTTTCACATGCACAATTTCAATAACCATTATCAAATACTCACTTCACTTTTGTGTTACCAAGGTTGTTTATGCCTTAAGTTTTGCTTATGCTTCACTTGCAACCTAGGATACTTGATTGAGGAACATGTGCTATTTCTTTTGAATAGGTGGTTGTTATTTTTACCACGCCAATGTTTGTGTTCTAAATTGTGCGTGCGTTTAGAATACGCACATTGCCTTTTCTCATACCACACTACTATGACTTCTTCCTCAATTATTGTTTATTTGTTTATACAGCATCCTGGAGCCCCGGAGCCCACCAGCTGAAGGTGGAGCCTTAAAGTCCTTCATCTCCCAGATTATGTGCTTGCATGGAGGACTGTGCACAATTTTTAAGTGTCGGAGAATATCGCCAACTTCGAGGGGGTAAAATCCTTCTCTTTGACACTTTGCAATATTGTTTTTTTCTTTTTCTTAAATTTTTTCAATTTTGTTCTTATTTGAATTTTGGTTTTTTTTTGTTTGTATATATTTCTTTAATGCTTATAGTATTATGGTAGTGAATACTCGCATGTTGCATGTTAGATTGAATAAGTTTGGTAAAACAACAAGAAATTTTCATGAAATCCCTTTTAGGGCATGCCATTGATTGAATTGAAAAAAATTGTTTTTTAAACTTGCTTGAAGCCTCGTTTTTCATAAAACATAGAAAAAAAGAGCTAGAATAACAAACCTTGTGAGATTTGAGCCTTCATTGTATGGTTGCACATTTCCAACCATAAAGTTTGTTCTTGTGTAATAAACTCCTTTTATGATTGTAATATTTGGTTTGCATGAATCTATATGTCCATTATTTTGTGTATGAATGCATGTATATGATTGAGGCCATGGTTTTAAATAGCTCACTTACCCATATAGCCTACCCCTTATCTTCCATTGTTAGCCAACTTTGAGCCTATGCTAAACCCATTTGTTCTTAATTTTAGCACATTTCAAGCCTTAAGTGAAAAACAATAAATATCTCTTGTTTGGATCTTTAATTAGCTTAGGCTAGTAAGTGTGCTTATCATTCAAGTTTGGGAAGTTTGGGAACATTGGTTGGGATAAAAGGGTATTTTTATATTTTTGTCAAAATTTTGGGAATTGGATACATACTCATGCACTGAATGCTAAACCAGATGCATTGATGTTCTTGTATGTATTTTAGTTTGAAAAAAAATTGAAAAAAATTAGAAAAAGAAAAGAAAAAGAAAAGTAATAAAAAGGGGACAAAGTGCCCCAAAGTGAAGTTCAAAAAAAAAAATCAATGCATATGGAACGTGAATTAAAGTGAATGCATGACTATATGAAAAAGTGAAGAATGGATAATTAGGTTAGTTTTGAATTGTATAGGTTGTCATAGGTTAGGTGGGAAGCTTATGTTAATCAAAGATTCAAATTCCAGTCCACTTGACCATATGCATCCTACCTTGACCCTAACCCCATTACAACCCATGGATAAGTCTTCTTGATATTTGTATACATGTGCTGAATAATTGTTGATTGTCAAATGATTTAAAAATCCTTGAAAAACATGATTAAAGGAGAATTGAGTGATTAAGCCCTAAATACTGAGCGAATAGAGTTAATACACATCCGGTGAGGGGTTCGATCGCTCAGTTCTATGTTCTTGTGCCTTATATTGTATCTTCTTGCAAGTAGCTTGTTGGTTAGTTTTGAAAATCTCAATTCAATTCTTTGGACTTCGATCATAGTGTATTGACTCTTTGCCTTGTCTCTAGGGCTTATTTTGGATTGATTGGAATCTCTTGTTTATTTTTGCCAAACTCCATAGGAAATCATATTGTACATATAGATAGATAGCAATTAATGTAGTTGCATGCATGTAGTTAGATGCATTGACTAAACTGTTTTCGCCCTTTATCCTTCTCCTTTGATTGTGATTAGCATGAAGACATGCTATTGTTTAAGTGTGGAGAAATTGATGAATCCATATTTGATGATATATTTTTGGTTTGATTTGAGTGGATTTGATCACATAAACCCACATTTATTCTTGTAAATAGCATGCTTTTGTGTTTTCTCTCTAAATTGTGCCTAATTGCGAAAACATGCTATTTTGAGCTTAAATTAGTGATTTTAATCCCACTTTTATGCCATTCGATGCCATGACATGTTTGTTGAGTGATTTTAGGTCCTAGAGGCAAGTTTGGCAAGGCAAAAGTGGAAGGAAGCATGTACAAAGGGAGAGAGCCTGAAGAAAACAAAGGAGAAGCACACACTAGAATGTGCGTACGCACAAGAACCAAAAAGCCATGTGTGTGTACGCACAACATCCTTGCGTAGGCATAAGAAGAAAATCAGCATGTGTGCGTACGCACACACCTGTGCGTATGCACACGTCCCAACACATGACTCACTTAATGGAAATCGCTGGGGGCGATTTCTGGGCCTCCAAAGCCCAGTTTTTGGACTTTTTGAAGCTAATTCTTCCTAAATCTAAGAGGGCCTCACTCCATGTGAAGGGGGAGGAGAAATTAGGGTTAGTTTAGCGTTATGTAGGTTGTTTTCTAGAGAGAGAAGCTCCCCATTCTCTCTAAAAATTAGGGGTTGTTAGTTTATTTTCTTTGTAATTTTCCTTTTTAATTCTTGTTTTCTCATAGTTTCCTCTACTTTTCTTTATTTTATTGTCTTAATTCCCTTACGTTATCTTGTTAATCTCTCATTTTCCTTGCTTTTTATGTTTATGAACGTTCTTGTTATTTCCATTTACATTTAATGCAATTTATGTTTTCATGTCATTTATTGCTTTATTGAGTTACTATCTTTATTTTCCTTGCTTTTGGTAGTTGTAGCATTTATTATTTCTTGTCATTTGCCGTGCTTTATTCTCATGCCTCCCAAGTGTTTGATAAAATGCTTCGGTTGGTTTTAGCCTAGTTTTCACACTCTTGGTTGGGAAATTGTGTTGTTTGGGTGAACTTGAGTGGTGAAAGTCCATTCCACATTGTGTGAGTGTTCTTAATTGATTTGGTTTCCCTTGAGTCTAAGTGAACCATAAATAATAGTGTTGACTTAGGACATAGGGATTGAGATTGATTGATGACATGTCACCATGTCATGTTTTTCTATGCTTTTTCATACAAGAAATAGATGATTTGTGCTTAAATATTGAATACTTTTGTGCTTAAATGGTATATTTTCTTGATCTTTTAATTTTATAAATCTTGTAGGAAATAAGAAGAAAACGAAGCAAAGAAGCACAAAATAAGCTAAAAAGGAGAAAAAAGAGCTTTGGAAAACACTTTGAAGTTGGAGCACACTTTGGAGGCTTAGGCCACGCTTTTAAAAGCGTGGCCAATGACCAAATTAAAGAAAAAAAGGCAATCAGCATACAATGTTGCGCTCACTTAGTGAGCTGAGCATTACCCTGATGCAATTTCAACTAGGAAGCAAAATTTTGGCTAAGATAAAATCTGGGTGCTCACAACATGACCATGCCTCCTTCCAAGGACTATAACTTGAGCTACAGATGTCCGATTGATGTGCTTCCAGTTGCGTTGGAAAGCTGACATTTAGAACTTTCCAACGATGTATGGCAACCTATATTTGGCATGAAATTGAGACACGAGTGAAATGCATCTTTAAGGGCCAAAAACAAGCAAAAATAGACCAAAGTGCAACCACCAAGATTCGAAGAGGGAGCCTCACTCCAAGGCAAAGAGGCGCTTCTAATAGCGGCCACTTGGAGAGCACAGCGCTCACTTGGTGAGCATTGTCGTGCTCTCTTCAAGAAAATGCAAGAAAAATTGCTCCCCAAATGCTTCCACTAAGGCTTGAACACGGATACCTCACTAAGGAAGCAAGGATGTTGCGCTCAACTTGTGAGCTGAGCACTCACTTGGTGCCTTCCCCAACATTGCATGCTACAAAGGATCCACACACAAGGCCTCAATGCTCAGCTTAACTTGTGAGCTGAGCATCCTCCTGGAAGCAAATTTTCACATGGGCCCAAAATTCAATAAAAATCCAATTTAATTCAATTCTTCTCCAAATTGAATCAAGGCCAACCAAACCCATTTCTCCTCAAATCCAAAGCAAGCAAAGCCCACATCATCACTCAAAGGCACAAGAACAAGCTAGATTAGGAATATTATTTTGGGAATTTCAATTTCATTTTATTTTCATTTTGTAAAAAGCCTATATAAAGGCATCACTCTCGTTTCAGAGAGGGGAGCCCCATTAGAGAATATTGGAGGGCAGCTCCATTAGAATAGCTCTCGCTTTTAAGTTTTCTTTTGAATTTTGGATTGGGAAGGAAGGAATTCTGTTTCATTCCTGATTTGAGATTCATCTTGTTCTTTTACTGCATAATTCAATTTTCATTTGTTGTTTTAAATCTTCTTCTTCTGTGATCTGTTCTTTTACTTTTCTGCAATTATTCTCTTGTTGGATCAAGGAAGAACTTGAGATCTAGACTTGTTTTCTAGTCTCATCCACCCCTGAGATCTTCAACATTCTTTTAAATTGCTGCAATTTAGCATCAGTCATAGTCTACTTTCAATCCTTCAAGCATTTTCACTTTCTGTTTCATTCCTCTTCAATTTTCTCTCCTGCATTCTGCAATTTCACATTTATGTTCACATTTACCTTGCTGCAATTCTCATTTACATTTCCTGCATGATTTTAATTCCTCTGTAATTGCTCTAAGTTTTGATTCACTACAATTTTGCTTCCCTGTTTACATTGCTCTCAATTTACTTTCATGCAATTTAAGCTGTCTGCAATTGTTCTCAACTTTGATCTACTGCTTTCATTTAATTCCATGCTCCCATTTTCCTTTACATTTGATGCAATTTACATTTCTTGTCATTTAAGTTACTTGCTAATTTACATTCTGCAACTTTAAATTCATTGCCATTTACTTTCTGTTGGCTACAATTTCACATAATTCACTTCAATGTTAGCTTGACTAAACTAATCACCCACTAAAGTTGCTTGATCCATCAATCCTCGTGGGATCGACCTCACTCTAAGTGAGTTTTACTACTTGATGCGACCTGGTACACTTGCCGGTGAGTTTTAGGTGTTTTGGAAATTCGATTTTTCCACAAAAATACCATCATTAATTATGCCTAGTTGACTTATCCTCGATGTAGGGTTGACTAATTAAGATTAATCCACACACATTTACCATGTTTGTGGTCCACAACTATGATAGCAAGCCCTAATTACCCAATTCTCACCAAGAGCCCTTTTTGCTATTTGTTTTCCTTTTATCTCTTTAATTTTTTTTCCTTTAATTTCTTGCATGCTTATTTACATTCCTTGCCTCTCTTGCATTCCCAATCCCCCATTCCTCTCATAGCCAATAACATGACACTTAATTGCAACTCCTAGGGAAGACGACCCGGGACTTAAAACTCCCGGTTATTTGGTTTGAATTGTGACATCCTTTAGATTGACATTTGATTATGAGAATTCATTGTTGGTTTGGACTATGCTACTAACAAATTGATTCTTGTTTTGATTGATTCTAACCCGGCAATAATTCTCGTCATCAGTACTCTTGGCGTTGAACGCTAGGAAGGGGGCAGCAAGGGCGTTGAACGCCCAAGCAGGGGTGATCAGACACATGCAAGTGCTAATAACACCCTTCCTAAGCAAGCCAATAACCCCCTTTCCAATACTGTAGGCTCTCAACCTACATCAACTAAGGTTGATGAGTACAAAACCAAGATGCCATTTCCCCAGAAGCTCTGTCAAGCAGAAAAGGATAAACAGTTTGCCTGCTTTTGAAGAAATCAAGATTCATTTTGAAGAAGCTCTTGAACAGATACCTTCTTATGCTAAGTTAATGAAAGACATATTAAGTCATAAGAAGTATTGGAGAGAGGTAGAAACAGTCCTCCTCAATGAAGAATGCAGTGCAG
This sequence comes from Arachis hypogaea, assembly GCF_003086295.3. Classification (NCBI taxonomy): domain Eukaryota; kingdom Viridiplantae; phylum Streptophyta; class Magnoliopsida; order Fabales; family Fabaceae; genus Arachis; species Arachis hypogaea. The sequence goes on from NC_092044.1 coordinate 68,887,797, forward strand.
TAATCCATAAGAACTTAGCAGAGAAACTTCAGCATCCTGGGAGCTTCATGATACCATGCACCCTAGGGGACGCCTGTATAAGGACAACCCTATATGATCTTGGAGCAAGCATTAACCTAATGCCTGCATCGTTAATAAAGCAGCTCTGCTTAACTCAAGAAGTCAAGCCAACCCGCATATGCCTTCAGTTTGCTGATGGCTCTATCAAGTTTCCACTAGCTGTGGTAGAAGACATGATTATTAGGGTTGGACCCTTTGCTTTCCCCACAGACTTCATGGTGCTAGAAATGGATGAGCACAAAAATGCATCCATCATTTTAGGAAGACTATTCCTAGCCACAGGACGGACACTCATTGACATTCAAAAAGGGGAAGTAACCCTGGGAGTCAATGAGGATGAATTCGTGCTGAATGCTGTTAAAGCTATGCAGCATCCAAACACCCCAGAGGAATGTATGAGCATTGATATCATTGATTCCCTAGTGGAAGAAGTGAATATAATCAAGAGACTCAAAGAAAAACTGAAGGACATCCTTTATGATGTCGAGTGAACCTCCTAAACTCGAGCTCAAGCCGTTACCATCATCCTTGAAATATGCATTTCTAGGAGATGGGGATACTTATCCTATGATTATAAGCTCTGCTTTAGAACCACAGGAAGAAGAAGCACTGATCCTAGTGCTAAAGGTGCACAGGATAGCTCTTGGGTGAACCTTAAGTGACCTTAAAGGCATTAGTCCAACCCGATGCATGCACAAAATCTGGCTGGAAGATGACGCTAAACCTGTGGTACAATTACAAAGGCGACTGAATCCAACTATGAAGGAAGTAGTGCAAAAGAAAGTCACAAAACTCAGGGAAGCTAGGATTATTTATCCTATTTCGGACAGCCCCTGGGTAAAACCTGTCCAAGTTGTACCCAAGAAGGGAGGAATGGCAGTAGTTCACAATGAAAAAAATAAACTGATTCCCATCGGAATAGTTACAGGGTGGCGTATGTGTATTGATTACAAGAGACTCAATAACGCCACAAGAAAGGATCATTTTCCTTTACCATTCATAGACCAGATGCTAGAGAGGCTAGAAGGGCATGCATTTAATTGATTCTTGGATGGTTATTCCGGTTGCAATCAAATTGTAGTAGATCCACAGGATCAAGAAAAGACAACATTCACATGCCCATATGGAGTGTTTGCTTATAGGATAATGCCATTTGGCTTATGCAATAAACCTGCCACTTTTCAGAGGTGTATGCTCTCCATTTTTTTTGATCTGGTGGGGAAGTTCCTTGAAGTATTCATGGATGAATTCTCTATCTTCAGAGATTCATTTGAATCTTACCTTGACCATCTAGCCCTAGTTCTGAAATGTTGCTAAGAAACAAACCTAATTTTAAACTAGGAAAAATGTCACTTCATGGTAACTGAAGGAATTGTTCTTGGACATTGAATTTCAGAAAAAGCGATAGAGGTTGATTAAGCTAAGGTGGAAGTAATTGAGCGATTACCACCACCCACTAATGCAAAGGCAGTCAGATGTTTCCTGGGACATGCAGGGTTTTACAGAAGGTTCATAAAGGATTTTTCAAAAATTACAAAGCCCCTGTGTAACCTGTTGACTACTGACACTCCATTTGTTTTTGACAAGGAGTGCCTGCATGCCTTTGAAACTCTGAAAGCCAAGCTTATCACTGTACCCATTATTTCTGCACCCAACTAGGACTTGCCATTCAAACTGATGTGTGATGCTAGTGACCATGCAATTAGCGCCGTCCTGGGGCAGAGACATGATAAGTTCCTACATGTCATTTATTACGCTAGTCGTGTTCTAAATGACGCACAGAAGAACTATACTACCACAGAGAAGGAACTACTCGTGGTGGTTTATGCCATTAACAAGTTCAGATCTTATTTAATAGGGTCTATGGTCATTGTATACACTAACCATGCTGCTCTCAAGTATCTTCTCACCAAGTAGGATTCTAAGCCAAGGCTGATAAGATGGGTACTACTCCTGTAAGAGTTTGATTTAGAAATCAGAGGCAGAAAAAGGTTAGAGAACCAAGTGGTAGACTACTTATCTCAGATTAAGCCAGTAGCAGAGACTGCGCTTCCCTCTACTCAGGTATCTGAAACATTTCCTGATGAGCAACTCTTTGCAATTCGAATAGCCCCTTGGTTTGTAGAGATTGCAAACTACAAAGCCATAAGGTTTATCCCCACAAAATATAGTAGACAGTAAGTTCGAAAACTCATGCATGATGCAAAGTACTACTTGTGGGATGAACCATACCTCTTCAAAAGATGCTTGGATGGTATAACCTGCCAGTGTGTGTCTGAAGAGGAAGCATAGATGATCCTATGGCATTGCCATAGCTCAGAATATGGAGGACACTTTGGAGGTCTTCCTCACAGTCACGACGTGCCTCAAGAAGGGATCCTGGAGATTGAGCTGTTTGATGTGTGGGGAATAGATTTCACGGGGCCTTTCACACCTTCATTTTTGAATACCTACATTCTTGTGGCAGTGGACTACGTGTCTAAGTGGGTTGAGGCAATCGCATCACCCATCAATGATACAAGAGTGGTGATGAGTGGATATTTTATACGCTTTTTGGCATCATTTTCATATACTTTTCAGTATATTTTGTTTATGTTTTATTATATTTTTATAGGTTTTAGTGTAAAATTTACATTTTCGAATTCTACTTCAAGATTGTGTGTTATACAGTGATTTCAGGTATTTTCTGGCTGAAATTGAGGAGCTTGAGCAAAAGTATGATTCAGACACAGAGAAAGAACTGCAGATGCTGTCAAGATCTGACCTCTTATAAACCCCAATTTTGTGGATTATCTTGAGCTTAATTTGGGAGATTTTGTCAACTTATCTCACATTTATTCAATGAAATAGTATGGTTTTGTAATTCTCCTGTAAGTTATGCTTAAGAGTGAAAACATGCTTTTTAGGCCTTTAATTTGCAAATTTTAATTCACTTTAATTCCATTCGATGCCTTGATGTGTTTGTTGAATGATTTCAGGTTCATAAGGCAAGTATTGGATGGAAGAAGTGAAGAGAAAAGCATGAAAGTGGAGAATTCATGAAGAAATGAGCATTTGGATAATTGAGGGTCACGCGCACGCGTCATCCACGCGTACGTGTGAGTTGAAGATTTGCAAGCCACACGCACGTGTCACCCATGCGTACGCGTGAGGAGGGATTTTGGCCAGCGACGTCCACGCGTCACCCATGCGTACGCGTGACGCTGATCACGTGACTTCATTAAAGTGAATTTGCTGGGGGTGATTTTTGAGATGCCCAAGCCCAAATCCAACTCATTCCTAAGGCTATTTCATGCAGAATTCAAGCTTGGACAAAGGAGTGGAGCAATTAGTTTTAGGTTAGCATCATGTAGGTTGGTTTTCTAGAGAGAGAAGCTCCATCTTCTCTCTAGAACTAGGGTTCTTAGGGTTAATTTCTAGTTCTCGTTTTATTTTCTTTACAATTTCTTGTTCTAATACTTTAATTCTCTTAGTTTGTAGTGTTAAGTTTCGTTTTATGCCTCTCTTTAGTTTTATGGATGCTCATGTTGGATTTGGATTCCTTTTAATGCAATTTCATGTTTGATGTTCTTTTAGTGTTGATTTGAGATGCTATTGTTAATATCTTGCATTGGGTAGTAGTAGATTTTATTATTCTTGCAATTTTACCGTGCTTTCATTTATGCCTTCCAAGTGTTTGATAAAATGCTTGGTTGGATGTTAGAGTAGATTTTCAAGCATTCTTGGCTTGGAAAGATAAATTGTGCAATCTTGAGTCATTAATACCCAATTTAGATTGGTGATCTAGAGTTGTTAGTTAATATTGTTTCCATTGACTGTAATCTCTTACTAATTTAATTAGTGAGTTGATTAGGACTTTCGGATTGAGATTATTTGACTTTCTCTCATGGAATATAACTTTATACCTTCTTCCAACATTGGAGATGACGAAATAAGATAAATTCTTGTTAATCATTGTTATGATTAGTGACTAGGATAGAAAGCCTTAATTTTCAATCCTTCATGAATGTCTCTTTTCATTAATTTCTTTCTTTAATTATTTGCTTTACTTTTCTTGTCATTTATTTTATTGCCCTTTACCAAATCAAACCCCCTTGTTCCTTTATAGCCAATAATTGATCACTTCATTCCAATTTCTTGTGAGACGACCTGAGAATTGAATAGTTCGGTTATTTTCATTGGGGCTTGTACTTGTGACAACCAAAATGTTTAAAATTTGATTCGAGTATTGTTAGTTAGTTGGGAACTATACTACCAACGTAACTATTTTGCGTGAAATTCCTAACCATACGAAAATGCTTACATCAAATTTTTGGTGCCGTTGCCAGGGAGTTGTAATGGTGTTATGTTATTGGCTATTGTATATATGTTAATATGCTTCTTTGTTAGTTTTTGCTTGCTTTAGGAGTTAATTTTTGTTAGTCCTTATTAGTATTTGTTTATATTTTCTCTTGTCACTATGAATTCTCATCACTTTGGCTATGAGTTTGGTTACAATTACGTTGTAGGGAATGGAAACTTCAAGCATTTGATCAACCTTCGTGGCAACAACCCCCACCAATGTACTGTGAGCAATGACCACTCCAAGATGCATACCAATCTAATGTGTGTGGTGACCCTCATTGTGGTTGTCAACCACAATTACCATATGCATATGAACCACCTCCCTAACATAACTTTGAGCCACCATACTCACTAGCCCTATACCACCATTCGCCTCCATATGATCCTAACACATATCCACCATACCAACCACCATATGAACCATACCTAGAACCACCACATTTTCAATACCAATACTCCCAAGAACCACAATTTCCATATACACCACCTCAAGACTTTCACCAAGAAGATACACCTTCCAACTACAATACCTTTCCCCCAAACAATGAACCCTCTCTTCCACCACGACCTTGATTGGACCAATCTTTCCAACCCCTAATGCAAGGGCAACAAGAACTTCTAGCTAGGTGTCTAAAGCAAGAAGAAGAGCAAGAGATGCTAGGGTAATTGGTGGCTAGTTTGACCGAAGTGATGAACGACATAGTATCATTGTGCTTAAGTATCCAAGCCATTCCCATTGTTGAATGTGGAGGATTAGTTGAGGAGCACAATGAGATGGGGAATTTGGAACTTCAAGGGAAAGAGGAGGAGTTGAAGCAAGAATTGCAATAAGAGGAGGAGCTAGAGATAATTGAAGCAAAGGAAGTGGTTGAAGATTTGGGAGATGTTGAGTGCAAGAAAGAATCTCAAGTTGAAGAGCCTTCTTCCATAGAGCTTGAAAAAGATGTTGAGGAGGCTAGTACACAACCTCCAAGGCACAATGTGATTGAAGAATTGGAAGAAGAGGGGCAAGCACCAAGTCCCCCTATTTATGATGATTCTGCATTAACATGTGATCCTTTTGAACTTGATGGATACTCCCCCATTGTGCTTGGAATCGATGATGAGGTAGATTTCACTAAACCTCCTATCTATGATTTGAGTGATGGGGAAGAGCTTGAAGACATTGGTGAAGAAGAATATGAACTTGAGGAAGCTTGGCAAGGGGTAGAGGTTGAAGAGCCTTGCCAAGTGGTGGAAGCCCCTAGAAGAGGATGGACGGGAGTGAAAAGTGCCTTATCAAGATCATTGGGAACTCCTCCACCTGAGTCACCATCCAATCCTTCATTCGAGTGGGTAAAACTTCTAACTCTTAGCTTTATTATCCCATTTGAATTTGGCTTGCTTGAAACAGATGGCCAACTTAGGGCGTTTTGTGGAGTTAAGTGTAAGAGGAGGATGTTTAGTGGTTGGCGTTGTAAATCTAGGCTCATTATGGTTGAAGTTTCAAAGACTAGATACAAGGGCTGGTGTAGTGCTCAATTAGATGGGTCTAGGAGGATCGTTTGGTGCCTTCATGAGAATTTTGTTTGTTTACCACCCAGAGGGAATCAGCATAATCAACTTGAAGATGGGTGTGAAAATAAAGCATGGGATCCCGGATTACAAGAGGAGGATCAATGTTGGGAGCCCATGGTTTCTGAAGAACTCCATCAAAGCTTGGATATATTAATTTTAAATGATGGAACTTATTGGAAGTCCAAGCATTGGTGGATGTTCAAGGATGGGTTCAAGCACAAGCCACCTGGATGAAGAGGAGCCCCCCATAAGTCCAACTTTAAGAAAATAAAAAAAAAATTGCTAGGTGGGAGGCACCCCACCATGGTAACATCTTTCCCTTTTCCTTTTTGTAAATATTGGTACAAACTAGTTCAATTTCATGTTTTGTTTAGTTAGTTGAGTCTATTTAGGAGTTTAGTAGGTTGAATAAGGTTTTATGGTATTTTTTTAGCTGTTTGGAGGTTTGGAATGATTGGTTTGGTGCCAAAATTTGGAAAAATTTTGAAAAATAGTGCACCATGCCATGCGTACGCATGACTCCAAGTTTTACACGCGTACGCATGGATCCAAAATTTTCACCTCCCATACAAATTCCAGAGGGTTGTGCGAGTTTTAGGTTAGAATTGTGCCTTTTGCACTAAATTCACCCACGCGTACGCGTGACCCACGCATACGCGTCGCCTCTCTGAATAACCCATCATGCATACCTGTGACTCATGCGTACGTATCACGCCCATTTCATCTATCCATGCTTACGCGTCACTCCACGCGTACACGTGGACTGCCCTGTTCACCCACCTCGATTTCTTCTATTCTTTCCATTTCCCTCCTTCTTCTTTCTTCTCTTCTTTTCTTTCCACCCATCAACCATCATCCAACACAACCAAACACCATTTACCACCATTTCTTTTAGTTAGTTAATTAGATAGTTATTTAGTTAGTTGAATTTTTGTTATTTTTTCTATTTTTCATTATAAGTGTTGGATTATTAATTTTGTTTGCTGTTTATTGCTGCTTAGTATTAACTGATGCTATTTTAGCATAATGGTTTTTTATTGTCATTCTTGGAGTCCCTTGTTGACGTTATATTTGGTTACCTGGTTTTGAGTTTTCATGTTGAACATTTGTGAATGCCAAAGTACATGTGCCGTTGCCTTCAAGCTTTCTAAATCTTTCGGATTGCGTGTTTTGGCCACCATGCATTCATCATCCATTGTTTGGCAATTGTACATTATCAATGTAATTTTTGTTAGGTGATGCTTGTTTATAATTTACCTTTATTGACACCACCTATTTCATGCATTGAAATTTTGGAATTGTGGAATTGGATCGAAAGCTTACCTAGTAATATATTTTTGAGCTTTATAAAGTTTTGCAGACCATGCTTGCTATGTGATTGATTTTCACTTCTATCTTCTTTTCCTAAGTTCCATAGCATCCATGTGTTCCACTTCTATATCACTTAGGTGTTCCAACAATTGCAATATATGTCATTATTTGATGTGTGAGCTCTACATTTTATTTGGTTCATTAAGTTTACTTACACATCAATCAATGTGCATTCATTATCCAATTCACAATTGCTTGAATGCTTTCATGCTTCTTCACTACATGTTTGTATCTTAACCTACAAGTCTTTTAAAGTATCTCAAGCACACTAGAATGAGTGAATTGCACCCTTCTTTTGTGTAATTGTGACATGGCTTTTAAATACTAGGGTGTGAGTTCTAAACCGTGCGCAAACATAGAACTCACACACTTATTTTTCATCAATGTCACACTAATTCACTCACCTGATTCTAGTGATTTACCTCACTCCAACAATTTACGCTTCCTTGCTTTTGTATTTTCTCATTTTACGGTGTTATTTTCTATTTTTCATGAATGATGTATCATAAGCAAAAGAGGAAGCGGGAGAAAGAACATGCAGCAAGGACGATGCAAACTTTTAAGTATTAGGAGGTCGTCCGACCAGTCAGCATTTTTGGGAGACAATTTCTAATCACAATACTTTTGTATTTCATTTTTAGGTCTTTTAGGAATTTTTAGATGCATTTTCTAATTTTAAATATATATATAATAAACTTTGTCAAAATAATGAAAATTTTCAAGAATCTTGTTTATAGGGCACCCCAATTAATTGAAAAAAACATTTTTTTAGAACTTGCTTGAAATATATATTGTGGAACATGATTTTTGAGCTAAGAACACAAGCATGTGAGTTTTGAGCCTAATTGTGTGGTTACATCATATAACCACTTATTTTCATTCTTGTGTGCATTATTCTCTTTCTATGATTGCAATCTTTGATTTGTTTGATTCTATATGTCCATTATTTTGTTTATAGATGCACTTATATGATTGAGGGCATTGTTTCAATTAGCTCACTTACCCAAATAGCCTTACCTTTTATCTTCCATTGTTAGCCAACTTTGAGCCTATGCCAAACCCATTTGTTCTTAATTTTAGCACATTACAATAAATGTCCATTGTTTGGATCTTTGATTAGCTTAGGCTAGTGAGAGTGTTTATCATTTAATTGTGGGAGAGTTGGGAACATTGGTTGAGATAAAAGTGTACTTTTGTATTTTTATTGAAAATATTAGAAATTAGGTACATACCCATGTATTAATTGAATGCAAAATCATATGCATTGATACTTTTGTATATACTTTATTGCAAAAAGAAAAAAAATAGATATTAAAAATAAAGAAAAATATATATCAAAAGAGAAAAAAATAGAAAAAGAAAGAAACAAAAAAGCAATAAAAAGGGGACAAAATGTCCCAATATAAAGTTCAATAAAAATCAATGCATATGTGTGCTGGTCAAAAAGAGAATGCATGAGTGTGTGAAAAAGTGAAGAATGGGTAGTTAGGTTAGCATTTAAATTGTATAGGTTGTCATAGGTTAGGTGGGAAGTTTAAGTTAATCAAAGATTCAACTTCTAGTCCTACTTAACCAAATGGAATCCTACCTTGACTCTAGCCCCATTACAACTTATGGGAAAGTCCTCATGATATTTGTATGCATGCATGAAATAATTGTTGATTGTTAGATGAAAAATAAATCTTGGAAAGCATGATTAAGGGTGAATTGAGTGAATAAACCCTATACACTTTAGCGACTAGAGCGGATACACATCCGGTGAGGATTCGATTGCTCAATTACATGTTTTCACCTATGATTATCTCCTTCTTGCAAGTTTGTAAAATCTTTTAATAACTCAACTCAATTGTATGTTGATTTGATTGCTATTGTTTAAGGCCTTGTACTTATATATGTATTCTTTGAAGTTGATTTATTTTGACCAAGTAGTTGCATTCATTTTGATAGTTGCATGTAGATAGGTTGCACTCAGGTAGTTGCATTGAATAAATGTTGATACCCTTTGCTTCTTTCTTGAGTTTAGCATTAGGACATGTTTGGTTTAAGTGTAGGGAGGTTTGATAAACCCTAATTTTGTGGTTTATCTTGTGCTTAATTTTGGGGATTTTATCAACTTGTCTCACATTTATTCAATGAAATAGCATAGTTTTGTAATACTCCTGGAATTTGTGCTTAAGAGTAAAAACATGCTTTTTAGGCCTATAATTTGCTAATTTTAATACACTTTAATTCCATTCAATGCCTTGATGTATTTGTTGAGTGATTTCAGGTTTATAAGGCAAGTATTGGATGGAAGAAGTGAAGAGAAAAGCATGCAAAGTGGAGAATTCATGAAAAAATGAGCATTTGGAGAATTGAGGGCCACGCGCACGCATCATCCACGCGTACACGTGAGTTGAAGATTTGCAAGCCACGTCCACGCATCACCCATGGGTACGCGTGAGGAGGGATTTTGGCAAGCGAGGCGCATGCTTGACGCTGATCACGTGACGTCATTAAAGTGAATTCACTGGGGGCGAGTTCTGAGCTGCCCAAGCCCAAACCAACTCATTCCTAAGGCTATTTCATGCAGAATTCAAGCTTGGACAAAGAGGGAAGCAATTAGTTTTAGGTTAGCATCATGTAGCTTAGTTTTCTAGAGAGAGGTGTGATGAATCCATATTTGATGATGATTTTTGGTTAGAATTGAATGAATTTCATCACGAAAACTTACACTTATTCCCTTGAATAGCATGCTTTTGAACTTTCCTCCCAAATTGTGCGTGATTATAAAAATATGCTCTCTTATGCTTAATTTGATCTATTTTATTCCAATTGCCTTCCATTCGATGCCTTGATGTGTTTGTGAGTGATTCCAGGTGTATAAGGTAGAAATGGGTTGGAGAAAATGGAAGAAGAGCTTGCAAAGTGGAGGAAACATGAAGAATCAAAGGAGATGAGTTCAGAGACGTGTGCGTGCGCACTACCTCTTGTGCATACGCACGAGAGGCCAAGCAGAGCACGTGGACCATTTCAAGCGCGTCGCGCGTCCAGCCAAGCATCGTCTAGTGTGTGTGCGCACATGAGGTACTTGTGCGTACGCACAGGATGGGATTTTTGCAAAGTGTGCGGATGCACATGCCTGTGCATTCAGATAGTTATCCGTGCATGACTTCATTAAAAAGGCATGTGACTCGCGATTTGAGGGCTTTAGAGGCCCATTTCTGAAGTCTTTTAGCTCATATTAGAAGGGGAATGAAGGACAGAACATAGCATATCATTAGTATAGTTTAGGAGTAGGAGTAGAAGGTTTTTAGTTTTAGTTTTCTCTATGTTTTTCATCATCTCTACTAGGGTTTCTATTAGGGTTTTATATTCAAGTGCCATTTCCATTTTTGATCTTGGATTTTTCTAATTTCATTGTAAGTTTTCTCTTATTATTACTCTTTATAGTTACATTATCATTACTCTTTCTTTTAATTCAAGTTATAGTTCAATTTTACTTCTCTTTTGCAATTTCAATTTCTTGTTGATGAATTTGGTGTTTGATGTTTGTTCCATGCTTTCTTATGTTATTCTTGTTGATTGAGATCAATTGTTGCTTTTAATTTCAAGTCTTTTCTTATTTTTCTCATGTTTAAGCTTTTTTCCCACCAAGTGTTTGACAAAATGTCAAACATGGTTTTAGGCTAAATTTTTGTCTCTTGGCTTGGGTAAAGTGAGCAATTGGGTTCCTAGAGTTGGAATGTCTAACATTTAGTGTCAATTCTTAGATTGTTAATTGTTCTTGTTTCCACTAACGCTAATTTGTTGCTAAGGTAATTAGCAAGCAATTTAGCATTTGTGGGTTAAGAACACTTATGCTCATTTAACTTACCTTCCGATGTGAGGGTTAATCAAGTGAGACTAATCCATCATAATTGTAATAGTTGTGGTTCCAGCAAGGAAAGGACCCTTAGCTCACTCCAAGCCAAGACCCTTTTTTATGCTTTCAATCTTTTATACATTACTATGTTAATCTCTTTTATACTTTACTTGTTTATATTACATAGTCGGTTCTTTAATTTCTTTATTAGTTCAATCATTACAATTTTGCATGTTCTTTTATTGCTTTATATGTTCATTTCTTCATTAACAACCCCTTGATCACTACAACTGGAATTTGCACACTCATTACCCTCAAGTAATTCCTTGGGAGACGACCCAGGAGTCAAATACTCTTAGTTTTTAATTTGGTTTTGAGTTGTGATACATCTTGTGAATTTCCAATTTGATCGGTGACCGATTGTTGGGTTTGGTCTATGCTTGCAACGTTAATCCTCTTTTAGTGTAAAAATCCAAACCCAAGCAACTGGCAATCTCACTAGCATCAAATTTTGGCGCCGTTGTCGGGGAATTCATTTTAAGTGCAATGAGTGCTATGATTTTGGTTGTGTAAATATGTGAATAGTGTGAATATTTGATTTTTGGTGTTGTTCATACCATGGGTCGAGCTACGCAACCCGGGTTGACCGAAGACAAAAGCAACCGACCTCTTTAGGTTGGTCACCACCGACCTCTTCACAAAGAGATCGGTCAAATCGCCAGAGGAGCCCAAAACAAGCCCAAACAAATGAACCCAGCCCAATCTAAAGGCAGCCAAAGACTAGAAAGATAAAGGCGGTTCCCCCCAAAGATAAGATGACTTTACTCAAGGATAAGATACGATAACTATCTTATCTCCAGAAAAGGTCACTCCACACTATTATAAATACACTAGAGCACCCAAGTATAACTCATACTCTGATTCTACTCAAAACCTGCCTAAAGCATGTGCTAACTTAAGCATCGAAGTCTCTTGCAGGTACCACTATCCTTCGGTGACGAAGGATCAGCAGCCCCACTAGCACTAAACAGGTCGGACATAGCAGCACCAACCACCACCACAGATCTCGTCTGAGATCGACCTACAGTTTCAAGTAACCCTCGAAACATTGGCGCCGTTGCTGGGGAACCTGGAAGTCATCCCATCATCATGGCGGACAACCTTGACAAAGACCATGATTCTGATCTAGAGAACAGAACGCCACACAAGAACGCAGACAGCACACCAAAAGATGCATCTAAATCAAATAAAGACAAGAACCTGCCAAATACAAAAATCATGGAGGTCCTACAAGCTTAACAAGATCATCTCAAACAGCTCAAAAAAGAGGCCGAACACCAACGGGAAGCCAAGAAGGACCTTCGGAGAGAAACTAGGCGACGTCGTGAGCTAGAAGACAACTTCCTAAAGCTCGAAGCTGATCTCAAAACTAAATCCATTCAGTCCAGTCACGATGATAGCTCCCACAAGGATCAAGATCCCTTCACCAAAGAAATCATGAAAGCCAAGGTTCCAAAGGATTTTAAAGCTCCTGACATGACCCCATATAACGGTACCTCCGATCCAATTCATCATCTCAGCAATTTCAGAAGCAGAATGTATCTCACCGATGCCTCGAACGCTATTCGTTGCAAAGCCTTCCTGACTATCTTAACAAAGACAGCAATTAAGTAGTTTGACAGTCTGCCTCCCAGATCTATCACAAGTTTTAATGACTTAGATAAAAAATTTATTGCTAGATTCTCCATCCAGAAGGACAAAGCCAAACACGCCCCAAGCCTACTAGGAATCAAGAATGGAGATTGGGAGAGTCTTCAATCTTACATGGAAAGATTCAACAAAGCATGCCTGGACATACAAAGTCCACCAACAGAAGCAGCCATCATGGGTCTCATTAATGGCCTGTAGGAAGGACCCTTTAGTCACTCCATATCAAAGAAATACCCAACATCTCTGAATGAAGTGCAAGAACGAGCAGAGAAGTATATTAACATGGAAGAAAATTCTCGGCTAGGGGAGACCTCAAAACCCGAATTTTCCTACTCCTCCAGGGATAAAGATAAAGAGTCCAAGAAAAGAGAAGATCAACACGGAGAGAAGCCTAAAAAATACCACAATTACACCCCCTCTTCGGGTGTCTCTTGTGGACGTTTACCGAGAAGTATGCCACACTGAGAAGATCCCACCACCTCGCCCAATCAAAAGTAAAAAAGGAGGGGGAAATCGGATAGAATACTGTGAATACCATCGACTCTATGGACATCCCACCAACGAGTGCTTCGACTTAAAGAATGTCATAGAAAAATTGATAAGAGAAGGGCGACTAGGCCGGTACGTAGCCAACAAAACAGATGATCCCAAAAAAAGAAGAAGGGACGAAAAAGTCGGTCGAGCTGAACGACCACCTCACATCCCGTAGAGACACCTTCACATGATAAATGGAGGATTTGCAGGAGGAGGGACCTCAAAATCATCTCGCAAGAGGCACCTTAAAGAAGTATATCATGTTGGGGGAGGAGAAGGATCATCCGACCTCCCTACTATAACCTTTACCCAAGAAGACGCAGTAAGCATCATCCTGGGACATGATGATCCCATGGTCATTACGATCGTATTGGCCAATGCTAATCTTCACCGTATGCTAGTGGACCAAGGAAGCTCCGTAGACATCTTGTTTAAATCTACCTTCGACAAACTCGGCTTACAAGAAAAAGAGCTCAGATCATATCCGAACAGCTTGTTCGGACTAGGAGACACTCTAATCCAACCACTCGGATATATCTCACTGTACACGACCTTTGGGATGGGAACCCGATCAAGGACATTCAATATAGACTACATTGTAGTCAATGTGAACTCGGCCTACAATGCCTTGATAGGTCAGACAACACTGAATCAGCTTGCAGCAGTAGTTTCAACTCCCCATCTATGCATGAAGTTTCCAACTCCAGAAGGGATCACCACAATAAAAGGAGACCAAAAAGTTACGCGACGCTGTCATAACGAAAGTCTAAACCTTAGAGGCAAAGGAGAAGAAATCAACACCATCGAACTTGGTGGAGTTCAAGATCTAGAAGAACTTCGTCCACAACCTGAGGGTGAAATCGAGGAAGTCCAGATCGGAGATAACCCGGATAAAACAACAAAAATCGGGCCGGCCTTGAAAGGAGACATAAAGGAGCCTCTAATACAGCTCCTAACGGATAACGCCGACCTCTTCACATGGATGGCTATAGACATGCCAAGCACAGACCCCGAACTAATGTGCCACAAATTGGCGGTATGCCCAGGATCTCGGCCAGTGCAGTAGTGCCGTAGGAAACTCGGACCGAAAAGGTCCCAAGCTGTTGATGAACAAGTACAAGCCCTGCTGGAGGCAAGATTTATAAAAGAGGTCAAATACCCACTATGGCTAGCCAACGTTGTGTTGGTAAAAAAGTCAAATGGGAAGTGGCGGATGTGCTCTGACTACACAGATCTCAATAAAGCCTGCCCAAAAGATCCCTATCCACTCCCAATTATTAACACTCTAGTGGATGCCTCCTCCAGATACAAGTACCTCTCGTTCATAGATGCTTATTCAGGATACAATCAAATCTCGATGTACTCACCTGATCAAAAAAAGACATCATTCCTAACCTCAAAGGCAAACTACTATTATGTCGTCATGCCATTCGGACTCAAAAATGCAGGAGCTACCTTCCAACGGTTGATGAACAAAGTCTTCGCAGAGCACATTGGGAAACTAATGGAGGTATATGTAGATGACATGTTGGTAAAAAGACATAGTGAGGAATCATTACTGTCTAACCTCACCAGAGTGTTCGACACCATACGAAAGCATGGGATACGACTTAACCTAGTAAAGTGTACCTTTGTAGTAGAGGCTGGCAAATTCTTGGACTTCATGCTCACACAAAGAGGAATTGAGGCAAACTCGGATAAATACCGGGCCATACTCAACATGAAAAGTCTGACCTGTGTCAAAGAGGTACAACAGCTCAATGAAAGACTAGTAGCCCTGCCCAGATTTTTAGCCGGATCGGCCATAAGATCTCTCCCCTTCTATACCACATTAAGGAAGGGAAAGAGGTTTGAATGGACGACGCAGTGTGAGCAGGCTTTCCAGGATTTCAAAAGATTTTTAGGACAACTACCTATTCTTACTCGACCACGGGTGGGAGAACCACTTGTATTATACCTTGTAGTAGGAAATTGGGCAATAGCTTCAGCACTAGTTAGGGAAAACGAAGGAAGGCAACAACCCATCTACTTTACTAGCAAAGCTCCGCAGGGAGCCGAACTGAACTACCAAAAGATAGAAAAATTTGCCTACGCTCTCATACTTACTTCCCGAAGACTTCGCCTATATTTCGAAGCTTACATCATTAGAGTTTGGACCAACCAGCCCATAAAAGGCATTATACATAAAACAGACTTAGCAGAAAGAATCTTACAGTGGGCAGTTGAGTTATCTGAGTTCGATCTCTGATATGAAGATCGGATGGCCATCAAATCACAGTATCTTGTCGACTTCATCGCTGAGTACACTGACACCCTGGGAACCCTATGAAATGGAATTTCTACGTAGATGGCTCTTTAAACAAAGCCAGTAGTGGAGCAGGTGTAATAATAGAAAGCGATAAGGGAACCCAAAGCAAACTCTCCTTAAAGTTTGAATTCCCTGCATCAAATAATCAGGATGAATACGAGGCATTGCTAGCTAGTTTGAGGCTGGCTAAGGAGGTTGGAGTTTGATGACTTACATCATCTACCTTTTTTCTTGCATAAAA
Source organism: Arachis hypogaea (assembly GCF_003086295.3). Taxonomy (NCBI): domain Eukaryota; kingdom Viridiplantae; phylum Streptophyta; class Magnoliopsida; order Fabales; family Fabaceae; genus Arachis; species Arachis hypogaea. Next base: position 68,903,766 of record NC_092044.1, read on the forward strand.
AGGATCATAAAAGAGGCATAATCTCATTTGATCATTGCAATTCATGCCTTAATTGATGAATATCATGGTACATTTCTTTGAAATGAGTTCGTTCTGTATTTCAGGTGGAGAAGACATAAAAAATGGGAAAGAAAACAACAAAACAAGTGGGGCGTGTGAAGCACGCGTTCCACTTGGAATAAACGCCACAAAAATGTATTGGCGTGGCACGCTGGTACAACATTCTAGAGAGCAAAATTGAAGACCATCAAAGGGGCGTGGCATGCCTGGAGCGGGGCGTGGCACGCGAACTCGTTACTAGAAGAGCCATCACTATGGCGTGCCACTTTGTGTCGAAGGCATGGCACACCAACCCCAGAGTTTACTTGGGCGTGCCACTTGAGAACCAAGGCATGGCACACCAAGCTTATAAGACCCACAATTGAATGGGCATGCCACTTGAGCAACAAGGCATGGCACGCCAGTGAACAAGGAGACAATGCAAAAGCTGGGCATGCCACTTGGTATCGAAGGCGTGGCACGCCTGCTCAAGAACTCCCACTAAGGCGTGCCACTTGAGTAATGAGGCATGGCACACCAGCACCTAAGGAGGCCAAATAAAGCTGGGCGTGCCACTTGGAATCGAAGGCGTGGCACGCCAGCTTAATCATCTCACTTTGGCGTGCCACTTAAACATCCAGGCATGGCACGCCAACATCTGGGACCATGGAAAATGACGGGTGTGGCACGCCAGTCTCATGGTGTGATGCGCTGGTAGTGTTTTCCATAGGAGGAATTAAAGGGCCAGTGAACTCAGGCGTGCCACTTGAGAGATGAAGCGTGGCACGCCAGCAAGAAGATGAAGCAAATGAAGGGCGTGATAGGCCAGTTTCATGGCGTGGCATGCGGGTAGTATTTTCCAGAGAGGAAGAAGAGGAGCCAATGAAGTCAGGTGTGCCACTTGGGTGACGAGGCGTGGCACGCCGGCAAGGGGGTAAAGCTTTAAGAAGGGCGTGGCATACTAGACCTTGGGCGTGCCACGCTGGTACAAATCTCTAGAAGTATAGAGATAAGGGAAGTGACCTTGGGCGTGCCACTTTGGTTCGAAGGCGTGGCACACCAGGTTGCTTTGCCCTTTAAAATGTCCTGGGCAACAACAAAAAAGGTTGAATCCAACCATGAATGAGGTAATTCAGAAGGAAGTGTTGAAATTATGGCAAGCTGGGGTGATCTACCCCATCTCAGACAGCCTTTGGGTGAGCCCGGTACAAATAGTTCTAAAGAAAGGAGGAATCACTGTTGTACCAAATGAGAAGAATGAGCTGATACCAACAAGAACAGTGACCGGTTGGCGCATGTGCATCGACTATAGGAAGCTCAATGAAGCCACCAGGAAGGACAACTTCCCCCTACCATTCATGGACCAAATGCTCGAGAGACTGGCTCTACTGCTTTCTTGACGGTTATTAGGGTTACAACCAAATAGTTGTAGACCCAAAAGACCAGGAGAAAACTTCATTTACTTGTCCATATGGTGTTTTTGCTTACAGGAAGATGCCCTTTGGACTGTGCAATGCACCTGCAACATTCCAAAGGTGCGTGCTCTCCATATTTTTGGATATAATTGAGAGGTTCATCGAGGTGTTTATGGATGACTTCTCTGTATTTGGTAACACATATTCTGATTGCTTGCATCACTTAGCCTTGGTGCTAAAGAGATGCCAAGAGACCAACCTTATTTTAAACTGGGAAAAATGCCATTTCATGGTTACAGAAGGAGTGGTCCTTGGTCATAAATTCTCAAAGAAGGGCATAGAAGTAGACAGGGAAAACGTAGAGGTGATCAAAAGGTTACCTCCACCATGCAATGTCAAAGCAATCAGAAGCTTTTTGGGACACGCTGGTTTTTATAGGAGCTTTATTAGAGACTTCTCTAAGGTTGCCAAGCCATTGAGCAACCTACTTGTCTCTAATGTGCCTTTTGTTTTTGATAATGAATGCATGTTAGCCTTTGAGGAGCTTAAGAACAAACTTTCCTCTGCACCTATCATAGCACCACCATGTTAGGATCTACCCTTTGAGTTAATGTGTGATGCATCAAATTTTGCTGTGGGTGCTGTTTTAGGATAGAGGAAGGATAAATTGGTGCATGTCATTTATTATGCCAGTAAGGTCCTTAATGAAAATCAAAGGAACTACTCTACTACAGAAAAGGAATTACTTGCCATTGTCTTTGGTTTTGATAAATTTAGATCATATCTCATTGGTTCTAAAGTAATTGTATTCACTGATCATGCAGCACTTGAATACTTGCTTACAAAACAAGAATCCAAGCCAAGGCTAATAAGATGGATCCTGCTACTCCAGGAGTTTGACATCAAAATTAAGGATAGGAGTAGAGCAGAAAACAAAGTTGATGACCACCTCTCAAGGATCCTACAAGAGGAAGAAGAAGCACACCATCTTGCAATGAATGAAAGCTTCTCGGATGAGCAATTGATGATGATATAAGAGACCCCTTGGTTTGCTGACATAGCCAATTTCAAGGCCATTGGGGAACTACCAACCAACATCAACAAACATATGAAGAGAAAGCTCATCAAAGATGCCAAATACTCTTGAGGAGGTGTATATCCCATGGAGAAGGATAAGAGGTGCTTTGGCAATGTCATGGATCTGCATATGGAGGCAACTTTAGTGGAGAAAAAATAGTAGCCAAGGTGCTCCAATGTGGATTCTACTGGCCAAGCATTTTCAAGGATACAAAAGACTTGGTGACAAGGTGTGATGAATGCTAGAGGGCTGGCAATTTACCCAAGAATAATGAGATGCCACAGAGATTTATAATGGAGCTAGAACTATTCGATGTATGGGGGATTGACTTCATGGGGCCTTTCCCATCCTCTTACTCTAATAGTTATATACTTGTAGCTGTAGATTATGTGTCAAAGTGGGTGGAGGCTATTGCCACCACCACAAATGACAACAAGGTTGTAATGAGCTTCTTAAAAAAGAACATTTTCAGCAGGTTTGGAGTTCCCATAGCACTCATTAGTGATGGAGGGACACATTTCTGCAATAAACAAATGGAAGCACTCCTTCTTAGATATGGAGTCAAACATAAGGTGGCAACCCCTTATCATCCGTAAACCAACGGGCAAGCAGAGATTTCTAACAGGGAGCTAAAATGATTCACAAAAAAACTGTTGGAAGCTCAAGGAAGGACTGGTCTGAGAAGCTAGATGATGCTTTATGGGCCTACAGGACAGCCTTCAAGACCCCCATTGGGATGTCACCATACCAACTAGTATTTGGCAAGGCTTGCCACTTGCCAGTTGAACTGGAGCATAGAGCCTTCTGGGCTCTAAAACTGCTGAATTTTGATGAGCAACCTGCTGGAGAAAAGAGGCTGAGGCAACTCAACGGGCTGGAAGAATTTAGGAATCAAGCATATGAAAATGCAAAGATCTACAAAGAGAATACAAAAAGATGGCATGATCAAAAGATAGCAAAGAGGGAGTTCACTGAAGGACAAAAGGTGTTATTGTACAATTCTAGACTTAGGTTCTTCCTTTGGAAGCTTAAGTCTAGATGGTCTGGACCCTTCACCATCATCAAAGTGTACCCCTATGGTCAAGTGGAGCTCATGGAGGACAAAACACAGAGAACCTTCACTGAAAATGGCCATAGACTCAAGCATTATCTGGGGGACTCACATGATGAAAGAAGAGTGAGCTACCACCTCAACTGAAAAAGGAAGAACGTCAAGCTAGTGACGATAAAGAAGCGCTGGTTGGGAGGTAACCCAACACTTTATATCCTTTTGATTAATTGCTTTATTAGAAGTAGATTGTAAATATTAGCTTAGGAAGTTAATTTCAGTTTTGATAGTTAAGATAGCTTTGTGAGTAAATTGTGTGCTATTTTCGGAAGTGCAGCTGGATGAAAGCATTTACTAATGATGATGAGTGATTGGGCTAAAAACTAGCTAAAAAGCTAAGTTTGGTATGGCCACTCACCAACATGATCTAGGCTTACAAGCATTTGGATAAATTAAATTTTTAAGGAGTAAGCCCAGAGATTAAGTTTGGTGTGGCCACTACCATTCGAGAATCAATCAGCAAGCCCAATACCACTAAATTTGGAAGCATTTAATACATTGGTGGAGACTTGAATGAGAATTTTAATGTGTTTAGGGGAGATTAGACGCAAAGAATGTGAAAGGATTGGAATTATTTCTTCCACATTAACACATTAAAAACCCAATGATGAACCTAATTTATTGAGATGCAAATGAATTAAGTTTGGTGTCCCAAGGGACACCCATCAGTTGCAACTCCATTCACTATCATTGAAAAGGAATGTGGAGGATCATTTTGTCATTACTAATGGGGTTTTCGTTTTCTTTTTTTTTAGGAGATTGAATGGGGCCCACTTGATAGATAACAAGGAGGTCAAAGTGTACTGACGTTGGGATTTTTGCTAGTAAAGAATTTTATAAAAATATAGTCGTGTTGTGAGTATAGATTCTAAACAAACAGAAAATCCCTTCGTACAAACGTTTTGGTTGTCACAAGTAACAAAACCCAATAAATTTATAAACCGAAGTATTCAAACCTCGGGTCGTCTTCTCAAGGAATTGCAGGGAAGTATGATTTATTATTGGTTATGGAAAAATAGTGTTTGGGTTTGAAAAAGGTTTTAAGCAAGAGAAATAGATTGCAAGAATTAATAAATTAATAACTAATAAAACTCTTGGCAAGGTATGAAAACTGGAAGTCCTATCCCAGTTATCCTTATCAATTGTGATGAGAATTGGATTTTTCTCCCACTAAGTTAACCTCTAACTATGAAGGTAAGTCAAGTGGATGGAATAAGTTTGGTTCCTCAGGTCCTAGTCTTTGCTTGGAAAAGGCTAGAGTTATTAGAACTCGAGTTAATTCTTGAAGAATTCCAATTTTCAGTCGACAATGAGTTTGACAACAAAAGAGTTGCCAATTAATCAATTAAAGCCAAGAATATAAAAAGCTAGATAAAAATCATAGATCTGAAAATACCTCAAATTATATTATTTAAGAAAATCCTAACATGAATGGTGCATAAGCCAAATAGGCAACATAAGTAATACAAGCATCAAAGTATCTGAAAGTAAAAGAGAAATACAAAGTAAAAGAAATATTGAACTTGATATGAAGATGAGATAATTTCTAATCCTAAATCCTAAGAGAGAGGAGAGAGCCTCTCTCTCTAAAAACTACATCTAAACTATGAAAAGTGTGAATTACTCCCTATCTCCTTGTCATCCTCTGTATGAATGCATTCCCCCACTTCATAACTTCTAATTTGTGCCTCTTGGATTTGAATCTGGGCCAAAAGGGCCCAAAAATTGCTGGAAACGAGATCTGCAAATTCTGCAGATCGCGCACGTCACGCGTCTGTGTGGGTCACGCGGTCGTGTCATCTGGAGTGTTGCTCTTCCACGCAGTCGCATCAGTCATGTGCCCGCGTCAGTTTTATTTCGCAAGTCACGCGTTCGCCTCATCCATGCGCTCGCGTCAATTTCCTTTTGTGCGAACCACGCGTTCGCGTCGTCCATGCGGACGCGTCACTGCCAGTTGCTCCAAAACTCCAATTTGTGCTTTCGTTCCATTATTGGGTTAATCACTCTATTCTTCTTTTTATCCATGCTTTCTATAACTTTGTTCTTCATCTAACCAATCAACAATTATAGAATATAGACATACAAAAATCACGAGGTCTTTTCAAGGTTGTAATAGGGCCAAGGTAGAGGTAAGGGTATATGTATAAGGCTAAGTGAGCTAATAAGTGAATCCTTGATTAGTCTAAGATCTCACCTAACATATACATACTTTATATAAATCAAAAGTTTCTCAACCTATTTGCCCAATTTTTTTCAACTTTGTATTGCAAACTCATGCATTGAATTTAACTTTGTCCCATGTGCATTGATTCTTTTTATTTTGTGTTTGGAGAAAAAATTTTTTTTATGCACATGGTAATTTAATTATTTTGATTTCACATGAGCATGCTTCCCAAATTTTTACATAACTTGTTCAATTTAATTTCCTACTTTTTCTATCATCCCATGTTCCCGTAAATTTCCCCACACTTAAATTATACACAATTTCTATCTTAAGCTAACCAAGGATTTAACTTGGGATTTTGATTTTGTTTTTCTGCTTAAGGCTAGTAATGTGGTTATAAAACAAAAGGGGGTTAAAAAGCTCAAGGGTGCTAAAAAGTATGGCATAAAAGGTAGGCTTTATTTGGGATAAGTGAGTTAATAATCAAACATGGCCTCAATCCTATCTTGGTATGTATCAATATTCTATATTGGATATATAGATTAAAGCAAAGTAAAGAACACCAGAATAAAAAAGAAGGGCAAAACACACAGGAATAAAAATTATGGTCTGAATGTAACCATACAATTAAGCTCAAAACTCACAAGCTGTGTGTTCTTAAGCTCATAAATCATATATCAGTTATATATGTCATGCAAGTAGAAATTTAAGAGTTTCCATTATTCTCAATGTAAAATATATTGGATGGCTTTAAAGTTTTAGTGTTTCTCCTTGATGAAATGTTGTTAACTAACTAACATGTAATGCTATATATACAAGGGGTGTGGATTGATTCTGTTAAAGTCTCTAGCGTACTTCCTTTTTATTTTCAATAAAATCAACTACCATATGCTAGAAAGGGTAAACTATACTAATTAATCCACTTAATATATAACTAGTAAACTAAGGTACAAATCGAGCTAAAATATCCAAGATATTATACAACCCAAAGTGCGTAATGCAAAAATACAGTCAAAAGCAAAAGAAAGAAAAAAGTGCAAAAATACAGAAAATAGCTAAAATAAGATAAGAGTCTGTAGTGGTTCACCAAAATAAATAGATGCCAGAGATGGCAACCTCCCCACACTTAAATAATAGCATCGTCCTTGATGCTCAGTCAAGTAGGGTGTGACAAAGTGTCATCTCTGGAAGGATGGGCTGCTAGTGTCTCGATGGTAGGCTGAGGGTCTGCAGTCGCTGTGAGGATCGGAGGAGTGGTCTGCTGAAGCGGGGGCTCTGTCTGTAGAGGAACCTCCGGATCTATGGTCTGTAGCTGGTGGTGCTCCTCATGATGTGGTGCAGTGTGGCTGGGGTCTCCCTGCTCAGCCTGGGTAGGTGCCTCCTCTTCGTGATCGCTCACCTCCTCCTCAGATGTGTCAGAGGGCGTGTCGGGCTCGGAAGGAATGTCACCACCAGAGCGGATCATTAGCTTGAAGTGCTCATACCGTCGTTTGTGGCGACGCTCAGATCTCTCAAAAAGTCACCTGGTGCGATGGTCTGATCTCTCAAACTGCTACTGGTGATGGCGATCCATCTGATCTAGGCGATCAAAGAGTCGGTGCACCAGACGGTAGACAGGCTCAGGAGCAGGTGGGGGTGTAGTGGGTGGTGGTGGACCAGTGGAAGCAGAAGGGGCAGCTGAAGAGGTGGCTGCCTCAGTAGTGTCAGTGAGAAATGGAGGGTGGTAGCCGAAAGCCAGGAACTTTTCATCAACAGCCTCCCAAGGTACCTCAGCTCGGTGACCCAACTGAGTAATTAGGTAAGGAAAAGAGAGGGTGCCTCTAACATAGACCCTGGCCATGTAATGCCGGATGAAGCGAGGTAGATAAAGGTCCTTACCCGTCATCAAACACCAGATGAGGGTAATCATAGCAGCTGGCACCTCCGGCTCATGAGTGCTCGGCATTACATAGTTGCTCAGAATCTGTTGCCATAGTCGAGCCTCATCATTCAGATATATAAGCCTGATTCCCTTTGGTACCCATGTGCTTGTTCCCATGACCCAAGGAACAGTAGGATCAAGAGTGATGTCCTTCTTTACTGCATCCCAATCAAACCTCATGAATCTCATATCTTCCTCAGCTTTCTGGTAACCATCTGGCTAATCTGATTTAGGTGGAAGATGGAGGATTTCTTCAATTTCTTCCTCAGTAACCAGAATCTATTTGCTTCTGAGCTATACTGCATCCAGGGTAAATAGAAAGTAGTTACTATAGAATTCTCTAACCCAGGATGAATTGACCTCAGTTAGGTTCCTCTCCAGGAAGAACCAGCCTCTCTGTTTGATCTTATCTGAGGTGTACTGCTGGAGTTCTTCTGGAATTTTGAGGGTCTGTTCTAGGTGTAGGTTCTTGGCAGTGGCAAAGGTTGGGTATTTTCGCTCACAATATTTGTTTGCAAATTTTACCGGGTCAGCTGAAGGTACCAACTGATCAGCCTTTTCCTGCGGGGTAAAGTTCTTCTCCCGCCAGGAATCATCATGTAAGATGCCAAGGATGGAACCAGAGGATTCACCTCTTTTCCATTTGCCAGTGGCGACTTTGCCCTTTCCCCTGCCTTGAGAGTCAGACATCCTGAAAAACAGAATTTCCAAGATATAATTGAGGAGTAAAAGCAGAAGAACAAGTAAGCAAATAACAAGATAGACAGTAAGTGGCAAAGGAGCAGTAGAAAATTAAAATGAGTGAAGGAAATGTATATGTTGGATTGTGTTGGAGTTGAAAAGCAGAGATGAGAATTCACAGTCCAAAATATGTTAGAAGTGGAAAGCTTGTTAAATAGAAAAACAATAATCATGCCGGGAGTGAAATTAATTGAAAGAAGTAGTGAAACGGCAAAGGGGAAAGTTAGAAAGTGAAAATCAATGAGTTAGTAAAAAGGAAGTCAGAGTAAGTGGCATGAAGATTGGTTTCTAAGTAACAAGAATTTCACAATTTTAAGCAACATTCAACTCATATTCAAGCAGGAATAACAGGGTAATGATGATGATTCATATAGATATAGGAGTAGTAAAAAGTAAAATCACATCATCAAGAATTCAAATTATTGACCAGGAAATCAAAAATAAGAAGAATACGGGCATGTGCATTCAAGAATAGGTTTGGTATTCGTGGAGCAGTTAAAAAGTGAGAATTGCCAAAACCAATACTTGAATGTAGAAGGAAAAGTAATTTGCAGAAAATTGGGCAGCATTCCAACTAAAATTGGACGTTCCCAGAAAATAGATATCAAGAAAAACAGTTCATATGAGATTAACAAATGCTGCAAACAGTCATTAACAGTAGGAATATTAAAGAATAGTCCGACAGTATGAATATAGCAGATGAACAGTATAAAAAACACAGCCAGAATAAAATTGCAGAACAGATAAACAGGTAACAGGAACGGTGCAATTATCAGGTCTAAATCCACTAACCATATTCTAGCTACCTAACCACCTAGAATCCACTACAAACATGCATTTCTATCTAGCCTATGCGGAACAAAAATTGAAAAACAAACTAAAGAGACGCAAGGATGAATCGCCGTATGGCGGAACCTGGTGCGGAAAGGGCAATGAGATGGAACAGAGATGAGAGCAGATGGGTGATGATGCGGCGGCGCTGGGTGAAGCACTGCAGCACAGCGGTGGGGCAGTGGCCGTCGGAGGTAGGCTGCAGTGGGAGGTCGGTAGTGGAGGAGAGTGAGAAAGCGGTAGAAGAAGGAGGAAAGAAGAGAGGGTTGGGTGTCGCGGCGGGTCTGGGTGGTCTTGGTGGTCGGAGGTGGTGGCTGGGGTGGTTGAGAGAGAGAGTTGCAGAGGTTAGAGAGAGAGGGGGTTGGGGTTTGGGGACGCGACGGGGAAGGGATTCGCGTGACATAGGGTTAGTGATCGCGAATCCACGCAAACGCGTGGAGGATGCGATCGCATTAGTAGGGTGAAATAGGGTTGACGCAGATGTGTGGTCGACACAATCATGTGGGCTGAGTATAAGATAGGTGATGCGGACACGTGAAACACGCGAACGCGTCACTGATATTTGTGCTAGACGCATGATTCCAGCGTCGTTTCAGCGCAACTCTCTGTTTGGTTTGGGGGTCATAATCTCCGCGCGACGCGATTGCGTCGCTCACGCTTTCGCGTGGTGTGGGTGTTATGTAGGTGACGCGTTCACGTCAGGGACACGTACGCGTGGGTTGTTTGGTGCTACACACACAATAGCCGCACGATTCTAGCCCAACTTTCTGGGCGTTGGATCTTCACGTTGATATCCAGATCACGCTTTCGCGTGGGTGACGCGGACGTGTGGGAGGCCTTTTTGCAACTGACGCGATCGCGTGGGGCACATGATCGCGTGGAACAATTGTGTTAAAGGCACGCCTCCAGCCTTGCTTCAGCGTGACTCTCTGTTCACTTTCCTTTTCTTTTAATGCACTTGTGACGCGGACGCGTTAGTGACGCTGTCGCGTCGCGTGCCCTCTTTTTTTTATATGCATTATGCAGAATGCAAAATGCAATGAATGTCATACAAAAATTCAGGTTCAAACAAAATTCAAAAATAGAGCGAAATAGAGGGGGAACGATCATACCATGGTGGGTTGTCTCCCACCCAGCACTTTTAGTTAGAGTCCTTAAGTTGGACATTTGACGAGCTTCCTGCTATGGTGGCTTGTGTTTGAATTCGTTCGGAAATCTCCACCAGTGTTTGGAATGCCAACATCCTTCGAGGTCCCAAACAAGGTACGTAAAGCCCTTAGGTGAGTTCAAACAGGCTTGCAGGCTCCTGGAGTGTTGAATGGTATAATAGATTCAAGGGATCCCAAACTCTACTTGTACACCCGTCTTTGTCTTGATCTGCATTTTTCCAGCCGAGTGATAAGTAATCTGAATTCTCACTGCAGTAACCAAACAGCTTCCGAGATCCTTCCAATTGAGCTTGACACCAATTCCTGCACCTCAATTTGAAGTGCGAAACCTCATTGAATCTTGCATATCAGCACTGAGTGTGAGTCATTTTCCTTTTTCTCTTAAAGCCGCAGTGAGCTCTAAGCTGGTCATCTGTCTCAAGCAAACCATATTCAAGTGGAAAATTGAAGATAACGGTCAAGGATTTTACCCACTTGAAGTTTGTGTTGGGTGGTAATGGCCTTGGGATAGGTGTTTTTATTGGTTCTGCAAGCTCTACTCCCTTGTGGTCTTCTGTGAATTCTTCCATTTCTTTGCAAACTTTTTCCATTCCAACCATGTCTTGATCAAAGTCACTGATATCTTCCTCATCACTTGAGTCATAATTGGGAGGTTGAGAAAAGTCAACCTCTGCATCATATTCGTATTCACATGGGGAAGATTCTTCTGTCTCAAGGAATTCACTTGCGGATGCAAGTTCAATACTAAGAGAACTTGACTTGTGATCATCATCAAGAAAGCATGCGTCTTGAGTTATACCATCCAGTTCTTCATAAGATATCTGCTTCGGGGGTTGTGCACTATCCTCCTTAGCATCAGCTGTAATTTCTTTGAGCGGAGGTTCAGCATCTCCTAAATCTTCAACCAACTCTTCTTCTTCTACAATGACAGCATCCTCTACTTGTTCCAGTACGAAGTTATGCTCTATGCTGTCCACTGGAGCTTCTTGTGTCTTCTTCACACTACGTTCTTCATTAGATTCTCCACATGAAGTCATAGGAGTTCCTTGAGTGTCCGAATGTCTGGAAGATAATTGATTTATTGCTTGCTCCAGTTGATGATGGGTTGCATTAAATTGGTCTACTGATTCTTCGAAGCAAAACTGTGATTCTTGGCTTGATGGATATGGACATGGTGCATAGGGGAGTGGTGGTTTTTGGGAGTAATTGGATTGGCATTGGGGCGGATAAGGATCATATGGTGGTGAATGGTGAAAGGAAGCTTGTGAGTATGGTGGGTTGAGGTTCTGTTGAAAGGATGGTCTCTAAGCATAGGGTGGGGCTTGTTGATAGCTACAAGGGGGTCCACCAAATCTATTAGTTGGGTATGCATTGTAGAATGGTCTCCGTCCATGGTATCTAGGAGGGTGTTGTTGCCTAAAGGGGTGATCAGATCCTCTTGGCTCCATCCATCTTTGATTTCTTAGACCTTGATGCATAGTCCTGTTATAGCTTCCATTCCTTGCAACAAAAGTAGAACCAAACTCAAAGCGAGAAGGGTGAGAATTCATAGTAGTTATCAGAAATAAGGGGGGAAAGCAAAAACAAATAAACAAGTAAAAGAAAAACAAAATATTTACAATAACCAATAATAAGGCACACGTTTGCAATTCCCCGGCAACGGCGCCATTTTGACGTTAGGATTTTTTCTAGTAAAGAATTTTATAAAAATATAGTCGCGTTGTGAGTATAGATTCTAAACTAATAGAAAATCCCTTCGTACAAACGTTTTGGTTGTCACAAGTAACAAAACCCAATAAATTTATAAACCGAAGTATTCAAACCTCGGGTCGTCTTCTCAAGGAATTGCAGGGAAGTATGATTTATTATTGGTTATGGAAAAAAAGTGTTTGGGTTTGAAAAAAGGTTTTAAGCAAGAGAAATAGATTGCAAGAATTAATAAATTAATAACTAATAAAACTCTTCGCAAGGTATGAAAACTGGAAGTCCTATCCCAGTTATCCTTATCAATTGTGATGAGAATTGGATTTTTCTCCCACTAAGTTAACCTCTAACTATGAAGGTAAGTCAAGTGGATGGAATAAGTTTGGTTCCTCAGGTCCTAGTCTTTGCTTGGAAAAGGCTAGAGTTATTAGAACTCGAGTTAATTCTTGAAGAATTCCAATTTTCAGTCGACAATGAGTTTGACAACAAAAGAGTTGCCAATTAATCAATTAAAGCCAAGAATATAAAAAGCTAGATAAAAATCATAGATCTGAAAATACCTCAAATTATATTATTTAAGAAAATCCTAACATGAATGGTGCATAAGCCAAATAGGCAACAAAAGTAATACAAGCATCAAAGTATCTGAAAGTAAAAGAGAAATACAAAGTAAAAGGAATATTGAACCTGATATGAAGATGAGATAATTCCAAATCCTAAGAGAAATCCTAATCCTAAATCCTAAGAGAGAGGAGAGAGCCTCTCTCTAAAAACTACATATAAACTATGAAAAGTGTGAATTACTCTGTATCCCCTTGTCATCCTCTGTATGAATGCATTCTCTCACTTCATAACTTCTAATCTGTGCCTCTTGGATTTGGATCTGGGCCGAAAGGGCCCAAAAATTACTGGAAACGAGATCTGCAAATTTTGCAGATCGCCCACGTCACGCGTCCGCATGGGTCATGTGGTCGCGTCATTTGGAGTGTTACTCTTCCACGCGGTCGCGTCACTGCCAGTTGCTCCAAAACTCCAATTTGTGCTTTCCTTCCATTTTTGTATGTTTTCTTTCCATCCTTTAAATCATTCATGCCTTATAAAACCTGAAATTACTCAACACACAAATCACGGCATCGAATGGTAATAAAGGATAATTAAATTTGATTATTTTAAAGCATAAGGAACATATTTTCTTATATATCACATAATAAGGAAGGGAAAGTTAAACCATGCAATTTACATGAATAAGTAGGTGAAGGGTTGAATAAATCACTTAAATTGAGCTCAATATACATCATAAAATATGGGTTTATCATGTACTGACACTTTGGAACTCAACATATTCAGAGAGCACATTGGGATAAGGGTGGCGCCTCTTCCCACGCTAGGCGCCATTCCCCAAGTGGAAAACATTGAATTCCCTTCTTTTCCCACCATCAAACCACACCCTTCACTACTATAAATCCCCTACCCTCCATATTCCCTCTCATTCCCTCCACATAACAAACTTACAGAGACCTTTCCTTCTTCTCTCGTTCTTCTTTTTCTTTATCTTTCTACTTGATTGGGACAATCAAGTGCTAAGTTTGGTGTTGGGGCAAAACTTTGTTTTGCTTGTGTTTCTTTGTAACACTCTATTAATATCTCAGAACCCTTAAACACACACTCTCTCTCTCTCTTTCTCTCCACCTAATGGCACCACCAAGATCCTCAACCTCAAAGAAAGAAAGACCAAAGAACCAACCTCAGGTTCCTCAAGCTCAAATTTCAATGAGTACAAATTCCTCTCAGCATTCAACCAAAACCAATTCTATGGTTGGGTGAGTGAGAGGGAGATCATCCCAGAGGTCGGCTTTCAACTAGGAAGGAATGAGCACCTTGAGATCAACATTGAGATCAACAACAGGGGTTGGGCACTCTTCTGCAACCCACCAAAGAAAGTGGTGGAAGGAGTGGTAAGGGAGTTTTATGCCAATGCCGTGCCACAGGCAGTGCAAACTTATGGGTATATTAACTATGTGAGGAGGAAGACCATTGACTATAGTCCCTCTAACATAGAAAGGGTGCTGATGGTGAAAAGGGTCAACTCCATTCGAAGTTATGAGGAGAGGATGAAGCAACCAGACCCAGGATTTGATAAAATCCTTAATGAAATTTGTGTACTAAATGTGCAGTGGATTAATGACAAAGATGGAAAACCTAACCAGCTGAGGAGAAGGGACTTGAGCCCCCAAGCTAGGGGGTGGTTAAACTTTGTGAGAAGATCTTTGATCCCTACATCAAACACATCTGAGATGACCAAGGAGAGGGCTATACTTATATATTGTATAATGAAGGGAAAGGACGGGAATGTTGGGGAGATGATTGCCAACAACATCAACAAGATACTGAAAAAGCACTAACGAGAGCACAAGATTGGCATTCCCCAGCATCATACAATAGATATGTGATGACGCTGAAGTTGAGAAGGTGATTATTGATGAGGTGTTGGTGAAGCAAGAAAAGCCTATAACTGCCAAGAATATGGCCAAGGTGTTGGCCGTCAATCCACTTCAATGGGCTAGAGAGCATAGAGCTCACGCTCATGTGCCACCACCACAACAACAAGAGGAAGAGGAGGCAGAGGAGCAACCACAATTTATGGCACTTCAACCATTACCATACCAACAATACCAACAATTTCCTGAAGGAATGAACTAGGAGCAGCTGCAAGGAGACGTGCACCAAATGAGGGGAGAAATGCAAGGCAGCTTAGGGATGATACTGGAACATGAATTACATCAAATGAATAGCCTTGCTGAATTCATACACCTCTATGAAGTTAGAACTACAGCAAGAAGGGAATATGATTGCTATGAACAAACTAAGTTCTTGTGCAATGCAGTAGCCAACTTGAATCCCAGTTACCCCACCTATATGTAGTAACTGGAGGAACTCAATGGACGGCAGGACGAAATTACGTATCAGCACAAGGAAAATGTGAAGTCCTACATAAGAAGGCTGGGTTTCTGGAAGCCCAAGGATAAGAAAGCACAAGAATGATCCTCCAAAAAGGGTGGAGATGACTCCTCCCCCTCCAAGAAGAAGGACAAAGGCAAGGGGCCAATGAACTGAAGAAGCTGCATAAGGTTATTGAGTTCCATGGTTGACATTTTCCAAATTTCTAAATTCTGCTTAAGTTTTTATCTGTTTACTTTATGTTTGAGAATAATTGATAATGTTAGGATAGTTTATGTTTTATTCTGCTTGAAGTCTTTTGTGAGTCCTTTGATATGCAAGAAAGAAAATACAATGATAACTGTAGCCTTTATTTTCATCAATAAAGTAGAGTTTGTTTCCATAAGAGTTGTTGTGAGTGTGAACAAGAGTAAATGAGACTAAGACCAAGAAAGCTTATTCAAAAGAACTAAGGAACAAAAGACTAAGTGAAGAACCTTGAATGAAGTGAAAAGAAAAAAATGAGTCGTGAAAAGTAACTAGTCCTAGAAGGCATGACAAGTAGAAGTTGAGGGGTGTTCCTTTAATATGTATAGAACCAAGAAGTAGTAAGCAACAAAGACCCAAGGCTCTGAGCATCAACTACTAAGGAGGGAAGAGAAACATTGAAAAACTCAAAAAGAGTTAGAACCCCTAGTAGATGCTTGTGGTGAAGATGTGTTAAGAAGAGGCCTGAGCAAGTAAATTCTCAGGGGTGTTTCAACACCTAGCACCATAAAGTCAACTGACTTGGGAGTGTTGATTGAAAGCCTAACTAAAGGGTTATCTTGAGACAAAACACTTAGAGTCATGGTCAATAAATAGAAAAGAAGCACAAAAGAGAAAGAAAGAGTTAACCCTTACTACTTCAAGGTGACAATCAATGAAAAGGACGCCTAAGACACATACTTAGAAAAACCCTTAAGGATCTAGGAGCTCTTTGTGATATTCAAAGCACTCAAGCATGTGTTGAGCACTTAGTCCAATTCCTAGTTATAGTGCATACATTCAAGGTCAAGTCTCAATTCACCAAAAAGACCACTCACATTGATTTGCTTGGGATAAGCAAAGCTTAAGTTTGGTGTTGTGATGACTTACATCATCTACCCTTTTTCTTCCATAAAAAGGATCATAAAAGAAGCATAATCTCATTTGATCATTGCAATTCATGCCTTAATTGATGAATATCATAGTACATTGCTTTGAAATGAGTTCGTATTGGATTTCAGGTGGAGAAGACATCAAAAATAGGAAAGAAAACAACAAAACAAGTGGGGCGTGTGAAGCAGGCGTGCCACTTGGAACAAACGCCACAAAAATGTATTGGCGCGGCACACCAGAAGCTGGGCGTGACACGCTGGTACAACATTCCAGAGAGCAAAATCGAAGACCATCAAAGGGGCGTGGCACGCCTGGAGCGGGGCGTGGCACGCGAACTCGTTACTAGAAAAGCCATCACTATGGCATGCCACTTTGTCTCGAACGCGTGGCACGCCAGCCCCAGAGTTCACTTGGCCATGCCACTTGAGGACCAAGGCATGGCACGCCAAGCTTATAGGACCCACAATTGAATGGGCGTGCCACTTGAGCAACAAGGCGTGGCACGCCAGTGAACAAGGAGACAATGCAAAAGCTGGGCGTGCCACTTGATATCAAAGGTGTGGCACGCCAGCTCTAGAACTCCCACTAAGGCTGCCACTTGAGTAATAAGGCATGGCACGCCAGCACCTAGTGAGGCCAAATAAAGCTGGGCGTGTCAATTGGAATCGAAGGCGTGGCACGACAGCTTAATTATCTCACTTTGGCGTGCCACTTGAACATCCAGGCGTGGCACACCAACATCTGGGACCATGGCAAATGACGAGCGTGACATGCCAGTCTCATGGCGTGACACGCTGGTAGTGTTTTCCAGAGGAGGAATTAAAGGGCCAGTGAACTCAGGTGTGCCACTTGGGAGATGAGGCGTGGCACGCCAGCAAGAATATGAAGCAAATGAAGGGCGTGACACGCCAGTCTCATGGCGTGGCACTCTAGTAGTATTTTCCAGAGAGGAAGAAGAGGAGCCAATGAACTCAGGCGTGCCACTTGGGTGACGAGGCGTGGCACGCCGGAAATGGGGTGAAGCTATAAGAAGGGCGTGGCACGCCAGCAAATCTCTAGAAGCATAGAGATAAGGGAAGTGACCTTGGGCGTGCCACTTTGGTTCGAAGGCGTGGCACGCCACGTTGCTTTTCCCTTTAAAATGTCCTGGGCGTGCCACTTTGGTTCGAAGGCATGGCACACCAGGCTACTTTGCCCTATAAAATGTCCTGGGCGTGCCACTTAGGCTCGAAGGCATGGCATGCCAGGGGTGAAACAGAGGACGGCGTGCCACTTGAATGAAGAGGTGTGGCACGCCAAATCAGAAACAGAAGGAGTGTGACACGCCAGAGACACGCCAGCTGAAAGATCACGTTTGTTGAGTTTCTTTTCCCTCCAAAATGTAGTTTTCTTTTCGCTTTTGTAATTTTCTTTTATTTTCTAGATCTAGAAGTAGTATAAATACCCTTGGAAGTATTGGAAAAAGGGGGTTAGCAAGTCACAGAGTTTAGTTTTGGGGGATTTCACTTTTAGTTTTCACACTTCATCTCTTTCATCTTTTGTACTTTCTCTCTGAGCTTTGAGTAGCTAAATTCCCTCTCATTGAGAGAGGGAGCTCTATTTTACTTGATGGATTAATGATAGTGAATTTCTTCTTCTCTTCATCTTCTCTTTGATTTTCTAGAAGGAATTTCGATTTTTATGCTTAGTGTTCAATTAACTTGCAAAAGAGATTGAATGCAAAATGACTTCATGGGAACCTTGGAAAAGGAAACATGAAACTGGTGCACGAATTGTGATTTCTACTTTTCACAACTCAAATAATCCCCGGTAATGAATCCAAGAACATGGTGCTCAATACCATGGTACATACATAATTTCACAACTTCGCACAACTAACCAGCAAGTGCACTGGGTCGTCCAAGTAATAAACCTTACGCGAGTAAGGGTCGATCCCACGGAGATTGTTGGTATGAAGCAAGCTATGGTCACCTTGTAAATCTTAGTCAGGCAAACTCAAATGGTTATGGATGATGTATGAATAAAACATAAAGATAAAGATAGAGATACTTATGTAATTCATTGGTGAGAATTTCAGATAAGCGTTTGGAGATGCTTTGTCCCTTCCGTCTCTCTGCTTTCCTACTGTCTTCATCCAATCCTTCTCACTCCTTTCCATGGCAAGCTGTATGTAGGGTTTCACTGTTGTCAGTGGCTACCTCCCATCCTCTCATTGAAAATGTTCAACGCACCCTGTCACGGCACGGCTATTCAGCTGTCGGTTCTCGATCATGTCAGAATAGAATCCAGTGATTCTTTTGCGTCTGTCACTAACGCCCCACAATCGCGAGTTTGAAGCTCGTCACAGTCATTCAATCATTGAATCCTACTCAGAATACCACAGACAAGGTTTAGACCTTCCGGATTCTCTTGAATGCCGCCATCAATTCTAGCTTATACCACGAAGATTCCGATTAAGGGATCCAAGAGATATCCACTCAAGCCTTGTTTGCTTGTAGAACAGAAGTGGTTGTCAGGCACTCGTTCATAAGTGAGAATGATGATGAGTGTCACATAATCATCACATTCATCATGTTCTTGGGTGCAAATGAATATCTTAGAACAAGAATAAGATGAATTGAATAGAAGAACAATAGTAGTTGCATTAATACTCGAGGTACAGCAGAGCTCCACACCTTAATCTATGGTGTGTAGAAACTCCACCGTTGAAAATACATAAGAACAAGGTCTAGGAATGGCTGAATGGCCAGCCTCCCAATGATCTAAGAACTAGGCGTCCAAAGATGATCAAAAGATCTAAAATGATCCAAAGATGAAAATACAATAGTAAAAGGTCCAATTTGTAGAGAACTGGTAGCCTAGGGTTTACAAAGATGAGTAAATTACATAAAAATCCACTTCCGGGCCCGCTTGGTGTGTGCTTGGGCTGAGCATTGAAGCATTTTCATGTAGAGACTCTTCTTGGAGTTAAACGCCAGCTTTTGTGCCAGTTTGGGCGTTTAACTCCCATTCTTGTGCCAGTTCCGGCGTTTAACGCCGGGCAGTTTTGAGCTGATTTGGAATACCGGTTTGGGCCATCAAATCTCGGGCAAAGTATGGACTATTATATATTGCTGGAAAGCCCAGGATGTCTACTTTTCAGCGCCGTTGAGAGCGCGCTAATTGGGCTTCAGTAACGCCAGAAAATCCACTTCGAGTGCAGGGAGGTCAGAATCCAACAGCATCTGCAGTCCTTTTCAGCCTCTGAATTAGATTTTTGCTCAAGTCCCTTAATTTCAGCCAGAAAATACCTGAAATCACAGGAAAACACACAAACTCATAGTAAAGTCCAGAAAAGTGAATTTTAACTAAAAACTAATAGAAATATACTAAAAACTAACTAAAACTCACTAAAAACATACTAAAAACAATGCCAAAAAGCGTACAAATTATCCGCTCATCACAACACCAAACTTAAATTGTTGCTTGTCCCCAAGCAACTGGAAATCAATTAAGATAAAGAGAAGAGAATATACAATGAATTCCAAAAACATCTATGAAGATCAGTACTAATAAGATGAGCGGGGCTTTTAGCTTTTTGCCTCTGAATAGTTTTGGCATCTCACTTTACCCTTTGAAATTCAGAATGGTTGGTTTCTATAGGAACTCAGAATCCAGATAGTGTTATTGATTCTCCTAGTTAAGTATGATGATTCTTGAACACAGCTACTTTATGAGTCTTGGCCGTGGACCAAAGCACTTTGTCTTCCAGTATTACCACCGGATACATACATGCCACAGACACATAATTGGGTGAACCTTTTTAGATTGTGACTCAGCTTTGCTAGAGTCCCCAATTAGAGGTGTCCAGGGTTCTTAAGCACACTCTTTTTGCTTTGGATCACAACTTTATTTTTTTCTTTTCTCTCTTTTTCTTTCGTTTTTCTCTTTCCTTTTTTTTTTATTCACTCCTTTTTCTTGCTTCAAGAATCATTTTTATGATTTTTCAGATCCTCAGTAACATGTCTCCTTTTTCATCATTCTTTCAAGAGCCAACAGTCATGAACAACAAATTCAAAAGATTTATGCACTGTTCAAGAATACATTCAGAAAACAAAAGTATTGCCACCACATCAAAATAATTAATCTGTTATAAAATTTAAAATTCATGCAATTCTTCTCCCTTTCAATTAAGAACATTTTTCATTCAAGAAAGGTGATGGATTCATAGGACATTCATAACTTTAAGGCATAGACACTAAGACACTAATGATCATAAGACACAAACATGGATAAACATAAGCATGATTTTTCGAAAAACAGAAAAATAAAGAACAAGGAGATTAAAGAACGGGTCCACCTTAGTGATGGCGGCTTGTTCTTCCTCTTGAAGATCTTATGGAGTGCTTGAGCTCCTCAATGTCTCTTCCTTGCCTTTTTTGCTCCTCTCTCATGGTTCTTTGATCTTCTCTAATTTCATGGAGGGGGATGGAATATTCTTGGTGCTCCACCCTTAGTTGTCCCATGTTGGAACTCAATTCTCTTAGGGAGGTATTGATTTGCTCCCAATAGTTTTAAGGAGGAAAGTGCATCCCTTGAGGCATCTCAGGGATTTCATGATGAGAGAGGTCTCTTGTTTGCTCCATCCTTTTCTTAGTGATGGGCTTGTCCTCATCAATAAGGGTGTCTCCCTTAATGTCAATTCCAACTGAATAACAGAGGTGACAAATGAGATGAGGGAAGGCTAACCTTGCCAAGGTAGAGGACTTGTCCGCCACCTTATAAAGTTCTTGGGATATAACCTCATGAACTTCTACTTCCTCTCCAATCATGATGCTATGAATCATGATAGCCCGGTCTATGGTAACTTCGGACCGGTTGCTAGTCGGAATGATTGAGCGTTGGATAAACTCCAACCATCCTCTAGCCATGGGCTTGAGGTCATGCCTTCTTAGTTGAACTGGCTTTCCTCTTGAATCTCTCTTCCATTGAACGCCCTCTTCACAAATGTCTATGAGAACTTGGTCTAACCTTTGATCAAAGTTGACCCTTCTAGTGTAAGGGTGTTCATCTCCTTGCATCATGGGCAAGTTGAATGCCAACCTTACATTCTCCGGACTAAAATCCAAGTATTTCCCCCGAACCATTGTAAGCCAATTCTTTGGGTCCGGGTTTACACTTTGATCATGGTTTTTGGTGATCCATGCATTGGCATAGAACTCTTGAACCATTAAGATTCCGACTTGTTGAATGGGGTTGGTAAGAACTTCCCAACCTCTTCTTTGGATCTCATGTCGGATCTCTGGATATTCACTCTTTTTGAGTTTGAAAGGAACCTCGGGGATCACCTTCTTCATGGCCACAACTTCATAGAAGTGGTCTTGATGCACCCTTGAGATGAATCTCTCCATCTCCCATGACTCGGAGGTGGAAGCTTTTGCCTTCCCTTTCCTCCTTCTAGAGGTTTCTCCGGCCTTGGATGCCATAAATGGTTATGGAAAAACAAAAAGCAATGCTTTTACCACACCAAACTTAAAAGGTTTGCTCGTCCTCGAGCAAAAGAAGAAAGAAGAGAGTAGAAGAAGAAGAAATGAAGGAGATGGAGATGGCTTTGTGGTTCGGCCAAAGGGGGAGAAGTAGTGTTTAGGTTGTGTGAAAATGAAGGGGTGAAGATGGGTTTATATAGGAGTGGAGAGGGGGTGTATGGTTTGGCCATAATGGGTGGGTGTGGGAGGGAAAGTGGTTTGAATTTGAATGGTGAGGTAGGTGGGGTTTTATGAAGGATGGATGTGAGTGGTGAAGAGAAAGATGGGATTTGATAGGTGAAGGGTTTTTGGGGAAGAGGTGTTGAGGTGATTGGTGAAGAAGAAGAGAGAGAGTGGTGGGGTAGGTGGGGATCCTGTGGGGTCCACAGATCCTGAGGTGTCAAGGAAAATTCATCCCTGCACCAAGTGGCGAGCAAAAATGCCCTTTGTGCCAATTCTGGCGTTAAACGCCGGGCTGGTGCCCATTTCTGGCATTTAACGCCAGCTTCTTGCCCTTTCCTGGCGTTTAACGCCAGTCTGGTGCCCCTTTCTGGCGTTAAACGCCCAGAATGGTGCCAGACTGGGCGTTAAACGCCCATTTGCTGCCCTTACTGGCGTTAAAATGCCAGCAAGGTCTTCCTCCAGGGTGTGCTATTTTTCTTTCTGTTTTTCATTCTGTTTTTGCTTTTTCAATTTATTTTGTGACTTCTCATGATCATCAACCTACAGAAAACATAAAATAACAAAGGAAAATACATAAAATATGACATTTGGTTGCCTCCCAACAAGCGCTTCTTTATTGTCAGTAGCTTAACAGTGGGCTCTCATGGAGCCTCACAAATTCTCAGAGCAATGTTGGAACCTCCCAACACCAAACTTAGAGTTTGAATGTGGGGGTTCAGCACCAAACTTAGAAGTTGGTTGTGGCCTTCCAACACCAAACTTAGAGTTTGACTGTGGGGGCTCTGTTTGGCTCTATTTTGAGAAAAGCTCTTCATGCTTCCTCTCCATGGTTATAGAGGGATATCCTTGAGCCTTAAACACAAGGGATTCTTCATTCACTTGAATGATCAATTCTCCTCTATCAACATCAATCACAGCCTTTGCTGTGGCTAGGAAGGGTCTGCCAAGGATGATGGATTCATCCATGCACTTCCCAATCTCTAGGACTATGAAATCAGCAGGGATGTAATGGTCTTCAACTTTTACCAGAACATCCTCTACAAGTCCATAAGCTTATTTTCTTGAATTGTCTGCCATTTAGAGTGAGATTCTTGCAGCTTGTACCTCAAAGATCCCTAGCTTCTCCATTACAGAGAGAGGCATAAGGTTTATGCTTGACCCTATGTCACACAGAGCCTTCTCAAAGGTCATGGTGTCTATGGTTCAAGGTATTGAAAACTTCCCAGGATCCTGTCTCTTTTGTGGAAATTTCTGCCTAGACAAGTCATCCAGTTCTTTGGTGAGCAAAGGGGGTTCATCCTCCCAAGTCTCATTACCAAATAACTTGTCATTTGGCTTCATGATTCCTCCAAGGTATTTAGCAACTTGCTCTTCGGTGACATACTCATCCTCTTCAGAGGAAGAATACTCATCAAAGCTCATGAATGGCAGAAGTAAATCCAATGGAATCTCTATGGTCTCAGTGTGAGCCTCAGATTCCCATGGTTCCTCATTAGGGAACTCATTGGAGGCCAGTGAACGTCCATTGAGGCCTTCCTCAGTGGCCCTCACTGCCTCTTCCTCCTCTCTAAATTTGGACATGTAGGTCATGTTAATGGCCTTGCACTCTCCTTTTGGATTCTCTTCTGTATTGCTTGGAAGAGTGCTAGGAGGGAGTTCAGTAATTTTCTTACTCAGCTAACCCACTTGTGCCTCCAAGTTTCTAATGGAGGACCTTGTTTCAGTCATGAAACTTTGAGTGGTTTTGATTAGATCAGAGACCATGGTTGCTAATTCAGCGTGGTTCTGCTTAGAATTCTCTGTCTGTTGCTAAGAAGATGATGGAAAAGGCTTGCCATTGCTAAACCTGTTTCTTCCACCATTATTGTTGTTGAAACCTTGTTGAGGTCTCTGTTGATCCTTCCATGAGAGATTTGGATGATTTCTCCATGAAGGATTATAGGTGTTTCCATAGGGTTCTCCCATGTAATTCACCTCTTCCATTGAAGGGTTCTCAGGATCATAAGCTTCTTCTTCAGATGAAGCATCCTTAGTACTGCCTGGTGCAGCTTGCATTCCAGACAGACTTTGAGAAATCATATTGACTTGATGAGTCAATATTTTGTTCTGAGCCAATATAGCATTTAGGGTATCAATCTCAAGAACTCCTTTCTTCTGATTCGTCCCATTGTTCACAGGATTCCTTTCAGAAGTGTACATGAATTGGTTATTTGCAACCATTTCAATGAGTTCTTGAGCTTCTGTAGGTGTCTTCTTCAGATGAAGAGATCCTCTAGTAGAGCTATCCAATGACATCTTGGACAGTTCAGATAGACCATCATGGAAAATACCTATGATGCTCCATTCAGAAAGTATGTCAGAAGGATATTTTCTGATCAATTGTTTGTATCTTTCCCAAGCTTCATAGATGGATTCACCTTCCTTCTGTCTGAAGGTTTGGACTTCCACTCTAAGCTTACTCAATTTTTGAGGTGGAAAGAACTTTGCCAAGAAGGCATTGACTAGCTTTTCCCAAGAGTTCAGGCTTTCTTTAGGTTGTGAGTCCAACCATATCCTAGCTTTGTCTCTTACAGCAAAAGGGAATAGCGTAAGTCTATAGACCTCAGGGTCAACCCCATTAGTCTTGACAGTGTCACAGATTTGCAAGAACTCAGCTAAAAACTGATAAGGATCTTCCAATGGAAGTCCATGGAACTTGCAATTCTGTTGCATTAGAGTAACCAATTGAGGCTTAAGCTCAAAGTTGTTTGCTCCAATGGCAGGGATAGAGATGCTTCTCCCATAAAAGTCGGGAGTAGGTGCAGTAAAGTCACCCAGCACCTTCCTTGCATTGTTGGCATTGTTGTTGTTTTCGGCTGCCATGGGTTCTTCTTGTTTGAAGATTTCTGTTAGGTCCTCTACAGAGAGTTGTGCCTTAGCTTCCCTTAGCTTTCGCTTCAAGGTCCTTTCAGGTTCAGGGTCAGCCTCAACAAGAATGCTTTTGTCTTTGCTCCTGCTCAAATGAAAGAGAGGAGAACAAGAAAATATGGAATCCTCTATGTCACAGTATAGAGATTCCTTGAGGTGTCAGAGGAAAAGAAAAATAGAAGGAAGAAGTAGAAGAATTCGAACTTATCAAGAAAGATGGAGTTCGAATTGTGCATTAAGGAATAGTGTTAGTCCATAAATAGAAGAATGTGGGAAGAGGGGAAGAAATTTTCGAAATTTAAGTAAAAGATTTAAAAACATTTTGAAAAACACTAATTGATTTTCGAAAACCAAGGGTGGAAACGAAATCAAGTGATTTTTGAAAACTAATTAATATTTTTGTTTTTTTTTTGTAATTTTTTTGGATTTTTCGAAAATTAAGTGAAAAAAGAAAATAAAGATATCAAAATTCTTAATGAGAATTCCAGGAATCATGCAATGTTAGTCTAAAGCCTCAGTCTAAAGGAATTAGACATGGCTAGCCAAGCTTCAGCAGGACATTGCATTCAAGAGCTAAATTGATGAAGATCAATCAGCTTTGGTGATGATAAGAACATCACCTTGAAACACTAGAATTCATTCTTAAGAACTCTGAAAAAAAATACCTAATCCTAGCAACAAGATGAACCGTCAGTTGTCCAAACTCAACAATCCCCGGCAACGGTGCCAAAAACTTGGTGCACGAATTGTGATTTCTACTTTTCACAACTCAAATAATCCCCGGTAATGAATCCAAGAACTTGGTGCTCAATACCATGGTACACACATAATTTCACAACTTCGCACAACTAACCAGCAAGTGCACTGGGTCGTCCAAGTAATAAACCTTACGCGAGTAAGGGTCGATCCCACGGAGATTGTTGGTATGAAGCAAGCTATGGTCACCTTGTAAATCTTAGTCAGGCAAACTCAAATGGTTATGGATGATGTATGAATAAAACATAAAGATAAAGATAGAGATACTTATGTAATTCATTGGCGAGAATTTCAGATAAGCGTATGGAGATGCCTTGTCCCTTCCGTCTCTCTGCTTTCCTACTGTCTTCATCCAATCCTTCTTACCCCTTTCCATGGCAAGCTGTATGTAGGGTTTTACCGTTGTCAGTGGCTACCTCCCATCCTCTCAGTGAAAATGTTCAACGCACCCTGTCACGGCACGACTATTCAGCTGTCGGTTCTCGATCATGTCGGAATAGAATCCAGTGATTCTTTTGCGTCTATCACTAACGCCCCACAATTGCGAGTTTGAAGCTCGTCACAGTCATTCAATCATTGAATCCTACTCAGAATACCACAGACAAGGTTTAGACCTTCTGGATTCTCTTGAATGCCGCCATCAATTCTAGCTTATACCACGAAGATTCCGATTAAGGGATCCAAGAGATATCCACTCAAGCCTTGTTTGCTTGTAGAACAGAAGTGGTTGTCAGGCACTCGTTCATAAGTGAGAATGATGATGAGTGTCACATAATCATCACATTCATCATGTTCTTGGGTGCAAATGAATATCTTAGAACAAGAATAAGATGAATTGAATAGAAGAACAATAGTAGTTGCATTAATACTCGAGGTACAGCAGAGCTCCACACCTTAATCTATGGTGTGTAGAGACTCCACCGTTGAAAATACATAAGAACAAGGTCTAGGAATGGCCGAATGGCCAGCCTCCCAATGATCTAAGAACTAGGCATCCAAAGATGATCAAAAGATCTAAAATGATCCAAAGATGAAAATACAATAGTAAAAGGTCCTATTTGTAGAGAACTGGTAGCCTAGGGTTTACAAAGATGATTAAATTACATTAAAATCCACTTCCGGGCCCACTTGGTGTGTGCTTGGGCTGAGCATTGAAGCATTTTCGTGTAGAGACTCTTCTTGGAGTTAAACGCCAGCTTTTGTGCCAGTTTGGGCGTTTAACTCCCATTCTTGTGCCAGTTCCGGCGTTTAACGCCGGGCAGTTTTGAGCTGATTTGGAATGCCAGTTTGGGCCATCAAATCACAGGCAAAGTATGGACTATTATATATTGCTGGAAAGCCCAGGATGTTTACTTTCCAACGCCGTTGAGAGCACGCCAATTGGGCTTCTGTAGCTTCAGAAAATCTACTTCGAGTGCAGGGATGTCAGAATCCAATAGCATCTGCAGTTCTTTTCAGCCTCTGAATCAGATTTTTTCTCAAGTCCCTCAATTTCAGCCAGAAAATACCTAAAATCACAGAAAAACACACAAACTCGTAGTAAAGTCCAGAAAAGTGAATTTTAACTAAAAACTAATAGAAATATACTAAAAACTAACTAAAACTCACTAAAAACATATTAAAAACAATGCCAAAAAGCGTACAAATTATCCGCTCATCAGAAACCATGCTAGAAATCCCTTCTCACACTTGAGTAGAATTTGGGTTTTGGTGTTTGGATATGGTGACATACAATCCTCCCTCTACCTGGACCTATGATGATGTGTGGTATAATCAAGGACCAAGCATATCTCTCTTTATGAGCAATTAGACCAAGGAATTGGCTATTGATCAAGATATGAGAGATTGAGTCACCAAGGGATTGGGGCTCAATCAATCATGATTGCCAAGAGGTCAATGAGTTGCATGATTGAAGAGGATATGAGCTGGAATTAATCCAAAGAGACAATATCTCCTGATCTCAATGAATTTCCCCATTCTTATCTCTTCCATTCTTTTATAGCTTTACTTACATTCTGCAAAATCCCATTCACCTTTACATTCTTGTTATTTCCATTTCTGCATTTTATTGCTTTGTATTATTTCTTTTGCCATTTATGTTTCTGCCATTTATAATTCTGCACACACAACTTATTCTGTTGAGCTTGACTAATTCACCAATTGATTAAAATTTCTCAAATTTACTAATCTCTATGGATACGATCCCACTCCACTGTGGGTTAATACTTGACGATAATTTTGGTTCGCTTGCCAAGAGCAGATTCATCAATATTATTGGGGAAGGGTAGTGAATCCAGCCCATCAGAGTTCAAAAGCTTATCATCTTCAGCGATTCACAAGTAGTCACCTCCCAAATAGCAGGGAATGTAACAACCCCGGTTTTCTAGTACGCGAGATATTTTCTGAAAGTACAAAGAACTCCTGAGGATCAGTAAGGGGAGAAGCTCTGATATATCATCAAGTATCTCAATCCTCATTGTCATTATGCCATCTTTAAGTTAGAACCTTTTTCGAGGCAAGCTCGATAACGCCGTCACGAAGAACATAGTTTTTGAACCGTATCGGTTAGGAGTTTTGATCCAGTTTTTCGTAAATAGTCTCAGTTTGACGAACCAGACTCAATTCATGAGAGAAGAGATATAATAGGGTAATATTATCCTTATATTAGTATTAGAAGCTTCTTCAACAATATTATAAGGTTACCTGGTCAGTTTTAGTTAAAAAATAGAAAATCGGTTTAACCGGGTTCACAGTTTACTGGTGCAGCTTAGCACTAGCACTCTCTGATGACTTTAGCAATGCTAAGGCCTCATTATACATGTTTTATTCTCATAATAAATATGTTACTAGTGTCATTTATGCTAGTAGCTCAGAAAATAATTTTTAGAGATGTTTTTGCAAGTGTTTCGATACATCTAGTTTTAGTAGTTATACACCTGAGATATTTTAATATTATTTTGATCCACCTCCAAGCCAACCAATCACAACTCACACTACACCCCCCAAAACCCCCAAGGCTGGCTCATTTTCACTTTGTGGCCGAAAATAGGTAGAGAGAAAAAGAGAGAACAGTTCTTAGTTCCAAATCTTCAAAGCTTGATTTCTGCTGAACTAAAACTCAAATCAAAATTCTAATCCGGCCAAAATGATCCTCTCTTCTTTCTCTACATGATCATATGACGTATTAAGGTTGGAATCAAGGTGAGTTGGCTGCACCATCTCTCTTTTGATTCAGTTTCAAGGAAACATGCTTAAATATGTGTTTTCTTGATGTTCTTCCTTAGGAATCATACTTAACTTTACTTGAGGGCCAAGAAACGTGACTTTATAGAAAGTTTAAGGTTATAAATCACCTCCTAACGTGCTTAGGGAGATTTGGTTTGTTGAGGGTTTTTGGATTTAAAGTTGTTCTTGATGTGATTTAGGAGGAAAAAGTGCTTACGGACCACCTAAAAGTTTAACTGAATTAGGAGCAGCAAAACGAGGTAGGGTGTGACGAAATTAATCTTGATTATTTGTGTTTGATTTGTGTGAATGTTGTGTAATTTGGCTGTGCTAAAAATTGGTTGCATATATGATTGATTCTTGGTGAAAATTTGGTGAAATTTTGATGAAATTTGATAAAATTTGATGAAATTCAAGCTTTAAGTTCATGTTCTTGGAGCAGCTGGGAAAACGAAACCCTAGGCCTAAATTAAGGTTCAATTTGTGTTAATATCATGTGGAAGAGATGGGGTTTTAGTGGCTGCTAATTTATTATGAATTATGGTAAAAATCGGTTGCTGAAAAGACTGAAAAACGGGTAAAAACAGAGAAAGAATCTGAAGAATTTATGAAGAACATGAAGGACACTTTGAGTGTGATGAAGAACAATGAAGAACAGGCTTTAGATCCTTAAAAGGGCAAGGAAGTAAAAATTTTGGTGTTTAAGGGGTTATTTAGTAATTTCTGAAAGTTAGGATGTTTAAAGTAGAAATATTAAAAGTTACAGGTGGTAAAAAATGAATTTTAAAGGTTAAAAGTAAAAGGTAAGTTAATTTTCGAAAATTAATAATAAAATATTAAATAATAATTTTTAATTAAAAATAATATTTAAAAAAAATAATAAAATAATGCGGAAAATGTAGTTTTTTGTAAAAGCTTTAGAAAGATAGCTTTAAGCGCAAGATCTCATAATTACCTTCATAAGACACTTAGGGAGTGGTAAGAACATATTAGTGAGGCAAAGATAAATAAAAGATAAAAAATTAAAGAAAAGATAAAAATCGAAGTAAAAGTCTGTAAAGTATTAATGACAGAAAAACAGGCAGAGACTAGCGAACGAACTAGGGCAACATAGTTAGTCATTGAATTGCGAATAGGGTTAGGTATTATATGAAAAGTTAAACTATTTCAGTATAGACTTAATGAACCTATACTTGGGGCAGGCTAACTAATCATACCGAAATTTACATAAGCTTTAAATACATAAGTTAAACAGAGAAAGCAGAATAAAGAAGCGCAGAAAAAAGATTAAATATAGCAGAATAAAGAGACAAAGAGAAGAAAGTAATATGATAAAGAGCAGAGGACCTATTAAGAGGTCATTTGTTGCATTAGGCAACCCCAGGATATCTATATGTTCATCTGCTACATTGTGGCAGTCAGATGGATGATGGCGCGACCACTGAGAAACGATTTCCTACGGTACAGATCCATATTTTATTTTTGTAAGACAGAGGGGTTATTTCCTGCTATAGAAGTACCGTGACCACCTGTTCCATTTCTGTAGTGGCAGAGGGGTTATTTCCTGTAAACAGAAGGTGTGTCGGCATACATCCCTGCAGTGGCAGACGTGTTATTTCCTGCGTGCAGTGGACCTTGTGGTGGCAGAGGGGTTATTTCTTGTACACATGGGTATACCCAATAGGAAAGCCATATTCGGCTGGTAATGCTGGGTTATGTCGGGAGCGGGTAGAAATCGACAAATGAGCTCATTACCTGCACTAGGACTAGACATGCATCATTCTTGTCTGCGCATTATTCTCTGTTGCATTCCTACTTGTGTATGATCTATTTCTTTGCTTGAGTGCTATGTCTACGCTTTGTTTTCTTGTATTCTTCTGTTTGTGTTATATTTTCTATTTTTCTATCTATTTTTACTTCTGTTTACTACTTTACTGTATCCTATTATCCATCTGTTAATCAAAACCGAATAAATGAATGTAACTAACAACCCCGACACTACTAAGAACTCCCCAGTTCTTACCCCTTCTCTCCCTTCCTCCCCCTTAGATGGAGACGGGCGTGATCTTCTATGAGTTCGAGGACCCTTACGTCTACGAGGATCTGGTACATCACAATTACTTCATCACGGGATTGGAGCCTCGTATTAGACGATATGCGTTACCTAATCGAGCCTTTCAACATCCTCTGTCTAGCTCGCATTTTGATTCGGATGCTCCTTACGACTTTCTCTTATCCTGGTTACATCCTGACACACCTATACATCCTTTTCCTGATGATCCTGAGTACCCTATACTGGCTCAACCTTTGAATGAGGTGGAACCTACGCCTATCATTCCTGATGAGCCCGAGTTAGCTAGTGACTACGTACCTGTGATACCACCAGAGTGGGGACTTTCCCCCTGAGCCGATCCCTGATTTTCCACAACCTGATGAGCCGGCACTACCGGACGGTGGGGTAGCCCATATATACGCGAACGGACCTGTGTTCGTAAATGGTTTTGTACATAGTGACAGTAGTGTTTCTGGTGGATCTGAGGGTATATCTGTATATGTGGACGATGAGGAGGAGGAGGATCCTGATATAGAGATAGAGCAGGATGAGAAAATGGACGAGCCTCACAGCGATTCTCCAAACGGCCACGTGTAGATATAGTTTGACTGCAGAAGGGGCATTTTTTATGACACTCTAGTCTGACATTATCTGTTAGCTAGTCTCTCACTTGTGTTAGTACACTCGAGAGCTAGGAGCTATATAGTGGTTAGGCTAGCCTGGGCACCAGTTTAGCGGCTTTTTGCCTGGGCCAGGCCCTGGGAGTGTCGTGTATATATTAGCTACATAGGATGACGAGGATGTAGACTGACTTGATCTTGTGTAAACGCTACATGTTTTGTTATAGTGTACATGATGTATATTATCAGCTGTATTTCTATGTTTCTTTATGCCGCTTTTCTATTACTCTTAATGTATGCTTGTTTATTTTACCTAAACATCCACAACGGAAAAAAAAAGTTACTCATAAAATTGGCGTCGTCTAACAAGGAACAGGCTCATATATAAAATAATAGTAAATAATTAGGAAGAATAAGTTAGTAACACTTAGCTTCTTGTATGACCATGGCATACTGGGAGTTGGGTCATTACAATTTGGTATCAGAGCAGTTCGTTCCCAATAGAGCCTAGGGAGTGGACTGACTGTGCTTTATTGCATACTCTCTTATCTGTTTCATGCTTATAGGATATCTATATGATTTGTGTTGCATGATTGTCTCTGTGTTTTCATTCTGGAAATGTTCACACTTGACTTGAAGTGTTAAGACTGATCACCTTAATAATGATTGTTTGGTGTGAACAGGACCACGATGGGTTCACGGAGATGAGGCAGTGAACATGAAACGTTTATGACTACCATGAACGCTGTGGCTGAGGCAGTGCATAAGGCTGCACTAGCAGCGGCTAGGGCTGTTGATCGTCTTGGAGTGAGAAATGGGAATGAGAATGAGCATGGAGAAGATAGTGGAAATGATGAAAATAACTTAGGGCATCTCGAAAGACCTATGACCCTTGCGGCTTTTCTGAAGGTTAAACCGCCTAAGTTTAAAGGTACACTCATTGCAACTGATGCTGACAACTGGTTTTGAGCTATCGAACGATCACTATGAGCACAGCATGTTTCGAAAGGCCAACACGTGGAGTTTGCTACTTATATGCTGGAAGGAGAAGCTGAGCATTGATGGCAGGGGATACAGCGACTGTTTCAACAAGATGAAGGCAATATTCCTTGGAATACTTTTAGGGATGAATTTTATAAGAAGAATTTTCCGAGGACAGCTCGTGACGCTAAGAAGATGGAACTTATGCAACTGAAGAAGGGTAACACAACTGTTGCAGAATATGCCCGTAAGTTTGATGACTTGTGCCGTTTCTCCAAGATCTACCTAGGGAATCCTGTTGATTTTGAAGAATGGAAGTGTTTGAAGTTCGAAGGGGGCCTTCGTGAGGATCTGATGAGTTCAGTAGTTCCGTTGGAGATACGAAATTTTGCTGAGCTGGTTAATAAGTGTAAGTTAGTGGAAGAATGTGCTAAGAAGTTAATTGCCTCTAAAGCAAGTCGTCAAGGATTTCCACCAAGGAACTATAATAGTTACAGTTGGCAACCATGAAGGACCAACTCTAAAACATCCGGTGTGCCACAGTGAAGAAACCCACAAGCTGGTAACGTTCCTACTCGCTCTACGGGTGGAAATGGAGGTAGACCAAGGCAGGATAATGGTAAACAACCTCAACAGGCACTGGTGAATACTGCATGTAGGCAGTGTGGAAAGGATCATGGTACCAGGCATTTCCAAATTAGAACATTTACTTGTTACAATTATGGAGAACCGGGACACTTGGCGAGGAGTTACCCAAAAGGACTTTCCCGAAATCCAATACGGACCCAGCAATAAGGCCGAGTGTTTGCATGACTGCTGATGATGCTATACAATCAGACGCCCTGATCCAAGGTCAGTGTTATGTCAAAAATCGATTTCTAACTATGCTGTATGACTCGGGTGCATCGCATTCCTTTATTTCTTTAACTGTTTCTCGTGAGTTAGGACTAGATTTTTCTGAGTTGAACTTTGATCTAGTTGTCCATACACCTGCATCCCAAAATGTTTTGACTAGTTTAGTGTGCCTGCAAGTACCATTCACTATTAGGAACAAAACTTTTATACATGATCTAATCTGTTTACCTTTATGTGGTTTAGAAGATATTCTAGGATTAGATTGGTTGTCCAAGTATCATGTTTTCCTTGATTGCTTTGAAAGAACTGCTGTTATTCCGTCTGATAGTTTAGATATTAAACCATTTCTGTCATATACTTTATATCTGAATTCTGTAAAACTTACCTTAGACGGGAGTGATTGTGAGGGGTACGTTCTGTTAGCGGCTAGCTCGAATGACAATGAATTAAGCTTAGAAAGAATCCGAGTGGTGAAGGAATTTCCTGATGTTATTCCTGACGATATACCTGAATTTCCTCCTCAGCGAGAGATAGAATTCAGTATTGAACTAGTACCTGGAATCGGACCGATTTCCATAGCACCGTACTGGATGTCACCACTAGAACATACGAAATTAAAGAAGCAGTTGGATGAGCTACTTGGAAAGAAATTTATTCGTCCCAGTGCATCACCTTGGGGAGCTTCGGTATTGCTTGTAAAGAAGAAGGATGGTGGAATGAGACTTTGCGTAGATTATCGACAGTTAAATAAAGTCACTATCAAGAACAAGTATCCACTTCCACGGATAGATGATTTGATGGATCAGTTGAAAGGTGCAACTGTGTTCTCGAAGATTGATTTGCGATCGGGCTATCACTGGATTCGAGTGAAAGAGTTAGATATACTGAAGACTGCATTTAGAACTCGATATGATCACTATGAGTATACGGTTATGTCTTTTGGACTAACTAATGCTCCTACGATTTTCATGGATTACATGAATCGTATTTTCCGTCCATACCTTAATCAATTCGTAGTAGTTTTCATAGACGATATTCTCATCTATTCGAAGACAGAAAGAGAGCCTGAAGAGCATTTAAGGACTGTATTGCAGATATTGAGGACTCAAAAATTATATGCTAAACTATCAAAGTGCAAATTCTGGACAGAGAAGGTGACGTTTTTGGAACATGTTATATCACAGGGAGGAATTGCAGTGGATCCTTCAAAAATTGAAGCAGTAGTGCAGTAGGAACCACCTACGACCATTACAGAAGTTCGGAGTTTTCTCGGACTTGCTGGCTGTTACTGGAGGTTCATCAAATGATTTTCACAGATAGCCTTACCTTTGACTTACCTTACACGAAAGGAAGTTCCATTTATCTGGACGGCAGAGTGTGATAGAAGTTTCAAGATGCTTAAGGAAAAGCTAACAATTGCACCTGTATTAGTACTACCCGATCCGCAGAAACCTTTTGAAGTATATTGTGACGCTTCCCATAAAGGACTTGGATGTGTGCTGATGCAAGACAAAAATGTGATGGCTTATGCTTACTGGCAGCTGAGACCTCATGAACGAAATTATTCGACGCATGACTTGGAATTGGCTGCAGTGGTGTTTGCTCTGAAGATCTGGAGGCACTATTTGTATGGCGCTCAACTAGAAGTTTTCTCTGACCACAAAAGTTTAAAGTATATATTTGACCAGAAAGATCTTAATATGCGACAGCGAAGGTAGATGGAGTTCCTGAAGGACTATGATTTTATGCTAAGTTATCACCCAGGAAAAGCGAACGTGGTGGCAGACGCCTTGAGCAGGAACAATTTGAGTATCTCTTGGATAATGATAAAAGAAGAGAAGCTACTTGCGGAATTTGAGGACCTTAAGTTAGCTATGACTGAGATGTCAAGTGGAGTCCATTTGGCGCAGTTGCATATAACACCAGATTTTAAGATTAGGATTCAACAAGCACAAGCACAGGACTCAGAAATGATGACGATGCTGAGACGGATGAAAGTAGAGGAACCAGAAACTGTAAGACTAGATCGTAGCAGTCTCTGTTGATACAAGAACAGAATTTGTGTGCCTAGCTTTGGAGATTTGCGGCAAAGGATTCTTGCAGAAGCTCATCAAAGTAGAATTTCTATGCATCCTGGAGTAACAAAGATGTATCAAGATTTGAAACAAATGTTCTGGTGGCCGGGCTTAAAAAAAGAGGTAGCTGATTATGTCTCAAAATGTTTAACCTGCCAGAAGGTGAAAGTGGAACACCAGAAACCGTCAGGAACCCTGCAACCCTTAGAAATACCACAATGAAAATGGGAGCAGATCGCTATAGATTTTGTCACGTGATTGCCAAGGACCTCAACAGGACATGATGCCATTTGGGTAATTGTGGACAGGTTGACAAAATCAGTGTACTTCCTTCTGATTCGTGTTGACTATACATTAGAAAGGCTGGCACAGATATATATTCAAGAAATCATATGATTGCACAGAATACCTTCGTCAATTATTTCAGATCGAGATCCGAGGTTTACTTCCAGATTTTAGGGAGCTTTAAAAAAAGCTTTAGGAACAGAAATGCATATGAGTACAGCATACCATCCTCAGACAGACGGACAATCAGAGTGGACAATCCAGACATTAGAAGACATGCTAAGTGATGACATGTCATCATATACCTATTTTTCTATGCTTTTTCATACAAGAAATTGATGATTTATGCTTAAATATTGAATGCTTTTATACTTAAGTGGTATATTTCCTTGACCTTTTAATTTTATAAATCTTGTAGGAAATAAGAAGAAAAAGAAGCAAAGAAGCACAAAAAAAGGAGAAAAAAAGAGCTTTGGGGCACACTTTGAAGTTGGGGCACACTTTGGAGCCTTAGGCCACGCTTTTAAAAGCGTGGCCCATGACCAAATTAAAGAAGAAAACAACCGGCACGCACACTACAGAATCATGATGAAACAAAGTGAGGTTGGAGCAAATTTTCGCTAAGTTAAAATCTGGCCGCTCACAGCATGACCATGCCTCCTTCAAAGGGCTATAACTTGAGCTACAGACGTCCAATTGATGTGCTTCCAGTTGCGTTGGAAAGCTGACATTCAGAGCTTTCCAACGATATATAGCAATCCATATTTGGCGTAAAATTGAGGCAGGAACGGAAGGCATCTTTAAGGGCCAAAAATAAGCGAAAATAAACCAATGTGCTTCCACCAAGGTTCGAAGCTGGAGCCTCACCCCAAAGCAAGTAGCGCTCATTTTTCTGCTCTGCCCTCTTGGAGAGCAGGGCAATGTCGTGTTTCTCTTCATGAAGAACCAAGGAAAATTGCTCCCCCAATTGCTTGTCACAAGAATCGAACACGGCACCATGAGGAAGCAAGAAACTAGGCCTTACATTGGTGCCAAGAAAACCAAGGAAAAGAAGTAGCGTGTGCATCCACCAAGTTTCGAACTTGGAACTTCACTTTTGGAAACACTGCCCTGCCCTCCGCGAGGGCAGGGCAGCATTTTGTGGTGCACGGCCAGCACCAGATTGGCGCACCAAGGAAGCTTCGGCAGCATCAGCACGCACGCACGGGCATCATTCTAGCGCACCAAAAAAACTCTGCCCTGCCCTCCACAAGGGCAGGGCAGCATCCTGCAGCACCAACTCGCACCATACGCACGCACCATGGGCCAGACGCATCATTTTCTGCCCTGCCCTCCACAAGGGCAGGGCAGCCTCCTGGGAGCAACATATGGGCCAAAATTCAATTTAATTCAATTCCTCACCAAATTGAATCAAAGCCAACCAAACCCATTTCTCCTCAAATCCAAAGCAAGCAAAGCCCACATCATCACTCAAAGGCACATGGATCAATTAAATTAGGATTTTCATTTTTGTAATTTGTTTTAATTTTATTTTCATTTTTTACTTTGTAAAGCCTATATAAAGGCATCAATTAGAGCTCAGAAGGGAGGCTGGCTCCATTAGGGAGTAGTAGATAGCTCTCTCTTTCAATTTTCCTTTCTGCTTAAATTTTGGATCAAGAATTGAAGGAATTCTGTTTCAATTCTCCATCTGAAATTCATTTGTGTTCTTCTGCATAATTCAAGTGAATTAAGGATTTGAACCAAAACTCTCTTTACTGCTTTCATCTTTTTTCCTTTTGCAATTGTTCTTGGTTGGATCAAGGAAGGAATTGAGATCTAGACTTGTTTTCTAGTCTCTTTGATTTCCTGAGATCTTCAATCTCATTTGGAAATTAAACTGAATTTAATTTCTGTTTGCTTCTTCAAGCAATTCTACTTTCTGTTTAAGATTTGTTGTAGGTTACTCTTCTGCTTGATTGCTCCTTACATTCTCTTGTTGAATTTTAATTCCCAGCACCCAAGTCCTTTTACTTTTCATGCAATTTAATTCTTATGCAATTGTTCCAAGTTCTGCTTGCTGCTTGCTTTAATCTCCTTGTTCCCAATCCCCTTTACATTTAATGCAATTTACATTTCGTGCAATTTAAGTTTCAGCTCTTTTACTTTCTTATTCTTTAAGTTTCCTGCAATTTTATTTTCTGCATCTTTTAAATTCCTTGCAATTTACTTTTTGATTGATTAACTTCACACAATTCACTCAATGTTAGCTTGACTAAACTAATCACCCACTAAAGTTGCTTGATCCATCAATCCCTGTTGGATTTGTGTGTTGGAAATTCGTTTTCCGCAAAAACACCATCAAGTTTTTGGCGCCGTTGCCGGGGATTGATTAGATCAACAATGATTAAGTGGGTGAGAAGTCTAGATCAAGCATTTTTTTTGTTCTCGGTCTTAAAGTTGAAACCAAGGTGTTTGTGTTTTTGCCTCACTAAGCAAAACTCATATCTGATATGAGTAATTTCAATTTTCATTGGTGTTGTGTTTTACAAAATTCAAATGGAGTTCACCTCATCTTTTAATCAAACAAACTTCATGGGATATTGCCCACCATCACAATATGATTCAAGTCATTATTCTAATGATGGTTGGGAATATCACCAAGAAGATACAAATTCTGAGCACTTCAATCAATGGAGACTTGCTCCAGAGTCACAAATTGATCAAGCTGAGCACATGAGATACTGTCCAGAACCACAGAATGACTTATATCATTATCCTCATGGTGTCTGGACATATCAAGAAGAATGTGAACAATCAGTTAAAATGGGACACCTTTCAGAGACACAATATGATCCAGATTTTGATGAGTCTAACAACTACTCATATTGTGGCTGGGAAAGTCAAAATCAAAGAAATCTTAGTAATCCATACTGTAATGAGTTCAATAATTCTTCAAATCGTGATTCAGAGAATCTCCTTCAAAAGTCCAGAGGATTCTTTGAAAGACAAGAACAAGCCTGGAAAAGGAAAGAAATCCTCCGTCAGAGGACAAATGAGCACCTGGAGAACATAAGGAAACACTTAGAACCATCAAACAGTAAAAATCAATTTGTGAGAGAGGAAGTGAAAAAACAAGAACAAAAGGTCCTTGTGTCAAGTGAAATTGCAATGAAAGATGAGGAACATGAGCCAAGGATTTTATATTCACAAAAGTCACTTGAGGTGACAAAGAAACATGAACACTCACAACCCTCACAAACTTCCCTTGAATCTGTGATCGAAAAATATGAAGAGGAGATGAAGAAATCTTGGGAAGAACAACAAACCTCCTCCATAAAAGAACTATTAAGTCAAATGTTGAGTGCAAAGAAAGGAGTGGAGGAGCAAGAAAGTGAGGAAGTCGTTCCAGAAAAGTCACATTCAATTGAAGTGGAGAAGTGCAAAGAGGAAAAGCTCATGGAACCACCAATGCAAGAGGCTCTTAATGAAGAAATCACTCCAATAATCACACAGCAACCAAGTCTTGAATCTAAAGAAGTGAAGGCAACTAGCAAGAACACCAATTCTGTCCCTAATCCAGCAAGCAAGATCAATCAAGCCATTTGCAAAAGGAAGCTTGCTGAGGAAAGGCCAAGACAAGGGACACTAGCTGAATCTTTCCCTCCTTTGAGGTCATTCCTCTTAACAAATTGGAAGAAGAGGAAGAAAGTGAAGAACAACATGTCAAGCTAATGACACTAAAAGAGCACTTGTTGGGAGGTAACCCAACCGTAGGTATAATTTCTCTTCTCTACTTTGTTTTCTTTCTTTGCTTTGTTTAAATTCAATAAATTGGCATATGGTTACATTCTAAGTTTGGTGTTGCCATGCAACATATTATTTTCAATCTTTTTGGATGATTGCATCAAATAAAAAAAAATGAAAGTGACACACCAAAATTCTAAGTTTGGTGTGCCACCTATTTTTCTATGCAAATCATTCAGCAACACCACTTGTCTGCATAACCATAATGTCTTTGCAGTGTTAATTTTCTTTTGGTTTGATATTTTGTTATTCTGTTTACTTTAGTTAATTCTTTGTTTTTAATGCTTTCATTTTAGTTTGCTTATTTACTGTGTTTGTTAATACATTACCAAGAGAGCTTTATTAATGACAGATTCTTGGCTTGGTGATTGTACTTAATAAATAATAGTTTCATTTACTTGGTTTTAATTCAAATAAGTGGACATAGGATTGCATTCTAAGTTTGGTGTTGCTATGCAACACAATTTGTTTCAAATCTTTACTAGGTACTTGCATTGATTCCAAGTGAAAGTGTCACACTAAGTTTGGTGTGCCACTTATCTTTTATGCAATGTATTGTGCTCACCTTCTTAAGTTTGCAATCACAATGTCTCTGTCTCTTGTGCCTTGATTATTATCTTTAATTTTACTTGCTTAGAACACATGTACTACTAACTTTTCATTGTGTAAGACATTCATGATCCATCTTAGCCCCATAGCCATTGTTCTAATTGTTGCTTGAGGATGAGCAAGCATTCTGAGTTTGGCAAAGGAAGGAGAAGAATGGGAGAAAAAGGACAACAATAATGAAGATAAACTACAAGGTTGTAGAGTTCCTTTTCTTCTCATTTGTTTCCAGCACTTAAATTGCATGATTGTCTTCATCTTTTCTATTTACATGTGTGTATGAATAAAGCATAGCTTGAATCTTGATTTGTAACATGTTGCTATGGCATTATAACTACCAACTTGAATCCTGTGAGTTCAAAAGCAGTAAATCATCATGATCATAAACAAACAAGGCATTAAAGAAGAACTTAGCATGTGCATACAAGTATTGGAAAGCTAGTATGATTGATTGTTGCTCAATTGCATTGGATTTTATTTAATTGAAGTTTTTCATCTAGTACATTTTGTGAAATCTTTTGAAATCATGAAAACCTTGAAGAAGCAAATACAATTAAAGCAAGAAAAGAAAAAGGGAAGGAATGAGAAAGCTGAAGGCTCTGAGTACCAATGGCAATTTATTTGCTAAATGCTTGTGGTGTTTATGTATCAAGCCAAATGCTTGAAAACAAAACACTTAGAAGTCAAGGCTAGGCTCAAGTGCAAAAGCACTCCCTAAAAGCTCAAGGCTCTGAGCATCAATGATTAGAGAGTCAAGAAAAGAAAAGAAAAATGAGCTTAATGAAGTCCTCTAATTAAATGCTTGTGGTGCTTATGTATCAAGTGGTAATACTTGAAAACAAAGCATTTAGAAGTCGTAACTTTGTTATTAACTCATGGGGCAAAGCACCCAAAAGGAGAAGCTAAAAAAAAAATCAAAAGCTTGTTTCAAGGAAGAATTATAAGAAAAATATTTCATAAATTGAGCAAGATGGAAGCATCAATCATTTACATTTCTTTTGTGATTGAAGCATGCATAGAAAACTAGCTTACCATGAACAATGAGTTGCTATTCTTCTTACCTTGGGTTGTCAATCTTTATTGCATGATTCTTTTCTTGCTTGGGGACAAGCAAGGCTTAAGTTTGGTGTTGTGATGACATGTCATCATATACCTATTTTTCTATGCTTTTTCATACAAGAAATTGATGATTTGTGTTTAAATATTGAATGCTTTTATACTTAAGTGG
Source organism: Arachis hypogaea (assembly GCF_003086295.3). Taxonomy (NCBI): domain Eukaryota; kingdom Viridiplantae; phylum Streptophyta; class Magnoliopsida; order Fabales; family Fabaceae; genus Arachis; species Arachis hypogaea. The sequence goes on from NC_092044.1 coordinate 68,945,077, forward strand.
TATATTTCCTTGATCTTTTAATTTTATAAATCTTGTAGGAAATAAGAAGAAAAAGAAGCAAAGAAGCACAAAAAAAGGAGAAAAAAAAAGCTTTGGGGCACACTTTGAAGTTAGGGCACACTTTAGAGCCTTAGGCCACGCTTTTAAAAGCGTGGCCCATGACCAAATTAAAGAAGAAAACAACCAGCACGCACACTGCCCTGCTCTTGCCAAGGGCAGGGCAGAATCATGATGAAACAAAGTGAGGTTGGAGCAAATTTTCGCTAAGTTAAAATCTGGCCGCTCACAGCATGACCATGCCTCCTTCAAAGGGCTATAACTTGAGCTACAGACGTCCAATTGATGTGCTTCCAGTTGCGTTGGAAAGCTGACATTCAGAGCTTTCCAACGATATATAGCAATCCATATTTGGCGTAAAATTGAGGTAGGAACGGAAGGCATCTTTAAGGGCCAAAAATAAGCGAAAATAAACCAATGTGCTTCCACCAAGGTTCGAAGCTGGAGCCTCACACCAAAGCAAGTAGCGCTCATTTTTCTGCTCTGCCCTCTTGGAGAGCAGGGCAATGTTGTGTTTCTCTTCATGAAGAACCAAGGAAAATTGCTCCCCCAATTGCTTGTCACAAGAATCGAACACGGCACCATGAGGAAGCAAGAAACTAAGCCTTACTTTGGTGCCAAGAAAACCAAGGAAAAGAAGTAGCGTGTGCATCCACCAAGTTTCGAACTTGAAACTTCACTTTTAGAAACACTACCCTACCCTCCGCGAGGGCAGGGCAGCATTTTGTAGTGCACGGCCAGCACCAGATTGGCGCACCAAGGAAGCTTCGGCAGCATCAGCACGCACGCACGTGCATCATTCTGGCGCACCAAAAAAACTCTGCCCTGCCCTCCACAAGGGCAGGGCAGCATCCTGCAGCACCAACTCGCACCATACGCACGCACCACGGGCCAGACGCATCATTTTCTGCCCTGCCCTCCACAAGGGCAGGGCAGCCTCCTGGGAGCAACATATGGGCCAATATTCAATTTAATTCAATTCCTCACCAAATTGAATCAAAGCCAACCAAACCCATTTCTCCTCAAATCCAAAGCAAGCAAAGCCCACATCATCACTCAAAGGCACATGGATCAATTAAATTAGGATTTTCATTTTTGTAATTTGTTTTAATTTCATTTTCATTTTTTACTTTGTAAAGCCTATATAAAGGCATCAATTAGAGCTCGGAAGGGAGGCTGGCTCCATTAGGGAGTAGTAGATAGCTCTATCTTTTAATTTTCCTTTCTGCTTAAATATTGGATCAAGAATTGAAGGAATTCTGTTTCAATTCTCCATCTGAAATTCATTTGTGTTCTTCTGCATAATTCAAGTGAATTAAGGATTTGAACCAAAACTCTCTTTACTGCTTTCATCTTCTTTCCTTTTGCAATTGTTCTTGGTTGGATCAAGGAAGGAATTGAGATCTAGACTTGTTTTCTAGTCTCTTTGATTTCCTGAGATCTTCAATCTCATTTGGCAATTAAACTGAATTTAATTTCTGTTTGCTTCTTCAAGCAATTCTGCTTTCTGTTTAAGATTTGTTGTAGGTTACTCTTCTGCTTGATTGCTCCTTACATTCTCTTGTTGAATTTTAATTCCCAGCACCCAAGTCCTTTTACTTTTCATGCAATTTAATTCTTATGCAATTGTTCCAAGTTCTGCTTGCTGCTTGCTTTAATCTCCTTGTTCCCAATCCCCTTTACATTTAATGCAATTTACATTTCGTGCAATTTAAGTTTCAGCTCTTTTACTTTCTTGTTCTTTAAGTTTCCTGCAATTTTATTTTCTGCATCTTTTAAATTCATTGCAATTTACTTTCTGATTGATTAACTTCACACAATTCACTCAATGTTAGCTTGACTAAACTAATCACCCACTAAAGTTGCTTGATCCATCAATCCCTGTGGGATCGACCTCACTCTAAGTGAGTTATTACTACTTGATGCGACCCGGTATACTTGCCGTGTTGCAAATTCGTTTTTCGCAAAAACACCATCACTAAGATCTTGTGTGATGGATAACTAAGGCAGTTGGGATAGGTATTTGCCATTGGTCGAGTTCATCTACAACAACAGTTACCAACAAAGTATCGGGATGGCACCATATGAAGCTCTCTACGAAAGGAGATGTCAGACACCATTATGTTGGAATGATGACGGATAAGCTAATGTCTTAGGTTTAGACTTAGTGCAAGAAACTACTGAGAATAAACTAATTCTGTTTAGTACTTTACTGTATCCTATTATCCATCTGTTAATCAAAATCGAATAAATGAATGTAACTAACAACCCCGACCCTACTAAGAACTCCCCAGTTCTTACCCCTTCTCTCCCTTCCTCCCCCTTAGATGGAGACGGGCGTGATCTTCTATGAGTTCGAGGACCCTTACGTCTACGAGGATCTGGTACATCACAATTACTTCATCACGGGATTGGAGCCTTGTATTAGACGATATGCGTTACCTAATCGAGCCTTTCAACATCCTCTGCCTAGCTCGCATTTTGATTCGGATGCTCCTTACGACTTTCCCTTATCCTGGTTACATCTTGACGCACCTATACATCCTTTTCCTAATGATCTTGAGTACCCTATATTGGCTCAACCTTTGAATGAGGTGGAACCTAAGCCTATCATTCCTGATGAGCCCGAGTTAGCTGGTGACTACGTACCTATGATACCACCAGAGTGGGGACTTTCCCCCTGAGCTGATCCCTGATTTTCCACAACCTGATGAGCCGGCACTACCGGACGGTGGGGTAGCCCATATATACGCGAACGGACTTGTGCTCGTGAATGGTTTTGTACATAGTGACAGTAGTGTTTCTGGTGGATCTAATGGTATAGCTGTAGCTGTGGACGATGAAGATGAGGAGGATCCTGAGATAGAGATAGAGCAGGATGAGAAGATGGACGAGCCTCACGGCGATTCTCTGAACGGCCACGTGTAGATATAGTTTGACTGCAGAAGGGGCATTTTTTTTATGACACTCTAGTCTGACATTATCTGTTAGTTAGTCTCTCACTTATGTTAGTACACCCGAGAGCTAGGAGCTATATAGTGGTTAGGCTAGCTTGGGCGCCAGTTTAGCGGCTTTTTGCATGGGCCAGGCCCTGGGAGTGTCGTGTATATATTAGCTACATAGGATGACAAGGATGTAGACTGACTTGATCTTGTGTAAATGCTACATGTTTTGTTATAGTGTACATGATGTATATTATCAGCTGTATTTCTATGTTTCTTTATGTGACTTTTCTATTTCTCTCAATGTATGCTTGTTTATTTTACCTAAACATCCGTAACGAAAAAAAACGTTACTCGTAAAATTGGCGTCGCTCTAACAAGGAACAGGCTCATATATAAAATAATAGTAAATAATTAGGAAGAATAAGTTAGTAACACTTAGCTTCTTGTATGACCGTGGCATACTGGGAGTTGGGTCGTTATAGGGAGCTATCAAGCTAAGGACCCTACCATGAAAAAATACCAGGACAAAACCAAAGAACAGCTCGGACAACTCGAGGAATGCGAGGTCCGTCACATACCCCGAGAACAGAATGCTCGAGCTGATGCACTCTCAAAACTAGCCAACACCAAACCAGGGGGCAATAATAGAAGCCTCATTCAAGAAATACTGTAGAACCCGTCAATCTCAGAGGAAGAAAAGATCCTCGCCAAATCAGGGCAGGATCAAGGATGGATGACCCCCATAATAGACTACCTTAAGTCAGAGACACTCCCTACAGATAAGAAGGAGGCAAAGAGACTGGTACACGAAATCATGATACACAACTTCGTGCAGCTGACCAGCAAGTGCAATGTGTCATCCAAGTAATACCTTACGTGAGTAATGGTCGATCCCACAGAGATTGCCAGCTTGAAGCAAGCTATGGTCATCTTGTAAATCTCAGTCAGGCAGATTCAAATGGTTATGGGGTTTTGATAATTAAAAAAACGAAATAGAACATAAAATAGGATAGAAATAGTTATGTAATTCATTGGTGGAAATTTCAGATAAGCGTATGAAGATGCTTTATCCCTCCTGAATCTCTGCTTTCCTACTGCTCTCATCCAGTCATGCGGACTCCTTTCCATGGCAAGCTGTATGTTGGGGGATCACCGTTGCAATGGCTACTGATGAGCGGATATTTTATACGCTTTTTGGGGGTAATTTCATGTAGATTTTAGCATGTTTTAATTAGTTTTTAGTAAAATATTATTAGTTCTTAGGCAAAAATCATATTTCTGGACATTACTATGAGTTTGTGTGCTTTTCTGTGATTTCAGGTATTTTCTGGCTGAAATTGAGGGAGCTGAGCAAAAATCTGAGTTAGGCTGAAAAAGGACTGCTGATGCTGTTGGATCCTGACCTCCCTGCACTCGGAATGGATTTTTTGGAGCTACAAGAGTCCAATTGGCGCGCTCTCAACGGCGTTGGAAAGTAGACATCCAGGACTTTCCAGCAATATATAATAGTCCATACTTTGCGCGAATATAGATGACGTAACTTGGCGTTGAACGCCAAGTTCATGCTGCTGTCTGGAGTTAAACGCCAGAAACACGTCATGATCCGGAGTTGAACGCCCAAAACACGTTATAACTTGGCATTCAACTCCAAGAAAAGCCTCAGCTCGTGGATAGCTTTAGTCTCAGCCCCAGCACACACCAAGTGGGCCCCAGAAGTGGATTTCTGCACCAATTATCTTAGTTTACTCATATTCTGTAAACCTAGGTTACTAGTTTACTATTTAAACAACTTTTAGAGACTTATCCTGTACCTCATGACATTTTCAGATCTGAATTTTATACACTTTGACGACATGAATCTCTAAACTCCATTGTTGGGGGTGAGGAGCTCTGCAGTGTCTCAATGAATTAATGCAATTGTTTCTATTTCATTCAAACGTGTGTGTGTTCCTATCTAAGATGTTCATTCGCGCTTAATTTTGAAGGAGGTGATGATCCGTGACACTCATCACCTTCCTCAATCCATGAACGTGTGCCTGACAAACACCTCCATTCTACATTAGATTAAATGAGCATCTCTTAGCTTCCTTAATCAGAATCTTCGTGGTATAAGCTAGAACTGATGGCGGCCACTCTTGAGGATTCGGAAAGTCTAAACCTTGTCTGTGGTATTCCGAGTAGGATTCAATGATTGAATGGCTGTGACGAGCTTCAAACTCGCGATTGCTGGGCGTGATGACAAACGCAAAAGGATCAATGGATCCTATTCCAACATGATCGAGAACCAACAGCTGATTAGCCGTGCTGTGACAGAGCATCTGGACCATTTTCACTGAGAGGATGGGAAGTAGCCACTGACAATGGTGACACCCTACATACAGCTTGCCATGGATGGTACTTTACAAACAATTGAGTTGAATATTACATTGCAGAAATTCAGAGGACAAAGCATCTCCAAAGCTCCAACATATTCTTCATTAATAAAGTAACAATTCCTTATTCCAAATACTTTGACTTCTTACAATTAAATCCAATTAACCCTATTGGTATCCTGACTAAGATCAATAAAATAAACATAGCTTGCTTCAAACTAATAATCTCCGTGGGATCGACCCTTACTCACGTAAGGTATTACTTGGACGACCCAGTGCACTTGCTGGTTAGTTGTACAGATTACAAATTCGTGCACCAAGTTTTTGGCGCCGTTGCCGGGGAATTGTTCGAGTTTGAACAACTAAAGGTTTATTTTATTTCTTAGATTAGGAATAATTTGTTTTTTTATTGTTATAGAGTCATTAAATCCTGATAGGATAGTTTCTTTTCAAAAATTTCTTTTCAAAAATATTATTTTTCTTAATTAATTGTTAATTTTTCGTGATTTTAGTGTCTTGTTCTAAGTTTGGTGTTAATTGCATATTTTATAATTTTCTTTAAATTTTCGAACTTGTGTTCTTTGTTCTTCATTGATCTTCAAGTTGTTCTTGTTTATTTTTCTTGTTTGATCATGAGTTCTTCTTGTTTTGTGTCTTTTCTTATTTTTCTTGTGCTTTTTCAAAACATTAACTTTCAAAAAAAAATTATACTTTTATCCATAAAAATAATACATCTTTAAAATACATTACATTTTTAGCTCAGTTGGTTATAGCGTTGGCTTATGTTCTTGGGAATTGGGCATCTTCTTTTAAAAATCTTTTTCAAAAATAATTTTTCTTTGATTGAATCTTGTGCCAAACTCTAAGTTTGGTGTTTTCTTGTTAACTTTTCTTTAATTTTCAAAAATTTGTCTTGGTTTTCTAAAAATTTTAAGTTTGGTGTTCTTTCTTTTGTTCTTGGTGTTCTTGTGAATCTTCAAGTTGTTCTTGAGTCTTTCTTGTGTTTTGATCTTTAAATTTTTATGTTTGGTGTTCCTTGGTATTTTCCCTCCAAAATTTTTGAAAATAAGGAGCATTAGATCTAAAAATTTTAAGTCTTGTGTCTTTTGTGTGTTTTTCTCTTTCATCATAAAATTCAAAATTCAAGAAAATATCTTTTCCAACTAATTTTAAACTATATTTTCGAAATTTTTATATAAAAATTCAGATTTCAATTTCAAAATATTTTCAATTTCTTTTATTTATTTCATTGTTATTTTATTTTATAAAATAAATTTTTTATAAAATAAATAATATCAACATACATCTCATCTCCTTTATTCCATCATGGAACTAAGTGGGAATGAACAGTCCAGGAGGACTCTGGGGTCATATGCTAACCCCACTACTGCTTCAAATGGGAGTAGTATCTGTATACCTTCCATTGGAGTTAGTAGCTTTGAGTTGAATCCTCAGCTCATTATCATGGTGCAGCAAAACTGCCAGTATTCTGGTCTTCCACATGAAGAACCTACAGAGTTTCTGACACAATTTTTACAAATTGCTGACACAGTGCATGATAAGGAAGTAGATCAGGATGTCTACAGATTATTACTATTTCCATTTGCTGTAAAAGATCAAGCTAAGAGGTGGTTAAATAACCAGCCTAAGAACAGCATAAAAACATGGAAACAGCTGTCAGAAAAATTCCTGAGTCACTATTTCCCTCCAAAACGGATGACACAGCTAAGGCTAAGCATCCAAGGCTTTAAACAAGGAGATAATGAATCCCTTTATGATGCCTGGGAGAGATACAGAGAGATGCTAAGAAAATGTCCCTCTGAAATGTTTTCAGAGTGGGTGCAATTAGACATCTTCTACTATGGGCTTACAGAAAAAGCTCAGATTTATCTAGACCACTCAGCTGGTGGATCTATACATATGAGAAAAACAATTGAAGAAGCTCAAGAGCTTATTGATACAGTTGCCAGAAATCAGCATATGTACCTAAGCAGTGGACCTTCCATGAAAGAAGAAGCTAAAACAGTAACTGCTGAACTCAGTCATGTGGATTAGGCTAATGAATTCAATCAGCAATTAGACTTTCTAACTCAGCAGCTAGCCGAATTCAAGGAAATACTACAGGAAACAAGAATGGCTAACAGGAATATGGAAGTACAGTTAAAGCAAACAGAAAGGCAACTGTCAAAACAAATAGCAGAAGAATGCCAAGCAGTTCAATTAAGAAGTGGGAAAACATTAAATACCTCACCTCAAAGCAACAGGAAGCCAAGAAATGAACAAATGGCTACTCAAAATCCCTCCGAGGACAATCAGAGCCCAGAGAGGAATAAGGCTGTCGCTGAACGCCCAGACCATGCTCATTTCTGGCGTTCAACGCCAGAAACAAGCATGAATCCGGCGTTGAACGCCCAAGGGAAGCATAGTTCTGGCGTTCAGACGCCAGTAACAGATAAGGAGTTGGTGTCTAACGCCACTCCAGCTTCCACCCCTGGCATTCAAACGCCAGTGGGAGATCAATCACATACAAGTGCTGATAACAAACCTTCTAAAAAGGCTTCCCAACCCACTTCTACAGGTAATAAACCTGCAGCAACTAAGGTTGAGGAATACAAAGCCAAAATGCCTTATCCTCAAAAACTTCGCCAAGCGGAACAGGATAAGCAATTTGCCCGCTTTGCAGACTATCTCAGGACTCTTGAAATAAAGATTCCGTTTGCAGAAGCACTGGAGCAAATACCCTCTTATGCTAAGTTCATGAAAGAGATCTTAAGTCATAAGAAGGATTGGAGGGAGACTGAAAAAGTTTACCTCACTGAAGAATGTAGTGTAGTCATTCTGAAAAGCTTACCTGAGAAGCTTAAAGATCCTGGGAGCTTCATGATACCATGCACATTAGAGGGTAATTTCACCAAGCAAGCTCTGTGTGACCTTGGGGCAAGTATCAACCTAATACCTGCATCTATTATCACAAAGCTTGGTTTGACTGAAGAAGTCAAACCAACCCGGATATGTCTTCAACTTGCTGATAGCTCCATTAAATACCCATCAGGTGTGATTGAAGACATGATTGTCAAGGTTGGGCCATTTGCCTTTCCTACTGACTTTGTGGTGCTGGAAATGGAGGAGCCCAAGAGTGCAACTCTTATTCTAGGAAGACCTTTCCTAGCAACTGGCTGAACCCTCATTGACGTCTAAAAAGGGGAAGTAACCTTGAGAGTCAATGAGGAGGAGTTCAAGTTGAATGTTGTCAAAGCCATGCAACATCCAGACACCCTAAATGACTGCATGAGTGTTGATATTATTGACTCTCTGGTAAGAGAGGTCAATATGGCTGAGAGTCCTGAATTAGAGCTAGAAGACATCTTTAAAGATGTTCAGCCTGATCTGGAGGAATCAGAGAAAATAATAGAACATCTGAAAATCCCTCAGGAAGAGGAGAAACCTCCAAAACTCGAGCTCAAACCATTACCACCATCCCTGAAATATGCATTTCTGGGAGAAGGTGATACCTTCTCTGTAATCATAAGCTCTACCTTAGAGCCACAGGAAGAGGAAGCACTAATTCAAGTGCTAAGGACACACAAGACAGCTCTTGGGTGGTCCATCAGTGATCTTAAGGGCATTAGCCCAGCCAGATGCATGCACAAGATCCTATTGGAGGGTGACGCCAAGCCAGTGGTTCAACCACAAAGGCGGCTGAATCCAGCCATGAAGGAAGTAGTGCAGAAGGAGGTCACTAAATTACTAGAGGCTGGGATTATTTATCCTATTTCTGACAGCCCCTGGGTAAGCCCTGTCCAAGTCGTCCCTAAGAAGGGAGGTATGACAGTGGTTCATAATGAAAAAAATGAACTGGTTCCTACAAGAACAGTTACTGGGTGGCGTATGTGTATTGATTATAGAAGGCTCAATACAGCTACCAGAAAGGATCATTTTCCTTTACCATTCATAGACCAGATGCTAGAAAGACTAGCAGGTCATGAATACTACTGCTTCTTGGATGGATATTCAGGTTATAATCAAATTGCAGTAGATCCAAAAGATCAAGAGAAAATGACATTCACATGTCCATCTGGAGTATTTGCATACAGAAGGATGCCATTTGGTCTGTGCAATGCACCTGCAACCTTTCAGAGGTGCATGCTCTCAATTTTATCTGATATGGTGGAAAAATTTCTGGAAGTCTTCATGGATGACTTTTCAGTATTTGGAGACTCATTCAGCTCCTGCCTTGACCATCTAGCACTTGTTCTAAAGTGATGCCAAGAGACTAACCTGGTTTTAAAATGGGAAAAATGTCACTTTATGGTGACTGAAGGAATTGTCCTTGGGCACAAAATCTCGAACAAGGGAATAGAGGTGAATCAAGCTAAGGTAGAGGTAATTGAAAAATTACCACCACCTGCCAATGTTAAGGCAATCAGAAGCTTTCTGGGGCATGCAGGATTCTATAGGAGGTTTATAAAGGATTTTTCAAAAATCGCCAAACCTCTAAGCAACCTGCTAGCTGCTGACACGCCATTTGTCTTTGATAAAGAGTGTCTGCAGGCCTTTGAACTCTGAAAGCTAAATTGGTCGGAACACCAATTATTTCTGCACCAGACTGGACATTACCATTTGAATTGATGTGTGATGCCAGTGACCATGCCATTGGTGCAGTATTGGGACAGAGGCATGACAAGCTTCTGTAGGTCATTTACTCTGCCAGCCGTGTTCTAAATGACGCACAGAAGAATTACACAACCACAGAAAAATAGCTACTTGCAGTGGTTTACGCCATTGACAAATTCAGATCCTATTTAGTAGGATCAAAAGTGATTGTGTACACTGATCATGCTGCTCTTAAATATCTACTCACAAAGCAGGATTCAAAACCCAGACTCATCAGATGGGTGTTGCGTCTGCAAGAGTTTGATATAGAAATAAGAGACAGAAAAGGGACAGTGAATCAAGTAGCAGATCACCTGTCCCGAATAGAGCCAGTAGAAGGGGCGTCCATTGCAAACTACAAGGCAGTGAGATTCATACCCAAAGAGTATAGTAGGCTACAATCAAAGAAATTGATCACAGATGCAAAGTACTATCTTTGGGATGAACCATATCTCTTCAAGAGATGTGCAGACGGAGTAATCCGTAGATGTGTGCCTAAGGAAGAAGCACAGAAGATTCTATGGCATTGCCATGGATCACAGTATGGAGGACATTTTAGAAGTGAGCGAACAGCCACAAGAGTCCTCCAATGTGGCTTCTACTGGCCTACTCTCTATAAAGATTCCCGAGCGTTTGTGCTTAATTGTGATAGTTGCCAAAGATCTGGCAATCTGCCTCACAGTTATACCATGCCTCAACAAGGGATCTTGGAGATTGAGTTGTTTGATGTATGGGGCATTGACTTCATGGGACCTTTCCCACCATCATACTCAAACACTTATATTCTGGTGGCAGTGGGATTATGTATCCAAATGGGTGGAAGCTATTGCAACACCTACTAATGACACTAAAACAGTGTTAAAATTCCTCCAGAAACACATCTTCAGCAGATTTGGTACCCCTAGAGTATTAATCAGTGATGGGGGCACCCATTTCTGCAATAAACAGCTTTACTCTGCTTTGGTTCGTTATGGAGTTAGCCACAGGGTAGCCACTCCATATCACCCACAGACTAATGGGCAAGCTAAAGTCTCAAATAGAGAACTCAAAAAAATCCTGGAACGGACTGTAATTAACCGTAGAAGGGATTGGGCAAGAAGCTTGGATGATGCTCTGTGGGCATACAGAACAGCATTCAAGACCCCTATAGGGACCTCTCCATACCAGCTTGTGTATGGAAAGGCATGTCACTTACCAGTGGAACTGGAACACAAAGCCTACTGGGCAACTAGATTCCTAAACCTTGATGCCAAGTTAGCTGGAGAAAAACGATTGATCCAGTTAAATGAGCTAGAGGAATTTAGACTCAATGCTTTCGAGAATGCAAAAATTTACAAAGAGAAAGCAAAAAGATGGCATGATAAGAAATTGTCATCCAGAGTCTTTGAGCCAGGGCAGAAAGTTCTGCTATTTAATTCTAGGCTCGAATTATTCCCCGGGAAATTAAAATCTCGGTGGAGAGGTCCATATGTGATTACAAGTGTATCACCATATGGATACGTAGAGCTTCAGGATAATGACTCTAACAAAAAGTTCATTGTTAATGGACAGAGAGTTAAACATTATCTTGAAAGCAATTTTGAGCAAGAATGCTCAAAACTGAGACTTAATTAAAGCTCAGTAATAGTCCAGCTAACGACATTAAAGAAGCGCTTGCTGGGAGGCAACCCAGCCAATCACAAAATTTAATTTTATTCGTTTTGATTAATTAATTGATTTTTACAGGTATATGTCAAAGTATCTTCAAGGTAAAATAGCAATTGATTGGATTCACAGAGTTACAAGGGAATTTGGAAGCTCACTGGCGTGAAAAAGCCAGTAAGAAACATTTTGGGCGTTGAACGCACAAAAGAAGCACCCGTTGGGCGTTCAACGCCAGTAAGAGTAGCCATCTGGGCGTTAAACGCCAGAAAGGAGCATCTTCTGGCATTGAATGCTAGAAAGAAGCACCTTCTGGGCGTTTAACGCCAGAATTACAGCATCCTGGGCGTTTATAAAAATGCCCAGTGACAAAGGACTTCCTGGCGTTCAACGCTAGAAAGAAGCAACAGCTGGGCGTTGAACGCCCAGGAGAAGCAGCAATTGGGCGTTAAACGCCCAAAACATGCAGCATTTGGGCGTTTAACGCCAGGATGGTGGGGAGGAGGTAAAATTCGTTTTTCTTCACAAATTTTCTAAATTTTTATGTTTCAATTTATGATTTCTTGCATAAACATGTTTCAAAATGTCATCCTTAAAAAAAAATTTTAATCCTAATTTCTAAAATCCTTTTTTCAAAAATATCAAATATATCTTAATCCATAAACACAAATCTTTTTCCAATCCAACTCTTTTCAAATCTTTTTCAAACTCATCATATCTTTTGAATTTCGAGATTGCCTCTCCCTCTATTCCTCTCCTATCCTTTCTTTTGCTTGAGGACAAGCAAACCTCTAAGTTTGGTGTGATTTGCCATGATCACTGAGCTAAAACTCATCAAGATCATGGCACCTAAGGGAACAGGAAGAGCAAGGATGTGACTTGAAGGAACTGAAGCGTCAGAAATTATATATTGAAGGACCAAGCACCCCACAGACTAGAGGAACATCCACTTCCCAAAATAAAGGTCGTTGAGTTCTAATCTTTACCTTAACTCTATGATAACTGTTCTTATTAGAAATTTACCTTAGAAGTTATATATTAGTAGTAGTAATTAGTATCTCTACTTTGATTTTAATTCCAATTAAGTTATAATTTATTTTTCTCATCATCATCAAACATGAATAAAATAGTAGATTTTTAGAATAAAGAGGCAATAATTTTTTTCGAGTTCTTAATAAGAAAAATTCTAATTATTTATATGTGGTGGCAATACTTTTTGTCTTCTGAATGAATGCTTGAACATTGCATATTTTTTATCTTGTTGTTTATGAATGTTAAAATTGTTGGCTCTTGAAAGAATGATGAAAAAGAAAAATGTTATTGATGATCTGAAAAATCATGAATTTGATTCTTGAAGCAAGAAAAAGCAGTGAAAAAAAAAACTTTTACAAGAAATCATTGGATCAAGAAAAAAGAAAAAGCCAATAGCCCTTAAAACCAAAAGGCAAGGGTGAAAAGGATCCAAGGCTTTGAGCATCAGTGGATAGGAGGCCCAAGGAAGTAATTCCAGGCCTAAGCGGCTAAATCAAGCTGTCCCTAACCATGTACTTGTGGCATGCAGGTCCAAGTGAAAAGCTTGAGACTGAGTGGTTAAAGTCATGATCCAAAGCAAAAAGAGTGTGCTTAAGAGCTCTGGACACCTCTAACTGGGGACTTTAGCAAAGCTGAGTCACAATCTGAAAAGGTTCACCCAGTCATGTGTCTGTGGCATTTATGTATCCGGTGGTAATACTGGAAAACAAAGTGCTTAGGGCCACGGCCAAGACTCATAAAGTAACTGTGTTCAAGAATCAACATACTACACTAGGAGAATCAATAATACTATCTGAATTATGAGTTCCTATGGATGCCAATCATTCTGAATTTCAAAGGATAAAGGGAGATGCCAAAACTGTTCAGAAACAAAAAGCTACTAGCCCCGCTCATCTAAATTAGAATCTGAGCTTCACTTAAAACTCAGAGATTTTATTACTCCTTAAATTCTTTTTATCCTATTTTTGTTCATCTAGTTGCTTGGGGACAAGCAACAGTTTAAGTTTGGTGTTGTGATGAGCGGATATTTTATACGCTTTTTGGGGGTAATTTCATGTAGATTTTAGCATGTTTTAATTAGTTTTTAGTAAAATATTATTAGTTCTTAGGCAAAAATCATATTTCTAGACTTTACTATGAGTTTGTGTTTTTTTCTGTGATTTCAGGTATTTTCTGGCTGAAATTGAGGGAGCTGAGCAAAAATCTGAGTTAGGCTGAAAAAGGACTGCTGATGTTGTTGGATTCTGACCTCCCTGCACTCGGAATGGATTTTTTGGAGCTACAGGAGTCCAATTGGCGCGCTCTCAACGGCGTTGGAAAGTAGACATCCAGGACTTTCCAGCAATATATAATAGTCCATACTTTGCGCGAAGATAGATGACGTAACTTGGCGTTGAACGCCAAGTTCATGCTGCTGTCTGGAGTTAAACGCCAGAAACACGTCATGATCCGGAGTTGAACGCCCAAAACACGTTATAACTTGGAGTTCAACTCCAAGAAAAGCCTCAGCTCGTGGATAGCTTTAGTCTCAGCCCCAGCACACACCAAGTGGGCCCCAGAAGTGGATTTCTGCACCAATTATCTTAGTTTACTCATATTTTGTAAACCTAGGTTACTAGTTTACTATTTAAACAACTTTTAGAGACTTATCCTGTACCTCATGACATTTTCAGATCTGAATTTTATACACTTTGACGGCATGAGTCTCTAAACTCCATTGTTGGGGGTGAGGAGCTCTGCAGCGTCTCAATGAATTAATGCAACTGTTTCTGTTTCATTCAAACGTGTGTGTGTTCCTATCTAAGATGTTCATTCGCGCTTAATTGTGAAGGAGGTGATGATCCATGACACTCATCACCTTCCTCAATCCATGAACGTGTGCCTGACAAACACCTCCGTTCTACATTAGATTGAATGAGCATCTCTTAGCTTCTTTAATCAGAATCTTCATGGTATAAGCTTGAACTGATGGCGGCCACTCTTGAGGATCCGGAAAGTCTAAACCTTGTCTGTGGTATTCCGAGTAGGATTCAATGATTGAATGGCTGTGACAAGCTTCAAACTCGCAATTGCTGGGCGTGATGACAAACGCAAAAGGATCAATGGATCCTATTCCAACATGATCGAGAACCAACAGCTGATTAGCCGTGCTGTGACAGAGCATCTGGACCGTTTTCACTGAGAGGATGGGAAGTAGCCACTGACAATGGTGACACCCTACATACAGCTTGCCATGGATGGTACTTTACAAACAATTGAGTTGAATATTACATTGCAGAAATTCAGAGGACAAAGCATCTCCAAAGCTCCAACATATTCTTCATTAATAAAGTAACAATTCCTTATTCCAAATACTTTGACTTCTTACAATTAAATCCAATTAACCCTATTGGTATCCTGACTAAGATCAATAAAATAAACATAGCTTGCTTCAAACCAATAATCTCCGTGGGATCGACCCTTACTCACGTAAGGTATTACTTGGACGACCCAGTGCACTTGCTGGTTAGTTGTACGGATTACAAATTCGTGCACCAGCTACCATCCGTCCTCTCTGTGAAAATGGTCCTCTACGGTTTCCCGCATGGCTAATCAACTGTTGATTCTCGATCATGTTGGAATAAGATCCATTGATCCTTTTGCGCACTGTCACTATGCCCAGCACTCGCGAGTTTGAAGCTCGTCACACTCATCCCATCCCAGATCCTACTCGAAATACCATAGACAAGGTTTAGACTTTTCGGATCTCAAGAATGCTGCCAATTGATTCTAGCTTATTCCATAAAGACTCTGATCTCACGGAATGGAAGGCTCTGTTGTCAGGAAAGGTAACCATGCGTCGTGAACCAAGTGGCCAAGAGATACATACTCAAGCTATTGTAATTAGAAT
This sequence comes from Arachis hypogaea, assembly GCF_003086295.3. Taxonomy (NCBI): domain Eukaryota; kingdom Viridiplantae; phylum Streptophyta; class Magnoliopsida; order Fabales; family Fabaceae; genus Arachis; species Arachis hypogaea. Next base: position 68,960,667 of record NC_092044.1, read on the forward strand.
GGAGGTGGTTGTCAGGTACGCGTTCATAAGTGAGAATGATGATGAGTGTCACAGATCATCACATTCATCAGGTTGATGTATGAGTGAATATCTTAGAATAAGAATAAGCTTGAATTGAATAGAAGAACAATAGTACTTTGTATTAATTCATGAAGAGCAGTAGAGCTCCACACCTTAATCTATGAGGTGTAGAAACTCCACCATTAAAAATACACAAGTGATAATGGTGTTCATTGGTTTCAACCCCAGAGGGGGAACCAGAATAACCAAGATGTCTAATACAATAGAGAAAAGTTCTATTTATAATAAACTAGTAACCTAGGGTTTACAGAAATAAGTAAATGATGCAGAAATCCACTTTCGGGGCCCACTTGGTGTGTGTTGGGCTGAGCATTGAAGCCTTCACGTGCATAGACTTTTCTTGGAGTTAAACACCAGCTCGGGTGCCAGTTTAGCCGTTTAACTCTAGCTTTTATGCCACTTTAGGCATTTTACGCCAGAATTTTTATGCTGACTTCGAACGCAAGTTTGGGCCATCAAAAATCGGGCAAAGCATAGACTATTATACAGTTGGAAAGCCCAAGATGTCTACTTTTTAACACAATTGAAAAAGCGCCAATTGGGATTTTGTAGCTCCAGAAAATTTATTTCGAGTGCAGGGAGGCCAGAATCCAACAGCATCTATAGTCCTTTTTCAGCCTCTGAATCAGATTTTTGCTCAGGACCCTCAATTTCAGCCAGAAAATACCTAAAATCATAGAAAAACACACAAACTCATAGTAAAGTCTAGAAATATGATTTTTGCATAAAAACTAATAATTATATACTAAAAACTAACTAAATCATACTAAAAACTACCTAAAAACAATGCCAAAAAGCGTATAAATTATCCGCTCATCACAACACCAAACTTAAATTGTTGCTTGTCCCCAAGCAACTGAAAACAAAATAGAATAAAAAGAAGAGAATATACAATGAATCTCACAATATCAATGAAACTTAGTCCCAATTCTATGAGCGGGGCTAGTAGCTTTTTGCTTTAAAATAATTTTGGCATCTCACTTTATCCTTTGAAATTTAGAATGATTGGCATCTATAGGAACTCAAAATTTAGATAGTGTTATAGATTCTCCTAGTTCAGTATATTGATTCTTGAACACATCTATTTTATGAGTCTTGGTCGTGACCCTAAGCACTTTGTTTTCCAGTATTACCATCGGATACATAAATGCCACAGACACATAACTGGGTGAACCTTTTCAGATTGTGACTCAGCTTTGCTAAAGTCTCCAGTTAGAGGTGTCTAGAGTTCTTAAGCACACTCTTTTGTTTTGGATCACGACTTTAACCACTCAGTATCAAGCTTTTCACGTGAACCTTCATGACACAAGCACATTGTTAGGGACAGCTTGATTTAGCCGCTTAGGCCAGGATTTTATTCCTTTGGGCCCTCCTATCCATTAATGCTCAAAGCCTTGGATCCTCTTTACCCTTGCCTTTTGGTTTAAAGGGCTATTGGCTTTTTCTACTTGCTTTCTCTTTTTCTTTTTTTTTCTTTCTCGCCTTTTTTTCGCTACTTTTTTTTTTCTTTTTCACTGCTTTTTCTTGCTTCAAGAATCAATTTCCTGATTTTTCAGATTATCAATAACATTTCTCTTTGTTCATCATTCTTTCAAGAGCCAACAATTTTAACATTCATAAAGTTCACTATAAAAAATATGCACTGTTCAAGCATTCATTCAGAAAACAAAAAGTATTGCCACCACATAAACATAATTAAACCAATTTCAAGATAGAATTCAAAATTCATGTACTTCTTGTTCTTTTGTAATTAAAATAATTTTTTTAAGAAAGGTGAAGGATTCATGGAATTATTCATAACTTCAAGACATAGACACGAGACACTAATGATCATGTAATAAAGACACAAACATAGACAAAACATCAAGCATAAAAATAAAAAAATAGAAAAATAAGAACAAGGAAATCAAAGAACGGGTCCAGCTTAGTGATGGCGGCTAGTTCTTCTTCTTGAAGATCCTATAGAGTGCTTGAGCTCCTCAATGCCTCTTTCTTGCCTTTGTTGCTCCTCCCTCATGGCTCTTTGGTCCTTTCTGATTTCATGGAGGATAATGGAGTGCTTTTGGTGCTCCATGCTTAGTTGTTCCCAATAGTTGTGTGGAGGAAAATGTATCCCTTGAGGCATCCCAGGGATTTCTTGATGAGGGAATTTCTCATGCTCTTGTTGAGGTCCATGAGTGGGCTCTCTTATTTGCTCCATCCTCTTTCTAGTGATGGGCTTTTGAGATGAATATCTCCATCTCTCGTGACTCGAAGTTGGAAGCAATTGTCTTCCCCTTCCTCTTTCTAGAGGTTTCTTCGGCCTTAGGTGCCATTAATGGTTATTGAAAACAAAAAGCAACGCTTTTTCCAACACAAAACTTACAATGTTTGCTCGTCCTCGAGCAAAGAAAGAGAGAAGGACGGAGAAGAAGAAGAAGTAGAGGAGATGAAGAGGTATGAGTGGTTCGGCCAAGGGGAAGAAGAAGTATTTATGATGTGTGAAAATGAAGGAGGGATGAGGGGTTTATATAGAAGTAGAGAGAGAGGGTTGCCATGTATTAGGGTTGGGTTTGGGAGGGAAAGGATGTGAATTTGAATGTTGAGGTAGGTGGGGTTTTGGGGAAATAGTGGATGGAGGTGATTGGTGAAGGGTATTTGGGGAAGGGTAATGGATGTGATTGGTGAGGGGTATTTGGGGAAGGGGGTTATTGGAATGTGTGAAGAAGAGAGAGACTGAGTTGAGGTAGTGGAGATTCTGTGGGGTCCACAGATCCTGAGGTGTCAAGGATTTCTCATATCTGCACCATTCTGGCGTGTAAACGCCCTCTTAGTGCTAATCCTGGCGTTAAACGCCAGGTTACTGCCCATTCTTAGCATTAAACACCAGATTTTCTTCTCTTTCTAGCGTTAAACGCCCAGAATGGTGCCAAACTGGGTGTTTAACGCCCATTCTGCTACCCTTACTGGCGTTTAAATGCCAGTAAGCTCCTGCCTAGGGTGTGCTATTTTTAATGCTATTTTTTAATTTGCTTTGATTTTTGCAGTTGTTTTTATGACTCTACATGATCATCAACCTAAAGAAAACATAAAATAACAATGGAAAATGGAAATTTAACATTGATAAATAAAAATTGGATTACCTCCCAATAAGCGCTTCTTTAATGTCAATAGCTTGACAGTGAGCTCTCATGGAGCTTTACAGATATTCAGAGCATGGTTGGGGCCTCCAAACACCAAACTTAGAGCTTGAATGTGGGGGCTTTGGTTGACTCTGTATTGTGAGAAGCTCTTCGTGCTTCCTCTCCATGGTTGCAGAGGGAGATCCGTGAGCCTTAAACACAAGGTAGTCCTCATTCACTTGAAGGACCAATTCTCCTCTGTTAACATCAATCACAGTTTTTGCTGTGGCTAGGAAAGGTCTTCCAAGAATGATGGATTCATCCTTGTTCTTCCCAGTGTCCAGGATTATAAAGTCAGCAGGGATGTAAAGGCCTTCAACCTTTACCAAAACATCCTTTACAAGTCCATAAGCATGTTTCTTTGAATTGTCTACCATCTCCAGTGAGATTCTTGGAGGTTGTACCTCAAAGATCCCTAGTTTCTCCATTACAGAGAGTGGCATAAGGTTTATGCCTGACCCCCGGTCACACAAAGCCTTCTCAAAGGTCATGGTGCCTCTGGTGCAAGGTATTAAGAACCTTCCGGGATCCGATTTCTTTTGTGGTATCTTCAGCTGAGTCAAGGTGTTTAGTTCATTAATGAGCAATGGAGGTTCATTCTCCCAAGTCGTATTACCAAATAACTTGGCATTCAGCTTCATGATTGCTCCAAGGTACCGAGTAATTTTCTCTTCAGTAGTAACTTCATATTCTTCAGAAGAAGAATATTCTTCAGAGCTCATGAATGGTAATAGGAACTTCAGTGGAATCTCTATGGTCTCTAGATGAGCCTCAGATTCCTTTGGTTCCTCATGAGGGAACTCCCTATTTGTCAGTGGACGCCCCATGAGGTCTTCCTCACTGGAAATCACTACCTTTTCACTCTCTCCAGGTTCGGCCATGTTGGTCATGGTTATGACCTTGCACTCTCTCTTGGGATTTTCTTCTGTATTGCTTGGGAGAGTGCTAGGAGGAATTTCAATAACCTTTTTACTCAGTTGACCTACTTGTGCCTCCAAATTTCTAATGGAGGACCTTGTTTCATTAATGAAACTTAGTGTGGTCTTAAATAGATCAAAGACTATGGTTGCTAAGCCAGAACGATTTTGCTCAAAATTCTCTGTTTGTTGCTGAGGAGATGATGGGAAAGGTTTGCTATTGCTAAACCTGTTTCTCCTACCATTATTGTTATTGAAGCCTTGTTGAGGCTTTTGTTGATCCTTCCATGAGAAATTTGGATAATTCCTCCATGAAGAATTGTAGGTGTTTCCATAGGGTTCTCCCATGTAATTCACCTCTTCCATTGCAGGATTCTTAAGGTCATAAGCTTCTCCTTCAGAGGAGGCTTCTTTAGCACTGCCAGATGCAGCTTGCAATCCAGTCAGATTCTGAGAAATTATATTGACTTGCTGAGTCAATAATTTGTTCTGAGCCAATATGGCATTTAGAGTATCAATCTCAAGAACTCCTTTCTTCTGAGTTGTCCCATTGTTCACAGGATTTCTTTCAGAAGTGTAGATGAACTAGTTATTTGCAACCATTTTAATGAGTTCCTGAGCTTTTGCAGGTGTTTTCTTCAGATAAATAGATCCGCCTGCAGAATGGTCCAATGACATCTTGGATAACTTAGACAGCCCATCATAGAAGATAACTATGATGCTCTATTCTGAAAGCTTGTCAGAGGGACACCTTCTGATCAATTGCTTGTATCTTTCCCAAGCTTCATAGAGGGATTTACCTTCCTTCTGTTTGAAGGTTTGAACTTCCACTCTAAGCTTACTCATCTTTTGAGGTGGAAAGAATTTAGCTAAGAAGTCATTTACTAGCTTTTCCCAAGAATTTAGGCTGTCTCTAGGTTGTGAGTTCAACCATATACTAGCTCTGTCTCTTACAGCAAAAGGGAAAAGCATAAGTATGTAGACCTTAGGATCAACTCCATTGGTCTTAACAGTGTCACAGATTTGCAAAAATTCAGCCAAGAACTGATGAGGATCTTCCAATGGAAGTCCATGAAACTTGCAATTCTGTTACATCAGAGAAACTAATTGAGGCTTAAGCTCAAAGTTGTTTGCTGCAATGGCAGTAATAGAGATGCTTCTCCCATAGAAATCAGGAGTTGGTGCAATAAAGTCACCAAGCACTTTCCTTGCATTGTTGGCATTGTTGTTATTTTCGGTTGCCATTGTCTTCTTCTTTTTCAAAAATTTCCGTCAGGTCCTCTCTGGAGAGTTGTGCTTTAGCTTGTCTTAGCTTCCTCTTCAGAGTCCTTTCAGGTTCAGGATTAGATTCAACAAAAATGCCTTTATCTTTGTTCCTACTCATATGAAAGAGAAAAAAATAAAGAAAGTATGGAATCCTCTATATCACAGTATAGAGATTCCTTGACATGTTAGAGGAAAAGAAGAATAGAAGGATGAGGCAGATAAAGAAGAATTTGAACATATAGAGAGAGAGGGGGTCCGAATAATCAAGGAAGGAAGAGTGTTAGTGATTAAATAGAAAGAGATGGGAGAGAGAGAATTTTCGAAATTTTTTTAATAAAATAAAATAAGAGTTTAAAACAATTAGTTAATTAAAAAGGATTTTGAAAAAGTTGTTAGTGGTTTTCGAAAATTGGAGAGAGAAAAGTAGTTAAGTGGTTTTGAAAAAGATAAGAAATATTAAGTTTTGAAAAGATATGATTGAAAAACAATAAAAAAAAGATTTGAAAAAGATAAGAAATAATAATTAGTTGGAAAAGATTTGAAAATAATTCTGAAAAGATAAGAAGTTAGAAAGAGATTTTGAAATTAGAATTTAAAAAGATGTCATTGAGAAAAAGATTTGATTGAAAAAGATATGATTTTAAGAAGATATGATTGAAAAGATTTGATTTTTAAAAATTTATGACATGGCTAACAAGAAATTAAAAGATATGATTCTAAAATTCAAATATTGAACCTTTCTTAACAAGAAAGTAACATACTTGAGATTTTTGAATCACAACATTAATTGTTAGCAAGGATTTTTGAAAATATTAAAAGAAAAATGAAAAAGATTTGATTTTGAAAAAGATATGATTGATAAGAGAGGATATGGAAAAGATAAGATTTTGAAAAATTAGTTTTAAAACTTGAAAAATTGAAAAAGATTTGAATTGAAAACAAAACTACCTCCTTGGTGCTATCCTGGCATTAAACGCCAGAATGGATACTAGCTAGCGTTTAAACGCCAGAATTCCTTCTTCACTGGGCGTTTTGAACGCCCAGCTTTTTCTCTATGATTCTTCTGCTGTATGTTCTGAATCTTCAACTCTCTGTATTATTGACTTGAAAAGACATAATTTTGAAAATTTTTTGAATTTTTAATGAGGGGAAAGAAAAACAACAAAATGGAACTAATCATGAAAAATTAGAATCAAACAGATAATGCATGCAAGAACACTTTGAATGTCAAGATGAACACCAAGAACACTTTGAAGATCATGATGAACATCAAGAACATATTTTTTAAAGTTTTTAAGAAAAGAAAGATATGGAAGATACCAAACTTAGAAATTTTCATACTAGAGACACTAACAAGTTGAGAATGCACATGAAAAACTTGAAGATCAATGAAGAACACAATGCATATATTTTTCGAAAAATGTAAGAAAAATAGAAACATGCAATTGACACCAAACTTAAGATTTGACACTAGACTCAAACAAGAAACACAAAATATTTTTTATTTTTATGATTTTATTAAATTTTTTTTGTAATTTTTTTTCGAAAATTATTTGGAAAAAGAAAATAAGAAACTCAAAATTTTTAATAAGAATTCTAGGAATCATGGCTCCTATGATGATAAAAGCATCATCTGAAACTCTAGAATTCATTCTTAAAAATTCTGAAGAACAAAATAAAAAGAAAAATACCTAACCTAAGCAACAAGATGAACCGTCAGTTGTCCAAACTCGAACAATCCCCGGCAACAGCGCCAAAAACTTGGTACACGAAATTGTGATACACAACTTTGTGCAGCTGACCAGAAAGTGCACTGGGTCGTCCGAGTAATACCTTACGTGAGTAAGGGTCGATCCCGCAGAGATTGTCGGCTTGAAGCAAGCTATGGTCATCTTGTAAATCTCAGTCAGGCGGATTCAAATGGTTATATGATTTTGATAATTAAAAGAACGAAATAGAACATAAAATAGGATAGAAATACTTATGTAATTCATTGGTGGAAATTTCAGATAAGCGTATGAAGATGCTTTATCCCTCCTGAATCTTTGCTTTCCTACTGCTTTCATCCAGTCATGCGGACTCCTTTCCATGGCAAGCTGTATGTTGAGGATCACCATTGTCAATGGCTACTGATGAGCGGATATTTTATACGCTTTTTGGGGGTAATTTCATGTAGATTTTAGTATGTTTTAATTAATTTTTAGTAGAATATTATTACTTTTTAGGCAAAAATCATATTTCTGGACTTTACTATGAGTTTGTGTGTTTTTCTGTGATTTCAGGTATTTTCTGGCTGAAATTGAGGGAGCTGAGCAAAAATCTGAGTTAGGCTGAAAAAGGACTGCTGATGCTGTTGGATCCTGACCTCCCTGCACTCGAAATGGATTTTTTGGAGCTACAGGAGTCCAATTGGCGCGCTCTCAACGGCGTTGGAAAGTAGACATCCAGGACTTTCCAGCAATATATAATAGTCCATACTTTGCGCGAAGATAGATGACGTAACTTTGCATTTAACGCCAAGTACATGCAGCTGTCTGGAGTTAAACGCCAGAAAAACGTCATGATCCGGAGTTGAACGCCCAAAACACGTTATAACTTGGAGTTCAACTCCAAGAAAGGCCTCAACTCGTGGATAGCTTTAGTCTCAGCCCCAGCACACACCAAGTGGGCCCCAGAAGTGGATTTCTGCACCAATTATCTTAGTTTACTCATATTTTGTAAACCTAGGTTACTAGTTTACTATTTAAACAACTTTTAGAGACTTATCTTGTACCTCATGACATTTTAAGATCTGAATTACATACTTTTTGATGGCATGAGTCTCTAAACTCCATTGTTGGGGGTGAGGAGCTCTGCAGCGTCTCGATGAATTAATACAATTCCTTTGTTTTCCATTCAAACACGCTTGTTCTGATCTAAGATGTTCATTCGCGCTTAATTATGAAGAAGGTGATGATCCGTGACACTCATCACCTTCCTCAATCCATGAACGTGTGCCTGACAACCACCTCCGTTCTACATCAGATTGAATGAGTATCTCTTAGATTCCATTACCAGAATCTTTGTGGTATAAGCCAGATTGATGGCGGCATTCATGAGAATCCGGAAAGTCTAAACCTTGTCTGTGGTATTTCGAGTAGGATTCTGGGATTGAATGACTGTGACGAGCTTCAAACTCCTGAAGGCTGGGCGTTAGTGACAGACGCAAAAGAATCAATGGATTCTATTCCAACCTGATTGAAAACCGACAGATGATTAGCCGTGCTGTGACAGAGCATAGGAACGTTTTCACTGAGAGGATGGGAAGTAGCCATTGACAACGGTGACACCCTACATAGAGCTTGCCATGGAAGGAACCTTGCGTGTGGGAAAAGGATTTCAAGGAAGAGTTGAAGTTCAGAGGACAAAGCATCTCCAAAACTCCAATATGTTCTTCATTAAAAAGTACACTTCCTTATTCCAAATACTTTGACTTCTTATCATTAAATCCAATTAATCTTATTGGCATCCTGACTAGGATTAATAAAATAAACATAGATTGCTTCAAACCAATAATCTCCGTGGGATCGACCCTTACTCACGTAAGGTATTACTTGGACGACCCAGTGCACTTGCTGGTTAGTTGTACGGATTACAAATTCGTGCATCAGCTACCATCTGTCCTCTCAGTGAAAATGGTCCTCTACGGTTTCCCGCATGGCTAATCAGCTGTCGGTTCTCGGTCATGTCGGAATAAGAACCATTGATCCTTTTGCGCACTGTCACTACGCACAGCACTCACGAGTTTGAAGCTCATCACAGTCATCCCATCCCATATCCTACTTGGAATACCACAGACAAGGTTTAGACTTTCTGGATCTCAAAAATGCTGCCAATTGATTCTAGCTTATACCATGAAAACTCTGATCTCACGGAATAGAAGGCTCTGTTGTCAGAGAGGCAACCATGCGTCGTGAAACAGGAGGCCAAGAGATATACACTCAAGCTATTGCACTTAGAATGGAAGTGGTTGTCAAGCACGCCTTCATAAGTGAGAATGATGATAAGTGTCACGGATCATCACATTCATCAGGTTGAAGTACGAGTGAATATCTTAGAATAAGAATAAGCTTGAATTGAATAGAAGAACAATAGTACTTTGCATTAATTCATGAGGAGCAGCAGAGCTCCACACCTTAATCTACGAGGTGTAGAAACTCCACCGTTGAAAATACATAAGTGATAATGGTGTTCTTTGGTTTTGGTCCCAAAGGGGGAACCAGAATAACCAAGACATCCAATACAATAGAGAAAAGTTCTATTTATAATAAACTAGTTACCTAGGGTTTACAGAAATAAGTTAATGATGCAGAAATCCACTTATGGGGCCCACTTGGTGTGTGCTTGGGCTGAGCATTAAAGCTTTCACGTGCATAGGCTTTTCTTGGAGTTAAACGCCAGCTCGGGTGCCAGTTTGGGAGTTTAACTCCAGCTTTTATGCCAGTTTAGGTGTTTTACGCTATAATTTTTATGCTGACTTGGAACGGCAGTTTGGGCCATAAAATCTCGAGAAAAGAATGAACTATGATACATTGCCAGAAAGCCCAAGATATCTACTTTCCAACGCAATAGAGAGCGCACCAATTGGGTTTCTGTAGCTCAAGAAAATCTATTTCGAGTGCAGGGAGGTCAAAATCCAACAGCATCTATAGTCCTTTTTCAGCCTCTGAATCAGATTTTTGCTCAGGTCCCTCAATTTCAGCCAGAAAATACCTGAAATCACAGAAAAACACACAAACTCATAGTAAAGTCCAGAAATGAGATTTTTTTATAAAAACTAATAATTATATACTAAAAACTAACTAAATCATACTAAAAACTACATAAAAACAATGCTCAAAAGCGTATAAATTATCCGCTAATCAGAGACTAATACCAGAGACACAGTACTACACCACAATAGGCGACATATTATATAGGAGAGGAATCTCAACACCCCTCCTAAAATGTGTACCGACTTCTAATACAAGGAAAGTCCTAGAAGAAGTACACAGCAGCATGTGCAGCAACCATCTGGGGGTACGAGCTCTTTCCAAAAAGGTACTCCAGGCAGGATTCTTTTAGCCGACCATACAAAAAGAAGCAATCGAGTTCGTAATGACATGCCCACCATGTCAAAAGCACGCTAATTTCCACATCGCCCCACCAGAGGAGCTCATCAGCATGACATCACCTTGGCCATTTGCAAAGTGGGGACTCGACCTCCTCGGACCCTTTCCCCAAGGATCGGGATAAGTCAAGTTCCTCATTGTAGGGGTATATTACTTCACAAAATGGATTGAGGCAGAGCCCCTAGCTAATGCCACTGCTTAAAGAAGTCGAAAATTCTTATACAGAAACATTGTTACAAGGTTTGGGGTTCCTTCCTCCATCACCACAGACAATGACACTCAATTCACAGACACAGGCTTTAAGAAGATGGTAGCGGACTTGAAAATAAAGCACCCATTCACATCCATAGAACACCCAAAAGCTAATGGACAACCAGAAGCTGCCAACAAAGTCATACTAGCCGGGTTAAAACGGAGATTACAAGGCGCAAAGGGAGCCTAGGCTGAAGAGCTCCCACAAGTCCTATGGGCATATCGGACAACTCCACATTCCAATATGAGGGAATCACCCTTCCAACTGGCTTATGAAATCGAGGCAATGATCCCAGTTGAAATTGAAGAAGGATCCCTGATGACAAGTCATCATATGCTTATTTTCCAAGCTAATTTCACTAGTTTCACTAGTTTTTATGCACTTTCTTGCATTATAAGTAAGTAATTTGGAGTGGAATTGCATGGTTTATTTGAATCAATCAACCACCCTTTAATTGACACAAAATCATGAAGTTTAAGCTAAAATTAAATGGTTTTTAAATGAGTTTTAGGCTTTGTGAATTTTGTGATACTTTGATTGGTTGTTTTGATTACTTGTAGGTGAAGAAAAGTAAAAAAAAAAACAAGAAAGCATGGCCTAAGAAGCGTGGCCCAAGGAAGAGAAAAGCATGGCAAAAGTAACAAAGAAGCGTGGCATATCAAGGGAGGAAGCTACAGTGCTCTCCCCAAGAGCACAATGCTCTCCAAGGGAGCACAACAATGAACCAAGGAAGCAAGGCTTGGATGCTGCGCTCTCCTTGAAAGCTGAGCACTATTTTTGAACCAGGAAAGAGGGGGAGAGATATAGTACTGCGCTCTAGTCAAGAGCATTATCGGGCTCCTCCCAAAAATTAATTCAAGGAAAAGTTTTGTTAGTGAAAGCCACAAGGGTCGAACCCATGACCAAAAGGGGGGAAAAGGCGCTACCCTTGCAAGAAAATAAGCCAAAATTGGCTTAAGTGCACTCACAAGGATTCGAACCAAGGACGCCCCACTCAAAGCATGCGCTAGCTTGCTTTCCTTCACAAAAGAAATTGGCCAGCAATGCTTCCCCAAGGATTTGAACTTGGGACCTCACCAAAGCAAAGGGAGTGCTGCGCTCTCACCAAGAGCTGAGTGCTACTCTTCAAGCAATAACTTGACACGGCTAGGGAGGACTTGCACGCGCAGGACAGCACCAAGGCAGCAATGCTGCGCTCTCCACAAGAGCGAAGCGCTATCCTGATGCACCCAAGGCTTGGCACGCTACAAAGGAACCAAGAAGTGAAGCCCAATGCTGCGCTCTCCACAAGAGCAGAGCACTCTACTAGGAGCAACATTTGGGTTGGAAATTCAATTAAAAATCCAATATAATTCAATTCTTCACCAAATTAAAAAGCCCATTGTAAATTCTAAAATCCAAAAATAGAAGGTGTATAAATAGAAGTTAGTTTGATTTAGAGAGGACCTTTTACCTTTTTCTTTACTTTTAGATTTTTACCTTACTTTTGAACTTTTCTTTTTGGTAGTTTTGGGAGAGTTTTCATTCTGATTCTAGATCTTAGAGAATTGGGGAGGAAAATTGATCTCTCTTCTTTCTTGTTCTTGCTTGAGCACTCTTGACTTCTTACTTTGGATCTTGGGTGGAGAATTGAAGAAGTTATGTTTCAATCTCACCTTGAGATCTCTTGTTTACTCTTTCTGCATAATTCAATTTCTGTTTACTGCTTTCATCCTTTTATTTCTTCTGCAATTTATTTTTCTATTTTCTTTTGCAATTATTCTTGCTGGATCAAGGAAGGATTTGAGATATAGACTTGTTTTCTAGTCTCCTCCACTCCTAATATCTACAATCTATCTTTTAATTTCTGCAATTGAGCTACATTTACTTTCTATTTCTAAATCTTCAATCACTTTTACTTTTCTGTTCAAGATCCACTTTACTTCAATTCATCTTTCGCTCTTCTGTTTATTGCAATTCACTTGTTCTTGTTTAAATTCTGCAATCACAACTCCCAAGTCCCTTTTTACATTCAAGCAAATTTACATTTCTTGCACTTTAAGTTATTGTCATTTACTTTACTTGTTCTGTAAGATTCAGCACTTTAATTTCTTTAGCTCTTTAATTTACTGCCAATTTTCCCTCTCCCTCTTTAATTCATGCAATTTACCTTCTGTCTGCTACAAATCACTCAAATCAACTCTTGTTTGCTTGACTAAATCAACCACTAAACTAAAATTGCTCAATCCTTCAATCCCTGTGGGATCGACCTCACTCATGTGAGTTATTATTACTTGATGCGACCCGGTACACTTGCCGGTGAGTTTTGTGTTGGATCGTTTTCCACACATCAAGTTTTTGGCACCGTTGCCAGGGATTGAAATAGATTGACAATGATTAAGTGAAGTGGAGATCTTGATTAAGCATTTTTTTCTGTGAAGGATCATTGCAATTGATAAAAACTACAGAGGAGGCTCAAAACCTCATTGATATGGTGGCCAACAACCAATACTTTTTTGCTCACCAAAGGCAATGCCAACCATCACAGAGGAAGGGAGTGCTCGAATTGGAAGGAGTGGATATAATTTTGGCTCAACACAAAGTGATGCAGCAGCAGATTCAACAATAATTTGAACAAATGGCCAAAAGGATTGATGGCCTACAAGTTACATCAGCGAGTGCCACAAACCAACCAACAAATCCTTGGGGGCAAAATGAAGAGAACAAAGAAGAACATCGACAAAAGCAAGTGCAGTATATGCACAACCAAAATTCTAGACAAAATGAGGTGTGTGGTGACACCTACAATCCATCTTGGAAGAACTACCCAAACCTTAGGTGGGGAGATAACCACAACCAGAATCAACAACCATGGCAAAGGAACTCAACTCAAAACACCCCAAGAAATAACCAAAATAATAACCAGCAACAGACTAACCAAAATCCTTACAGAAAACCCCAAAATAATTACCCCAACTCTAACCATTTCCCATCCAATAATCAACCCACTAATCAAAACACTTACCATCAATCATCAACACCTCACAACCAACCAATCTCACAAGACTCTCAGAGGATCACTAATCTGGAGATGCTAATGGAGAAAATGATGAAGAGCCAAGAAATGAAAACAAAGAACCAGGAAGCTTCCATGAAGTGCCTGGAGAGGCAGATTGGACAACTCTCCAAGCAAATTTCTATTGAGAGACTTTCAAGCTCACTACCAAGTGACACCATCCCTAATCCAAAAGAAGAGTGCAAAGCTGTACAACTAAGGAGTGGAAAGACATTGGTGAACAGCAACAAAGAGGCAACCAAGAAGCTTATGGAGAGTGACAAAGAACCAACAAAAAAAGAGGGAGCTAGCAACAAGGACATAACAAGCAAAAATGTCCCAGAAAAGCTCACAGAAAAGAACAATCAACCATAAAATTTGAAGAATGGGAAGCAGATCATGGAAGAAACAACTCCAAGACAGCAGCAAGTGGAGAAGAGCTTTACACCTCTACTACCTTATCCCCAAAGATTCCACAAAGAAGCAAAAGATCAACACTTCCATAAGTTCCTTGAGACTTTCAAGAAGCTAGAGATAAACATTCCCTTGGCCGAGGCATTAGAGCAAATGCCTCTGTATGGCAAGTTCTTGAAGGAGCTTATCAACAAGAAAAGAAGTTGGGATGAGAAAGAGACCATACTGCTTACTGAGGAATGTAGGGCTTTGATTCAAAAAGGGCTTCCCCCTAAGCTTGCAGACCCTGGATGTTTCTTTCTGCCCTGCACCATTGGGAGATTGACCATCAACAAGGCAATGTGCGATCTAGGAGCAAGTATCAACCTAATACCCTTTTCTTTGGTGAAAAAACTGTGTATAGAGGAAGTTAAGCCTATACAAATGTCTCTGGAACTGGTAGATAAGTCAGTGGTATACCCCAGGGGTGTGATTGAAAACCTTCTAGTCAAGGTGGACAAATTCATATACCCTGTAGACTTTGTGGTTTTAGATTAAGATGAGGATGAAGGTGATTCTGTCATACTTGGGATACCTTTCTTGGCCACTGCTAGGGCCATTATAGATGTGGAACAAGGAAAGCTAACCCTTAGAATGCATGAGGAAAACATCACCCTGAATGTATTTTCAGAGACACAGCCCAGTAATGAAAAGAACAACTGCAATGAGATTGACAAAGGAGACTTGCAATGGAAGGAAGAAACTAGCAAGACAGTTGAAAATCATCTTCCAAGACAAGAAATAAGCAACATAGCAGAGCAAGAGAAGACTGAGACTGTGCAAGGGGAAGAAGGAAATCAAGAAGGAATTAAAGTGCTCACTAAGAAGGAGAGTCCAAAAACAAAGGCTGCTGTCAAAAAAGAAGGAGTAACAAGAAGAAGAAAGAAAGGCAAGAAGAAAGCTCAGAAGGGATAGAAGAACAAGAAAATCCCCACTGAAGGGTTTTCTAAGGATGATGAAGTGCAGTTGATTTATCAACAGTTGGGAACAAGCCAACAAATCAATGATTACTACACTGTATGCAAAGTACTCTCACTTGAGCATGTCGAACTTGAGCACTGATGAGCGGATATTTTATATGCTTTTTGGGGGTAATTTCATCGAGATTTTAGCATGTTTTAATTAGTTTTTAATATTATTTTATTAGTTTTTAAGCAAAAATCATATTTCTGGACTTTACTATGAGTTTGTGTGTTTTTCTGTGATTTCAGGTATTTTCTAGCTGAAATTGAGGGAGCTGAGCAAAAATCTAATTTAGGCTGAAAAACGACTGCTGATGCTGTTGGATTCTGATCTCCCAGCACTCGGAATGGATTTTTTGGAGCTACAGGAGTCAATTGGCGCGCTCTCAATTAGGTTGGAAAGTAGACATCCAGTGCTTTCCAGCAATATATAATAGTCCATACTTTGCACGAAGATAGACGACGTAAACTGGCGTTCAACGCCAGTTCCATGTTGCAGTCTGGCGTCCAGCGCCAGAAACAGGTTACAAGTTGGAGTTTAATGCCAAAAACACGTTACAACCTGGCGTTCAACTCCAAAAACAGCCCAGGCACGTGAGAAGCTTAAGTCTCAGCCCCAGCACACACCAAGTGGGCCCCAGAAATGGATTTCTGCACCAATTATCTGAGTTTACTCATTTTTTGTAAACCTAGGTTACTAGTTTGGTATTTAAACAACTTTTAGAGACTTATTTTGTATCTCATGACATTTTTAGATCTGAATTTTATACTATTTGACGGCATGAGTCTCTAAACTCCATTGTTGGGGGTGAGGAGCTCTGCAGCGTCTCGATGAATTAATGCAATTATTTTTGTTTCCCATTCAAACATGCTTGTTCCTATCTAAGATGTTCATTCGTGCTTTACTATGAAGAAGGTGATGATCCGTGACACTCATCACCTTCCTCAATCCACGAATGTGTGCCTGACAACCACCTCTGTTTTACATCAGATTGAATGAGTATCTCTTAGATTTCTTAATCAGAATCTTCGAGGTATAAGCTAGAATTGATGGCAGCATTCATGAGAATCTGGAAAGTCTAAACCTTGTCTGTGGTATTCCGAGTAGGATTCAAGGATTGAATAGGTTTGACGAGCTTTAAACTCGTGATTGCTGGGCATGATGACAAACGCAAAAGAATCAATGGATTCTATTCTGACATGATCGAGAACCAACAGCTGATTAGCCGTGCTGTGACAGAGCATTTGAACCATTTTCACTGAGAGGATGGGAAGTAGCCATTGACAACGGTGACACCCTACATAGAGCTTGCCATGGAAGGAACTTTGCACTTTTGCATGAGAGGAATATTATGTTACAGGAATTCATAAGACAAAGCATCTCCAAAACTGTAACATATTCTCCATTATTGAGTAATAATTACTTATTCCAAACACTTTCACTTTTTACAATTAAATCCAAATAACCTTATTGGCATCCTGACTAAGATTAATAAAATAACCACAGCTTGCTTCAAATCAACAATCTCCATGGGATCGACCCTTACTCACGTAAGGTATTACTTGGACGACCCAGTGCACTTGCTGGTTAGTGGTACGAGTTGTGAAAAGTGTGATTTACAATTTCGTGCACCAAGTTTTTGACGCCGTTGCCAGGGATTGTTCGAGTTTGAACAACTAAAGGTTTATTTTGTTGCTTAGATTAGGAATAATTTATTTTTGTTGCTATAGAGTCATTAAATTCTGAGTCCTTTATTTCCTTTTAAAAAATTTTTCAAAAATATTATTTTTCTTTATCAATTTTTAATTTTTTTCGTGAGTTTAGTGTCTTGTTCTAAGTTTGGTGTCAATTGCATATTTTATATTTTTCTTTTAAATTTTCGAAGTTGTGTTCTTTGATCTTCAAGTTGTTCTTGTTTATTTTTCTTGTTTGATCTTTAGTTTTTCTTGCTCTGTCTCTTTTCTTGTTTTTCTTGTGCTATTCCAAAGCATTAGTCTTCCAAAAGGAATATACCTCTTCAAAACAAGTGTTACCTTTACTGCCCAATTGGCTAGAGCATTGGTCTATGCCCTTGGTAATTGGGTATCTCCTTTTTAAAATCTTTTTCAAAAATAATTTTTCTTTGATTGAATCTTGTGCTAAACTTTAAGTTTGGTGTTTTCTTGTTAATCTTTTTATAATTTTCGAAAATTTTATTGAAGTTTTCGAAAAATTTTAAGTTTGGTGTTCTTTCTTTTGTTCTTGTTGTTCTTGTGAATCTTCAAGTGTTCTTGAGTCTTTCTTGTGTTTTGATCTCAAAATTTTTAAGTTTGGTGTTCCTTGGTGTTTTCCCTCCAAAATTTTCGAAAACAAGGAGCATTAGATCTAAAAATTTTAAGTCTTATGTCTTTTGTGTGTTTTTCTCTTTCATCATAAAATTTAAAATTCAAAAAAATTTATCTTTTCTAACTATTTTCAAGCTATATTTTTGAAATTTTTTATAAAAATTCAGATTTAAATTTCAAAATTTTTCAAATCTTATTCTTTTAAGATTAAATAAAAAATATATTATTATATCTTTTTCGAAAATATCGTAACCATTTTCTCTCTCCTTATTTTTTTGAAAATCGTCATAAAATATTTTCAAATTCTTATTAATTTTTTTAATTTTAATTTTCTTATTTTATCTTATTTTTATTTTGGTTTTTATTTTATTTTATTTTATTTCGAAAATCATTTTTTTATTTATTTATAAAATAAAAATTTAAATCCACATTACCCCTTTTACTCCAACATGGAATAAGTGGAAATGAACAGTCCAGAAGGACTCTGGGGTCATATGCTAACCCCACTACTGCTTCATATGGGAGTAGTATATGTATACCCTCCATTGGAGTTAGTAGTTTTGAGCTGAATCCTCAGCTCATTATCATGGTGCAGCAAAGTTGCCAGTATTCTGGTCTTCCACAAGAAGAACCTACAAAGTTTCTGGCACAGTTTTTACAAATTGCTGTCACAGTACATGATAAGGAGATAGATCAGGATGTCTACATGCTATTACTGTTCCCATTTGCTGTAAAATACCAAGCTAAGAGGTGGTTAAATAACCAACCTAAGGACAGCATAAAGACATGGAAACAGCTGTCAGAAAAATTCCTGAATCACTATTTTCCTCCAAAACGGATGACACAGCTAAGGCTGAGCATCCAAGACTTCAAACAAGGAGATAATGAATCTCTCTATGATGCCTGGGAGAGATACAGAGAGATGCTAAGAAAATGCCCCTCTGAGATATTTTCAGAGTGGGTGCAGTTAGACATCTTCTACTATGGGCTTACAGAAAGAGCTCAGATTTCTCTAGACCACTCAGCTGGTGGATCTATACACATGAGAAAGACAATAGAAGAAGCTCAAGAGCTTATTGTTACAGTTGCCAGAAATCAGCATCTGTACCTAAGCAGTGAACCTTCCATGAAAGAAGAGGCTAAAATAGTAACTGCTGAAATGATACCTGCAGAACAAGTTACAGAATTCAATCAGCAATTGGATTTTCTAACAAAACAGTTAGCCGAATTCAAAGAGATATTACAAGAAATAAGAATGGCTAATATGAATATGGAAGTGCAATTGAAGCAAACAGAACAGTAGTTATCAAAACAAATAACTGAAGAATGCGAAGCAGTTCAATTAAGAAGTGGGAAAACATTAAATACCTCACTTCAAGGTAGCAGGAAGCCAAGGAATGAGCAAACTACCCAAAATCCATCTGAGGACAGTAAGAGCCCAGAGAGGAATAATTCTGGCGCTAAAGCGCCAGAAAATGGGTGGAAAGCTGGCGTTGAACGCCCAAACCATGCTCAATCCTGGCGTTCAACGCCAGAAACAAGCAAGGAGTCGGTGTTGAACGCCCAAAGGGAGCACAGTTCTGGCGTTCAGATGCCAGAAGCAGGTAAGGAGCTGGCGTCTAATGCCACTCCAGCTTCCACCCCTGACATTCAAATGCCAGTGGGGGATCAGACACATACTAGTGATGATAATAACCCTTCTAAAAAGGCTTCCTAACCCACATCTGTAGGCAATAAACCTGCAGCAACTAAGTTTGAGGAATACAAAGCCAAAATGCCTTATCCTCAGAAACTCCGCCAAGCGGAACAGGATAACCAATTTGCCTGCTTTGTAGACTATCTTAGGACTCTTGAAATAAAGATTCCGTTTGTAGAGGCACTTGAGCAAATACCCTCTTATGCTAAGTTCATGAAAGAGATCCTAAGTCATAAGAAGGATTTGAGGGAAACTGAAAAAGTTTACCTCACTGAAGAATGCAGTGCAGTCATTTTGAAAAGCTTACCTGAGAAGCTTAAAGATCCGGGAAGCTTTATGATACCATGCACATTAGAAGGTACTTGTACCAAGCAAGCTCTATGTGATCTTCGGGTGGTGCACGAAATCACAATCACACTTTTGTAATTCCGCACAACTAACCAGCAAGTGCACTGGGTCGTCCAAGTAATACCTTATGTGAGAATCCAACAGCATCTGTAGTCCTTTTTCAGCCTCTGAATCAGATTTTTGCTCAGGTCCCTCAAGTTCAGCCAGAAATTACCTGAAATCACAGAAAAACACACAAAATCATAGTAAAGCCCAGAAAAGTGAATTATAAATAAAAACTAATAAAAACATACTAAAAACTAACTAAAATGTACCAAAAACATACTAAAAACAGTGCTAAAAAGTGTATAAATTATCCGCTCATCACATCACCAAACTTAAATTGTTGCTTGTCCCCAAGCAACTGAAAATCAATTAGGATAAAAAGAAGAGAACATACTATAGACTCCAAAATATCAATGAAACTTAGCCCCAATTAGATGAGCGGGACTAGTAGCTTTTTGCTTCTGAACAGTTTTGGCATCTCACTTTATCCTTTGAAGATTAGAATGATTGGCATCTATAGGAACTCAGAATTCAGATAGTGTTATTGATTCTCCTAGTTAAGTGTGATGATTCTTGAACATAGCTACTTTATGAGTCTTGGCTGTGGCCCAAAGCACTCTATCTTCCAGTATTACCACCGGATACATACATGCCACAGACACATAACTGGGTGAACCTTTTTAGATTGTGACTCAGCTTTGCTAGAGTCCCCAATTAGAGGTGTCCAGGGTTCTTAAGCACACTCTTTTTGTCTTGGATCACTTTTTATCTCTCTCTTTTTTTTTCTTTTTTTTTGAATTCACTGTTTTTTTCTTGCTTCAAGAATCAATTTGATGATTTTTTAGATCCTCAATAACATTTCTCCTTTTCCATCATTATTTCAAGAGCCAACAAGTTTAACATTCTTTAATCAACAAATTCAAAAGACATATGCACTGTTCAAGCATTCATTCAGAAAACAAAAAGTATTGTCACCACATCAAGCTAATTCAACTAGTTTCAGAGATGAATTCGAAATCCTGCACTTCTTGTTCTTTTGTGATTAAAGCATTTTTCTTTTAAGAGAGGTGATGGATTCATAGGACATTCGTAGCTTTAAGGCATAGACATTAAATTTTATTAATCATGAATTAAGAACAAGACTTGAAGATAAACATAAGATAAGACTAATAGTAAAAGAAAACAAAAATTTAAATGACTCTAAAATAGACTCCTAATGATAGAGGTTATCACAGAGTTAGGACTCAACAACCTTGATCTTGAGAAGTGGATGCTCCCTCAACTTACGGGGTATTTGACCCTTCAAGGGAGAGCTTCTGGCGCTTCAGCTCCTGTAGCTCATGCCCCTGCTTCTCTTGCTCCTTCAGCAATTTGCAGAGCATGCAGTTCTGATTCTGCTGTTCTTCCTTAATTTGTTCCATAGCTTCTTGCAGCTTGGTAATAGATGCTTCTAGGTGGGTCTAGTAGTCAATTTCAGGGAGTTCTGGAAGGAACTCCTGCGCCCTCCTTTTGATAGAATTATCTTGCATTTGTCCTTCCATTGACTTCTTGGTGATTGGATGTTCAAAGACTCTAGATGACAACTTTTTGTCATGCCACTTCTTTGCCTTTTCCTTATAGATTTTTGCATTTTCGAAGGCACTGAGTCTGAACTCCTCTAGCTCATTTAGCTGGAGCAATCTTTTTTCACGAGCTAACTTAGCATCCATGTTTAGGAATCTGGTTGCCTAGTAGGCTTTATGTTCCAGTTCCACGGGCAGATGACAGGCCTTCCCATACACAAGTTGGTTTGGAAAGGTTCCTATAGGAGTCTTGTATGCTGTTCTGTATGCCCACAGAGCATCATTCAAGCTCTTTGCCCAATCCTTTCTACGGGCAATAACAATCCATTCCAGGATTCTTTTTAGCTCTCTATCAGAGACTTCAGCTTGCCCATTTGTCTGTGGATGATACGGAGTTGCTACTTTGTGGCTAATTCCATATCGAACCATAGCAGAGTACATCTGTTTATTGCAGAAATGAGTGCCCCCATCACTGATTAGTAATCTAGGAACACCAAACCTGCTGAAGATGTGTTTCTGGAAGAATTTCAGCATGGTCTTGGTATCATTATTGGGTGTGGCAATTGCTTCTACCCATTTAGATACATAGTCTACTGCCACCAGAATATAAGTGTTTGAGTATGATGGTGGGAAGGGACCCATGAAGTCAATTCCTCATCCATCAAACAATTCAATCTCTAAGATCCCTTGTTGAGGCATGGCGTAACCATGAGGCAAGTTACCAGCCCTTTGGCAACTGTCACAGTTACGCACAAACTCTCGGGCATCCCTATAGAGAGTAGGCCAGTAGAATCCACATTGGAGGACCTTAATGGCTGTTCGCTCACCTCCAAAATGTCCCCCATACTGTGATCCATGGCAATGCCACAGGATTCTTTGTGCTTCCTCTCTAGTTACACATCTGCGGATTATTCCGTCTGCACATCTCTTAAAGAGATATGGCTCATCCCATAGGTAGTACTTGGCATCTGAAATTAATTTTTTTCTTTGCACTCTGCTGTACTCCTGTGGTATGAACCTCACAGCTTTATAGTTTGCAATGTCTGCAAACCATGGAGCTTCCTGAATGGCAAAGAGTTGCTCATCTGGAAAGGTCTCAGAGATCTCAGTAGAAGGGAGGGACGCCCCTGCCACCGGTTCTATTCGGGACAAATGATCAGCTACCTGGTTCTCTGTCCCTTTTCTGTCTTTTATTTCTATATCAAACTCTTGCAGAAGCAACACCCACCTTATAAGCCTGGGTTTTGAATCCTACTTTGTGAGTAAGTATTTGAGAGTAGCATGGTCAGTTTACACAATCGCTTTTGACCCTACTAAATAGGATCTAAACTTGTCAATGGCATAAACCACTGCAGGTAACTCTTTTTTTGTGGTTGTGTAATTCTTCTGTGCGTCATTTAGAACACGGCTAGCATAATAAATGACGTGCAGAAGCTTGTTATGCCTCTGTCCCAACACTGCACCAATGGCATAGTCACTGGCATTACACATTAGTTCGAATGGTAATGTCCAGTCTGGTGCAGAGATAACTGGTGCTGTGACCAGCTTGGCTTTCAGGGTCACAAATGCCTGCAGACACTGTGTGTTAAACACAAATGGTGTGTCAGCAGCTAGCAGGTTGCTTAGAGGTTTTGCAGTTTTTGAAAAATCCTTTATAAACCTCCTGTAGAATCCTGCATGTCCCAGAAAGCTTCTAATTGCCTTAACATTGGCAGGTGGTGGTAATTTTTCAATTACCTCCACCTTTGCTTGATCCACATCTATTCCCTTGCTTGAAATTTTATGCCCAAGGACAATTCCTTCAGTCACCATAAAATGACATTTCTCCCGGTTTAAAACTAGGTTGGTCTCTTGGCATCTTTTCAGAACAAGTGCTATATGGTTAAGGCATGAGTTGAATGAGTCTCCAAATACTGAAAAGTCATCCATGAAGACTTCCAGAAATTTCTCTACCATATCTGAGAAGATAGAGAGCATGCACCTCTGGAAGGTTGTAGGTGCATTGCACAGACCAAAAGGCATCCTTCTGTAGGCAAATACTCCAGAAAGACATGTAAATGCTATTTTCTCTTGGTCCTGTGGATCTACTGCAATTTGGTTATAGCCTGAATAGCCATCCAAAAAGCAGTAATAATCATGACCCGCTAGTCTTTCTAGCATTTGGTCTATGAATGGTAAAGGAAAATGATCCTTTATGGTGGCTGTATTGAGCCTTCTGTAGTCAATACACATGCGCCACCCTGTAACTGTTCTTGTAGGAACCAGTTCATTCTTTTCATTATGAACCACTGTCATGCCTCCCTTTTTGGGGACAACTTGGACAGGGCTCACCCAGGGGCTATCAGAAATAGGATAAATAATCCCAGCCTCTAGTAATTTAGTGACCTCTTTCTGCACCACCTCCTTCATGGCTGGATTTAGCCGCCTCTGTGGTTGAACCACTGGCTTGGCATGATCCTCCAATAGGATCTTGTGCATGCATCTTGCTGGGCTAATGCCCTTAAGATCACTTATGGACCACCCAATAGCTGTCTTATGTGTCCTTAGCACTTGAATTAATGCTTCCTCTTCCTGTGAGTTTAAAGCAGAGCTTATAATCACTGGAAAAGTGTCACCTTCTCCCAGAAATGCATACTTCAGGGATGGTGGTAATGGCTTGAGCTTGGGTTTAGGAGGTTTACCCTCTTCCTGAGGAATTTTCAGAGGTTCTTTTATTTCCTCTGGTTCCTCCAGGTCAGGCTGAACATCTTTAAAGATATCCTCTAGCTCTGATTCGAGACTCTCAGTCATATTGATCTCTTCCACTAAAGAGTCAATAATATCAGCGCTCATGCAGTCATTTGATGTGTCTGGATGCTGCCTAGCTTTGACAGCATTCAACTTGAACTCATCCTCATTGACTCTCAGGGTCACTTCCCCTTTTTGTACATCAATGAGAGTTCATCCAGTTGCCAGGAAGGGTCTTCCTAGGATGAGAGTTGCACTCTTGTGCTCCTTCATTTCCAGCACTACAAAGTCAGTTGGAAAGGCAAATGGCCCAAACTTGACAATCATGTCCTCAATTATGCCTGATGGATATTTAATGGAGCCATCAGCAAGTTGAAGACATACCCGGGTTGGTTTGACTTCTTCAGTCAACCCAAGCTTTCTGATAGTGGATGCAGGTATTAGGTTGATACTTGCTCCAAGGTCACATAGGGCTGTCTTGGTACAAACACCTTCTAATGTGCATGGTATCATAAAGCTCCCTGGATCTTGAAGCTTCTCTGGTAAGCTTTTCAGAATGACTGCATTCTTCAGTGAGAAACACCTTTTTAGTTTCTCTCCAATCCTTCTTATGACTTAAGATCTCTTTCATGAACTTAGCATAAGAAGGTATTTGCTCAAGTGCCTCTGCAAACGGAATCTTTATTTCAAGAGTCCTGAGATAGTCTGCAAAGCGAGCAAATTGCTTATCCTGTTTCGCTTGGCAGAGTTTCTGAGGATAAGGCATCTTGGCTTTATACTCTTCAACCTTAGTTGCTGCAGGTTTATTTCCTACAGAAGTGGTTGGAGAAGCCTTCTTAGAGGGGTTACTATCAGCACTCTCAGGTGTCTGATTCCTCATTGGTGTTTGAACGCCAGAACTGGGCAAGGAATGGGCGTTTAACGCCAAACTTCCCCCCTTTCTGGCGTTTGAATGCCAGGAGTATTCCTCTCTGGGCTCTTACTGTCCTCAGAGGGATTTTGGGCAGTGGTTTGGTTATCCTCTATCAGTTGTTCCTTTCTTAGCTTTTTGCTACTTCGAGCAGTGTTATTCGATGTCTTCCCACTCCTCAGTTGAACTGCTTGGCATTCTTCTTTTATTTGTTTAGATAACTGCTATTTTGTCTGACTCAACTGTGATTCTATATTCTTGTTAGCAATTTTGGTTTCTTGGAGCATCTCTTTGAATTCTGCTAACTGTTTTGTCATCAGGAGTAATTACTGATTAAGCTCAACAACCTGTTCTTGAGGATTAGGATCAATAGTTACTGCCATGGGTTCTTATTTCGTAGAGGGCTCATTGCTAGAGTACAAATACTGATTTCTAGCAACGGTATCTATGAGCTCTTGAGCCTCTTCAATCATCTTTCTCATATGTATAGATCCACTAGCTGAGTGGTTTAGAGACATCTGAGCTTTTTCTGTAAGCCCATAGTAGAAGATGTCTAACTGTACCCACTCTGAAAACATTTCAGAGGGGCATTTTCTTAGCATACCTCTGTACCTCTCCTAGGCATTATAAAGGGATTCATTATTCTCTTGTTTAAAGCCTTGGATGTCCAGCCTTAGCTGTGTCATCCTTTTTGGAGGGTAAATTTGATTCAGGAATTTGTCTGATAACTGTCTCCATGTTTTTATGCTTGCTATGGGTTGGTTATTTAACCACCTCTTAGCTTGATCTTTTACACCAAATGGAAACAGTAATAATCTGTAGACATCCTGATCCACCTCTTTATCACGTATTGTGTCAGGAATTTGTAAGAACTGTGCCAGAAACTCAGTAGGTTCTTCCTGTGGAAGATCGAAATACTGACAGTTTTGCTGCACCATGATAATGAGTTGAGGGTTTAGCTCAAAACTGCTTGCTTTAATGGGAGGTATACAGATGCTACTCCCATATGCAGCTGTGATGGGGTTAGCATATGACCCCAGAGTCCTTCTGGATTGCTCAATTCCACTTAGGTCCATGATGGAGAAAGGGAGATGATGTGGATATTATTATATATTTTTTTTCGTTTTTAATTAAAAATGACCGAAATTAATAAAATAAATGGAAAAGAAAATAAAGTAAAATTTCGTAAACTAAAAGAAAATAAAATCAAAGCAAATTGAAAACTTAATCAATTAATTAATGAAAAAGACTTTGGAATTAGCAATTAAAAATATATGATTGAAAATTATTTTGAAAAAGATTTGATTTTTGAAATGAGGAAAGAGAAAAACAACAAAATGACACCAAACTTAAAATTTTTAGAAAATCAAACATAGATTTTCGAAAATTTAAAGGAAAACACAAAGAAGACACCAAACTTAGAATTTTTTAAAGATCAAGAAGGGACTAAGAACATGCAAATTCGAAAAATTAAAAGAAAAAAAAACATGCAATTGACACCAAACTTAAAATATGAAACTAAACTCAAATAAAAGACTCTAAACCAACAAAAATAAAACAGTCCTAATCTAAGCAACAAGATACACCGTCAGTTGTCCAAACTCGAACAATCCCCGACAACGGCGCCAAAAACTTGGTGCACAAAATCACAATCACACTTTTCTAATTCCGCACAACTAACCAGCAAGTGCACTGGGTCGTCCAAGTAATACCTTACGTGAGTAAGGGTCGATCCCACGGAGATTGTCGGCTTGAAGCAAGCTATGGTTATCTTATAACTCTTAGTCAGGATATCAATAATTTTCAGGTTTAATTGTGAAAAGTAAAAGAACATGAAATAGATACTTGTTTTGCAGTAATGGAGAACAGGTTGAGGTTTTGGAGATGCTCTATCCTCTGAATCTCTGCTTTCCTACAGTCTTCTTCTTCATGCACACAAGGCTCCTTCCATGGCAAGCTGTATGTAGGGTTTCACTGTTGTCAATGGCTACCTCCCATCCTCTCAATGAAAATGTTCAATGTGCTCTGTCACAGCACGGCTAATCATCTATCGGTTCTCAATCAGGTTGGAATAGAATCCAGTGATTCTTTTGCGTCTGTCACTAACGCCCAGCCCTCAGGAGTTTGAAGCTCGTCACAGTCATTCAATCCTTGAATCCTACTCAGAATACCACAGATAAGGTTTAGACCTTCCGGATTCTCTTGAATGCCGCCATCAATTCTAGCTTATACCACGAAGATTCTGATTAAGGAATCCAAGAGATATTCACTCAATCTAAAGTAGAACGGATGTGGTTGTCAGGCACACGTTCAAGGTGAGAAGTGTCACGGATCATCACATTCATCAAGTTGAGGAACAAGTGATATCTTAGAATAGAAGCAAGCGTGATTGAATGAAAAACAGTAGTAATTGCATTAATCCATCAAGACACAGCAGAGCTCCTCACCCCCAACCATGGGAATTCTGAAGCTGATTTGCAACGCCAGTTTGGGCCATCAAATCTCGAGAAAAGTATGGACTATTATACATTCCTGGAAAGCCCAGGATGTCTACTTTTCAACGGAATTGAGAGCACGCCAATTGGGCTTCTGTAGCTCCAGAAAATCCACTTTGAGTGCAGGGAGGTCAGAATGCAACAGCATCTGTACTCCTTTTTCAGCCTCTGAATCAGATTTTTGCTCAGGTCCCTCAATTTCAGCCAGAAATTACCTGAAATCACAGAAAAACACACAAACTCATAGTAAAGCCTAGAAAAGTGAATTTAAAAAAAAAAACTAATAAAAACATACTAAAAACTAACTAAAATGTACTAAAAACATACTAAAAACAGTGCCAAAAAGCGTATAAATTATCCGCTCATCATGGGGCAAGTATTAACCTAATACCTGCAGCCACTATCAAAAATCTTGGGTTGACTGATGATGTTAAACCAACCCGGATATGTCTCCAACTTGCTGATGGCTCCATTAAATACCCATCAGGCGTGATTGAAGACATGATTGTCAAGGTCGGGCCATTTGCCTTTTCCACTAACTTTGTGGCGCTGGAAATAGAGGCGCATAAGAGTGCAACTCTCATTCTAGAAAGACCTTTCCTAGCAACTGGCCGAACCCTTATTGATGTTCAAAAAGAGGAAGTAACCCTGAGAGTCAATGAGGATGAGTTCAAGTTGAATGTTGTCAAAGCCATGCAACATCCAGACACCCAAAATGACTGCGTAAGCGTTGATATTATTGACTCTCTGGTCAAAGAAGTCAATATGGCTGAGTGTCTTGAATCAGAGCTAGAGGATATCTTTAAAGATGTTCAACCTGATCTGGAGGAATCAGAGAAAATAATAGAACCTCTGAAAATCCCTCAGGAAGAGGAGAAACCCCCCAAACCCGAGCTCAAACCATTACCACCATCCCTGAAATATGCATTTCTGGGAGAAAGTGATACCTTTCCTGTAATCATAAGCTCTACCTTAGAGCCACAGGAAGAGGAAGCACTAATTCAAATGCTAAGGACATTTTCCTTTA
Source organism: Arachis hypogaea (assembly GCF_003086295.3). Classification (NCBI taxonomy): domain Eukaryota; kingdom Viridiplantae; phylum Streptophyta; class Magnoliopsida; order Fabales; family Fabaceae; genus Arachis; species Arachis hypogaea. Next base: position 68,989,079 of record NC_092044.1, read on the forward strand.
CCATTCATAGACCAGATGCTAGAAAGAATAGCAGCTCATGAATACTACTGCTTCCTGGATGGATATTCAGGTTATAATCAAATTGTAGTAGATCCCCAGGATCAAGAAAAAACAGCATTTACATGTCCATCCGGAGTATTTGCATACAGAAGGATGCCATTTGGCCTGTGCAATGCACCTGTAACCTTTCAAAGGTGCATGCTCTCTATTTTCTCTGATATGGTGGAAAAATTTCTGGAAGTCTTCATGGATGACTTTTCAGTATTTGGAGACTCATTCAGCTCCTGTCTTGACCATCGAGCACTTGTTCTAAAGAGGTGCCAAGAGACTAACGTGGTTTTAAACTGGAAAAAATGTCACTTTATGGTGACTGAAGAAATTGTCCTGGGGCACAAAATTTCGAACAAGGGAATAGAGGTGGATCAAGCTAAGGTAGAGGTAATTGAAAAATTACCACCACCTGCCAATGTTAAAGCAGTCAGAAGCTTTCTGGGGCATGCAAGATTCTATAGGAGGTTTATAAAGGATTTTTCTAAAATCGCCAAACCTCTAAGTAATTTGCTAGCTGCTGACACGCCATTTATCTTTGATAAGGAGTGTCTGCAGGCATTTGAGACTCTGAAAGCTAAGCTGGTCACAACACCAATCATCTCTGCACCAGACTGGACATTACCTTTTGAACTGATGTGTGATGCCAGTGACCATGCCATTGGTGCAGTATTGGGACAAAGGCATGACAAGCTTCTACACATCATTTACTATGCCAGTCGTGTTCTAAATGATGCACAGAAGAATTACACAACCACAGAAAAAGAGCTACTTGCAGTGGTTTACGCCATTGACAAGTTCAGATCCTATTTAGTAGGATCAAAAGTGATTGTGTACACTGACCATGCTGCTCTTAAATATCTACTCACAAAGCAGGATTCAAAACCCAGACTCATAAGATACGTGTTGCTTCTGCAAGAGTTTGATATAGAAATAAGAGACAGAAAAGGGACAGAGAATCAAGTAGCAGATCACCTGTCCCGAATAGAACCAGTAGAAAGGGCGTCCCTCCCTCTTACTAAGATCTCTAAAAACTTTCCGGATGAGCAACTCTTTGCCATCCAGGAAGTGCCATGGTTTGCAGACATTGCAAACTACAAGGCAGTGAGATTCATACCCAAAGAGTACAGTAGGCAGCAATCAAAGAAGCTGATCACGGATGCAAAGTACTATCTTTGGGATGAACCATATCTCTTCAAGAGATGTGCAGACGGTGTAATCCGTAGATGTGTGCCTAAAGAAGAAGCACAGAAGATCCTCTGGCACTACCATGGATCACAGTATGGAGGATATTTTGGAAGTGAGCAAACAGCCATAAGAGTCCTCCAATGCGGCTTCTACTGGCCTACTCTCTATAAAGATTCCCGAGTGTTTGTACTTAATTGTGACAGTTGCCAAAGATCTGGCAATCTGCCTCACAGTTATGCCATGCCTCAACAAGGGATCTTGGAGATTGAATTGTTTGATGTATGGGGTATTGACTTCATGGGGCCTTTCCCACTATCATACTCAAACACTTATATTCTGGTGGCAGTGGATTATGTATCCAAATGGGTGGAAGCTATTGCAACACCCACTAATGACACTAAGACAGTGCTAAAATTCTTCCAGAAACACATCTTCAGCAGATTTGGTACCCCTAGAGTATTAATCAGCGATGGGGGCACTCATTTCTGCAATAAACAGCTTTACTCTGCTTTGGTTCGATACGGAGTTAGCCACAGGGTGGCCACTCCATATCGTCCACAGAAAAATGGGCAAGCTAAAGTCTCTAATAGAGAACTTAAAAGAATCCTGGAATGGATTGTGATTAACCGTATAATGGGCAAGAAGCTTGGATGATGCTCTGTGGGCATACAGAACAGCATTCAAGACCCCTGTAGGGACCTCTCCATACCAGCTTGTGTATGGAAAGGCATATCACTTGCCAGTGTAACTGGAACATAAGGCCTACTCAGCAACCTGATTTCTGAACCTTGATGCCAAGTTAGCTGGAGAAAAACGATTGCTTCAGTTAAATGAGCTAGAGGAATTTAGACTCAATGCTTTCAAGAATGCAAAAATTTACAAAGAGAAAGCAAAAAGATGGCATGATAGGAAATTATCATCTAAAGTCTTTGAGCCAGAGCAGAAAGTTCTGTTATTTAATTCTAGGCTCAGATTATTCCCTGGAAAATTGAAATCCCGGTGGAGAGGACCATATGTGATTACAAGTGTGTCACCATATGGATACGTAGAGCTCCAGGATAATGATTCTAACAAAAAGTTCATTGTTAATAGACAAAGAGCTTGACAGCAATTTTGAGCAAGAATGCTCAAAACTGAGACTTAACTAAAGCTCAATAATAGTCCAGCTAAAGACAATAAAGAAGCGCTTGCTGGGAGACAACCCAGCCATTTACAAAGCTTATTTGTTAATTAGTTGATTTTGACAGATATATGTCAAGTATCTTCAAGGTAAAATAGAAATTGCTTAAGTTCACAGAGTTACAGAAGGATTCAGAGAATGAAACAGCAAAAAAGGGAAGCTCACTGGTATGAAAAAGCCAAAAAAAGCCGTTTTGGGCGTTGAACGCCCAAAAGAAGCACCTACTGGGCGTTCAACGCCAGTAAGGATAGTCATCTGGGTGTTAAACGCCAGAAAAGAGAATCTTCTGGGCGTTGAACGCCAGAAAGAAGCACCTTCTGGGCGTTCAACGCCAGATTTACAGCGTCCTGGGCGTTTAGAAAGACGCCCAGTGACAATGAACTTCCTGGCGTTCAATGCCAGAAAGAAGCAACAGCTGGGCGTTGAACGCCCAGGAGAAGATACACATGGGCGTTAAATGCCCAAAACATGCAGCGTTTGGACGTTTAACGCCAGGATGGTGATGCGTGGAAAATCCGTCTAGTAACAAATCTCCCTTCGGCAAGTGTACCGAATTGTTGTCAAGTAAAAACTCACTATAGAGTGAGGTCGAATCCCACAGAGATTGATTTGATCAAGCAACTTTAATTAGAGGAATGTTTTAGTTGAGCGAACCAGAATTTGACTTGAGAATTGCAGAACATTAAATTACAGAAAGGTAAATAGCAGAAAAAGTAAATGCTAGAAATAAAGAGCTGAATGTAAATGGCAGAAAATAAATTGCAGAATCTTAAATGGGAATGGGGAAATGCTCATAAAAGTAAATGGCAGAAATTAAAGAGAATGGGTAAGATCAGAAATGGGGAGTTCATTGCGCTTAGGAGATGTTGCATTCTCCAAATCAAATTCATTTTCATCTCTTCCTCAATCAATGCATTCATTGATCTCCTTGGCAATCTTAAATGATTGAATTCCAATTCCTTGGTAATCCAATCTCTCAAATCTTGATCAATAGCCAATTCCTTGGTCAATTGCTCATGAGAAGAGATGAAGTATGGTCACTTATTATACCACATGCATTCCCAAATCAAGTATTGGTAGGATTATAGTCACATATCCATCCAAACCCAATTTGATCCAGCATGAGAAAGCATTTCTAGCATGATCTCTTCATTCCTCTTGCAAGGTTTCGAAGAGATCCAAATATGAATAGTTTCTTTTCCAAGATAACTACCGAATTGGATGAAGATTGAAAGCTTTCTAGTAAAATCAAGAGAAAAGATAGAAGAAGAAGAATGAAAACTAATATTGATCCACCAAATTGCAGCAGAGCTCCCTAACCCAATGAAAGGGGTTTAGTTGTTTATAGCTCTGAAAATTGAAAACAAAGATGGAGAATACATCATGAAAGTAAAACTAGAAGTTGCAGAGAAAGTAAATACAAAGAGTAGTTCTATGCCCAAGGCTCCCTAAAGTTCCAACCCCTTTCTAATTCAAAGCTACTCCTATATATACTACTCTTCTGATCTTCTAGTTGGTTCTTCAAATCTTGGGTGTGGGCCTCTTGGATCTTGAGTTTGAAGCGGTTATCCTCTTTATTAGGCTTAGCTTTGCTTGCAGAGAGAAAATGTGAAGTAGGCAGGGACTTTGGCTTAGGACGTTAGTGGTGTCAACGTTAAGTGAAAGTGTAGGTTCGAGAACGTTAGTGACAATCACCTTTTTCACTAACGTTTCTCACCCAAATATGATCACGTTGACTTCAACGTTAGTGGCACTAACGTGACCACTAACGTTGCCTGTTGGTCCTTCGCATACGTTATTGGGACTTACCTTTCCCAATAACGTGGTTAGTCACCCCTTCTCCCTACATTAGAGTCCATGTTAACTAGGTTAACGTGGCTTCTTACGTAGTGATGCCAATCCTTCGAGAACGTTAGTGACACTTACCTTTGTCACTAACGTTCCAATGTGCCCCTACTTCCCACGTTAGAGTCCACGTTAACTAGGTTAACGTGGCTTCTAATGTAGTAATGCTAGCCATCTCCAACTTTAGTGACAAAGGTGAGTGTCACTAACGTTGGCTCATCATCTCTTTATCCACGTTAGCTTCCACGTTAACAAAGTTAACGTGGGAGTTAACGGTGCTCATGGTGACTCTTAGGTGTTCATCCCAACGTTAGGGCTCTTACTTATCCTTGCATGATAAGTAGGCACATCAAAATGTGGTGATTTAAGTTGAAGAGTTCTTGTTATAGCATTTGGACTAAAGTCCACCTCTTTTCCTCTTACGTAGCTTTTGAAGTTGGGGACCTTGGTTTTATCCTCTCTGACCACGTTTGCATAGAACTCCTTTATGAGGTTTGCATTTATCTTCCCTTATGGTTTGTGAGCTTTTCCCAGCCCCTTTGTTCAATCTTCTCCCGAATCTGTGGGCACTCATCCTCATTGATGTGGAATGTTAACTCAGGCAGTACCTTCCTAAGCTTTATCCATTCAAATTCGAGCTCATGGAATGCACTTTTGAATCTCCCTGCATCGAACTGACGTTGTTCCATGGGTTCCTTTCCTTTTCTTCTCTTAGAGCTTGGAGATGCCATGATCGGGAGTTAATGTGTGAAGGTGATGAAGTTTGTGGACATACAATGATTATTGGCAAAGTTGAAATAGAGTGGGAGAGGGTATTTTTTATGCTTAGTTCCGAAAAGGAGAAGCACAAAAGAGAGGAATTTGGAATGTGGAAGGGGTATGGAGGGAGGACTACTTATATAGGGAAGTGGTGGGCAAAATGAAGGGTTTGGATCTATGATTTGAGTGTGAGATGGATAGATGGGGTTAAGCATGGAGAAAGGACAAGGATCATCAACTTTATGAAGAATTTTGTCCGGTCTTCAATGGTCTCATCCTTTTCAATGTTGCATGGCAACATTTTCCAATGCATCCTCCTTTGAGGCACGTGTGTAGTACCCTCCTTTTGTGGTGTCCAAACCTTCCTCATTCAATTGTTCAATCAATCCCCTTCAATGTTCCTTCCCTTTTTCCTATAAAATAGAATAAAGAATAATTAATAACATAAAAAAAAAACTAAATTTTTTTCAACAAAAGTGATAAGGAAAAAGAACTAGATTGTTTACTCATGAACACCAACTAACTAACTAACTGTGTATCCTTATATGCACCTTGGTGGCACCTTGGATGACACCAAACTTAGTTTATAGCACTGTGATGAAAAAGTTTTGTTTAAAGCTCCAAGACTGGCATGCTCTGAATTGCATTCATGCTCTCTTGGCATGCTTTGAACACCAAACTTGTTCTTCACTATATACTGCATAATAAGGATTTCACCAAGTATTTGTCAAGTTTGGGTTGGAATTCATGAATATTGACTTATTCACTATTTTCTAAAAGCATATATAACATGGGTTGCCTCCCATGAAGCACTTCTTTAGCGTCACTAGCTTGACATTTTTCCTTTATCAGGGAGGTTGATAGTGCTTCAAGTCTTCTCCTCTGGCAGTAGACCTATATCCAGTGGTTGTATTAATGATCTCTACATGTTCCAAGGAGAGGACTCTATTGATAGTAAAGACCTTAGGTAACTGAGATGGTACAGTGGGGAGATTTGGGGGGATATCTGGGAAGTAAGCTGAGATCACTTTATCCCCTGGAGAGAAGTCCTCGGTAGGGATCTTCTTGTTCCTCCACCTCCTTGGTACCTTCTTCTTTGTTCCTTGTGATGTTGTCTTACTCTTTGTGACCTCCTCTTCTAAGGGGAATGTTGTTGCTGGTCTCATATGATTCTGGTGGTTTAGGTTCCTCCTAATTCTCTTTGAGCTGTGGCATTTGCTGTTTGCCTTGTTCCTCAATCGATGGGATTCCCAGAGGTGCTGGTTATGCTTTAGTGCTTGTTTCATCCTTTAGTATCTCACGTTGATCTTTCTTTGGTTCATTGTTCTCTTGATCTGTTTCTTGTGAGTGCTTGAAAATATTGAAGGTGAGCTGTTCATCATGGATCCTCAGAATGAGCTCCCCTTGCTCCACATCTATGAGTGCTCTGGCCGTGGCTAGGAATGGTCTTCCCAATATGATTGGGTGAGTGTGACTCTCTTCCATGTCTAATATGACAAAGTCTGTCGGGAGGAAGTATTTCCCAACCTTCACCAACACGTTTTCCACCACTCCTATTGCTTGTTTTTGAGTTTTGTCAGCCAGCCTGATGACTACATCTGTGGGCATTATCTCATTGATCTGCAGCCTCTTCATAAGGGATAAGGGCATTAAGTTGATGCTCGCTCCCAAATCGCAGAGTCCTTTATCAAACATGGTTTCTTCTATAGCACAGGGAATGTAGAAACTCCCTGGGTCCTTTCTTTTTGTAGGCAATTCTGGTTGAATGAGAGCACTGCACCCCTTATTCATCACTATAATTTGGCCTCCCTTGAGTGAGCTTTTCCTGGGAAGCAGCTCCTTCATATACTTGATGTATGCTGGCATTTGTTGGAGGGTCTTGATGAATGGTATGTTTACATGGAGGGATGCAAACAAATCAAGAAACCTTGAGTATATTCTCTTCTCCACAACACCATTGAGTAATTGGGGAAAGGGTGCATAGAGTCTCAGCAACTCCTGTTGTGAGATTTTGGGTTCTTGGTGATCTTCTTCCTGCTTCTTTACTGAGGTATCTTCAGGTTGTTCTGACAGCTTGTTTGGCTTGTCCTTGGTCTCCTGATCACTTATAGTGACCATCTTGCAATCTTCCCATCTTACTTTCTTTGTTTCTCCTCTCGGATTTTTCTCCGTATCACTTGGGAATCCCTCTGTAGGTTTGGGAATCTGCTCAGAGAGATAACCTACTTAAGATTCCAACCTCTTGATGGTGTCTCCCTAGTTCTTAAAGTTGGCTCGCACTTTGATGAGCGGATAATTTATACGCTTTTTGGCATTGTTTTCATATAGTTTTTAGTAAGTTTAAGCTACTTTTAGGGATGTTTTCATTAGTTTTTATGTTAAATTCACATTTCTGGACTTTACTATGAGTTTGTGTGTTTTTCTGTGATTTCAGGTAAATTCTGACTGAAATTGAGGGATTTGAGCAAAACTCTGAAGAAGGCTGACAAAAGGACTGCTGATGCTGTTGGATTCTGACCTCCCTGCACTCAAAATGGATTTTCTGGAGCTACAGAACTCCAATTGGCGCGCTCTCAACGGCGTTGGAAAGTAGACATCCAGGGCTTTCCAGCAATATATAATAGTCCATACTTTATTCGAAGAATGACGACGTAACTTGGCGTTGAACGCCAAGTTCATGCTGCTGTCTGGAGTTAAACGCCAGAAAAACGTCATGATCCGGAGTTGAACGCCCAAAACACGTCATAACTCAGAGTTCAACGCCAAGATATGCCTTAGCACGTGAATTCATCAAGCTCAGCCCAAGCACACACCAAGTGGGCCCCGGAAGTGGATTTATGCATCAATTACTTACTCATGTAAACCATAGTAGCTAGTCTAGTATATATAGGACATTTATCTATTGTATTAGACATCTTTGATCTCAGTTTTGTTTTATTCTTCATCTTAGGGGATCATTGATCACGTTAGAGAGGGCTGGCCATTCGGCCATGCCTGAACTCTTTGCTTATGTATTTTCAACGGTGGAGTTTCTGCACACCATAGATTAAGGGTGTGGAGCTCTGCTGTACCTCAAGTATTAATGAAATTCTATCTTCTTTTATTCAAATCTCTCTTATTCTTATTCCAAGATATTCATTCGTACCCAAGAACATGATGAATGTTATGAGTCAGATTACCCTCATTATCATTCTCACTTATGAACGCGCGTGATTGACAACCATGTCCGTTCTACATGCAACAGAGCTTGAATGCGTATCTCTTAGATTCCCCAACAGAATCTTCGTGGTATAAGTTAGATAGTTGGCGGCATTCATCTGGATCCGGAAAGTCCAACCTTGTCTGTGGTGTTCCGAGTAGGATCCTGGGAGTCCGGAAAGTCCAACCTTGTCTGTGGTGTTCCGAGTAGGATTCCGATCATGAATGACCGTGACGTGCTTCAAACTTTAACCTGCTGGGCGTTGGTGACAGACGCAAAAGAGGGATTCTATTCCAGTAGGAGCGGGAACCAACCGGTGATTAGCCGTACTGTGACAGAGTGCGTTAGCATAGTTTTCACTGCGAGGATGGGATGTAGCCATCAGCCATGGGTGATGCCTCCAGACTGGTTAGCTGTGCGAGTGACAGCCGCACAGGTTATTTCCCCGTGAGGAATGAAAGTAGCCACAGTTGATGGTGAACCCCTATACAAAGCTTGCCATGGAAAGGAGTAAGAAAGATTGAGTAGAAGGAGTAGGAGAGCAGGCGTCCTTGAGCCATGCAGCAGCTGTATATACTTAAAAGATACCTCTACTAATGAATCTGCATAAGTATTTCTATTCCTTTTATTATTTCTTCTTTTTATTATTAATTATTCGAAAACCCATAAACTATTTTAATCTGCCTAACTGAGATTTGCAAGGTGACCATAGCTTGCTTCATACCAACAATCTCTGTGGATTCGACCCTTACTCACGTAAGGTTATTACTTGGACGACCCAGTACACTTGCTGGTTAGTTGAACGAGATTGTGAAGAAAATAAACAATGCCCTCAGAGTATACATCTTTTATAAATCCAATTACAAGAAAAAAGGGAATCACAATTTCGTCCACCAAGTTTTTGGCGCCGTTGCCGGGGATTGTTCGAGTATGGACAACTGACGGTTCATCTTGTTGCTCAGATTAGGTAATTTTCTTTTCAAAAATCTTTTTCAAAATTTTTCTTTTATTTTTCGTTTTTCCAAACATGTTTTTCGAAAAAATCAATAAAAATACAAAAAAAATTAGAAAATCATAAAAATCAAAAATATTTTGTGTTTCTTGTTTGAGTCTTGTGTTAATTTTTAAGTTTGGTGTCAATTGCATGATTTTAAAATTTTTCTTGCATTGTTTTCGAAAATCCATGCATTCATAGTGTTCTTCATGATCTTCAAGTTGTTCTTGACAAGACTTCTTGTTTGATCTTGATGATTTCTTGTTTTATGTCTTTTGTTGTTTTTCATGTGCATTTTTGCATTCATATTTTTCATGCATTAAAGATTTCTAAGTTTGGTATCTTGCATGTTTTCTTTGCATCAAAAATTTTTCAAAATTATGTTCTTGATGTTCATCATGATCTTCATAGTGTTCTTGGTGTTCATCTTGACATTCATAGCATTCTTGCATGCATCTTGTGTCTTGATCCAAAATTTTCATGTTTTGGGTCATTTTTGTGTTTTTCATTCAAAATTTGATTTCAAAAATATCTTTTCCTTATTTTCATCCAAAATTTCGAAATTTTGGGATTGACTTGGTCAAAAATTTTTAAAATTAGTTGTTTCTCACAAGTCAAGTCAAAATTTCAATTTTAAAAATCTTATCTTTTCAAAATCTTTTTCAAAAATCATATCTTTTTCATTTTTCATATAATTTTCGAAAATTTCAAAATTATTTTTCAAAATATTTTCAAAATATTTTTCTTATCTTTTATATCTAATTTTCGAAAATTAACTAACAATTAATGTGATTGGTTCAAAAATTTGAAGTTTGTTACTTTCTTGTTAAGAAAGGTTCAATCTTTAAATTCTAGAATCTTATCTTGTAGTTTCTTGTTAGTTAAGTAATTTTAAATTTAAATCTTTTTCAAAATATCTTTTTCAAAAAATTAACCTTTTTATCTTTTATCTTATCTTTTTCAAAAATTTTATCTTTTTCAAAATTTGTTTTCAAAATCTTTTATCTAACTTCCTATCTTCTTATCTTTTTCAAATTTTGATTTCAAATCTTTGTCAATCAACTAACTAACTTTTTGTTTGTTTCTTATCTTTTTCAAAACCACCTAACTACTTCTCCCTCTTCTATTTTCGAAAATATCTCTCCCTTTTTCAAAAATTCTTTTTAATTAATTAATTATTTCATGATTAATTTTTAATTCATCTTTAATTTTCGAAAATCACTAACCTTTTTTCAAAATTATTTTCGAAAATTCTCTTTTATTTTCTTCTTCTATTTAATTATTTAATTACTAACACTTCTCTTCACCTCTTTTCATCTAAAATCCGAACCTCCTTCTTCATTCTTCTACCCCTTTCTTTTTCTACTAACATAAAGGAGTCTCTATACTGTGACATAGAGGATTCCTTTTTCTTCTCTTGTTTTCTTCTCTTTCATAGGAGCAGGAACATGGATAAAGGCACTCTTGTTGAAACAAACTGTGAAGTTGATTTTGGACCAGGTTCTGTGCACCAAATCTTGGGAGCCATTACCTTGGATTATTGAAGTAAAAAGAATAAATAAAGAAAATTAAGAGAAGCTAAATTACAACAATCCAGAAACAACCTTTCAGAAATTTTCGAACAAGAGAAGGAGATGGCAGCCGAAAATAATAATAATAATAATGCAAGGAGAATGCTTGGTGACTTCACAAAGCCAACATCCAAGTTTGATGGAAGAAGCATCTCCATTCCTGCCATTGGAGCCAATAACTTTGAGCTTAAGCCTCAACTAGTTGCATTAATGCAACAAAACTGCAAGTTTTATGGACTTCCATCTGAAGATCCTTATCAGTTTTTAACTGAGTTCTTGCAAGTTTGTGATACTGTAAAGACGAATGGAGTTAATCCTGAAGTCTACAGACTCATGCTTTTCCCTTTTGCTGTAAGAGACAGAGCTAGAATATGGTTGGATTCACAACCTAAGGATAGCCTGGACTCCTGGGATAAGCTGGTCACTGCCTTCTTGGATAAATTCTTCCCTCCTCAAAAGCTGAGCAAGCTGAGAGTGGATGTTCAAACCTTCAAACAAAAAGATGGTGAATCCCTCTATGAAGCTTGGGAAAGATACAAGCAGCTGACCAAGAGATGTCCATCTGACATGTTTTCAGAATGGACCCTATTAGATATATTCTATTATGGTCTCTCTGAATTTTCGAAAATGTCACTGGATCATTCTGCAGGTGGATCTATTCACCTGAAGAAAACGCCTGAAGAGGCTCAGGAACTCATTGACATGGTTGCTAACAACCAGTTCATGTATACCTCTGAGAGGAACTCTGTGAATAATGGGATACCTCAGAAGAAAGGAGTTCTTGAAATTGATGCTCTGAATGCCATATTGGCTCAGAACAAAATGTTGACTCAACAGATCAACATAATCTCTCAAAATCTGAATGGATTGCAACATGCATCCAACAGTACTAGAGAGGCAGCTTCTGAAGAAGCTTATGATCCTGAGAACCCTGCCATGGCAGAGGTTAATTATCTGGATGAACCTTATGGAAACACTTATAACCCATCATGGAGAAATCATCCAAATTTCTCCTGGAAGGATCAACAAAAGCCTCAACAAGGCTTTAACAATGGTGGACGCAATAGGCTGAATAATAGTAAGCCATATCCATCATCTTCTCAGCAACAGACAGAGAATGCTGAACAAAATAATTCTAATTTAGCTAATATAGTCTCTGATCTGTCAAAGGCCACTTTCAGTTTCATGAATGAAACCAGATCCTCCATTAGAAATTTGGAGGCACAAGTAGGCCAGCTGAGTAAGAAAGTTATTGAAACTCCTCCCAGTATTCTCCCAAGCAATACAGAAGAAAATCCAAAAGGAGAATGCAAGGTGATTGACTTAGTCAATGTGGCCGAATGCATCAAGGAGGAGGAGGACGAAAATCCCAGTGAGGAAGACCTCCTGGGACGTTCCTCAAGCAAGAAGGAGCTTCCTATTAAGGATCCTGAGGAATCTGAGGCTCACTTAGAGACCATAGAGATTCCACTAAATCTCCTTCTGCCATTCATGAGCTCTGACTATTATTCATCCTCTGAAGAGGATGAAGATGTGACTGGAGAGCAAGTTGCTCAATATTTAGGAGCTATCATGAAGCTGAATGCCAAGTTGTTTGGTAATGAGACTTGGGAAAGTGAACCTCCCTTGCTCATTAGTGACTTAGATACTTGGATTCAGGAAACTCTACCTCAAAAGAAATAAGATCCTGGCAAGTTCTTAATACCTTGCACCATTGGCACCATGAGCTTTGAAAAAGCTCTATGTGATCTTGGGTCAGGGATAAATCTGATGCCACTCTCTGTAATGGAGAAGCTGGGAATCATTGAGGTACAACCTGCATTGTTCTCATTACAATTGGCAGATAAGTCAATGAGACAAGCATATGGATTAGTAGAGGACGTGCTAGTAAAGGTTGAAGGCCTTTACATCCCTGCTGATTTCATAATCCTAGACACTAGGAAAGAAGATGATGAATGCATCATCCTAGGAAGACCTTTCCTAGCCACAGCAGGAGCTGTGATAGATGTCAATAGAGGTGAGTTAGTCCTTCAATTGAATGGGGACTACCTTGTGTTTAAGGCACATGGCCATCCCTCTGTGACAGAGGAGAGTAAGCATGAAGAGCTTCTCTCAGTTCAGAGTCAAGAAGAGCCCACACAGTCAAATTCTAAGTTTGGTGTTGTGAGGCCACAACCAAACTCTAAGTTTGGTGTTCAAACCCCATATCCAAACTCTAAGTTTGGTGTGGACAACTATACAACATTGACCTGATCACCTGTGGCTCCATGAGAGCCACTGTCAAGCTATTGACATTAAAGAAGCGCTTGTTGGGAGGCAACCCAATTTTATTTATCTAATTTTATTTTATTTTGTTTCTTTGTTTTTGTGTTTAATTAGGTACATGATCATGAGGAGTCACGAAAAAATCAAAAAAATTAAAAACAGAGTCAAAAACAGAAGAAAAAAATTTTTCACCCTGGAGGATGCACGGGCTGGCGTTCAACGCCCAGAAGGTGCATCTGGCCGGCGTTCAATGCCAGAACAGAGCACCATTCTGGCGCTGAACGCCCAAAACAAGCTACATCCTGGCGTTTAACGCCAGGATGCGCACACAGAGGACAATCTGGCGCTGAACGCCAGAAACAAGCTTGAAACTGGCGTTCAACGCCAGAAACAAGCATCACATGGGCGTTGAACGCCCAGAACATGCACCAATGGGCGTTTAAACGCCAGAATGGTGTGCCAAGGCATTTTACATGCCTATTTGGTGCAGGGATGGAATTCCTTGACACCTCAGGATCTGTGGACCTCACAGGATCCCCACCTACCTCGCCCTCTCTCTTTCCATTCATGATCATCCCTTCTGTTTTTCATTCACCACCTGCTGCTACCCATTCTACCCCATACACCCCACCTACCTTTACAATTTAACTTCTCTTCCCCACCCAATCCCACCCATATAGCTGAATCCATCTCCCCTCACTCACCTCCATTACCTTCTTCTTCTCCTTCTCTTCTTTCTTTTCTTGCTCGAGGGCGAGCAATATTTTAAGTTTGGTGTGGTAAAAGCATAGCTTTTTTTGCTTTTCCATTACCATTAATGGCACCCAAGGCCAGAGAAACCTCAAAGGGAAGACAAAAGCTTCCACCTCTGAGTCTTGGGAGATGGAAAATATAAGCCGTCATAGCTCAGTGGTATAACATGTGGCTGCAAATCAAGAGATCCCTGAGATACCTCAGGGGATAAGTTGTCCTCCACACAACTATTGGGAGCAAATAATGTTAAAAACACCAAAATCACTAGGGATCATGCAACAGAAGCAAGGAAAAGACATAAAGAAGCTCAAAAAGCACCATTGGACCTTCAAGAAGGCGCCACCCTCACTCAGGTGGATTCATTCCTTGTTCTTTATTTCTTTCTGTTTTCGGTTTTTAATGTTGTGTTTATCTATATTTTGTGTCTCTACTTCATGATCATTAGTATGTAACCATGCCTTAAAGTTATGAATAAAATCCATTAGTCTTTCACCTCTCTTAAATGAAAAATGTTTTAATTCAAAAGAACAAGAAGTACATAATTTTCGAAATTATTAGTGAATTTAATTTAATTATATTGATGTGGTGGCAATAATTTTTGTTTTCTGAATGAATGAATGAACAGTGCATATTTTTGATCTTGTTGTTTATGAGTGTTAAAATTGTTGGTGCTTGAAAGAATGATGAACAAAGAGAAATGTTATTGATGATCTGAAAAACATCATGAAATTGATTCTTGAAGCAAGAAAAAGCAGTGAAAAAGCAAAAGCTTGTGAAAAAAAAAATTTGGCGAAAATTTGAGAAAGAAAAAGAAAAAGCAAGCAGAAAAAGCCAATAGCCCTTAAAACCAAAAGGCAAGGGTAGCAAGGATCCAAGGCTTTGAGCATCAATGGATAGGAGGGCCCAAGGAAATTAAAAATCCAGGCCTAAGCGGCTAAATCAAGCTGTCCCTATTCATGTGCTTGTGTCATGAAGGTCCAAGTGAAAAGCTTGAGACTGAGTGGTTAAAGTCGTAGTCCAAAGCAAAAGAGTGTGCTTAAGAGCTCTGGACACCACTAATTGGGGACTCTAGCAAAGCTGAGTCACAATCTGAAAAGGTTCACCTAGTTATGTGTCTGTGGCATTTGTGTATCCGGTGGTAATACTGGAAAACAAAGTGCTTAGGGCCACAGCCAAGACTCATAAGTAGCTGTGTTCAAGAATCAACATGCTTAACTAGGAAAGTCAATAACACTATCCAAAATTCTAAGTTCCTAGAGATGCCAATCACTCTAAACTACAAAGGAGAAAGTGAGATGCCAAAACTGTTCAGAAGCAAAAAGCTACAAGTCCCGCTCATGTATTTAAATTAATATTCATTGATATTTTGGACTTTATAGTATATTCTCTTCTTTTTATCCTATTTGATTTTCAGTTGCTTGGGGACAAGCAACAATTTAAGTTTGGTGTTGTGATGAGCGGATAATTTATACGCTTTTTGGCATTGTTTTCATATAGTTTTTAGTAAGTTTAAGCTACTTTTAGGGATGTTTTCATTAGTTTTTATGTTAAATTCACATTTCTGGACTTTACTATGAGTTTGTGTGTTTTTCTGTGATTTCAGGTAAATTCTGACTGAAATTGAGGGATTTGAGCAAAACTCTGAAGAAGGCTGACAAAAGGACTGCTGATGCTGTTGGATTCTGACCTCCCTGCACTCAAAATGGATTTTCTGGAGCTACAGAACTCCAATTGGCGCGCTCTCAACGGCGTTGGAAAGTAGACATCCAGGGCTTTCCAGAAATATATAATAGTCCATACTTTATTCGAAGAATGACGACGTAACTTGGCGTTGAACGCCAAGTTCATGCTGCTGTCTGGAGTTAAACGCCAGAAAAACGTCATGATCCGGAGTTGAACGCCCAAAACACGTCATAACTCAGAGTTCAACGCCAAGATATGCCTTAGCACGTGAATTCATCAAGCTCAGCCCAAGCACACACCAAGTGGGCCCCGGAAGTGGATTTATGCATCAATTACTTACTCATGTAAACCCTAGTAGCTAGTCTAGTATATATAGGACATTTATCTATTGTATTAGACATCTTTGATCTCAGTTTTGTTTTATTCTTCATCTTAGGGGATCATTGATCACGTTAGAGAGGGCTGGCCATTCGGCCATGCCTGAACTCTTTGCTTATGTATTTTCAACGGTGGAGTTTCTGCACACCATAGATTAAAGGGTGTGGAGCTCTGCTGTACCTCAAGTATTAATGAAATTCTATCTTCTTTTATTCAAATCTCTCTTATTCTTATTCCAAGATATTCATTCGTACCCAAGAACATGATGAATGTTATGAGTCAGATTACCCTCATTATCATTCTCACTTATGAACGCGCGTGATTGACAACCATGTCCGTTCTACATGCAACAGAGCTTGAATGCGTATCTCTTAGATTCCCCAACAGAATCTTCGTGGTATAAGTTAGATAGTTGGCGGCATTCATCTGGATCCGGAAAGTCCAACCTTGTCTGTGGTGTTCCGAGTAGGATCCTGGGAGTCCGGAAAGTCCAACCTTGTCTGTGGTGTTCCGAGTAGGATTCCGATCATGAATGACCGTGACGTGCTTCAAACTTTAACCTGCTGGGCGTTGGTGACAGACGCAAAAGAGGGATTCTATTCCAATAGGAGCGGGAACCAACCGGTGATTAGCCGTACTGTGACAGAGTGCGTTAGCATAGTTTTCACTGCGAGGATGGGATGTAGCCATCAGCCATGGGTGATGCCTCCAGACTGGTTAGCTGTGCGAGTGACAGCCGCACAGGTTATTTCCCCGTGAGGAATGAAAGTAGCCACAGTTGATGGTGAACCCCTATACAAAGCTTGCCATGGAAAGGAGTAAGAAAGATTGAGTAGAAGGAGTAGGAGAGCAGGCGTCCTTGAGCCATGCAGTAGCTGTATATACTTAAAAGATACCTCTACTAATGAATCTGCATAAGTATTTCTATTCCTTTTATTATTTCTTCTTTTTATTATTAATTATTCGAAAACCCATAAACTATTTTAATCTGCCTAACTGAGATTTGCAAGGTGACCATAGCTTGCTTCATACCAACAATCTCTGTGGATTCGACCCTTACTCACGTAAGGTTATTACTTGGACGACCCAGTACACTTGCTGGTTAGTTGAACGAGATTGTGAAGAAAATAAACAATGCCCTCAGAGTATACATCTTTTATAAATCCAATTACAAGAAAAAAGGGAATCACAATTTCGTCCACCACACTTCCTCCTTGAACACCTTGTTGTCTTGAATCTCTTTGTATATGCTCTCAAGTAAGTTCTCAATCCTTGAGAGTCTGTCATCAGAAGGTGATGGTGAGTTGAGATTAGAGGAATGAGAATGGCTAGGTTGGCTTTGGTATAGGTGTTGAGAGGGGTTGTTATGTGAGTGTTGATATGGTCTAGGTGTGGCATGTTGGTGAGTTATGCTGCTGGGATTTGGACGTCTTTGATCTTGGCCTTGGTCTTGTTGATTTCCCCATCCGAAGTTGGGGTGATTTCTCCATCCAGAGTTGTAAGTTTTGGAGTATGGATCATGGACTTGTCTAGGTGAGTTTCCCACATAGTTGGCTTGCTCCCAGTCACCTTCTTCTCCTATGTTTACTTCTTCTTGAGTTGGTGATGAGGTGATGGCTGCTGCAACTTGGTTCTCTTCCACCTTCTTGGTAAGATCTGCTAGCTGCTTGGTGATCATCTTGTTTTGGGCTAATAGTGCATCCATGTGGTTCAACTCCATTACTCCTCTAGTGTTACTTCTTTCAGAGGCATAGAAGTAGTCATTCTCAGCAACTATTTCGATGACATCTATGGCTTCTTCAATAGTTTTCTTCTTGTTCAAAGAGCCTCCTAATGAATGATCCAAAGCCTTCTTTGACTCATAGGAAAGACCTTCATAGAAGATGTGAAGTTGGACCCACTCATTAAACATCTCTAGTGGGAATCTCCTTGTTAGATCTTTGAACCTTTCCCAAGCTTCATAAAGTGTCTCCCCATCTTGCTGTCTGAACGTCTGCACTTCAGTTCTCAACCTATTGATCCTTTGAGGGGGGTAAAACCTTGCCAAAAACTTGTTCACTACCTCCTCCCAATTCGTCAGGCTTTCTTTTGGGAAGGATTCAAGCCATTTGGATGCCTTGCCCCTGAGTGAAAAAGGGAACAAGAGCAGCCTATAGACATCCGGGTGGACTCCATTGGACTTCACTGTGTCACAAATCCTCAAGAAGGTGGTCAAGTGTTGGTTCGGGTCTTCTTGAGCACCTCCTCCAAATGAGCAATTATTCTGCACAAGAGTGATGAGCTAAGGTTTTAGCTCGAAATTGTTGGCATGTATGGTGGGATTCTGAATGTTGCTCCCACAGTTTCCAGGATTAGGATTGATATAGGATCCTAAGACCCTCCTTTCTTGCCTAGCACGGTTGGCATGGCCTTGATTATGAACCTCATCTTCATGGTTGTTCTCCAAATTCTCTTCCATGTTGGGTTCAAAGTACTCTTCCTCTTCTTCAGCACCTACTACTCTTTTTCCTCCTGCTTCCCTCCTTAATCTAAGGAAGGTCCTCTCAGGTTCAAAATCAAAGAAAGTTGAAGCCCCGCTTCTTCTCCCTATCATACAATCAACAAGGCACGAGCAAGGAAATAAATGCAGCAACTATTCTAAAAGAATGCTATTAGTGTGAGAGATGCAATATATCGAACAGTTAGTGGGTGAGTGAAAAAAGATCGTAAACAACTGGAATAAAAGGGTAAAGGAATGGGAGGAAAACAACTAAAACTGAAAGTAAATTGCTCAAACAGAAATTTAAATCAGAAAAATAAAAAAATATAAAAAATTGCTCAATCTAGTTATCTTCCAACTTAATCATTGCTGATACAAAATCAATCCCCGGCAACGGCGCCATAAACTTGATGCGTGGAAAATCCGTCTAGTAACAAATCTCCCTTCGGCAAGTGTACCGAATTGTCGTCAAGTAAAAACTCATTATAGAGTGAGGTCGAATCCCACAGAGATTGATTTGATCAAGCAACTTTAATTAGAGGAATGTTTTAGTTGAGCGAACCAGAATTTGACTTGAGAATTGCAGAACATTAAATTGCAGAAAGGTAAATAGCAGAAAAAGTAAATGCTAGAAATAAAGAGCTGAATGTAAATGGCAGAAAATAAATTGTAGAATCTTAAATGGGAATGGGGAAATGCTCATAAAAGTAAATGGTAGAAATTAAAGAGAATGGGTAAGATCAGAAATGGGGAGTTCATTGGGCTTAGGAGATGTTGCATTCTCCGGATCAAATTCATTTTCATATCTTCCTCAATCAATGCATTCATTGATCTCCTTGGCAATCTTAAATGATCGAATTCTAATTCCTTGGTAATCCAATCTCTCAAATCTTGATCAATAGCCAATTCCTTGGTCAATTGCTCATGAGAAGAGATGAAGTATGGTCACTTATTATACCACATGCATTCCCAAATCAAGTCTTGGTAGGATTATAATCACATATCCATCCAAACCCAATTTGATCCAGCATGAGAAAGCATTTCTAGCATGGTCTCTTCATTCCTCTTCCAAGGTTCCGAAGAGATCCAAATATGAATAGTTTCTTTTCCAAGATAGCTACCCAATTGGATGAATATTGAAAGCTTTCTAGTAAAATCAAGAGAAAAGATAGAAGAAGAAGAATGAAAACTAATATTGATCCATCAAATTGCAGTAGAGCTCCCTAACCCAATGAAAGGGGTTTAGTTGTTTATAGCTCTGAAAATTGAAAACAAAGATGGAGAATACATCATGAAAGTAAAACTAGAAGTTGCAGAGAAAGTAAATACAAAGAGTAGTTCTATGCCCAAGGCTCCCTAAAGTTCCAACCCCTTTCTAATTCAAAGCTACTCCTATATATACTACTCTTCTGATCTTCTAGTTGGTTCTTCAAATCTTGGGTGTGGGCCTCTTGGATCTTGAGTTTGAAGCAGTTATCCTCTTTATTGGGCTTAGCTTTGCTTGTAGAGCGAAAATGTGAAGTAGGCAGGGACTTTGGCTTAGGACGTTAGTGGTGTCAACGTTAAGTGAAAGTGTGGGTTCGAGAACGTTAGTGACAATCACCTTTTTCACTAACGTTTCTCACCCAAATATGATCACGTTGACTTCAACGTTAGTGGCACTAACGTGACCACTAACGTTGCTTGTTGGTCCTTCGCATACGTTATTGGGACTTACCTTTCCCTATAACATGGTTAGTCACCCCTTCTCCCGATATTAGAGTCCACGTTAACTAGGTTAACGTGGCTTCTAACGTAGTGATGCCAATCCTTCGAGAACGTTAGTGACACTTACCTTTGTCACTAACATTCCAATGTGCCCCTACTTTCTACGTTAGAGTCCACGTTAACTAGGTTAACGTGGCTTCTAACGTAGTAATGCTAGCCATCTCTAACGTTAGTGACAAAGGTGAGTGTCACTAACGTTGGCTCATCATCTCTTTATCCATGTTAGCTTCCACGTTAACAAAGTTAACGTGGGAGTTAACGTTGCTCATGGTGGCTCTTAGGTGTTCATCCCAATGTTAGTGACAAAGGTAAGTGTCACTAACGTTGTCGATCAATTGCTCTCTCCACGTTAGCTTCCACGTTAACTAAATTAACGTGGGAGTTAACGTGGCTTATGGAGGCTTGGCCAACGTTAGTGACAAAGGTGAATGTCACTAACGTTGGCTTCTCTTTCGCTTCTTAACGTTAGAGTCCACGTTAACTAAGTTAACGTGGCAACTAACGTGGCCAATTATGAGCTTGGTCCAACGTTAGTGACAAAGGAGAGTGTCACTAACGTTGGCCTTATTGTCTTCTTCCACGTTAGAGTTCACGTTAACTTAGTTAACATGACTCTTAACGTGGGCTATGATGGCTTCAAGGGCGTTATTGGCGATTACCTTTCTCACTAACTTTGCAAGCTAGCTCCCATTCCACGTTAGAGGTCACGTTAGCTAAACTAACGTGGCTGCTAACGTGGTTCCTCTTTGCTTCTATTGTCCTGAAATCAAGCAACAAAGTGCATTAAAGTTCTAGTACAAGTCATGAGTCATGCATCATCCAATTTGTCATATAATTCATCCAACTCATCATATCTTTTGAATTTCAAAATTGCCTCTCCTTCTATTCCTCTCCTTTCCTTTCTTTCGAAATCAAGATCATGGCACCTAAGGGAACAGGAAGAGCAAGGATATAACTTAAAGGACCTAAAGCGTCAGAAATTATCTCTTGAAGGACCAAGTACCCCACAGACTAGAGGAACATCCACTTCCTAAAATAAAGGTTGTTGAGTCCTAATCTTTGCCTTAACTCTGTGATAATTGTTCTTATTATGAATTTACCTTAGAAGTTATATATTAGTAGTAGTAATTAGTATCTCTATTTTGATTTTATTTCCAATTAAGTTATAATTTATTTTTCTCATCATCATCAAACATGAATAAAATAGTAGATTTCTTGATTAAAATCTGAGCTTCACTTAAAACTTTGAGATATTATTGCTTCTTGATTTCTTTTTATCCTCTTTTATTTATCTAGTTGCTTGAGGACAAGCAACAGTTTAAGTTTGGTGTTGTGATGAGTAGATATTTTATACACTTTTTGGGGGTAATTTCATAGAGATTTTAGCATATTTTATACACTTTTTGGGGGTAATTTCATATTTTTGGACTTTACTATGAGTTTGTGTGTTTTTCTGTGGTTTCAGATATTTTCTGGCTCAAATTGAGGGAGCTGAGCAAAAATCTAATTTAGGCCGAAAAAGGACTACTGATGTTGTTGGATTCTGACCTCTCTGCACTCGGAATGGATTTGTTGGAGCTACAGGAGTCCAATTGGTGCGCTCTCAATTGGGTTGGAAAGTAGACATCCAGGGCTTTCCAGCAATATATAATAGTTCATACTTTGTTGATGAGCGGATATTTTATACGCTTTTTGGGGGTAATTTCATGTAGATTTTAGCATGTTTTAATTAGTTTTTAGTAGAATATTATTAGTTTTTAGGTAAAAATTATATTTCTGGACTTTACTATGAGTTTGTGTGTTTTTCTGTGATTTCAGGTATTTTCTGGCTGAAATTGAGGGAGCTGAGCAAAAATCTGAGTTAGGCTGAAAAAGGACTGCTGATGCTGTTGGATCCTGACCTCCCTGCACTCGGAATGGAATTTTGGAGCTACAGGAGTCCAATTGACGCGCTCTCAATTGGGTTGGTAAGTAGACATCAAGGGCTTTCCAGCAATATATAATAGTCCATACTTTGCGCGAAGATAGACGACATAAACTGGCGTTCAACGCGAGTTCCATGTTGCAGTCTGGCGTCCAGTGCCAGAAACAAGTTACAAGTTGGAGTTCAACACCAGAAACAGGTTACAACCTGGCGTTGAACGCCCAAAACAGCCCAGGCACGTGAGAAGCTTAAGTCTCAGCCCCAGCACACACCAAGTGGGCCCTAAAAATGGATTTCTGCACTATCTATCATAGTTTACTCATTTTCTGTAAACCTAGGTTATTAGTTTACTATTTAAACAACTTTTAGAGACTTAATTGGTATCTCATGACATTTTCAGATCTGAATTTTATACACTTTGACGGCACGAGTCTCTAAACTCCATTGTTGGGGGTGAGGAGCTCTGCAGCGTCTCAATGAATTAATGCAATTGTTTCTATTTCTTCATTCAAACGTGTGTGTGTTCCTATTTAAGATGTTCATTCGCGCTTAATTGTGAATGAAGTGATGATCCGTGACACTCATCAGCTTCCTCAATCCATGAACGTGTGCCTAGCAAACACCTCCGTTCTACATCAGATTGAATGACCATCTCTTAGATTCCTTAATCAGAATCTTCGTGGTATAAGCTAGAATTGATGGTGGCCATTCTTGAGGATCCAGAAAGTCTAAACCTTGTCTGTGGTATTCCGAGTAGGATTCAAGGATTGAATGGCTGTGACGTGCTTCAAACTCGCGATTGCTGGGTGGTAGACGAAATTGTGATCCTCAAAGTTGGTCTCTTTGTACTTGTATGAAATTTAAATATTGGCTCTATCAAGAATACCCCAAAAAGATCATGGTATGATGAATTGGGATCTTAATAATCCCTGGTAATGGCACCAACAGCTTAGTGTTGTTGTTGGACCAAAAGAGTTACAGGCATTGTTAGATAATCTCACAACTCCGTTCAACTAACCAGCAAGTGCACTGGGTCGTCCAAGTAATACCTTACGTGAGTAAGGGTCGATCCCATGGAGATTGTTGGTATGAAGCAAGCTATGGTCACCTTGTAAATCTCAGTTAGGCGGATTAAATTGGTTTATGATAAGTTCGAAAATTAATAATAAACAGAAAATAAAATAGGATAGAAATACTTATGCGAATCAATAATTGGAATTTCAGATAGGCGTATGGAGATGTTGTGCTCCTCTTGAATCTCTACTTTCTTATTACATTCATCCAATTTCTTCTTACTCCTTTCCATGGCAAGCTGTATGTAGGGCATCACCTTGTCAATGGCTACATCCCATCTTCTCAGTGAAAATGGTCCTATGCTGTGTCACAGCATGGCTAAACATCTGTCGGTTCTCAATCAGGTTGGAATAGAATCCCTTGATTCTTTTGCGGCTGTCACTAACGCCCAGCCTTCAGGAGTTTGAAGCTCGTCACAGTCATTCAATACCGGAATCCTACTCGGAATACCACAGACAAGGTTAGACTTTCCAGATTCCCAGAATCCTACTCGGAATACCACAGACAAGGTTAGACTTTCTGGATTTCCATGAATGCCGCCATCTATCTAGCTTATACCACGAAGATTCTGTTGGGGAATCTAAGAGATATGCGCCCGGCCTAAGGTAGAACGAAAGTGGTTGTCAGTCACGCGCGTTCATAGGTGAGAATGATGATAAGTGTCACGGATCATCAAATTCATCAAGTTGAAGTGCAACGTATCTCTTGGAATAAGAATAAAAGTGAATTGAATAGAAAATAATAGTAATTGTATTGAAACTTGAGGTACAGCAGAGCTCCACACCCTTAATCTATGGTGTGTAGAAACTCCACCGTTGAAAATACATAAGTGAAAGGTTCAGGCATGGCTGAATGGCCAGCCCCCCAAAACGTGATCAATGGCCTCCTAAGATGAAGAATAAAACAAAACTGAGACCAAAGATGAAACGTGGTCAAAAGACGACTAGTACACTAGTAAAAAGTCTTATTTATACTAAACTAGCTACTAGGGTTTACAGAGGTAAGTAATTGATGCATAAATCCACTTCCGGGGCCCACTTGGTGTATGCTTGGGCTGAGCTTGATCTATCCACGAGCTGAGGCTTTTCTTGGAGTTGAACGCCAAGTTATAGCGTATTTCTGGCGTTCAACTCCGGGTTGTGACGTGTTTCTGGCGTTTGACTCCAGACAGCAGCATGTACTTGGTGTTGAGCACCACTTTACGTCATCAATTCACGAATAAAGTATGGACTATTATATATTGCTGGAAAGCTCTGGATGTCTACTTTCCAACGCCGTTGAGAGCGCCCCATTTAAAGTTCTGTAGCTCCAGAAAATCCATTTTGAGTGAAGGGAGGTCAGATTCTAACAGCATCAGCAGTCCTTTTGTCAGCCTTTTTTCAGAGTTTTGCTCAAGTCCCTCAATTTCAGCCAGAAATTACCTGAAATTATAGAAAAACACACAAACTCATAGTAAAGTCCAGAAATGTGATTTTAACATAAAAACTAATGAAAACATCCCTAAAAGTAGCTTGAACTTACTAAACACTACCTAAAAACAATGCCAAAAAGCGTATAAATTATCCGCTCATCACAACACCAAACTTAAATTGTTGCTTGTCCCCAAGTAACTGAAAATCAATTAGGATAAAAAGAAGAGAATATACTATAAATTCCAGAATATCAATGAATATTAATTATAATTAGATGAGCGGGACTTGTAGCTTTTTGCTTCTGAACAGTTTTGGCATCTCACTTTTTCCTTTGAAGTTCAGAATGATTGGCTTCTCTAAGAACTTAGAATTTCGGATAGTGTTATTGATTCTCCTAGTTAAGTATGTTGATTCTTGAACACAGCTACTTATGAGTCTTGGCCATGGCCCTAAGCACTTTGTTTTTCAGTATTACCACCGGATACATAAATGCCACAGACACATAACTGGGTGAACCTTTTCAGATTGTGACTTAGCTTTGCTAGAGTCCCCAGTTAGTGGTGTTTAGAGCTCTTAAGCACACTCTTTTGCTTTGGATCACGACTTTAACCACTCAGTCTCAAGCTTTTCACTTCGACCTGCATGCCACAAGCATATGGTTAGGGACAGCTTAGTTTAGCCGCTTAGGCCTGGATTTTATTTCCTTGGGCCCTCCTATCCATTGATGCTCAAAGCCTTGGATCATTTTTACCCTTGCCTTTTGGTTTTAAGGGCTATTGGCTTTTTCTGCTTGCTTTTTCTTTTTCTATTATTTTTTTTCGCAAGCCTTTGCTTTTTCACTGCTTTTTCTTGCTTCAAGAATCAATTTCAATTGATTTTTCAGATCATCAATAACATTTCTCTTTGTTCATCATTCTTTCAAGAGCCAACAGTTTTAACATTCATAAACAACAAGATCAAAAATATGCACTGTTCAAGCATTCATTCAGAAAACAAAAAGTATTGTCACCACATCAATATAATTAAACTAAATTCAAGGATAAATTCGAAATTCATGTACTTCTTGTTCTTTTGAATTAAAAACATTCTTCATTTAAGAGAGGTGAAGGATTTATGGAATTATTCATAACTTTAAGACATAGTTACTAAACACTAATGATCATGAAGTAGAGACACAAAACATAAATAAACATGAAGCATAAAAATCAAAAAACAGAGAAATAAGAACAAGGAATGAGTCCACCTTAGTGAGGGTGGCGCCTTCTTGAAGAACCAATGGTGCTCTTTGAGCTCCTCTATGTCTCTTCCTTGCTTCTGTTGAATGATTCCTAGTAATTTTGGTGCTCCTATCCTTAGTTGCTCCCAATAAACTTAAAATGTTGCTCGCCCTCGAGCAAAAGAAGAAAGAATGGAAGAAGATATGGAGGAGAGGGAGAGATGTGTATGTTTCGGTCAATTAGGGTGGGTTTGAGTGGGAGTGGATGGATGTGAGTGGTGAATGGGGTAATTGGGAAGAGAGGTTGAAGTTGTTGGGAAGTGTGTTTTGGGGAAGAGTGTTATAGGATTAGGAGGTAAGGTGGGAATATGTTAGGTGGGGATCCTGTGGGTTCCACAGATCATGAGGTGATCTTGTGGGGTCCACAGATCCTGAGGTGTCAAGGATTTACATCCCTGCACCAATTAGGCATGTAAAATGCCTTTGCACACCATTCTGGCATTTAAACGCCGAGATGATGCACACTCTGGGCGTTCAACGCCCATGTGTAGCATGTTTCTGGCGTTGAACGCCAGTAACAAGCAGTTTCCTCAAGGCACATTCCTGGCGTTCAAACGCCAGAATGTTGCTTGTTTCTGGCGTTCAGCGCTAAATTCATGCTCTGTTCTGGCGTTGAACACCAGCCAGATGTTTCTTACTGGCGTTGAACGCCAGTCTGTCCTCCCTCCAGGGTGTGATTTTTCTTCTGCTGTTTTTGATTCTGTTTTTAATTTTTATATTTTTTTCGTGACTCCACATGATCATGTACCTAATAAAACACAAAATAACAATAAAATAAAATAAAAATTAGATAAATAAAATTGGGTTGCCTCCCAACAAGCGCTCTTTTTAATGTCATTAGCTTGACAGTGGGCTCTCATGGAGCCTCACAGGTGATCAGGTCAATGTTGTATAGTCCCAACACCGAACTTAGAGTTTGGATATGGGGTCTTAACACCAAACTTAGAGTTTGGTTGTGGCCTCCCATCACCAAACTTAGAGTTTGACTGTGGGGGCTCTTTTTGACTCTGAACTGAGAGAAGCTCTTCATGCTTACTCTCTTTTGTCACAGAGGGATGGCCATGTGCTTTAAACACAAGGTAGTCCCCATTCAATTGAAGAACTAATTCACCTCTGTTGACATCTATCACAGCTCCTGCTGTAGCTAGGAAAGGTCCTCGAAGGATGATACATTCATCCTCTTCCTTCCTAGTGTCTAAGATTATGAAATCAGCATGGATGTAAAGGCCTTCAACCTTTACTAACACGTCCTCTACTATTCCATAAGCTTATCTCAATGACTTGTCTGCCAATTGTAATGAGAACAAGGCAGGTTGTACCTCAATGATCCCCAACTTCTCCATTACAGAGAGTGGCATAAGATTTATCCATGACCCTAGATCACTTAGAGCTTTTTCAAAGGTCATGGTGCCTATGGTACAAGGTATTAAGAACTTGCCAGGATCTTATCTCTTTTGAGGTAAAATTTGCTGAATCCAGGTATCTAGTTCATTAATGAGCAAGGGAGGTTCACTTTCCCAAGTCTCATTACCAAACAACTTGGCATTCAGCTTCATGATAGCTCCTAAATATTGAGCAACTTGCTCTTCATTCACATCTTCATCCTCATCAGAGGAAGAATAGTCTTCAGAGCTCATGAATGGCAGAAGAAGATTTGATGGAATCTCTATGGTCTCTATATGAGCCTCAGATTCCTTTGGATCCTTAATAGGAAACTCCTTCTTGCTTGAGAGACGTCCCAGGAGGTCTTCCTCACTAGGATTTTCGTCCTTCTCCTCCCTTGTGCATTCAGCCACATTGATCACATCAATGGCCTTGCACTCTCCTTTTGGATTCTCTTCTGTATTGCTTGGGAGAATACTGGGAGGAGTTTCAATGACTTTCTTACTCAGCTGGCCCACTTGTGCCTCCAGATTTCTGATGGAGGATCTTGTTTCACTCATGAAACTGAAAGTGGCCTTTGACAGATCAGAGACTAGATTGGCTAAATTAGAAGTGTTTTGTTCAGAATTCTCTGTCTGTTGCTGAGAAGATGATGGAAAAGGCTTGCTATTGCTCAGCCTATTGCGTCCACCATTGTTAAAGCCTTGTTGAGGCTTCTGTTGATCCTTCCATGAGAAATTTGGATGATTTCTCCATGATGAATTATAGGTGTTTCCATAAGGTTCACCCATGTAATTTACCTCTGCTATTGCAGGGTTCTTAGGATCATAAGCTTCTTCAGAAGCTACCTCTTTAGTACTGTTGGATGTATTTTGCCATCCATTCAGACTTTGAGAAATCATGTTGACTTGTTGAGTCAACACTTTGTTCTGAGCCAATATGGCATTCAGAGCATCAATTTCAAGAACTCCCTTCCCTTGAGGCGTCCTATTATTCACGGAATTCCTCTCAGAAGTATACATGAATTGGTTATTTGCAACCATGTCAATGAGTTCTTGAGCTTCTGCAGGTGTTTTCTTTAGGTGAATGGATCCACCTGCAGAATGGTCCAATGACATTTTCGAAAACTCAGATAGACCATAATAGAATATATCTAATATGGTCCATTCTGAAAACATGTCAGATGGACACCTTTTGGTTAACTGCTTGTATCTTTCCCAAGCTTCGTAGAGGGATTCACCATCTTTTTGTTTGAAGGTCTGAACATCCACTCTAAGCTTGCTCAGCTTTTGAGGAGGAAAGAATTTATCCAAGAAGGTAGTGACCAGCTTATCCCAGGAGTCCAGGCTATCCTTAGGTTGTGAATCCAACCATATTCTAGCTCTGTCTCTTACAGCAAAAGGGAAAAGCATGAGTCTGTAGACTTCAGGATCAACTCCATTCGTCTTAATAGTCTCACAAATCTACAAGAACTCAGTTAAAAACTAGTAAGGATCTTTAGATGGAAGTCCATAAAACTTGCAGTTCTGTTGCATTAAGGCAACTAGTTGAGGTTTCAGCTCAAAATTGTTTACTCCAATGGCAGGAATGGAGATGCTTCTTCCATCAAATTTGGACGTTGGTTTTGTGAAGTCACCAAGCATTCTCCTTGCATTATTGTTGTTGGGTTCGGCTGCCATCTCCTTCTCTTGTTCGAAAATTTTTGAAAGGTTGTTTCTGGATTGTTTAGCTTCTCTTAGTTTCCTCTTCAGAGTCCTTTCAGGTTCAGGATCAATTTCAACAAAAGTGCCTTTTTCCTTGTTCCTGCTCATATGAAAGAGAAGAAAACAAGAAAAGAAGAGGAATCCTCTATGTCACAGTATAGAGATTCCTTTACGTTAGTAGAAGAAGAAAGGGGAGAAGAGTGAAGAAGAATGGGTTCGGGTATTTAGATGAAGAGAGGTGAAGAGAAGTGTTAGTAAATAAATAATTAAATAGAATAAGAAAAGAGAGGGAGAATTCAAAAATTAATTTTTGAAAAGGAGTTAGTAATTTTGAAAATTAAAGATAAGATATGATTAAAATTAAAATTTAAAATAATTAAAAAGAATTTTTGAAAAAAAGGATGAGATATTTTCGAAAATTAGAGAGGGAAAAGTAGTTAGGTAGTTTTGAAAAAGATAAGAAACAAACACAAAGTCAAATAGTTAGTTGAAAAAGATATTAAAATCAAATTTGAAAAGATTAGAAGATAAGAAGTTAGATAAGATATTTTGAAATCAAATTTTGAAAAAGATAAAATTTTTGAAAAAGATAAGATAAAAGATAAAAAGATTTAATTCAAAAATTTAAAATTACTTACTTCACTAACAAGAAACTACAAGATAAGATTCTAGAACTTAAAGATTGAACCTTTCTTAACAAGAAAGTAACAAACTTCAAATTTTTGAATCAATCACATTATTTGTTAGCTAATATTTGAAAATATGATATAAAGATAAGAAAAAGATTTGAAATTATTTTGAAAAATATTTTTAAAATGTTCGAAAAATAAAAAATGAAAAAGATATGATTTTTGAAAAAGATTTTGAAAAGATAAGATTTTTAAAATTGAAAATTTGACTTGACTTGTAAGAAACAACTAATTTTGAAAAGTTTTGACCAAGTCAACCCAAAATTTCGAAAATTTGGAGGGAAATAAGGAAAAGATATATTTTTGATTTTTGAATTTTTAATGATGAGAGAGAAAAACATAAAAATGACTCACAACATAAAAATTATGAATCAAAACTCATGATGCATGCAAGAACACTATGAATGTCAAGATGAACACCAAGAACACTTTGAAGATCATGATGAACATCAAGAACATAATTTTGAAAAATTTTTGATGCAAAGAAAACATGCAAGACACCAAACTTAGAAATCTTTAATGCATGGACTCTAACAAACGAAAAATGCATATGAAAAACAACAAACAACACAAAACAAGAAAACATCAAGATCAAACAAGAAGACTTACCAAGAACAACTTGAAGATCATGAAGAACACTATGAATGCATGGAGTTTTCGAAAAATGCAAGAAAAATTTTTTAAAGCATGCAATTGACACCAAACTTAAAAATTTACTCAAGACTCAAACAAGAAACACAAAATATTTTTGATTTTTATGATTTTATTAATTTTTTTTGGATTTTTATTAATTTTTTTCGAAAATATTTTTGGAAAAACGAAAAAGAAAAGAAAAATTTTGAAAACGATTTTTGAAAAATTTTTGAAAAGAAAATTACCTAATCTGAGCAACAAGATGAACCGTCAGTTGTCCATACTCGAACAATTCCCGGCAACGGCGCCAAAAACTTGGTAGATGAAATTGTTATCCTCAAAGTTGGTCTCTTTGTACTTGTATGAAATTTAAATATTGGCTCTATCAAGAATACCCCAAAGAGATCATGGTATGATGAATTGGGATCTTAATAATCCCTGGTAATGGCACCAACAGCTTAGTGTTGTTGTTGGACCAAAAGAGTTACAGGCACTGTTAGAGAATCTCACAACTCCGTTCAACTAACCAGCAAGTGCACTGGGTCGTCCAAGTAATACCTTACGTGAGTAAGGGTCGATCCCACGGAGATTGTTGGTATGAAGCAAGCTATGGTCACCTTGTAAATCTCAGTTAGGCGGATTAAATTGGTTTATGATAAGTTCGAAAATTAATAATAAACAGAAAATAAAATAGGATAGAAATACTTATGTGAATCAATAGTGGAAATTTCAGATAGGCGTATGGAGATGCTGTGCTCCTCTTAAATCTCTACTTTCTTATTACATTCATCCAATTTCTTCTTACTCCTTTCCATGGCAAGCTGTATGTAGGGTATCACCTTGTCAATGGCTACATCCCATCCTCTAAGTGAAAATGGTCCTATGCTCTGTCACAGCACGGCTAATCATCTGTCGGTTCTCAATCAGGTTGGAATAGAATCCCTTGATTCTTTTGCGTCTGTCACTAACGCCCAGCCTTCAGGAGTTTGAAGCTCGTCACAGTCATTCAATACCGGAATCCTACTCGGAATACCACAGACAAGGTTAGACTTTCCAGATTCCCGGAATCCTACTCGGAATACCACAGACAAGGTTAGACTTTCCGGATTTCCATGAATGCCGCCATCTATCTAGCTTATACCACGAAGATTCTGTTGGGGAATCTAAGAGATATGCGCCCGGCCTAAGGTAGAACGAAAGTAGTTGTCAGTCACGCACGTTCATAGGTGAGAATGATGATGAGTGTCACAGATCATCAAATTCATCAAGTTGAAGTGCAATGTATCTCTTGGAATAAGAATAAAAGAGAATTGAATAGAAAATAATAGTAATTGTATTGAAACTTGAGGTACAGCAGAGCTCCACACCCTTAATCTATGGTGTGTATAAACTCCACCGTTGAAAATACATAAGTGAAAGGTTCAGGCATGGCCGAATGGCCAGCCCCCCAAAACGTGATCAATGGCCTCCTAAGATGAAGAATAAAACAAAACTGAGACCAAAGATGAATCGTGGTCAAAAGACGACTAATACACTAGTAAAAAGTCTTATTTATACTAAACTAGCTACTAGGGTTTATAGAGGTAAGTAATTGATGCATAAATCCACTTCCGGGGCCCACTTGGTGTATGCTTGGCCTGAGCTTGATCTATCCACGAGCTGAGGCTTTTCTTGGAGTTGAACGCCGAGTTATAGCATGTTTCTGGCGTTCAACTCCGAGTTGTGACGTGTTTCTGGCGTTTGACTCCAGACAGCAGCATGTATTTGGCGTTGAGCGCCACTTTACGTCGTCAATTCCCGAATAAAGTATAGACTATTATATATTGCTGGAAAGCTCTGGATGTCTACTTTCCAACGCCGTTGAGATCGCGCCATTTGGAGTTCTGTAGCTCCGCAAAATCCATTTTGAGTGCAGGGAGGTCAGATTCCAACAGCATCAGCAGTCCTTTTGTCAGCCTTTTTTAGAGTTTTGCTCAAGTCCCTCAATTTCAGCCAGAAATTACCTGAAATTACAGAAAAAAACACAAACTCATAGTAAAGTCCAGAAATGTGAATTTAACATAAAAACTAATGAAAACATCCCTAAAAGTAGCTTGAACTTACTAAAAACTACCTAAAAACAATGCCAAAAAGCGTATAAATTATCCGCTCATCACTGGGCGTGATGACAAACGCAAAAGGATCAATGGATCCTATTCCAACATGATCGAAAACCAACAGCTGATTAGCTGTGCTGTGACAGAGCATCTGGACTGTTTTCACTGAGAGGATGGGAAGTAGCCACTGACAATGGTGACACCCTACATACAGCTTGCCATGGATGGAACTTTACAAACAATTGAGTTGAATATTACATTGCAGAAATTCAGAGGACAAAGCATATCCAAAACTCCAACATATTCTCCATTAATGAAGTAATAATTACTTATTCCATACACTTTTACTTCTTACAATTAAATCCAAATAATCTTATTGGCATCCTGACTAAGATTAATAAAATAAACATAGCTTGCTTCAAACCAATAATCTCCGTGGGATCGACCCTTACTCACGTAAGGTATTGCTTGGACGACCCAGTGCACTTGCTGGTTAGTTGTACGGATTGCAAATTCGTGCACCAAGTTTTTGGCGCCATTGCCAGGGAAAGAAAGAGCAATGAATTTTACAAAATACATAAACATATGAATCACAATTTTGTCCACCAAGTTTTTGGCGCCGTTGTCGGGGATTGTTCGAGTTTGAACAACTAAAGGTTTATTTTATTTCTTAGATTAGGAAGATTTTGGCAATTGGGTCAGAGTCTTTTATTTTCTTTTCAAAAAATATTTTTTTTCTTTATTAATTTTTAATTTTTCTTTTAGTCTAGTGTCTTGTTATAAGTTTGGTGTTAATTGCATATTTTATATTTTTCTTTTAAATTTTCGAATTTCTTTTCTTTGATGTTTAAGTTGTTCTTGTTTATTTTTCTTATTTGTTTTTTAGTTTTTCTTGTTCTGTGCCTTTTCTTGTTTTTCTTGTTCTTTTCCAAAGCATTAGTCGTCCAAAAGGAATAATCCAAATATACCTATTCAAAACAAGTGTTACATTTATAACTCAGTTAGTTAGAGCGTTGGCTTATGTTCTTGGCAATTGGGTATCTTCTTTTTAAAATCTTTTTCAAAAATAATTTTTCTTGATTTAATCCTGTGCCAAACTCTTAGTTTGGTGTTTTCTTGCTAATTTTGATATAATTTTCGAAAATTATTTTGATTTCTAAAAAAATTTTTAAGTTTAGTGTTCTTCCTTTTGTTCTTGGTGTTCTTGTGAGTCTTCAAAGTGTTCTTGAGTCTTCTTTGTGTTTTGATCTTAAAATTTTTAAGTTTGGTGTTCCTTGGGGTTTTCCCTCCAAAATTTTCGAAAATAAGGAGCATTAGATCTAAAAATTTTAAGTCTTGTGTCTTTTATGTGTTTTTCTCTTTCATCATAAAATTCAAAATTCAAAAAAAATATCTTTTCTAACTGGTTTTAAACTGTATTTTCGAAATTTTTTTTCGGATTTCAATTTCAAAATTTTTCAAATATTTATTTTAATTGTTAATTTTCTTTCTTTATTTATTTTACTTTTATTTTTATTTCGGTTTTTATTTTATTTTATTTCATTATTTCAAAAATCAATTTTCTTTATATAATAAATTAAATAAAATAAACAATATCAACATCTATACCATCTCCCTTGCTCCATCATGGAACTAAGTGGAAATGAACGGTCCAGGAGGACTCTGGGGTCATATGCTAACCCCACTACTGCTTCATATGGGAGTAGTATCTGTATACCCTCCATTGGAGTTAGTAGCTTTGAGTTGAATCCTCAGCTCATTATCATGGTGCAGCAAAGCTGCCAGTATTCCGATCTTCCACATGAAGAACCTACAGAGTTTTTGGCACAATTTTTACAAATTGCTAACACAGTGCATGATAAGGAAGTAGATCAGGATGTCTACAGATTACTACTGTTTCCATTTGCTGTAAAAGATCAAGCTAAGAGGTGGTTAAAGAACCAACCTAAGAACAGCATAAAGACATGGAAACAGCTGTCAAAAAAATTTCTGAATCACTATTTTCCCCCAAAACGGATGACACAGCTAAGGCTAAGCATCCAAGGCTTCAAACAAGGAGATAATGAATCCCTTTATGATGCCTGGGAGAGATACAGAGAGATGCTAAGAAAATGCCCCTCTGAGATGTTTTCAGAGTGGGTGCAATTAGACATCTTCTACTATGGGCTTACAGAAAAAGCTCAGATTTCTCTAGATCACTCAGCTGGTGGATCTATACATATGAGAAAAACAATTGAAGAAGCTCAAGAGCTTATTGATACAGTTGCCAGAAATCAGCATATGTACCTAAGCAGTTAATCTTCCATGAAAGAAGAAGCTAAAACAGTAACTGCTGAACTCAGTCCTGTAGATCAGGCTAATGAATTCAATCAGCAATTAGACTTTCTAACTCAGCAGCTAGCCGAATTCAAGGAAATACTACAGGAAACAAGAATGGCTAACAGGAATATCGAAGTACAGTTAAAGCAAACAGAAAAACAACTGTCAAAACAAATAACAGAAGAATGCCAAGCAGTTCAATTAAGAAGTGGGAAAACATTAAATACCTCACTTCAAAGCAGAAGGAAGCCAAGAAATGAACAAATGGCTACTCAAAATCCCTCTGAGGACAATCAGAGCCCAGAGAGGAATAAGGCTGGCGCTGAACGCTCAGACCATGCTCATTCCTGGTGTTCAACGCCAGAAACAAGCATGAATCCGGCGTTGAACGCCCAAGGGGAGCATAGTTTTGGCGTTCAGACGCCAGTAATAGATAAGGAGTTGGCGTCTAAAGCCACTCTAGCTTTCACCCCTGGCATTCAAACGCCAGTGGGGGATCAGTCACATACAAGTGCTGATAACAACCTTTCTAAAAAGGCTTCCCAACCCACTTCTACAGGTAATAAACCTACAGCAACTAAGGTTGAGGAATACAAGGCCAAAATGCCTTATCCTCAAAAACTTCGCCAAGCGGAACAGGATAAGCAATTTGCCCACTTTGCAGACTATCTCAGGACTCTTGAAATAAAGATTCCATTTGCAGAAGCACTTGAGCAAATACCCTCTTATGCCAAGTTCATGAAAGAGATCTTAAGTCATAAGAAGGATTGGAGGGAAACTGAAAAAGTTTACCTCACTGAAGAATGCAGTGCAATTATCCTAAAAAGCTTACCTGAGAAGCTTAAGGATCCCAGAAGCTTTATGATACCATGCACATTAGAGGGTACTTGTACCAAGCAGGATCTATGTGATCTTGGGGCAAGTATCAACTTAATACCTGCATCTATTATCACAAAGCTTGGTTTGACTGAAGAAGTCAAACCAACCCGGATATGTCTTCAACTTGCTGATGGCTCCATTAAATACCCATCAGGCGTGACTGAAGACATGATTGTCAAGGTTGGGCCATTTGCCTTTCCTACTGACTTTGTGGTGCTGGAAATGGAGGAACACAAGAGTGCAACTCTCATTCTAGGAAGACCTTTCCTAGCAACTGGCCGAACCCTCATTGACGTCCAAAAAGGGGAAGTAACCCTGAGAGTCAATGAGGAGGAGTTCAAGCTGAATGTTGTCAAAGCCATGCAACATCCAGACACCCCAAATGACTGCATTTGTGTTGATATCATTGACTCTCTGGTAAGAGAGGTCAATATGGCTGAGAGTCTTGAATCAGAGCTAGAGGACATCTTTAAAAATGTTCAGCCTGATTTGGAGGAATCAGAGAGAATAATAGAACCTCTGAAAATCCCTCAGGAAGAGGAGAAACCTCCCAAACCCGAGCTCAAACCATTACCACCATCCCTAAAATATGCATTTCTGGGAGAAGATGATACCTTTCCTGTAATCATAAGCTCTACTTTAGAGTCACAGGAAGAGGAAGCACTAATTCAAGTGCTAAGGACACACAAGACAACTCTTGGGTGGTCTATTAGTGATCTTAAGGGCATTAGCCCAGCCAGATGCATGCACAAGATCCTATTGGAGGGTGACGCCAAGCCAGTGGTCCAACCACAAAGGTGGCTGAATCCAGCCATGAAGGAAGTGGTGTAGAAGGAGGTCACTAAATTACTAGAGGCTGGGATTATATATCCTATTTCTGACAGCCCCTGGGTAAGCCCTGTCCAAGTCGTCCCTAAGAAGGGAGGCATGACAGTGGTTCATAATGAAAAAAATGAACTGGTTCCTACAAGAACAGTTACAGGGTGGCGTATGTGTATTGATTATAGAAGGCTCAATACAGCCACCAGAAAGGATCATTTTCCTTTACCATTCATAGACCAGATGCTAGAAAGACTAGCAGGTCATGAATAATACTGCTTCCTGGATGGATATTCAGGTTATAATCAAATTGCAGTAGATCCCCAGGATCAAGAGAAAACAGCATTCACATGTCCATCTGGAGTATTTGCATACAGAAGGATGCCATTTGGCCCGTGCAATGCACCTGCAACCTTTCAGAGGTGCATGCTCTCAATTTTCTCTGATATGGTGGAAAAATTTCTGGAAGTTTTCATGGATGACTTTTCAGTATTTGGAGACTCATTCAGCTCCTGTCTTCACCATCTAGCACTTGTTCTAAAGAGATGCCAAGAGACTAACCTGGTTTTAAACTGGGAGAAGTGTCACTTTATGGTAACTGAAGGAATTGTCCTTGGGCACAAAATTTCGAACAAGGGAATAGAGGTGGATCAAGCTAAGGTAGAGGTAATTGAAAAATTACCACCACCTGCCAATGTTAAGGCAATCAGAAGCTTTCTAGGGCATGCAGGATTCTATAGGAGGTTTATAAAGGATTTTTCAGAAATCGCCAAACCTCTGAGCAACCTGCTAGCTGCTGACATGCCATTTATCTTTGATAAAGAGTGTCTGCAGGCATTTGAGACTCTGAAAGCTAAATTGGTCACAGCACCAATCATCTCTGCACCAAACTGGACATTGCCATTTGAACTAATGTGTGATGCTAGTGACCATGCCATTGGTGCAGTGTTGGGACAGAGGCATGACGAGCTTTTGCACGTCATTTACTATGCCAGTTGTGTTTTAAATGACACACAGAAGAATTACACTACAGAAAAATAGCTACTTGCAGTGGTTTACGCCATTGACAAATTCAGATCCTATCTAGTAGGATCAAAAGTGATTGTGTACACTGATCATGCTGCTCTTAAATATCTACTCACAAAGCAGGATTCAAAACCCAGACTTATAAGATGGGTGTTGCTTCTGCAAGAGTTTGATATAGAAATAAGAGACAGAAAAGGGACAGAGAATCAGGTAGCAGACCACCTGTCCCGAATAGAACCAGTAGAAGGGGCGTCCATCCCTCTTACTGAGATCTCTGAAAACTTTTCGGATGAGCAACTCTTTGCCATCCAGGAAGTGCCATGGTTTGCAGACATTACAAACTACAAGGCAGGGAGATTCATACCCAAAGAATACAGTAGGCAGCAATCAAAGAAGCTGATCACGGATGCAAAGTATTATCTTTGGGATGAGCCGTATCTCTTTAAGAGATGTGCAGACGGAGTAATCCGTAGATGTGTGCCTAAAGAAGAAGCGCAAAAGATTCTATGGCATTGCCATGGATCCTAGTATGGAGGACATTTTGGAAGTGAGCGAACAGCCACAAGAGTCCTCCAATGTGGCTTCTACTGGCCTACTCTCTATAAAGATTCCCGAGTATTTGTACTTAATTGTGACAGTTGCCAAAGATCTGGTAATATGCCTCACAGTTATGCCATGCCTCAACAAGGGATCTTGGAGATTGAGTTGTTTGACGTATGGGGTATTGACTTCATGGGACCTTTCCAACTATCATACTCAAACACTTATATTCTGGTGGCAGTGGATTATGTATCCAAATGGGTGAAAGCTATTGCAACACCTACTAATGACACTAAAACAGTGTTAAAATTCCTCTAGAAACACATCTTCAGCAGATTTGGTACCCCTAGAGTATTAATCAGTGATGGGGGCACTCATTTCTGCAATAAACAGCTTTACTCTGCTTTGGTTCGTTATGGAATTAGCCACAGGGTAGCCACTCCATATCATCCACAGACAAATGGGCAAGCTGAAGTCTCTAACAGAGAACTTAAAAGAATCCTGGAACGGACTGTAATTAACCGTAGAAAGGATTGGGCAAGAAGCTTAGATGATGCTTTGTGGGCATACAGAACAGCATTCAAGACCCCTATAGGGACCTCTCCATACCAGCTTGTGTATGGAAAGGCATGTCACTTGCCAGTGGAACTGGAACATAAGACCTACTGGGCAACCAGATTCCTGAACCTTGATGCCAAGTTAGTTGGAGAAAAACGATTGCTTCAGTTAAATGAGCTAGAGGAATTTAGACTCAATTCTTTCGAGAATGCAAAAATTTACAAAGAGAAAGCAAAAAGATGGCATGATAAGAAATTGTCATCCAGAGTCTTTGAGCTGGGGCAGAAAGTTCTGCTATTTAATTCTAGGCTCAAATTATTCCCCGGGAAATTAAAATCCCGGTGGAAAGGTCCATATGTAATTACAAGTGTATCACCATATGGATACGTAGAGCTTCAGGATAATAACTCTAACAAAAAGTTCATTGTTAATGGACAGAGAGTTAAACATTATCTTGAAAGCAATTTTGAGGAAGAATGCTCAAAACTGAGACTTAATTAAAACTCAGTAATAGTCCAGCTAATGACATTAAAGAAGCGCTTGCTGGGAGGCAACCCAGCCATTCACAAAATTTAATTTTATTTGTTTTTGTTAATTAATTGATTTTTACAGGTATATGTCAAAGTATCTTCATGGTAAAAAAAAAGCAATTGATTGAATTCACAGAGTTACAGGGGAATTTGGAAGCTCACTTGCGTGAAAAAGCCAGTAAGAAATGTTTTGGGCGTTGAACGCCCAAAAGAATCATCCATTGGGCGTTCAACGCCAGTAAGGATAGCCATCTGGGCGTTGAACGCCAGAAAGGAGCATCTTCTAGGCATTGAACGCCAGAAAGAAGCTCCTTCTGGGCGTTTAACGCCAGAATTACAGCATCCTGGGCCTTTAGAAAAATGCCCAGTGACAAAGGACTGTCTGTCGTTCAACGCCAGAAAGAAGCAACAGCTGGGCGTTGAACGCCCAGGAGAAGCAGCAATTGGGCGTTAAACACTCAAAACATGCAGCATTTGGGCGTTTAACGCCAGGATGGTGGGGAGGAGGTAAAATTCGTTTTTCTTTACAAATTTTCCAAATTTTTATGTTTCAAATCATGATTTCTTGCATAAACATGTTTCAACATGTCCTCCTTCAAATCAAAATAGTTTTCTAGGAACCCTAATTTCTAAAATCCCTTTTTCAAAAATAATATAGCTTCATACATAAACATAAACCTTTTTCCAATCCAATCCAACTCTTTTTCCAATTTTTTTAAAAAAAAACTTAATTATCTTTTAAAATCTTTTTCAAATTAAAAATTCAGATTTATTTTTAAATATCATCTTTTTAAATTATATCATTTTCTTATCATATTTATCTTTTATAAATCATATCTTTTATCTTATATCTTTTTCTTATTTTTGAAACCCACCCCTCCCTTTATATCCACTTTCGGCACCCCTCTCATCATCCACCATTCCACACCTGCTCTCCTTCTAGCCCTCTTCTCTCTTTTCTTTTGCTTGAGGACAAGCAAACCTCTAAGTTTGGTGTGCTTATCCGTGATCACAAAAACATAATCACTTTGATCATGGCCCCTAAAGGAAAACAACCCAACCCAAGAAGTAAGAAAGAG
The DNA here is from genome assembly GCF_003086295.3 of Arachis hypogaea. Taxonomy (NCBI): domain Eukaryota; kingdom Viridiplantae; phylum Streptophyta; class Magnoliopsida; order Fabales; family Fabaceae; genus Arachis; species Arachis hypogaea. The sequence continues at coordinate 69,029,128 of NC_092044.1, forward strand.
AATATTTCAAAGCCACTTTGGAATCAAGGGAAGTTCATAACTAAAGAACATTCAGACCATTACTACAAAATAATGAGTCTAAGATCAGTGATCCCAGAAGTCAAGTTCGATCTGAAAGAAGATGAATATCCGGAGATCCAAGAATAAATTCGAAACAGGAACTGGGAAATCCTAGCTAATCCTGAAACGAAAGTGGGAAGGAATATGGTTCAGGAGTTCTATGCAAATCTATGGCAGACAGACAGGCAAAAAATAATTGGAGCTTCCCTCTATGATCATCGGACCTTAGTCAGAGGAAAGATTGTTCACACCCATCTTGACAAAATCAGGGAGATCTTTAAGCTTCCTCAACTGAAGGATGACCCAGACTCCTTTAATAGGAGAATGATGAGGGTAAACAAAGGCCTGGACAAGATTCTAGAGGATATATGCATCCCTGAAGCCAGGTGGACCACCAGTACCACTGGCATCCCAAATCAACTCAAAAGAGAAGATCTCAAACCAGCTGCCAGAGGCTGGCTAGATTTCATTGGGCGTTCTATATTGCCCACTAGCAACCGTTCTGAAGTTACTGTTAAAAGAGCAGTGATGATTCACTGCATCATGTTGGGAAAAGAAGTAGAAGTCCATCAACTGATCTCGTGTGAACTATACAAAATAGCAAACAAGAATTCCAAGGATGCCAGATTGGCCTATCAAAGCTTAATTTCTATGCTCTGCAGAGATGCCGGAGTGAAGATGGGAATAACAGAGTATATCTCAGTTGAGAGGCCAATCAATAAAATATCAATGGAAAGACAACAGCTGCAGGATGATCCAATCAAGAGGAGAGCACAAGAAGTCGTCCCAGAACTTCCTCAATTCGAATATTGGGAACATCTTGAGGCATCTATTTCCAAATTGCAAGAAGCTATGAACCAAATAAAGGAAGAACAGAACAATCAAAGTAGCATGCTTTGCAAACTGCTTAAAGAACAAGAAGAGCAAGGGCGTGATTTAAGGGAGCTGAAGCGCCAGAAATTAATCCTTGAAGGACCAAGCACCCCACAGATCAGAGGAACATCCACTTCCCAAAACACAGGTTGTTGAGTTCTAATTTTAGCTTTAACTCTGTGATAGTGTTATTATAGAAATTTACCTTAGAAGTTATACAGTAGTAGTAGTAGTAATTAGCATATCTATTCTGGTTTTATTTCCAATTAAGTTATAAATTATTTTTCTCATCATCATCAGACATGAATAAAATAGCAGATTTTTAGAATAAAGAAGTAATTTATATTTTTCGAGTTCTTAATAATAAAAATTATAATTAATTATATGTGGTGGCAATACTTTTTGTTCTCTGAATGAATGCTTGAACAGTGCATATTTTATCCTGAATTTTATGAATGTTGGCTCCTGAAAGAATGAGGAACACGAAAAATATTATTGATGATCTGAAAAGTCATGAAACAAAAAGCTACTAGCCCCGCTCATCTAAATTAGAATCTGAGCTTCACTTAAAACTCGGAGATTTTATTACTCCTTAAATTCTTTTTATCCTATTTTTAAGTTTGGTGTTGTGATGAGCGGATATTTTATACGCTTTTTAGGGGTAATTTCATGTAGATTTTAGCATGTTTTAATTAGTTTTTAGTAGAATATTATTAGTTTTTAGGCAAAAATTATATTTCTGGACTTTACTATGAGTTTGTGTGTTTTTCTGTCATTTCAGGTATTTTCTGGCTAAAATTGAGGGAGCTAAGCAAAAATCTGAGTTAGGCTGAAAAATGACTGCTGATGTTGTTGGATCCTGACCTCCCTGCACTCGGAATGGAATTTTTGAAGCTACAGGAGTCCAATTGACGCGCTCTCAATTGGGTTGGAAAGTAGACATCAAGGGCTTTCCAGCAATATATAATAGTCAATACTTTTCACGAAGATAGATGACGTAAACTGGCGTTCAACGCCAGTTCCATGTTGCAGTCTGGCGTCCAGCACCAGAAACAAGTTACAAATTGGAGTTCAACGCCGGAAACAGGTTACAACCTGGCGTTGAACGCCCAAAACAGCCCAGGCACGTGAGAAGCTTAAGTCTCAGCCCCAGCACACACCAAGTGGGCCCCAGAAATGGATTTCTGCACTATCTATCATAGTTTACTCATTTTCTGTAAACCTACGTTATTAGTTTACTATTTAAACAACTTTTAGAGACTTAATTGGTATCTCATGACATTTTCAGATCTGAATTTTATACACTTTGACGGCATGAGTCTCTAAACTCCATTGTTGGGGGTGAGGAGCTCTGCAGCGTCTCAATGAATTAATGCAATTGTTTCTATTTCTTCATTCAAACGTGTGTGTGTTCCTATCTAAGATGTTCATTCGCGCTTAATTGTGAAGGAGGTGATGATCCGTGACGCTCAGCACCTTCCTCAATCCATGAACGTGTGTCTGGCAAACACCTCCGTTCTACATCAGATTGAATGAGCATCTCTTAGATTTCTTAATCAGAATCTTCGTGGTATAAGCTAGAATTGATGGCGGCCACTCTTGAGGATCCGGAAAGTCTAAACCTTGTCTGTGGTATTCCGAGTAGGATTCAAGGATTGAATGGCTGTGACGCGCTTCAAACTCGCGATTGCTGGGCATGATGACAAACGCAAAAGGATCAATGGATCCTATTCCAACATGATCGAGAACCAACAGCTGATTAGCCGTGCTGTGACAGAGCATCTGGGCCGTTTTCACTGAGAGGATGGGAAGTAGCCACTGACAATGGTGACACCCTACATACAGCTTGCCATGGATGAAACTTTACAAACAATTGAGTTGAATATTACATTGCAGAAATTCAGAGGACAAATCATCTCCAAAACTCCAGCATATCCTCCATTAATAAAGTAACAATTACTTATTCCAAACACTTTTACTTCTTACAATTAAATCCAAATAATCTTATTGGCATCCTGACTAAGATTAATAAAATAAACATAGCTTGCTTCAAACAAATAATCTCCATGGGATCGACCCTTACTCACGTAAGGTATTGCTTGGACGACCCAGTGCACTTGCTGGTTAGTTGTACGGATTGCAAATTCGTGCACCATTTGCGCGAAGATAGATGACGTAAACTGGCGTTCATCATATGCTTATTTTCCAAGCTAATTTCACTGGTTTCACTAGTTTTTATGCACTTTCTTGCATTATAAGTAAGTAATTTGGAGTGGAATTGCATGGTTTATTTGAATCAATCAACCACCATTTAATTGACACAAAATCATGAAGTTTAAGCTAAAATTAAGTGGTTTTTAAATGAATTTTAGGCTTTGTGAATTTTGTGATACTTTGATTGGTTGTTTTGATTACTTGTAGGTGAAGAAAAGAAAAAAAAAGAAAGCGTGGCCTAAGAAGCGTGGCCCAAGGAAGAGAAAAGTGTGGCAAAAGCAACAAAGAAGCGTGGCATATCAAGGGAGGAAGCTACAGCGCTCTCCCCAAGAGCACAATGCTCACCAAGGGAGCACAACAATGAACCAAGGAAGCAAGGCTTGGATGCTGCGCTCTCCTTGGGAGATGAGCACTATTTTTAAACCAAGAAAGAGGGGGAGAGATATAGTGAGCATTATCGGGCTCCTCCCAAAAATTAATTCAAGGAAAAGTTTTGCTAGTGAAAGCCACAAGGGTCGAACCCATGACCAAAAGGGGGGAAGAGGCGCTACCCTTGCAAGAAAATAAGCCAAAATTGGCTTAAGTGCACTCACAAGGAATCGAACCAAGGACGCCCCACTCAAAGCATGCGCTAGCTTGCTTTCCTTCACAAAAGAAATTGGCCAGCAATGCTTCCCCAAGGATTTGAACTGGGGACCTCACCAAAGCAAAGGGAGTGCTGCGCTCTCACTAAGAGCTGAGCGCTACTCTTCAAGCAATAACTTGACACGGCCAGGGAGGAATTGCACGTGCAGGACAGTACCAAGGCAGCAATGCTGTGCTCTCCACAAGAGCGGAGCGCTATCCTGATGCACCCAAGGCTTGGCATGCTACAAAGGATCCAAGAAGTGAAGCCCAATGCTGCGCTCTCCACAAGAGCATAGCACTCTACTAGGAGCAACATTTGGGCTGGAAATTCAATTCAAAATCCAATATAATTCAATTCTTCACCAAATTAAAAAGCCCATTCCAAATTCTAAAATCCAAAAATAAAGGTGTAAAAATAGAAGTTAGTTTGATTTAGAGAGGACCTTTTACCTTTTTCTTTACTTTTAGATTTTTACCTTACTTTTGAACTTTTCTTTTTGGTAGTTTTGGGGGAGTTTTCATTCTGATTCTAGATCTTAGAGAATTGGGGAGGATAATTGATCTCTCTTCTTCCTTGTTCTTGCTTGAGCACTCTTGACTTCTTACTTTGGATCTTGTGTGGAGAATTGAAGAAGTTCTGTTTCAATCTCACCTTGAGATCTCTTGTTTACTCTTTCTGCATAATTCAATTTCTGTTTACTGCTTTTATCCTTTTATTTCTTCTACAATTCATTTTTCTATTATCTTTTTCAATTGTTCTTGCTGGATCAAGGAAGGATTTGAGATCTAGACTTGTTTTTTAGTCTCCTCCACTCCTGAGATCTGCAATCTCTCTTTTAATTTCTGTAATTGAGCTACATTTACTTTCTGTTTCTAAATCTTCAATCACTTTTACTTTTCTATTCAAGATCCACTTTACTTCAATTCATCTTTTACTCTTCTGTTTATTGCAATTCACTTGTTCTTGTTTAAATTCTGCAATCACAACTCCCAAGTCCCTTTTTACATTCAAGCAAATTTACATTTCTTGCACTTTATGTTTCTGCAATTTACATTTCTTGCACTTTAAGTTACTGTCATTTACTTTACTTGTTCTTTAAGATTCAACACTTTAATTTCTTTAGCTCTTTAATTTACTGCCAATTTTCCCTCTCCCTCTTTAATTCATGCAATTTACCTTCTGTCTGCTACAAATCACTCAAATCAACTCTTATTTTCTTGACTAAATCAACCACTAAACTAAAATTGCTCACTCATGTGAGTTATTATTACTTGATGCGACCCGATACACTTGCCGGTGAGTTTTGTGTTGGATCGTTTTCCACACATCAATCCCCCAGAATGATTTTCTAGAATGAAGAGGACAACTCCCAACTTCAAAGGGAAGAGCTTGACCTACTTCCAGAAATCCGAGAAAGAGCTCGAATTAGGGAGGAAGAATTAAAACGCCGAATGGCCTCAAGATACAATTGAAAAGTAGTTCAGCAAAGTTTCACCAACAACGATATCATCCTAATCCGAAATGACATCGACACAGGTCGACCTGGAGAAGGAAAGCTAGTAGCTAACTGGAAAAGACCCTACCGAGTTGTTGAGGTATTGGGAAAAGGCTACTACAAGGTGTCCGACCTCGAGGGGTGAGAGCTACCAAGATTATGGCATGCCAGCAACCTAAGAAGGTATTATAGTTATGAGGTAATAAAGATCTTAGGTTAAGGTGCACTCTTTTCCTGAAAAGGTTTTTTAACAAGGCACCAAGCCAAGATCTGCAAAATTGCCTGACTTAGAAGGGTAAGCACCCAAATGTACATATTTTTTCTTTCCCTATATGCCTATTTTCTATTTGAATAAAACTCTCCAGATTCTCTACAAAGTCTTTCTACCAAGAGGCATTAATCTGAACGCAAAAATTCGTCGCGCAATAACAATGCTATAGGTCGGCAAGATGAGAACCAAACTCATCGCCCGATCGCGACAAGGTCGGCAAGATAAGAACCAAACTCAATGTCCGATCATGACAAAGTCGGCAAGATGAGAACCAAACTCATCGCCTGGTCCCGACAAGGTCAGGAAGATGAAAACCAAATTCATCATCCGATCACGTCAAGGTCGGCAAAATGAAAACCAAATTCAACGCCCGATCAAAGTGACAAAAGTTATAAAAAGTAACCCATAGAAAGAGGCCCGACGATGTCTGAGTAAAAATGGAATACTAAAAATAACTTCGGAAGGATCGACAAGAAGAAGTCGGACCAAATCAAAGCAACAAAAGTTATAAAAAGTAATCCGTAAAAAGAGGCCTGACGAAGTCTGAGAAAAAATGGAATACTAAAATAACTTTGGAAGGACCGACAAGAAGAAGTCGGGCCAAATCAAAGCGACAAAAGTTACAAAAAGTAATCCATAGAAAGAGGCCTGACGAGGTTTCATTAAAAATGGATTACCAAGAATAACTTAAGAAGAAATGACAAGAGAAGTCAGACCAACGAAAGCTACAGATTAGACCGACAAGAGGAGTCAGACCAACGAAAACTACAACTCAAAATCGACAAAAAGCGTGCAGGACATGGTTTATCCCGAAAAAGCCACGCCCTCCACAACAAGTCTATCAAAGTGGTTCAGACTAACTAAAATACGTTCTATCAGAACACCAAAAAGTTGTTAGACGAAGTTAGCCTCGAAAAACCATCTCGCCCAGCACAAGAGGCAAATTGAACAAAGATCTTATCAAGAAGTGGTCGGGCACCAGAATACCAACACTCTATAAAGATCTACAATAGTTACAAAAGACACAAACAGTATAGAAATATACGCATCATAATAAAAACATTTAAAAAACTCAAAGGGCCCCCTAAAAGGCAAGCATCATGAGTTTTAAAGTGTTTTTGTTTTCAATGTTTAGTTACATGAAAGCAACCAAAAAGTCAAGAAAGGTTATACCATCACAAAAAATAGAGTCTAAACCCACAAATCGGGCTGTACAGATAAAACCAAACAAAATCATAAAGGATCCAAAGTTTTTCCAATAACAACATCTGTGGTTGAAGGTGGAGGATTGATCTGCATAGGGGTGGCATCCACGGTCCCATCCTCCCGATTTAGAATGCGACAATTAGGATTAGGTTGGGGATGGTCGACCTCGGTAGGAGAAGTTAAGGAAGTGGTGGCTGCAGAAGCTTTGGCTGATGGTACAAAGGGAGGAGGCTCGTCATCCTCATCATCTGGAGCAGGAACTATTTTACCATCTTCTACCATATTATCTAGACTAAAGAGAGTCAGGTCGAGTTCGGGAGCAAGAACTCAGACCTGTGCCTTTAAATTTTCATAAGCAGCTGTCACGGAATCTACTAGATGACCCTGGAGATCGGAGTAATTTGCAAGGGCAGATTTAAGCCTCTCTCTCAGCTCCAACACCTTGGCATAAGTACGGGTATAACTTTCCTTGTGTTTCTTCGCCATCTCTTTAGCCAAGTTCGCAGCCACCTCAGCATTGGTAGCTCGAGACTTCTCCTTCTCTAGGTCTAGTTCTAGCTTAATCACCCTAGCATCCAGCTCATCCTTCACGCTCTTAACCCTCTTAAATTCTGACTTGGCATCCTTAAGAAAAGCTTTCGTAGCATGGAGTGGGGAACCCTGAACAGTACGGAATAAAGCTGCTCCCATATGGGCCATCTGAATGCTATTGTTAGTGATAATATTCATGTGATGAAGGATAGATACATCGTCCATTGTAAGTCGATCGTAAAGAGCAATTTGATTATCCACAAAGTCAGGAGCATCCAAATCATAAGGCTCCACAGTCTTCTATTTTTTGGGAGGAGGACCAACAATAGGAGACGAAGCAGCACCAGAGGTTGAATGAGGAGGATCGAAAGGAATCACCCAAACCTGGGGAATCGGGATAAATTTCCTCAACCCAGTAGTGTCCAAGGTCGGCTTCTTCAGAGAAGCTTGAGAAGATCCTTCCCCAGCAACCTTGGCCAAAATATTCTGAGCGGCAGTTGCTTTCTTGGCCTTACGAAAGTGTTTTATTGAATCTGCAGACTTCACCATCTCTGAAACAAAGAAAACAGCAAAACCAAGTCAGTAGAAAGAAAGATACATATCGGCAAAACAAACAAATAGAGAAAGAAAAAGTAAAAACAAGTCAACAGCTACCCAATTCGGCTTGAAGAAGGGAAGGATTACCCAAAAACTTCTTCGTGTCGAGGTAGGGAGGGTTCCCCCAATTTTCCTCTAAAACATGTACGAAGGCCTGCTCGACCTCATATAGACTTTCCCAGGAATACCTGTTTACTACCACATCCTTTTGCCAGCATAGAGGGAAGGTAGGCTCATCATTTTCATCCAAAAAGAAGGGTCGAGCTCCCTCAACAGCTCGGACCTTGAAATAGTAATTCTTAAAATCCCTAAACGATTCATCATACATTGAGAACACTTTCTTTCATTGGGAAGCTCGGAAAGAAATCCAGGAAGCTTTCTTTTTAGCCACCCCAGGTTTGGTCAGAACAAAAAGATAAAGGAAGAGGGCTTGAGAAGGTTGGATATCTAGTTCCTGACACAACAACTGAAATATCTTTATGAAACCCCATGAGTTCGGACGGAGTTGAGAAGGAGCTATGTTGCAAGCCCACAACAAACCGGTCTCAAAGGGGGTAAAGGGGATAGTAATATTCAGTTGGCTAAAAAAATAGTCATAAGCATAGAAGAAGGGCCTTGAAGAACTGAAGATTGATGGTTTAGAAGTTATAATAAATTCTCGTTGCAAGTATAGTTTCTAAACAAAGCAATCAACCTTTCTTACAAACGTTTTGGTTGTCACAAGTAACAAAACCCAATAAAATTTATAAACCGAAGTATTAAAACCTCGGGTCATCTTCTCAAGGAATTACAAGGAGGTGTGTTTTATTATTGGTTATGGAAAATAGTGTTTGGGTTTGAGAAAAGTTTTGAATAGGATAAATGGATTGCAGAAATTAATAAATTAATAACGAAGAAATCTCTTGGCAAGGTATGAAAACTGGAAGTCCTATCCTAGTTATCCTTATCAATGGTGATAAGAATTATATTTTTACTCCCACTAAGTCGACCTCTAACTATGAAGGTCAGTTAAGTGAACAAATTAATTTAACACCTAAAGTCCTAGTCAACTCCTTAAGGAAAGACTAGAGTTATAGGAATATAAATTAATAGCAAGAATAACAATTATCAATCACGATGAGTTTGACAACTCAAGAGTTACCAATTAATCAACTCCAAAGCCAAGTTAGGAACCTACTCTACTAACATGAATGCCATTACACCATATCATAACATAAATTGAAGAAAGCAATCATAAATATGAAGTATCTCAAATTGCATTTAAATAGAGAATCAAATCTAACATGAAGAGTATAAGAGAATTGAGTAAGGGAATATTGAACCTGTGATGAAGAAGACATAAATCCTAAATCTTTTCAGAGGAATTCTAATCCTAAGACCTAAGAGAGAGGAGAGAGTCTCTCTCTCTAAAAACTACATCTAAATTATGAAAAGTGATATATGATCTGATATCCTGAGTCCCTGCATGTTCCCTGACTTTAATCTGTGTTTCTGGGCCAAACTCTGGGTCAAAACGCGGCCCAAAACTATCTCCAGCGTATTCTGTAATTTCTGCAGATCGCGCAGGTCACGCGTACGTGTCAGTCACGCGTATGCATCGTTCAGTCCTCTCCACGCGTGCGGGTCAGGTACGCGCTCGCGTCATTTGCGCGAACTCCAATCCACGCGTACGCGTCAAGCACGTGTACATGTCATTGTGATTTTGTCCAATTTGCGTGCACGCGTCAGCCATGTGTGTGCATCGCTCTTCGCTGGTTGTCTCCTTTATTTCTTATGCTCCTTCCCATTTTGCAAGCTTCCTCTCCATTCTCTAAGCCATTCCTGCCTTATGAAACTTGAAACACTTAACACACAGATCATGGCATCGAATGGTATAGAGGAGAATTAAAATACATAATTAAAACATCTCTAAGAAGCAAGTTTTCAATCATAGAACTAAACTAGGAAGGAATTGTAAAATCATGCAAATCATATGAATAAGTGGGTGAAAAGCTTGATAAAAGCACTCAATTAAACACAATATAAACCATAAAATAGTGGTTTATCAACCTCCCCACACTTAAACATTAGCATGTCCTCATGCTAAGCTCAAGGAGACAAAATAAAAGAGTAGGGAAAAGCAAGACTCGTGCAATGCAACCTATGAATGTGAATGCAACTACATGCTAAAATGATTCTACCTACTTGATGAAAAGTAAATAAATCTTTCAAGAACAAATATGAACTGAATTCCACTAATTCAAATCAAAAAATAAAGTACAAATAACTAGCCAGAAGAAAATAGCTCATGAAAGCAGGGAACAAGGAATCGAGCATCGAACCCTTACTAGAAGTGTATACACTCTAATCACTCAAGTGTTTGAGGTTTGATTCTCTCAATTCTCTACTAACCCTGCTTTCTAAGGCTTTCTTTCCTTCTACCAATCAACAAAGGATTAATGCACAGATACACATAACAAGAGGTCTTCTGAGGGTTGTAATGGGGTTAGGGTCAAGGTAGGATTGTGTTTGGCCAAGTGGACTAAAATTTGAATCCTTAATTAACATAAACTTTTCCCACCTAACTTATGACAATCCATATGATCACAGTACAAGATCTAACTGTCCATTAACTATGTTTACCACATATTCATGCATCCTAAATTTAAGTACAACTCATATGCATTGATTTCACCATTCACTTTTGGGCATTTTGTCCCTTTTTTAAATTTTTTTTGCTCCTTTTTCTTTTCTCTTTTTTTATATATATATTTTTTTATTTTTTCTTTTGTTTTTCTCAATGCATACAATTAAGGTATTGAATGCATAAACATGTTCTCAACCTTTTTCATATTTTCACAGAAAGTCTAACATACTCAATTCTCAAACCAAATGTTTCCAAACCCACTTTTCCACACTTAAATCACTTAGTCTAAGCTAACCAAAGATTCAAATTAAGGACATTATTGTTTTCTGCTTAGAGTTAGTAATGAGTTAAAGTAAAGAACAAATGGGTAAAATAGGCTCAAATTGGTTTGCAAAGGATAATGATAGGGTAAGGCCATATGGGTATGTAAGCTTAGTGAAACAAGGCCTCGATCATATAAGTGCATGCATACATCAAACAATGGAAATATAGAATTAAGCAAGATAAATATTACAATTTTAGAGAGAATAGCACACAAAAATAAAATATATTGGTTGATAAGATGCAACTAATCAAATAGGCTCAAAATCTCACTGGTTTTGTGTGATCGAGCTCTAAACTATGTTCCAATATAATATTTCTTCAAACAAGTTTAACAAAAAGGTTTTTATTTAAATTAGTGAAATGCTCTAAAAAGTTTCTTGAAAAAGAAATTCTTGCTTTAACCAAGTGATGGTAAAGTATGCACAAAATCAAACAAACATGCAATCAGACATACAAATGCAACAATGAAAAATAAAAATTGGTGTTGAGAAGAAGGTGACTAACCCACGGAGATCGGTATCGACCTTCCCACACTTAAAGATTGCACCGTCCTTGGTGCATGCAACACTATGCAGGTGGGCAGGGGTTGTGGTTCCTCAGCTGGTGCTCGTTGTAGAGTCTTTCTCTTTACCCTTCCTGGTGGCCATCCTAAAAAGGGAAAAGAGAAAGGGGCATGAAGTCAAAGGGATAGAGCATGGGAGAGGGCAGTACGAGTAATAATTATGCCAAAATAAAGAAGAATGTCATTAACACATGGTCATGACTACATGGAATTAGGACATCAATGGAAACATAGCATGATAAATTGAGGCAATTAAATGCAAGATGTTTATTGGCATGCTGGAAAAGGCATGAGTAGCATAGATCAAGCATTAAAAGCCTTAATATATTATTAGTCGTAAGAAACTAACATTAACGTTTGTATTGACAATCATATTTAATTAGTAAAACATTGGAAAGGGTTTTGTGAAAAACAGGAATTAGAGTAGAAGGATAGAATAATGAAGAATGCACAATGCCATACGGGCTTTTTCACAAACACTTAGTATGCATGTTTAATATGATAGGGGAAGAATGAATTTGGAACATGCAAGCATTCCAAGTAATATGAATTGTCAAACAATTCCATAATAATCCACAAGTAATAGTGAAAGACCTAAATAAAGTTCCAATACCGACATAAAAATGCATGAAATAGAAAGAAAACGAGACCATAAATAATTATGCTAAAAATAAAAGTAAGAAAAGTGCAAAAGGTAGAAGAAGAATGAAGAAGAGAGGATGGAGGAAAAGAAGAAAGAAATAGGATTAGGAAAGAGAAGAAAAGGAAACAGATTAGGCGGCGTGTTGCGTGCAAGATGCACGGCGCTAACGGCGCGAACGCGTCACACACGCGGACGCGTGGGTAAGTGTATTGGGGAGGGACGCGAGGGTGTCCATCACGCACACGCGTGATTAGGGATCGTGCAAAATGCACGAGGCCATTCGCACTCCCGCACAACTTTTTGTGCGAAACTCCAATAACGCCGATTCACACACCCACGCGGACGCGTCGGTGACGCTTACGCGTGGGTTGGACTTTTTGCAGGGGGCGCGTACATGTGTGACACGCGTACGCATGGTGTGGCTTGTGTGCCACACACTACTCCCGCACGTCTCTCGCGTAATTCTCTTTTTGTTTTAGCTACACAAACGGCGCGTGCGCGTCGCAGATGCTTGTGCGTCGTTCACCCCTTTTTTTTAGTCTGAATATGCAAGATGCAAATGTAGATGCAAACTATATGCACTAGGACTGAGAAGAGTTATTGAAAAAGAAAACTACAGAGAGGGAAAAGAACGATCATACCATGGTGGGTTGTCTCCCACCCAGCACTTTTTGTTAAAGTCCTTAAGTTGGACATGTGATGAGCTTTCTGTTATGGTGGCTTGTGCTTGAATTCATCCAGGAATCTCCACCAATGTTTGAAATGCCAACAGCCTCCGGGGTCCCAAACAAGGTACGTAAAGCCCTTAGGTGAGTTCAAACAGTCTTCGACGCTTCCGGAGTGTTGAAGGTCAGGACAGACTCCAAGATCCCAAACTTTTCTTTTACACCCGTCTTTGTCTTGATCTACATTATCCAGCCGGGTGGTGAGCAATCTGAATTCTCACTACAGTGACCAAACAGCTTCTGAGACCTATACAATTGAGCTTGACACCAATCATTGCACCTCAAATTGAAGTGTGAAACCTCATTGAATCTTGCATACCAGTGCTGGGTGCGAGTCATTTCCCTTTTGCTCTTAAAGCCGCAAAGAGCTCTAAGCTGGCCATCTGTTTCAAGAAAACCATATTCAAGTGGAAAAGTAAAGATAAAGATCAAGGATTTTACCCACTTAAAGTTTGTGTTGGGTGGTAGAGGCCTTGGGACAGGTGTTTCCAGTGGTTCTGCAAGCTCTACTCCCTTGTGGTCTTCAGTGAATTCCTCCACCTCTTTGCAAATATCTTCCATTTTAACCATGTTTTGATCAAAGTCATTGACATCTTCCTCATCACTTGAGTCATAATTAGGAGGTTGAGAAAATTCTACCTCTGTATCGTCTTCGTATTCACTTGGGGAAGATTCGTTCATCTCAAAGAGTTCACTTGCGGATGCAAGTTCACTAACAAGAGAACTTGACTTGTGATCATCATCATCAAGGAAACATGTGTCTTGGGTTATTCTGTCCAATTCCTCATAAGATACCTGCCTTGGGGGTTGTGCACTATCTTCCTTAGCATCAATAGTAACGTCTTCGACAAAATTCTCCACAACTCTGGATTCCTACGGAGGTTCGGCATCTCCTAAATCTTCAACCAACTCTTCTTCTTCTATAATGACAATTTCCTCTAGTTGTTCTAATACGAAGTTATGCTCTATACTGTCCACTAGAGTCTCTATTGTCTCCTTCATGCTACGTTCTTCATTAAATTCTCCACATGAAACCATGGGTGTTTGTTGAGTGTCCGAATGTCTGGAAGATAATTAATTTATTGCTTGCTCCAGATGATGAAGGGTTTCATGGAATTGGCCTACTGATTCTTCGAAGCGAACCTATGATTCCTGGCTTGATGGATATGGACATGGTGCATAGGGAAGTGGTGTTTCTTGGGAATAATTGGATTGGCGTTGGGGCGGATAAGGATCATATGGTGGTGAATGGTGGGAAGGAGCTTGTGAGTGTGGTGGTTCAAAGCTATGTTGAGGGGATGGTCTATAAGCACGGGATGGGGCTTGTTGGTAACTACAAGGAGGTCCACCATATCTATTAGTTTGGCATGCATTGTAGAACGGTCCTTGTCTGTGATATCTAGGAGGGTGTTGTTGCCTCAAGGGTTGATCATATCCTCTTGGCTCCATCCATCTTTGATTGCTTTGACTGTGATGCATAGTCCTGTTATAGCTTCCATTCCTTTCAACAAAATTAGAACCAAACTCAAAGCAAGAGGGGTGAGAATTCATAGTAGCTATCTGAAATAAGAAGGGAAAATAGGAACAAATAAACAAAAGAAAAATATTTACAATAACCAAAATAAGGCACACCTTTGCAATTCCCCGGCAACGGCGCCATTTTGAGGAACTGAAGATTGATGGTTTAGAAATTATAATAAACTCTCGTTGCAAGTATAGTTTCTAAACCAAGCAATCAACCTTTCTTACGAACATTTTGGTTGTCACAAGTAACAAACCCAATAAAATTTATAAACCGAAGTATTCAAACCTCGGGTAGTCTTCTCAAGGAATTACAGGGAGGTGTGTTTTATTATTGGCTATGGAAAACAGTGTTTGGGTTTGAGAAAAGTTTTGAACAGGAGAAATGGATTGTAGAAATTAATAAATCAATAACGAAGAAATCTCTTGGCAAGGTATGAAAACTGGAAGTCCTATCCTAATTATCCTTATCAATGGTGATGAAAATTATATTTTTGCTCCTACTAAGTCAACCTCTAACTATGAAGGTCAGTTAAGTGGACAAATTAATTTAACACCTAAAGTCCTAGTCAACTCCTTAAGGAAAGACTAGAGTTATAGGAATTTAAATTAACAGCAAGAATAACAATTATCAATCACGATGAGTTTGACAACTCAAGAGTTACCAATTAATCAACTCCAAAGCCAAGTTAGGAACCTACTCTACTAACATGAATGCCATTACACCATATCATAACAAAAATTGAAGAAAGCAATCATAAATATGAAGTATCTCAAATTGCATTTAAATAGAGAATCAAATCTAACATGAAGAGTATAAGAGAATTGAGTAAAGGAATATTGAACCTGTGATGAAGAAGAAATAAATCCTAAATCCTTTTAGAGGAATCCTAATCCTAAGACCTAAGAGAGAGGAGAGAGCCTCTCTCTCTAAAAACTACATCTAAATTATGAAAAGTGAAATATGATCTGATATCCTGAGTCCCTGCATGTTCCCTGACTTTAATCTGTGTTTCTGGGCCGAACTCTGGGTCAAAACACGGCCCGAAACTATCTCCAGCGTATTCTGTAATTTCTGCAGATCGCGCAGGTCACGCGTACGTGTCAGTCATGCGTATGCATCGTTCAACGATTTCCTCTCCACGCATGTGCGTCAGGTATGCGCTCGCGTTGTTTGCGCCAACTCCAATCCACGCGTACGCGTTAAGCACGCGTACGCGTCGTTGTGATTTTGTCCAATTTGTGCGCACGAGTCAGCCGTGCGTGCGTGTTGCTGTTCGCTGGTTGTCTCCTTTATTTCTTATGCTCCTTCCCTTTTTGCAAGCTTCCTCTCCATTCTCTAAGCCATTCCTGCCCTCTGATACCTGAAACACTTAACACACAGATCATGGCATCGAATGGTATAGAGGAAAATTAAAATACATAATTAAAACATCTCTAAGTAGCAAGTTTTCAATCATAGAACTAAACTAGGAAGGAATTGTAAAATCATGCAAATCATATGAATAAGTGGGTGAAAAGCTTGATAAAACCACTCAGTTAAACACAATATAAACCATAAAATAGTGGTTTATCAGGCCGCTCTCCCTTTGTCAAAGAAGGAAAACTGAACCTCTCCTCGGGGTCAGGAAACACCAGCTCGTAATTCTTCTCTTGAACCCTATCACTACAAATCCTATGATGCCTCTTAAGTCACACACAATATTTAGAATCACTACAGAGACACACATCAAAACAATAGAATCCAGCCAATCGGACATGGCCTCTGGAACTTTAGTAGACATTGCAACAACATTTTGGCGAGAAGACATAGGTCAACTACTCCTATAAAAACAAAAGAGAAAAAAGGGGGTTACCACCACACAGCTCAGGAAAATGTGAAAACAACTCGGACAACAAACATGTAAATGTCAAAAGTCAGATACGACAATAAAAAGGAAACCCCAGGATTCACACTAAAATCCAGGGGCGTCTGATGGAGTGCAGAAGCTGGTGAATTAAAAATTTATTAAAATGGTTACGTTGCAAGTATAGTTCTTAACTCACCGAAAATCTGCCTATCAATTTAGGAATATGTCACTGAAAGTTTAAATTAAAATTACTGGGAGTTTTAAGTCCCAGGTCGTCTCTCAATGAGTTGCAGAAAAATGTGCTGTTTTATTAATCAGGTATTCCAAAAAGAGTTGAGCTAAGTAAATTGGGATTTAAATTGACAAATTTTAAATAATAAAAATAAGAGGCCTTGACTGGGAATTGATTGGTTAGAATCTCTATCATTGATGGTGTGATTGTAAGATTAATTTATAATTAATAGTTGTTCTGTTTGGTTATCCCTTACTAGGTAAGAGAAAGTCAAACAAGTGGAAATGCCAGATCTGTTCACAAGTTGCAACCCACTTAGTTCAAAGGGATTAGCGTCGGTGACAGGATAGCAATCCAACATTCAACCCAATTACAAATTTTTCTTTCAATCCTTCCAACTCAAGAGTTCCTTTTAATCAACTCCCCATCAAGTAATGAAACTACTCACGCATTGTAAATAAAGAATCCATGGCACATGAAAGGGAATTAAAAGAAGACATGATTATTGGAATGGAATTTAAATTAAAAAGAAATAATCCTTGCATTAATTAATCAAAAAAATATCTGAATGACAAAATTGAACATAACAAAGAACATGGAAGAATAAAACCAAGTTAAGAAAACAAACTAGAGTGATGAAGTCTTGATGAGGAAAATAACTCTTCTCAATGTTCCAATGCTAAGATCAATTGAAAATTAAAATTCTTAAAACTAGAGAAAAAAAAAACCTAAGAGAGTCAAAAACTAGATCTAAACTACTTAATGAATGTTTTCTCTGTTGTTTCTGCATATTCTCTAACTCTGGTCTGCTGTTCCGGGCCGAAAACTGGGCCGAAATAGGGTCCAAAATCGCTGGTTTCAGATTTTGCAGTTTATGCAGATCGCGCATGTCACGCGATCGCGTCGTCCATGCGGACGCGTCGCTGGCGCTTTTCCTCTTCACGCGTTCGCGTCGTCCACGCTACCGCGTTGCTTGTGCTTTCCAATCTGCGCGGCCGCGCAAGCCATGCAGCCGCGTCACTGCGATTTGCGCTCCTTCGCGCGGTCGCGTGAGCCATGCGACCGCGTCACTTTTCGCTGGTTATCTCCTCAAACTCTTGTGTTCCTTCCATTTTTGCTAGCTTCCTCTCCAATCTCCGTCTCATTCATGCCCTATAAAGCCTGAAACGCTTGACACACAGATTACGGCATCGAATGGAATAAAGGAGAATTAAAATTAAATAATTAAAGTCTCTGGGAAGCAATTTTCAAACATGTAATAAATTCAGGAAGGAAATCTAAATGCATGCTAAATTGATGAATAAGTGGGTAAGGATCACGACAAAACCACACAATTAAACACAATATAAACTATAAAATAGTGGTTTATCAGCGTCCTTTTGGAGGCAGCAACAAGGCAAGAACAAGGAAAGGAAAACAACAATTTACGCCCTAAACATCTCTCAATAAACACAATCCTTCCCTAGTAACATCACAACCCGCAAAACAACAAAGTCATCATCACCACCAACGAAAATCAGCGAAAGCCACAACCTTTCTTTAACAAGCAATTCAAACTCAAGTAAGTAAAACCAGAGACAAGAACATGCAAGGGCAAAGAAATAGAAACAGCGATAACAAAACACCAAGGAAGTAATGCGCAAATGCAAGGATCACTACAAGGACGCAAGCTTTTTCAGAAAGTCGTAACAACAAAAATGAACTCATAGGAAAGATACAATCTTTCTACTAAAGAGGGGTCAGGATCCTCAAAGAGAAAAATCTGTAAAATCCATGTACAAGAAAGCGACTAACAAAAAATATAAAAGAGAAAGGAAATACCAACCAGCGAAGGATGAAGGAAGATACAATCTCGAGCAAGCGACCGGATACAGTCTTGAGCAAGGGGGTGGAAGGAGGAAACCAGAACAAGCGAAATGCCTTGCAAACGAGGGGCAAAGAAGACGAAGAGCAATTAGAGAAAGAAGCTGTAGAATGACGCTTTGAAAATTTTCAAAAAGAAGCAACTAAGAGGGAAAAAGGAAATGGCGAAGGGTCATTTATGAGCTTTAAAAACCTTTGCACATTCCCGAGGAAAAGGCAAAACGCATGGAATATAAAGGAAATGCTCCGCATTTTAAGGCAGGCTAACCTAGCGAAGTTCTACACAGAGATCAACAAAATGCTCGAGCTCAACTTCCTTAAAAGGGGTCAAAGTCTAAAAAGACACGACGTCAGAGGAAAGACTGAGCTCAAGCAGGGGCACTGCTCATACCCTGCGTCGAGCTACGCAACCCGGGTTGCTCAAAGACAAAAGCAACCAACCTCTTTAGGTTGGTCACCACCGACCTCTTCACAAAGAGATCGGCCAAATCGCCAGAGGAGTCCAAAACAGGCCCAAACAATGGAACCCAGCCCAATCTAAAGGTAGCCAAAGCCCAGAAAGATAAAGGCAGTTCCCCTCAAAGATAAGATGACTTCACTCAAATATAAGATAAGATAACTATCTTATCTCCAAAAAAGGTCACTCCATACTATTATAAATACACTGGAGCACTGATGAGTGGATAATTTATACGCTTTTTGGCATTGTTTTTAGGTAGTTTTTAGTAAGTTCAAGCTACTTTTAGGGATGTTTTCATTAGTTTTTATGTTAAATTCACATTTCTGGATTTTACTATGAGTTTGTGTGTTTTCTATAATTTCAGGTTATTTTTGGCTGAAATTGAGAGACTTGAGCAAAATTCTGATAGGAGGCTGACAAAGGACTGCTGATGCTGTTGGAATCTGACCTCCCTACACTCGAAATGGATTTTCTGGAGCTACAGAACTCCAAATGGTGCGCTCTCAACGGCGTTGGAAAGTAAACGTCTAGAGCTTTCCAGAAATATATAATAGTCCATACTTTATTTGGGAATTGATGACGTAAACTGGCGCTCAACGCCAGTTCCATGCTGCTGTCTGGAGTAAAACGCCAAAAACACGTCACGACCCGGAGTTGAACGCCCAAAACACGTTACAACTTGGCGTTCAACTCCAAAAGAAGCCTCAGCTCGTGCATAGATCAAGCTCAGCCCAAACACACACCAAGTGGGCCCCGGAAGTGGATTTATGCATCAATTACTTACTCATGTAAACCCTAGTAGCTAGTCTAGTATAAATAGGATAATTTACTATTGTATTAGACATCTTTGGTCTCAGTTTTGTTTTATTCTTCATCTTAGGAGGCTATTGATCACGTTTTGGGAGCTGGCCATTCAGCCATGCCTGAACCTTTCACTTATGTATTTTCAACGGTGGAGTTTCTACACACTATAGATGAAGGGTGTGGAGCTCTACTTTACCTCAAGTTTTAATGTAATTACTACTATTTCCTATTCAATTCTCTTTATTCCTATTCTAAGATATTCGTTGCACTTCAACTTGATGAATGTGATGATCCGTGACACTCATCATCATTCTCACCTATGAACGCGCGTGATTGACAACCACTTCCATTCTACCTTAGGCCGGGCACGTATCTCTTAGATTCATTAAACAGAATCTTCGTGGTATAAGCTAGATTGATGGCGGCATTCATGGGAATCCGGAAAGTCTAACCTTGTCTGTGGTATTCTGAGTAGGATTCCGGGATTGAATGACTGTGACGAGCTTCAAACTCCTGAAGGCTGGGCGTTAGTGACAGACGCAAAAGAATCAAGGGATTCTATTCCAACCTGATTGAGAACCGACAGATGATTAGCCGTGCTGTGACAAAGCATTTGGACCTTTTTCACTGAGAGGATATGATGTAGCCATTGAAAACGGTGATGTCCTACATACAGCTCGCCATGGAAAGGAGTAAGAAGGATTGAAGGAAGAAGTAGGAAAGTAGAAAAAGAAAAGGCACAGTATCTTCATACGCTTATCTGAAATTCCCACCATTAATTTACATAAGTATTTCTATCCTATTTTAATTATCTTTATTTTCTGTTTATCATTTATTAATATTCGAAAATCCATAATCAATTATTATCTGCTTGACTGAGATTTACAAGATGACCATAGCTTGCTTCATACCAACAATCTCTGTGGGATCGACCCTTACTCACGTAAGGTTTATTACTTGGACGACCCAGTACACTTGCTGGTTAGTTGAACGGAGTTGTGTCCACACATAGCAAAGAGCCATTATAATTATTCCATACAACAACAAAGAATACAACATTGATGATCACAATTTCGTCCACCAAGCACCCAGGTATAACTCACACTCTAATTCTACTAAAAACATGCCTAAATCACGTGCTAACTTAAGCATCAGAGTCTCTTGCAGGTACCACCACCCTCCGGTGACGAAGGATCAGCAGCTCCACCAACGCTAAATAGGTCGGACACAGCAGCACCGACCACCACCACAGATCTCGTCCGAGATCGACCTACAGTTTCAGGAAACCCTCGGAACAGGCGTGCTACTTGGCACTAATTGATAGGAGGCATCTCTATCTTAGTATTGATATCAACTAACACTTTTTTGTTTGTCTAGTCCTAGGTAAGCAGATATAGTTGGAATATATATACTCATTGGTTTGTTGCCTTTGTTGATATCATTGCATTTTATTTTTCCTATTCATCATGAATTATCACCCTTTTGGCTTGGAGTCTAGTTGTTATCATGTTGTAGGGGGTAGCAATTCCAACGTGGGCTCACCACAAGGTATGGGAAGTCGACTCGAGGAAGGGTCAGAAGCAATCAATTCTTGGCAACAAGGACCGTTGCGAGGGTCCCATGATCTTAATGACTATCAACCTCTCACGCCTAGTGGAACACGTCCTCATTATAGTTTTGTCCATCCCTATGTTCATGCCCCATGCCTTCAACATGAGACACAACCATCATACCCTCAAGCCCCTTTACCATTTCCACCACCAATTTTCTCTCTACCCACCTACCTACCCCCACAGTTGGGACATCCTATTTTTCACCACCATCCTATCCCCATTAACTCCCCTTATGGGGAGCTTAGCTTTCAAGTCCTCATCCAAGAGCAGAGGGAATTTCAAAGGAAGCAAGAGAATTGCATGGCGACTCTTGCCGAGGCTGTCCCGACCGGCTCTCTCTCACTCCACCCCTAGCAACCTTGCTCCTCCACCCTTGTCACCCCCATCAATTCCAACGTCTAGCATTGATGCTATAACTCTGGGAGGAAGTGAGCCGCTTGATGGGATTCACTCCCAACCCATTCTTTCGAAGGAGGAATCTATTGATGGGGGCGAGAATTTTGTTGAAGATGCGAAAGAGGAGGAACTTGAGGTAGGTATCAACCATGAGCTTCAAAGAGGTCTAAGTGATAAAGAAAGTTCACAAGAGGTAGGCCTTGATGATGAAGAAGATGAAAGTGCCACACCAAGTCCCCACAATCAAGAGGATAAGTTACCTCCCCAAGAAGCAAGGGAAGAATTGAAACCACTACCACCCCGTGTTAAATATGCGTTCCTTGATGAGGAACATAGATTCCCGGTGATAGTGGCAACCAATCTCTCCGATTAAGAAGAGTAACAAATCCTTGAGGTTATCCGGAAGTATAAGAAGGCGATCGGATGGAGCCTAAGTGACATTGTGGTGATAAGCCCTCAAGTGAGCCTCCATAGGATTTTCTTGGAAGAAGGCGCCAAGCCGGTCCGACAACCGCAAAGACGGCTAAATCCCACAATCCTTGACGTAGTCAAGAAGGAAGTGACTCGCCTCTTGGAAGTGGACATCATCATTACAAGAAAATAAGCTTTCTGCCATGCTTTTAAAGCGTGCCGAAAAGTGCAAAAAAATGTGTCGATAGCTTTTCACCACGCTTTTTGAGCTATCGGCACGTTTTTGAAAGGGTCACATCAGCCAACGTGCTGGTGGCTCTATTGGCACGCTTTTGTAGATCTATTGGCACCATTTTTTTGTTGGCACGCTTTCATCTCTTGCTAACCTTTTCTCACATTTAGCCAATGAATTAGCATGATTTTGTGATCTCTCCCTTATTTGTGCTTAATTGTAAAAACATACTTTCTAAGTCTCTAGTTTGATAATTTTAATTCTCTCTTGATGCCATAAGGTGCCTTGATGTGTTTGCTAGTGATCTCAGATTGAAAAGGGCTAGGAATGAATCAAAGAAGTAAAGAGAAAAGCATGCAAAGTGGAGAAATCATGAAAAGCCAAAGATTTGGAAAACGCCATAGGCGCGGGCGCGCACTATACGCCTCTGCGCGGATTGCAATTAACTCATGGACGCGGACGCATACTGTGCGCATCCATGCCGAAGGCCACACGTGATTTTTAAATAGAAAACGTGCCCAGTGATTTCTGGGCAGCTGTGGGGTCCAGTTGCAACCAATTTTGGTGCCAAAATGCTTTAAAGGATCAAGGATTGAAAGGGAAAAGGGGGTTCCATGATTAAATGAGAGACATTCATTAGAGTTAGCTTTTTAGTTAGTCTTTAGAGAGAGAAGCTCTCACTTCTCTCTAGAATTAGGATTAGGATTAGGTTTAGGTTAATCTCTCCTCTTAGATCTAAGTTTAATTCATGCTTTGATTTACTATTCCTTTATCAATTCTTACTCCTCTCTTCTTCCTCTACCTAGGTTTGTACTTTAATTATTGTAATCCTTCACTTTGTTGTGGATCTATTTTTGTTCTCTTAGTTTTCTTTTAATAATGCAATTTGAGGTAATTGATGCCAGGGCATCTAGGCCAATTTCACTGACCTTTTCTTTACTGTTTTAGGGCAGTTTCATGAATTTTCTTAGTGAATAAGGCAAGTTTTGGATGAAAATACACTCACACCTTGATTTAAGCAACTATTGTGAACTTTGCATGATTTCATGAGAATTTTGCTAGAATTGCATGATAAATTGATGATGCACAATCTCATGACCTTGGCTAGAGCTTTGATGCACTTTAATTGCTTGATTTCAGGGCAAAGGAAGCAAGGAAGAACCATGTTAGTATTCACGTTAACCTAGTTAACGTGAACACTAACGTGGAATGGTAAAGCTTACAACGTTAATAAGAAAAGTGATCACCAATAACGCCTATGAAGCCATCCAAAGCTCACGTTACTTGCCACGTTAACTAAGTTAACGTGGTAGTTAACGTAGAAAAAAAGGAACTCCAACGTTAAGAGAAAACGTGAACACCAATAACATTTTCCTCCAACGTTAGTGGTAAAAGTGAACACCACTAACATTGGAAAACTTGGCAATGATCCACGTTAAGAGTCACATTAACTTAGTTAACGTGAACTCTAACGTGGAAGAGGAAAACAAAAGCCAACGTTAGTGACACTCACTTTTGTCACTAACGTTGGACCAACTAGCATTGCCTACGTTAACTTTCACGTTAAGGCTATTAACGTGAAAGTTAACGTGGAGTTGAGATCAAAGAGCCAACATTAGTGACACTCACTTTTGTCACTAACATTGGAAGATGGCATCACTACTACGTTAAGAGCCACGTTAACTTAGTTAACGTGAGTTCCAGTGTAGAGAATTTGGCATTTGGAGCGTTAATGACAAAGGTGAGTGTCACTAACGCTCTCAAAGGTGAATCACACCTACGTTAAAAGTCACGTTAGCTATACTAATGTAGACTCTAACGTATGAACAAAAGGGCACTAAGCAATGTTAATGGGAAAAGTGATTCCCATTAACGTTCGCGAAGGGGTACAAGCCAACGTTATTGGGAAAAGTGAGTCCCAATAACGTTGGCCAAAATTTGAGAAAGCAACGTTAGTGGTCACGTTAAGACCACTAACGTTGGATTTAATGTGGATATATGAGGTTGGAACGTTAGTGGAAAAAGTGAATGCCACTAACGTTCTCGAACCCACAATAGCACTCAACGTTAAATCTTACTAAATACCCAAGCCTAAATTCATATTTCTCTGCAAGTTGGGCCCACTAAAGATGAGAACTGCTTCAACTCAAGATTCAGAGCCCACATCCAAGACTTGAAGAACTCACTAGAAGATCAAGAGAAGTAGTATATATAGGAGTAGTTTTGAACTAGAGAGGAGCTTGGCACTTTTGGGAACTACTCTCTATAGATTTACTTTTCTGCACTTTTAGCATGGATTCTTCTTCTCTGCCATTTTTCATTTCTAGAGCTATGAACAACTAAACCCCTTTCATTGGGTTAGGGAGCTCTGTTGTAATTTGATGGATCAATTATAGTTTTCATTCTTCTTCTTCTTTTTTTTTCTCTTGATCTTACTAGAAAGCTTTCGATCTTAATTCAATTGGTTAGTTGTCTTGGAAAAGAAACTCTCCATAATTGGATCTCCTTTGAGCCTTGGAAAAAGGATAAGGAGATCATGCTAGAAATGCTTTCTCATGTTGGACCAAATTGGTGTCTGGGCGGATATAGTGACATGTAATCCTCCCAACACTTTGATTTGGAAACACATGTGGTATAATCAGTGACCACACTTCATCTCTTTCCATGAGCAATTAAATCAAGGAATTGGGCAATTGTTCAAGCTTAGAGATATTAGATTGCCAAGGAATTGGGATCCAATCACATCAGATTGCCAAGGAGATCAATGAATGCATTGATTGAGGAAGAGATGAGAATGAACTTGATCCGGAGAACGCAACATCTCCTGAACCCAATGATTTCCCCATTTCTGATCTTACCCATTCTCTTTACTTTCTGCCATTTACTTTCATGCTCATTACCCCAAATCCCCATTTAATATTCTGCACTTTAATTTCTGTTATTTACTTTCCAATCATTTAAATTTCTACATCTCAATCTAAATTCTGTTTAGCTCAACTAGCATATTCTTCTAACTAAAGTTGCTTGACCAATCAATCCTTGTGGGATTCGACCTCACTCTATTGTGAGTTTTACTTGACGACAATTCAGTATACTTGTCGAAGGAAAATTTGTTGAGAGACAAGTTTTCATGCATCAGTAATTCATAATAATTGTGATTTCCTTTATTGTTGTTGTTAATTATTTGCATTCAATTATTGTTAGAATTCATTCTTGTTGTGATTCACTATACTTTCTTTTTGTGCCTTCTAAGTGTTTGACGAAATGCTTGGAATGATGTTAGAGTAGAATTTTTGTTCTTGGCTTGAGAAGGTAACTTAGGATTTCTTGAGTTACTAATGTCCAAGTGATTGATAGTTGATAGCCATTGACTCTAGCCTTCATTACTCCAATTAGTGAAAAGCTAGGATTTATGGACTTGGATTGATATAACTCACTTGACTTTCCATTGCTACTTGATTAAAGGAAGACTAAGTGGGATTAATCCTTGCAACTACCATAATTGTGGCTAGTAATAATGATGAAGACCCGTGACAACCAAAACCTTGCCAAGACCATTTTATTAATAGAATTTCATTCCCATTTATTATTCATGCTTCTCATCTAAAACCCCAAAATAAACAAGTTCATAACCAATAACAAGAACACTACACTGCAAATCCTTTGAGAGACGACCCGAGGTTTAAATACTTCGGTTTATAGATTTTAGGGGTTTGTACTTGTGGCAAACAAATGTTTGTATGAAAGGATTATTGTTGGTTTAGAGACTATACTTTACAACGAGCTTTCATTAGTGAAATTCTAAACCGTCAAAAATCCAAATCATCAAAAATGGCGCCGTTGCCGGGGATGCACAATGGTGTTATGTTATTGGTTATTGTACATATGTGAATATTGTGAATAGGTTGCTTTTGTTTGATTACTAGTTGAGTCAAATTTACTTTGTTTTTCCATAATGAATTCTCACTTTGGCTATGAGTTTGGCTCTAATTGTATTGTAGGAAATATGAACTTCAAGGATAGCATGCACAAAGGATGGAACACTCCAAGATGGGAGGAGCCTCAAGGAATTGATCACTGCTATTGGCAACAACCTCTGGACACTCATGGGTATAATCACCATCCTAATACATGTCAATTCAATGGCTGTGGTGACTCCTTTTGTGATAGTCAACCACCACCATATGCCTATGACTCTTATCCTCAACATGTACATCAACCATTCTCACAAGAATTTCATTACCAAGCACCTCCCTATGATCCACATTCATCATATGACCAATCACCCATACCACATCCTTGTGACCATTATGAGCAAGAACCTTTAGAACCACCACAACCCCATCAAGATTACTACCAAGAACCACCTCAATGCACATCTTCTCTACAATTTTACCAAGAGGAACCACCTTCCTACCATGAACCCTCTCTCCAAAATAAGGAACCTTCCTATTCACCCCAAGCCCCAATAGACGATCCTCTCACTTTGTTACTCCAAGGACAAAAGGTCATGAAGCGGGATACACTCGAGTTTGTGACCAACTTGACCAAGGTGGTGCACACTTTAGCCCACCAATGTTTGAATACTCAAGTTATTTCCGTAGCCCTATGTGAAAAGCCAAAGGAAGAGCAAAGCATGGAAAAGATATCGAAGAATCCGATGAAAAAGGAAGAATCGGTAATGGAACAATTGGAGAAACCTACGGTATTTGAAATAAAAGAGGAAGTGGGCCAAGAATTAGGAGATGCAGAACTACCATGTGAATCTCAACAACCTCCGAAGCATATCGAGTTTGACAGATATGAGAAGGTTGATCAAGAGATAGATTTAATCATGGATGAGTTCCATCCACCATTGAATCCTCCATTAGTGGACATGGAGTTGAAATCATCGAAGAATGTGCACAACCTCCCATATCCTTGGTGAGCAATGAAGAAGAGAATGAATTGAAAGAGAGCTAACAAGGAGAAAAAGTTGGCATGGTGTATTACGAAATTGAAGAATACGAAGAGGTTGATTAAGAAATGGATTTATCCATCAATGAATTCATATCCAAAATTGAATCACCTCCCATTGAGAAGGAAATCGAAATTCTTGAAGACAACACCAAGCTAAATGACAAAGGGGAAAAGGTTGAAAGTGAAGAAACTTGTCAAAAGGTGGGGATATTCAAAGAAGAGCATAAAGAAGTCAACATTGCATTATCTAAGTGTGGGGAGGCTCTCCTGCCCAAGTCACCATCCTACACAACATTCAAGTGGGTAAAATTCTTATCTTCAAGCTCTACTTTCTCACTTGAATAAGGGTTGATTGAAATGGATGGACAACTTAGAGCTCTTTGTGGAATTAAAGGTAAGAATGAGTTGTGTAGTGGTTGGAAATTCGGTATTAGGCTCAATAAGGTCAAAGCTTCAAGGTATAGGGACTATGATTAGAAGAATGCTACTTTGCATGGGTCTCGATGGAAGGCTTGGTGTGCTAAAAGAATTCTATGTGTCAACCACCCGGAAAGAAAAAGTATGAAGATCAAATTGAAGACGGGTGCGAAAATAAGATATGGGATCCCGGATCGAATAATGAAGACCAATTAGGGGAACTCATATCTTGGGTAGAACTCCACCCTAGATTGGCGAAGATGGTTGCAATTTCTGCCAACCACTCAAGAAGCAAAGATCCTTGGAGATTCAAGGATGAGTACAAACATAAGCCACCATGACAATGGACTCCTCAAAATGTCCAACTTAAGGACTTAAATTAAAAGTGCTAGGTGGGAGAAACCCCACCATGGTAAACTCTTTCCATTCTATTTTAGTTTTGTTTAATAAGTGATTTGAGTTGCCATTGTAGGTAGACTTTCATTTCATATTGATTTGTTTGTATAGATTGGTTGTTAGTATGTTGTACTCACTAGCAGTAGATGAATAAATCCTAAAATCAAATTGCATCTTTGTGAATTGTATGATTTTTTTGATTGAATAAAGAGTTGTAGACACTATAGGGAGCTCATGGGCATTTTTCTGCTTTTTAGCGAATCAAAAAAAAAAGAAAAAGAAAAAGAGAAGGATGGCACACGCGCACGCTGTACGCGTACGCGCCCATGAGCAAATGCAGCCCATACATCTTCTAGAGACTTGGGCCTCTCTTGTGCGAACGTTAAGCTTTTAGCCCAACTCGTCCCACGCGGACGCGCACAACTCGCACAATGTGCGTGCGTGTCCATACACCTTTAGGGGAAAGCACGTAGATGCGCAATTGCCGCGTACGTGTCCCTAGGCTAATGGCACCATCCCATATATTCTCTAGAGAGTTATACTAGCGTTGGGCCAGCATTAAGCCTCTAGCCCAATCGCCATCGCCTGGACACGGACTGCGCGCCTGCGCACCCATGAGTTTATAAGAGAATATGCGCGCCGATCTAATGATGCGACCTCCAGGCCAAAATCCAGAGAGTTGTGCAAACCCTGGGCTCGCGTTACGCCTCTGGCTTAACTCCTATGGCGCGGACCCACGCTGTACGCGTTTGCACCCATGACTACATATTCCATCCACGCAAAGGCGTGCATGGCGCCACCGTGCCAGTAGCTCTTCTCGCCAATCCGCGCGGACGCGCCTGGTGCACGAGCGCGCGGATTCAAAAAAGTATAACCCTAACTACGCGAGACCAGCCAGCGCAATCGCGCACCATTCCATCCTTTTCCAACCCGCTTCTGCTATCTCATCTTCTTCAACCAACCACCATCGCCGCCACAACACCGGAGCTCCGGCGATGCCATTGTCACCGCCTCACCCTCTCTCTCTCGCCAGCTATTCTCTCTCTCTCATTCACACTCTCTCCCTCAACCACCTCCTCGCCACCTCTCCCACCACGACTGGCCAGTGCCACCGGCGAGCCCAACCCCCTTCAATTCTTTCATTCTCCTTCCACCTACAACACTCCTCAACCCCAGCTCTTCACTGTCTCTGCCCCTGCTCCTGTGCTTCCCAGCACAACCACGACCTTCACCGGCTGCCACCCCTCCCAGGCGGCAGTGCACCACCTCCGTCCCTCTCTCGTTCCCCTGTCCACTCCCTAGTTCCCTTACTGCTTCTGCATCCCAGGTCACTACCCCTGCTCCAACTCTGTTTTCTTTATTTTCGTTTGAGTCATTTGCTAAGCTTTGTTAGTTGATTAAATTTTGATTCTTTTTGTTAGGATAGATAAAGATATCTGCTGTTAGGTAGCTAGGTTCTGGATGGAGGATTCTAGGCCTGATAATTGCGCTGTACTTGTTTACCTAACTGAGCTTATGTTGATTGATTGCTGAGTGACATTGTTCATGTTTACTATAATGCATTCGTCATACTTTGTTGCCTGCTGCTTTTCACATTTTCTGCTTGTGATGTTGTTGCCTAGTTTTGTTAATTTCACTGATCATCATGAATATTGCTTTTTGCTGATTATTTGGCTACGTTTCGGGCTTCCTTGGTTTCTTATGGTTTCCTGGCTGTTATTTGCTATCCAGAAATATCTGAATTACTGTCGAAATACTGCCCAATTTTCAAGACATTTCTTTGCTTTTAAACATGTTACCTATAAACAAACTTGTTGGTTTTGAAATTAGGACCCCACCCAGCCACACCAAGTTCATTTCTTAGGTATTGTTGGGTCGGCTTTCCGCATTCCCTACATTTCCTATGACTTGTGTTGAACCATTCCATGCTTCCATTTTTCTCAAGATAGTCGAATGCCTTTATCTTGTGCTTCGCTTCCCATTCGGTCTAACTTGCGATTTTGTGCAAATGGTTCATGCATTAGCAACAATTGGTGAATTCTACTTGTGTGACTCATTTTCACTCGATTTGTTTCTATCTTGAATTGTGTTACACAGCATACATTTCAAACTTGAATCAATTATTGCAACGAATTGACTAATGACTTGTTTTCAATTAATTGCATCTTTTGCAATTTCATAAGTCATCATCAATGACTGCACCTTCCTCATGAGTGTGAACATGATTGTTGTACACATTTTACAATTCTCTTTTAGTTAGGCAAGTTCCATCATACCACTAACTCCCAATCTCACTTTTTAACTCACTAACTTGTATAACCTACTGACTTCATTTCTCATTTTACTTAACTCTTAGACCATTCTTTCAAATTATGATGATTAATGTGCCTAACACATGAGCAGTGTGTTCCATTGATTGACATGTTTAAATTCTTAGTTTATAGATATGGCTTCTGTGCTTACCTGTATTACAAGTTTTTAATTTTAGTACACATCATGATTATTTGCCATCCATCTTACATCCTGAACATATTCTTCCTTGCTTCATGCTTGGTGCACGAAATCACAATCACACTTTTGCAATTCATAACAACTAACCAGCAAGTGCACTGGGTCGTCCAAGTAATACCTTACGTGAGTAAGGGTCGATCCCAGGGAGATTGTCGGCTTGAAGCAAGCTATGGTTATCTTGTAACTCTTAGTCAGGATATCAATAATTCTCATATTTAATTGAAAAAGTAAAAGAACATGAAATAAATACTTGTTTTGCAGTAGCGAAGAACAGGTTGAGGTTTTGGAGATGCTATATCTTCTAAATCTCTACTTTCCTACTGTCTTCTTCTTCATGCACGCAAGGCTGCTTCCATGGCAAGCTGTATGTTGGGTTTCACCGTTGTCAATGGCTACCTCCCATCCTCTCAGTGAAAATGTTCAATGCACGATGTCATCGCATGGCTAATCATCTGTCGGTTCTCGATCATGTCGGAATAGAATCCAGTGATTCTTTTGCGTCTGTCACTAACGCCCAACACTCGCAAGTTTGAAGCTCGTCACAGTCATTCAATCCTCGAATCCTACTCGGAATACCACAGACAATGTTTAGACTTTCCGGATTCTCAAGAATGGCCGCCAATGGGTTCTAGCTTATACCACGAAGATTCTGCTTAAGGAATCCAAGAGATACACAATCAAATGAAGGTAGAACGTAGGTGGTTGTCAGACACACATTCATAGGTGAGAATGGTGATGAGTGTCACGGATCATCACATTCATCAGGTTGAAGAAGAAGTGGTATCTTAGAATAGAAGCAAGCGTGATTGAATGAAAAATAGTAGTAATTGCATTAATCCATCAAGACACAGCAGAGCTCCTCACCCTCAACCATGGGGTTTAGAGACTCATGCCGTAGAAGATACAGTATGAAACGTGTAATGTGTCATGAGATCCGGATACAATAGCAAAAAGTCCTATTTATAGGGTTTACAAGAATGAGTAAATGACGTAAAAATCCACTTCCGGGGTCCACTTGGTGTGTGCTTAGGCTGAGCATTGAAGCTTTCATGTGTAGAGACTTTTCTTGGAGTTAAACGCCAGCTTTTGTGCTAGTTTGGGCGTTTAACTCGAACTTTTGTGCCAGTTCCGGCGTTAAACGCGGGAAATTCTGAAGCTGATTTGGAACGCCGGCTTGGGCCATCAATTATTAGGCAAAGTATAGACTATTATATATTGCTGAAAAGCCCATTATGTCTACTTTCCAACGCAATTAAGAGCGCGCCAATTGGGCTTCTGTAGCTCTAGAAAATCCACTTCGAGTGCAGGGAGGTCAGAATCTAACAGTATCTGCAGTCCTTTTTCAGCCTCTGAATCAGATTTTTGCTCAGGTCCCTCAATTTCAGCCAGAAAATACCTGAAATCATAGAAAAACACAAAAACTCATAGTAAAGTCCAGAAAAGTGAATTTTAATTAAAAACTAAAAAAATATAATAAAAACTAACTAAAATGTACTAAAAACATACTAAAAATAGTGCCAAAAAGCGTATAAATTATCCGCTCATCACAACATCAAACTTAAATTGTTGCTTGTCCCCAAGCAACTGAAAATCAAATAAAAGAAGAGAACATACTATAGACTCCAAAATATCAATGAAACTTGGCTCCAATTAGATGAGCGGGGCCAGTAACTTTTTGCCTCTGAACAGTTTTGGCATCTCACTTTATCCTTTGAAGTTTAGAATGATTGGCATCTATAGGAACTCAGAATTCAGATAGTGTTATTGATTCTCCTAGTTAAGTATGTTGATTCTTGAACACAGCTATTTTATGAGTCTTGACCGTGGCCCAAAGCACTCTGTTTTCTAGTATTATCACCGGATACATACATGCCACAGACACATAACTGGGTGAACCTTTTCAGATTGTGACTCAGCTTTGCTAGAGTCCCCAATTAGAGGTGTCCAGGGTTCTTAAGCACACTCTCTTTGCTTTGGATCACGACTTTAACCGCTCAGTCTCAAGCTTTTCACTTGACACCTTTACGCCACAAGCACATGGTTAGGACAGCTTGGTTTAGCCGCTTAGGCCAGGACTTAATTCCTTTAGGCCCTCTTATCCACTGATGCTCAAAGCCTTGGATCCTTTTTAGTATCCTTGCCTTTTGGTTTTAAGGGCTATTGGCTTTTTCTGCTTGCTCCTTTTTTTAATTCTATTATTTTTTTTGTATTCACTGCTTTTTCTTGCTTGAAGAATTAATTTGATGATTTTTTAGATCCTCAATAACATTTCTCCTCTTCCATCGTTCTTTCAAGAGCCCAACAAATTTAACATTCTTTAAACAACAAATTCAAAAGACATATGCACTGTTCAAGCATTCATTCAGAAAACAAAAAGTATTGTCACGACATCAAACTAATTCAACTAGTTTTAAAGATGAATTCGAAATCCTGTACTTCTTGTTCTTTTGTGATTTAAGCATTTTTCATTTAAGAGAGGTGATAGATTCATAGAACATTCATAGCTTTAAGACATGAACTTTAAATTTTATTAATCATGGAATAAGAACAAGACTCAAAAATAAATATAAGATAAGACCAATAGTAATAGAAAACAGAAAATTAAAAATAGAAATTTGAATGACTCCAAAATAGATTCCTAATGATAAAGGTTATCACAGAGTTAGGACTCAACAACCTTGATTTTGAGAAGTGGATGCTCCTTCAACTTGTGGGGTGTTTGACCCTTCAAGGGAGAGCTTCTGGCACTTCAGCTTCTGTAGCTCACGCCCCTGCTTCTCTTGTTCCTTCAGCAATTTGCAGAGCATGCAGTTTTGATTCTGTTGTTCTTCCTTAATTTGTTCTATAGTTTCTTGCAGCTTGGCAACAGATGGTTGCACCCTCCTTTTGATAGAGTTATCTTGCATTTGTCCTTCCATTGACTTCTTGGTGATTGGATGTTCAATTGGGATGAATTCATCTACTCCCATCCTCACCCCAGTTTGGCTTCAGCGGAGTTCTTGTTTGCAATTGTGTAAATCTCACAAGAAATTAGATGATGAATCTCCACTTCTTTTCCTAGCATAATGCAATGAATCATCACTGCTCTCTTGACAGTGACCTCAGAACGGTTACTAGTGGGCAATATAGAACACCTAATGAAGTCTAGCCAACCTCTTGCATCTGGTTTGAGATCTCCCCTCTTGAGTTGGTTTAGGACACCTTTTGAATTGGTTATCCACTTAGTTCCAGGGAGGCATATGTCCTCTAGAACATGATCTAACCCCTTATCTGCTCTCACCATTCTCCTATTAAAGGATTCAGGATCATCTTGTAATTGAGGCAGTTTGAAGACCTCTCTTATTTTGTCCAGATGGAAGTAAATAGTTCTCCCTCTGACCATGATTCTGTAGATATGGAAAGCAGTTCCAGTCATTCTCTGCGTATCTATCAGCCACAAATTTGAGAAGAATTCCTGAACCATGTTTCTTCCAACCTTTGTCTCAGGATTGGATAGAATTTCCCATCCTCTATTTCGAATTTGCTCTTGGACCTCCGGATATTCGTCTTCTTTCAGATCGAATTTAACTTCCGGGATCACTGACCTTAGAC
Organism: Arachis hypogaea; assembly: GCF_003086295.3. Lineage (NCBI taxonomy): Eukaryota > Viridiplantae > Streptophyta > Magnoliopsida > Fabales > Fabaceae > Arachis > Arachis hypogaea. The sequence goes on from NC_092044.1 coordinate 69,063,139, forward strand.
CAATTATTTTGTGGTAATGGTATGCATGTTCTTTGGTTTAGAACCTCTCTTGACTCCAAAGATTCTTTGGAGTATTCTCTTTCTTGCCTCTTGAATTGGTTTATTTTCCTTTGGGAGCCATGGTCTTAGCTTAGTGATAACGGAAAAGCACACCAAACTTAGAGGTTTGCTTGCCCTCAAACAAAAGAAAGGAAAGGGAAGAGAGAGGAGGAGAAGCAAATTCGAATGGTTAAGAGAGGGGGATGGCCGAATGTGTATTTATAAGGGAGGGGGAGGGATTTCAAAAGTTTTGAAAGAGATTTGAAAAGATATGGAAAGAATTTGAGAAAATACTTGAGTTTTTGAAGAAGATTTGGAAAGAATTTGAAAAAGATTTGAGAAATAATTTAGAAAATTGTTGGATTTTTGAAATTTGAGGGTGAATGATGAAAATTTGTAACATCTTTATGTAGAAAATTATGGGTCAAAACATGAAAGTGTGAAAAAATTTGAAGTGGAAAGCAAAATCTCCTTCCCCTGCCTTTCTGGCGTTAAATGCCCAGAATGGTATCCATTCTGGCGTTTAACGCCCAATTGTTGGCCATTATGGGCGTTTAATGCCCAGCCAGGCACCCTGGCTGGCGTTAAACGCCAGAAACCCCTTTATCACTGGGCATTTTGCTGAACGCCCAGGATGCTGCAATTTTGGCGTTAAACGCCCAGAATGGTGCCCATTCTGGCATTTAACGCCCAAAATGGTGCCTTTACTGGCGTTAAACGCCCAGAGTGCCCTTTATTAACATTTACTTGCTAGCAAGCTCCTTTTCTCTGCTTTTTTTCACTGAATCCTTCTGTAACTCTGTGAATTCCTTCAATTTCGATGATCAACCTTGAAGAATATATATCAAACTTTTATTAAGTAAAACAAATAACCAGCTAATGACTAGGTTACCTCCCAGCAAGCGCTTCTTTATTGTCTTTAGCTGGACCTTTACTGAGACTCATTCAAGCCTCAGTTTTGAGCATTCCTGCTCAAAATTGCTTTCAAGATAATGTTTGATCCTCTGTCCATTAACAATGAACTTTTTGTCATAATCAATATCCTGAAGCTCAACATATCCATATGGTGACACTCCTGTAATCACATACGGGGCTCTCCACCGGGATTTCAGTTTTCCTGGGAATAGTCTGAGCCTAGAGTTGAAAAGCAAAACTTTTTGTTCTCGCTCAAAGACTCTGGATGACAACTTCTTGTCATGCCACTTTTTTGCCTTTTCCTTATAAATTTTTGCATTTTCAAAGGCACTGAGCCTGAATTCCTCTAGCTCATTTAGCTGGAGCAATCTTTTTTCGCCAACTAACTTAGCATCCAGGTTTAGGAATCTGGTTGCCCAGTAGGCTTTATGTTCCAGTTCCACGGGCAGATGACAGGCCTTGCCATACACAAGTTGGTATGGAGAGGTTCCTATAGGAGTCTTGAATTATGTTCTGTATGCCCACAGAGTATCATCCATGCACTTTGCCCAATCCTTTCTACGGGCAATTACAGTCCGTTCCAGGATTCTTTTTAGCTCTCTATTAGAGACTTCAGCTTGCCCATTTGTCTGTGGATGATACGGATTTGTTACTTTGTGGCTAATTCCATATCGGACCATAGCAGAGTACAGCTGTTTATTGCAGAAATGAGTGCCCACATCACTGATTAGTACTATGGGAACACCAAACCTGCTGAAGATGTATTTCTGGAGGAATTTCAGCACGGTCTTGGTATCATTATTAGGTGTGGCAATTGCTTCTACCCATTTAGATACATAGTCTACTGCCACCAGAATATAAGTGTTTGAGTATGATGGTGGGAAGGGACCTATGAAGTCAATACCCCATACATCAAACAATTCAATCTCTAAGATCCCTTGCTGAGGCATGGCGTAACCGTGAGGCAAGTTACCAGCTCTTTGGCAACTGTCACAGTTACACACAAACTCTCGGGCATCCCTATAGAGAGTAGGCCAGTAGAAGCCACATTGGAAGACCTTAGTGGCTGTTTGCTCACTTCCGAAATGTCCCCCATACTGTGATCCATGGCAATGCCATAGGATCCTTTGTGCTTCCTCTCTAGGTATACATCTGTGGATCATTTTGTCTGCAAATCTCTTAAAGAGATATGGCTCATCCCATAGGTAGTACTTTGCATCTGAAATTAATTTTTTTCTTTGCACCCTGCTGTACTCTTGGGGTATGAACCTCACAGCTTTATAGTTTGCAATGTCTGCAAACCATGGTGCTTCCTGAATGGCAAAGAGTTGCTCATCTGGAAAGGTCTCAGAGATCTCAGTAGAGGGAGGGACGCCCCAGCTACTGGTTCTATCCGGGACAAGTGATCAGCTACCTAGTTCTCTGTCCCTTTTCTGTCCCTTATTTCTATATCAAACTCTTGCAGAAGCAACACCCATCTTATGAGCCTGGGTTTTGAATCCTGCTTTGTGAGTAAGTATTTAAGAGCAGCATGGTCAGTATAAATAATCACTTTGGACCCTACTAAATAGGATCTAAACTTGTCAATGGCATAAACCACTCCAAGTAACTCTTTTTCTGTGGTTGTGTAATTCTTCTGTGCGTCATTTAGAACATGGCTAGCTTAATAAATGATGTGCAGAACCTTGTTGTGCCTCTATCCCAACACTGCACCAATAGCATGGTCACTAGCACCACACATTAGTTCGAATGGTAATGTCCAATCTGGTGCAGAGATGATTAGTGCTGTGACCAGCTTGTCTTTCAGGGTCTCAAACACAAATGGTGTGTCAGCAGCTAGCAGGTTGCTTAGAGGTTTTGCAATGTTTGAAAAATCATTTATAAACCTTCTGTAGAATCCTGCATGCCCTAGAAAGCTTCTGATTGCCTTAACATTGGCAGGTGGTGGTAATTTTTCAATTGCTTCTACCTTTGCTTGATCCACCTCTATTCCCTTGCTTGAAATTTTGTGCCCAAGGACAATTCCTTCAGTCACCATAAAGAATGGGCGCTTAACGCCAACTTTTCCCCCTTTTCTGGCATTTGAATGCCAGAAGTGTTCCTCTCTGGGCTCTTACTGTCCTCAGAGGGATTTTGGGCAGTGGTTTGGTTATCCTCTGTCAGTTGTTCCTTTCTTGGCTTTCTGCTGCTTTGAGTTGATACATTCAATGTCTTCCCACTCCTTAATTTAACAGCTTGGCATTCTTCTGTTATCTGTTTAGATAGCTGCTATCTTGTTTGATTCAATTGTGCTTCCATATTCTGGTTAGCATTTTTAGTTTCTTGGAGCATCTCTTTAAACTCTGCTAATTGTTTTGTCATCAGGAGTAATTGTTGATTAAGTTCAACAATCTGTTCTTGAGGATTAGGATCAGTAGTTACTGCGATAGCTTTTTCTTTTATAGAGGACTCACTGCTTGAGTATAGATGTTGATTTCTAGCAACCGTATCTATGAGCTCTTGAGCCTCTTTAATCGTCTTCCTCATGTGTATAGATCCACCAGCTGAGTGGTCTAAAGACATCTGAGCTTTTTCTGTAAGCCCATAGTAGAAGATGTCTAACTGTACCCACTCTGAAAACATTTCAGAGGGGCATTTCCTTAGCATACCTCTATACCTCTCCCAGGCATTATAAAGGGATTCATTATCCTCTTGTTTAAAGCCTTGGATGTCCAGCCTTAGCTGTGTCATCCTTTTTGGAAATTGATTCAGGAAATTGTCTGATAACTGTCTCCATGTTTTTATGCTTGCTGTGGGTTGGTTATTCAACCACCTCTTAGCTTGATCTTTTACAGCAAATGGAAAAAGTAACAATCTGTAGACATCCTGATCCACTTCTTTATCACGTACTGTGTCAGCAATTTGTAAGAACTGTGCCAGAAACTCAGTAGGTTCTTCCTGTGGAAGACCGAAATACTGGCAATTTTGCTACACCATGATAATGAGTTGAGGATATAGCTCAAAGCTGCTTGCTTTAATGGGAGGTATACAGATGCTACTTCCATATGCAGCTGTAATGGGGTTAGCATATGACCCCAGAGTCCTTCTGGACTGCTCAATTCCACTTAGGTCCATGATGTGGATATTATTTTATTTTATTATTATTTTTTAAAAAAATTTAAGTAAACAAAAGCATAAAAGACACCAAACTTAAAATTTTTAGAAAATCAAACACAAAATTTCGAAAATTTAAAGGAAAACACAAAGAAGACACCAAACTTAGAAATTTTTAAAAATAAAGAAAGAACTAACGACATGCAATTTCAAAAATTTTAAAGAAAAAAAAAGCATGCAATTGACACCAAACTTAAAATATAAAACTAAACTAAAATAAAAGACTCTAAACCACAAAAATAAAATATTCCTAGTCTAAGTAACAAAATAAACCGTCAGTTGTCCAAACTCGAACAATCCCCGGCAATGGCGCCAAAAACTTGGTGCACGAAATCACAATCACACTTTTGCAATTCCGCACAACTAACCAGCAAGTGCACTGGGTCGTCCAAGTAATACCTTACGTGAGTAAGGGTCGATCCCACGGAGATTGTCGGCTTGAAGCAAGCTATGGTTATCTTGTAACTCTTACTCAGGATATCAATAATTCTCATATTTAATTGTAAAAAGTAAAAGAACATGAAATAAATACTTGTTTTGCAGTTGTGGAGAACAGGTTGAGGTTTTGGAGATGCTATATCTTCTAAATCTCTACTTTCCTACTGTCTTCTTCTTCATGCACGCAAGGCTCCTTCCATGGCAAGCTGTATGTTGGGTTTCACTGTTGTCAATGGCTACCTCCCATCCTCTCAGTGAAAATGTTCAACGCACGCTATCACCGCACGACTAATCATCTGTCGGTTCTGGATCATGTCGGAGTAGAATTCAGTGATTCTTTTGCATCTGTCACTAACGCCCAACACTTGCGAGTTTGAAGCTCGTCACAGTCATTCAATCCTCAAATCCTACTCGGAATACCACAGACAAGGTTTAGACTTTCTGGATTCTCAAGAATGGCCGCCAATGGGTTCTAGCTTATACCACGAAGATTCTGCTTAAGAAATCCAAGAGATACACACTCAAACAAAGGTAGAACGGAGGTGGTTGTTAGACACACATTCATAGGTGAGAATGGTGATGAGTGTCACGGATCATCACATTCATCAGGTTGAAGAACAAGTGGTATCTTAGAATAGAAACAAGCGTGATTGAATGAAAAACAGTAGTAATTGCATTAATCCATCAAGACACAGCAGAGCTCCTCACCCTCAACCATGGGGTTTAGAGACTCATGCTGTAGAAGATACAGTATGAAATGTGTAATGTGTCATGAGATCTGGATACAATAGCAAAAAGTCCTATTTATAGTGAACTAGTGACCTAGGGTTTACAAGAATGAGTAAATGACGTAAAAATCCACTTCCGGGGTCCACCTGGTGTGTGCTTGGGTTGAGCATTGAAGCTTTCATGTGTAGAGACTTTTCTTGGAGTTAAACGCCAGCTTTTGTGCCAGTTTGGGCGTTTAACTCCAACTTTTGTGCTAGTTCCTACGTTAAACGCCGGGAATTCTGAAGCTGATATGGAACGCCGGCTTGGGCAATCAATTCTTGGGCAAAGTATAAACTATTATATATTGCTGAAACGCCCATGATGTCTACTTTCTAACGCAAGTTAAAGCGCGCCAATGGGGCTTCTGTAGCTCCAGAAAATCCACTTCGAGTGCAGGAAGGTTAGAATCCAACAGCATCTGCAGTCCTTTTTCAGCCTCTGAATCAGATTTTTGCTCAAGTCCCTCAATTTCAGCCTGAAAATACCTAAAATCATAGAAAAATACACAAACTCATAGTAAAGTCCAGAAAAGTAAATTTTAATTAAAAACTTAAAAAAATGTACTAAAAACATACTAAAAACAGTGACAAAAAGCGTATAAATTATCCGCTCATCAATGCTACTTGCTTAATTGCTTATATTATATTCTATTCTATTTTTTAGGATGTCAGAAAAAGGAAAGGCCATAGAAATCACCTCAAAGAAGAGGAAGCACTCTAAAACTTCCACCCCTTCCCCTTATGCCAACTATGCAAGAAACCCGCTAAATAATGAGGACAAAGAGAATCAGTTACTACCATCCACGGACCCAACCAAATTTTTCAATCTCTACTGTGAGCTTCGCTTCCCTAAGTACCGGAAGACGAATATGAACATTGAAAAGAGAATGGACCTTCCAAATCATGTGAGGCATGCCATACGCCCGGATTCTAGAGTTGGGCCTGAATTTTATTGATAGGGATTTAGGGAAGATCAACACTTCATGGGTGAGAGAGTTCTACTTAACTTCTTCAGTGCCCCTCTTGATTCGGTTCACCTGCGGGGTAGGGAGATCTTGATTACTGAGACAGCCATTGGGGAGGCATTACTTTGCCGACCTCCCACTGATACCCCATGTGCCTACTAGCAGGCAGAGACAGTCATTCACTGCATGACCTTTGATTGTGGGGCACTTAAGTGCATGATTGCCACACCAGATGCTCTATGGGTAATGGATTCGGGCAACATAAAGCCCAAAAGGATGCTATTCGCTTATCAGACTAGAGAGGCTAAGACTTGGTAGATAATATTTGTCTACTAAGTCCTGCCCACTACTCATTTTTCTGAGATCTCGATGGACATGTTAGTTCTAATCGGCTGTGTCATGGAGGGCAAAGAGGTATATTTTCTCCGGTTGATCCGGCAAAGCATGTGGCGAGTGCACATTCGTGGCCTACTTCCATTTCCTACACTGGTCACCAGCATGGCTGAATTAGCCGATGTTCCGTGGCAGGATCATGATGTGACACCACCATCCCCAGATGACGACGACAAGGAGGTTACCATTCCATGGGGTGGCTGGGTGCACGAGAAACCCCCGGCTAGACGCCATTCTTAGGCTAGAGCGGTTGTGGAGGTAGCTAGACCTTCACCCTCCACGGCAGCAGCTCCATCCTCCTCTGTAGCCCCTTCTTCTTCAGCAGCCCATTTGCCACCACCGCCAGCACCTAAGCCGACATACCTACTAGTAGAGCGCCTGTTCCGATTCATGGAGCGCGGCAAGCGCCAGCTCATGCGCCGCCTTGACCGGATTTACCAGATGTTCATAGCTTAGGGCCTTGAGTTGCCCCCTCTACCCGAGTCCTTCGGTTCAGATGAGGAGACCCATGAGGATGAGCCCATCCATACAGAGGCACCACACCAGACACAGGCTACCCAGGAGACCGAGCAGCATCCTGTGGAGCCTCAGCCTCAGACACAGCAGCCCGCTGAGGACTCGCAGCCAGTACCACAGCCCCAGCCAAAGCCAGCATCGACCAGTGTACCTCTCCCTGACCCTCAGGATTAGCATCGGGGATGATGCTTGATCTTAAGTGTGGGGAGGTCGCCGTTGGCATCATCGGAGGACCGGTGAACATTTTGGCGCATTTTCTAGTTACATTTTCCTAGTTATCTTATGTTGCATATTATTGTATATATTGTTTGGATATTTTGGCGAGTGTGCATTGATTACCGCCGGCTAAATCAAGCAACACGGAAGGACCATTACCCGTTGCCGTTCATTGACCAAATGTTTGATCGCTTGGCAGGTAAATCCCATTACTGCTTTTTAGATGGATACACAGGGTACTTTCAGATTCACAGAGCTCCTGAGGATCAGGAGAAAACTACTTTTACTTGTCCCTTTGGAACGTTTGCGTATAAGAGAATGTCGTTCGGCTTATGCAACGCACTGACAACGTTTCAAAGGTGCATGACAAGTGTTTTCTCAAATCTTTTGGAGGATTGCATGGAAGTCTTCATGGATGATTTTAGTGTGTATGGTATCTCCTTGGAAGCTTGTTTAGGGAACTTAGCTAGGGTACTAGAATGATGCACCAATACTAACCTTGTTTTGAATTTTGAAAAGTGCCATTTCATGGTGAAGCTAGTATTGGGTCATATTTTTTCTAAAGACGAAATCTTCGTCGACCCGCTAAGATCGATGTCATTTCGAGGTTACCTTACCCCTCCTCGGTAAGGGAGATCCGTTCCTTCCTTGGTCATGCAGGCTTTTATCGTTGGTTCATCAAGGATTTTAGCAAAGTCGCCTTACCTCTCTCCCTCCTACTGCAAAAGGATGTGGAATTTCATTTTGATGAAGATTGAAAAAAGGCTTTTGACAAGTTAAATGAAGCGCTAACCACAGCCCCTATTGTGCAAGGCCCAAATTGGAATCAACCTTTTGAGATCATGTGCGAGGCCTCAAATCACGCCGTAGGTGCCGCACTAGCACAGCGTGATGGTAACGCTCCTTACACTATAGCATATGCATCAAAAACTTTGAATTCGGCTTAGTTGAATTACACCACCACCGAAAAAGAGCTTTTAGCTATTGTTTTTGCTCTAGACAAGTTTCGACCTTAGTTGCTAGGCTCTAAAGTGGTGGTGTATTCAGACCATGCCACTTTGAAATATTTGCTGAAAAAGAAAAAGTCAAAGCCTAGGCTCATTAGGTGGATATTACATTTACAAGAATTTGACTTGGAGATCAAAGATAGATGTGGGTCCCAAAATTTAGTAGTGGACCATTTCAGTCGGCTTGAACATTTAACTTCGGACCCCACTGCTATCAATAACTCATTTCTGTTAGATACCTTGCAAGCAATATCCCAAAGCACCCCTTGGTTTGCCCTGATAGCTAATTACTTAGTCGCCCACGTTTTTCCCCCACAATTTTCAAAGCATCAAAGAGATAAATTGAGAAGTGATGCTAAATACTATCTCTGGGATGATCCACATCTGTGGAGACGTGGGGCGGATTAAATAATTAGAAAGTGTGTGCCAAAATCTGAGTTCTAGTCTATCCTTCAATTTTGCCACTTCTCTGAGAGCGGGGGTCACTTTGGCCTGCAACGAACAGCTAGGAAGGCTTTAGACTGTGGGTTCTGGTGGCCCACTTTATTTAGGGATGCCAACCAATTTTGCAAATCCTATCATCAATGCCAGAAATTGGGAAATACCTTACAAAGTGATGAGGATCCCCAGCAACTAATGATTTTTTGTGAAATTTTTGATGTTTTGGGCATGGATTTCATGGGGCCATTTCCAAATATCCAATGGGTTTGTGTGCATACTGTTGGCAGTAGATTACGTCTCTAAATGGGTGGAAGCAATTCCTACCCGTTGTGACGACGCTGATACCGTTGTTTCATTTTTGAAAAATAATATTATTTGTAGATTTGGGTCGCCACAAGTAATCATGAGCGACCAAGAAACCCATTTTGGCAACAGGAAAATCGAGGCATTGATGAAAAAGTATGGGGTCATTCATAAGGTTTCCACAGCCTATCACCCTCAAGCCAACGGGCAAGTTGAAGTATCCAATAAGGAGATCAAGAGAATCTTAGAGAAAGTGGTTAACGCACAGAGGAAGGATTGGACTTCTAGATTGGGAGATGCATTGTGGGCCAATAGGACCGCTTACAAGACCCCAATCAGAATGAGCCCCTTTCGCATTGGTTTTGGGAAACCTTTCCATCTTCCAGTTGAGATCCAACATAGAGCCTATTGGGCGGTGAAGAATTGCAATCCAAAATTAAAGGGGGTGGGAATGGAATGTAAGCTCCAATTGGATGAATTAGAATGACTTAGGTTGGAAGCATATGAGAATGCTCAGTTCTACAAGGAAAAAGCTAAGGTATTCCCTGACCAAAATATTAGGAGGATGAACTTCAAAATAGGCGATGAAGTGCTTGTGTACAATTCAAGGTTGCGATTGATGCCCGATAAACTGAGATCTAGATGGGATGGGCCGTTTAGAGTGGTGGATGTCAAACCTTATGGGGTGGTGCAAGTGATTCACCCTACCAATGGAGTTAAGTTCAAGGTTAATGGTCATAGGGTGAAGCTTTATCATACTCAACCAAAGCAAGCCAAGGAGTTGGAGATTTTCCTCATCAGGGAAGTTTCTAAGTGACCAATGAAGCCATGTAAGTCCAACTTAGGACTCTAAACCAAAGTTCTTGGTAGGAGACACCCCACCATGGTGACATTTTTCCAATTCTATCTCTTGTTTATAGCTTTTTGAAGTATTTGTTTTCTTGTGATATAATGATTAGCTTAGATTTAGTTGGATAATTTTGAGTTGTATAAGTTAAATTACTTGTGGACTATGAATTTTTGCTTGTTTGAATGATTTGGGGTTGGTATGTTTTTGTGCTAAGGTTAGGAACCTTAGTTTTAAAGAGAAAAGAAATTTCTGAAACAGGGCATCTGTGCATACGCACCAAGCTGTGCGTACGCACAAAACTGTGTTTTTTGCCATCTATACGAACGCACAATCCTGTGCGTCCGCACACGCATTGACATGCATTCTGGTCCCGGTGCCAGCACGGCTTGTGCATGCGTGCTGCTCTCTTTTTCTCTACTGTGTGCCTATGCACACATTCCCTTTCATGCTTCATCTGTGCGACCGTACAGACGTGTGCGTCCGCACATTAATTGTAAGCCCCTCTGGTAGGAGCGAGGGAACAGCTTGTGCGCGTGAACAACCTCCCCCATTCTTATCCTCTGTGCGTGCGCACGGACCTGTGTTCGCACGCACACTTGCTTCTGTACACATTTAAAAAATATCCCTCTGTGCGCGCGCACACTCTTGTGTGCCTACACACCTTAATGCAACCTCTTTGGTCGCAGCATTCGCACCCCTCTTAAGTTTTTGTTTCCGTGCGTCCGCACAGTCCCCTGTGCTCCCGCATAGGTTGTGTTCTGGGAATTTAAAGGGCAATCTGCCCTATTGAGAGGTAGCCCCTCTCTTTTCTTCTTTTCTTCCTAGCTACACTCTCTCTCTTCTCTGCCCTGCCCCGCCGGTCCCTGCCGCGGCCACCGTCGCCGTCAGCTCACTGCCGTCGACCACCATCTGTCTCTCCTTCTCTTACCTCTCTTCTCTTTTCTTTCTTTCTTTCTTTCTTTCTTTCTTTCTTTCTTTCTTTCTTTCTTTTCTCTTTTCTCTATTCACCACCGGTGAGTTCTCTCTTTCGGTGCTTTTTCCGGCGAGCCCAACCACCGTGATTTTGCAGTGGCTATAAGAAGTGCCATTGTTCCTCCCTAGTTCTTGTTTTCTTCAACCTCTATACCTAAGGTTTTTGTTTTTCCTTTCTTTTTATGTTAATATTTTTGCAACTATTTTCATTTCTTTTATGTTTCCTAGATTAAATTTGTTGCTTTCTTTGTTGTTTCTTTGTATTGCAAAGTGTTGTTGCTTGATTATTGGGTTGGTTAGGATCAATTTTTGAGCTTAACTGTGATGAACTTGCACATTGCATACCACATGTTTGATAAAAATGCCTTCATGAATATTTTGTTTGATTCATATGAGTTGGCCATCATATGCTTCCAATTTATCTTTTGTTAGGCACATTGTAGGAATTGTGCACCTTCAATTGTGAATTTTATTAGTTGATCAAATTGTTTTATCAATGCATTTCCTTGTCGGTATACTTTGAGTTCAACCGCCCATATTTTCAAACATTTGTGTACCTTGCTAATGGATGACTTTAGTTGTAAATGCATTGTGTTGGTAGAATATGAGTTTTATTGTTCAACTTGGAATTTAAATTCAGTAATCACTTTACAAATGTTCAACTTTTGGTGATGTCTTGATCAAGCATCTTTTGGCTTCAAATTAAGAGCATTGTATATGTGATTACCACTTGTTAAGGATGAACAATTGACAATTCTCTTTTTGGTGCTTGCTTGAAGTTGCTTGCATTTCTATATTTTATAGTTGAAACTTTAGCACTTAGTGTAAAGCTTTGAACTTTGAGTTGCCTTAAGAGTGTGATTCCCATTGTGTGCAGCCGGTGTGTGTGTTCCAACCGCGCACACCATTGGAATATACACACCGCCATTCATGTGAATCACACTATCTTCAAGCTTCCAACTAAGAATTTAATTTTCTTGACTTTATTAAGTGCTTCCTCATTATTCTAAGTTTGTTGTTGACCTATGACCTTGATATTTTCTATTTTCTTTTTAGGATGCGAAAGAAGGGTAAGAAACTGGTCGCTTTACTGGTTGTACAACCTACAACCCGCACATCAAGACCATGTTTCATGGATCGCCCGAGTGATGACTCGAATATCTTGCTCAACCAGAGAGCCAAGTTCCAATATGACAAATTTGAGAAAAGGTCAATTCATTGGGAACGGACGCTTAAGGTTCCGGTCAAGTACAAACCAGTCATCCATGAGTGGATCACCTCACTTCATTGGGAGTTTCTTGAGCAAGACCCAATTGAAATTAATGAAACCTTGGTGCAAGAATTCTACGCCAACTACCGAAATTGGGTAGCGGAGTCGGTATTCCTCTGGGGGAAGAGGTTGGATACTTCCAACTGAGCTCTCGAAGCTATTTTGAAGATCCCCCACATTCCGCCCAAGAAGGATGATTATTCACGGATCAAGGCGAGTGTGCCCAAGGGGAGGATGTCTTTGACTCCCATTCTTGAGAGAATTGGCCATCCCGGTGCTTGATAAACCCATATTTTATGATTTATCTTGTGCTTAATTGAGTGGATTTTATCAACTCTTTACCCACTTATTCATACTATTTGCATGGTTTTACATTTGCCTTCCTAATTTTGTGCTTTGATTGAAAACATGCTTCTTTGGCCTTAAGTTCCCATGTTTAATCCTCTCTTATTACCATTAAATGCCTTGATATGTGTGTTAAGTGTTTTCAGATATTATAGGGCAGGAATGGCTCAGAGGATGGAAAGGAAGAATGCAAAAATGGAAGGAATACTAGAAGTTGGAGAAACTGCTAAGCTGTCCAGCCTGACCTCTTCGCACTCAAACAGCTATAACTTTAGCTACAGAGGTCCAAACGACGCGGTTCCAGTTGCGTTGGAAAGCTAACGTCCGGGGCTTCGATTTGATATATAATATGCCATAGTTGCCCTGACGCTAGGCAATGCGAACGCGTGATCCACACGGACGCGTCGCATCTGCGAACTTCAATCCGCGCGGCCGTGTGGGCGACGCCTCCGCGTCACTTGCCCGCGACCTGAACGTACCAGAATACGCAGAGGGCGATTTATGGGCTATTTTTGACCCAGTTTTCGGCCCGGAAAACACAGATTAGAGGCTATAAAGTGGGGGAATGCATCCATTCATCATCAAGCTTTCATAACTGACAATTTTAGTTTTAGATGTAGTTTTTAGAGAGAGAGGTTCTCTCCTCTCTCATAGGATTAGGATTAGGATTAGGATTTACATTAGGATTAGGATTTCATCTTCTTAGTAGCATAAACTGTGTCACGCGACCGCGTGACTGACGCGAACGCGTCAATCCGTATAAGTGCAAGTCACGCGACCGCATGCCCCACGCGATCGCGTCGCTTACGTCGCACAGCTTATCCCAATTTGCCAAATATCTTATCTTTTCTTCTCCAAATCCCTATTTTTCTTATCTTTTCTTATTTCTTTCTCCTTCCTTTCTTATTTTCTTTGACTTCTCATCTTTTTCACCTCCATTCTATTTTCTTTAATTTATTTGCATGCTGTCTTCCATTGCATTTTAATTTTGTGCATCTTTTTATTTTCTTAAAAAAGAATGCTTCGAATTGTCATCTAATAGAGGATTTTGTGACTTATAAGCTAATAAAGTTTTCTAAATTTATTATTTTTCCATTGGTGTTACTTGTTCATATTCAACTATTGTGTCTTTTCTGGTATTATTTTGGTACTCAGTGACTTGTTTTACACTGTTGGGTAATATTGTTTAAGTCAATGCTATTCTTTTATGATGTTTGTATTAATTTTGCATTGACATGAATTTATATTATCTTGCACTCTCTTTCCCATTGTTTCAAATTTTTGCACTCTTGCTTTGCCATGTACTTCTACTATTTTCTCACTTGCATGTTGTAGCTACCATGTAATTGAGACCCTTATTATCTGGCATTAACACCCATATTTTATTTATTTTCTATCTTTATTTTTGGGTTACTTTTCTTCTTTTCCCTCTTCTTTCAAGATGGCCACCACGAAGGGAGAGGAAAAGCTTCTTAATGGGAAGACAAACAAGTCCACCTGCACAATCTTTGGAGAAAGGCATCAGTTGGAGCAGCCCATCCACTTGTACATCTTAGCATGCACCGAGGACGGTGCAATCTTTAAGTGTGGGGAGGTCGATACCGATCTCCATGGGTTAGTACTTTCTTGTCTCAACACCAATGTTTAAATTTTCTTTGTAGCTAGTTGTTGCATTTGCATATTTATTTGATTTTGTGCATATTTTACCACTTGGTTGAAAAAAATATTTTCTTTTTCAAGAAATTTTTATAGTATTTCACTAATTTAAATTGAAAAATTTGTGTTAAACTTGTTTTGAAGTTGTATTTGGAATATGATTTTTGAACCAAAGAACACACAACCTGTGAGATTTTGAGCTTATTTATATGGTTACATTATTTAACCATAAATTTTTATTCTTGTGTGTTTTCTTCTCTATAATTGTAATCTTTGCTTTGTTCCATTCTATATGTCCGATATTTAATATATTTACATGCTTGCATATGATTGAGGCCATTGTTTGATTTTAGCTCACTTATCCCAAATAAGCCTACCCCTTAAATCACCCTTGTCAGTCACTTTGAGCCTTTTAATCCCCATTTGTTATGTATTTTACCACATCACTAGCCTTAAGCAGAAAAACAAAAGTAATATCCCAATTGAATCTTTGGTTAGCTTAAGATAGAGATTGTGCATCAACTAAGTGTGGGGAAAACTGTGGGAACATGGGTTAATAAGGGAATGTATCATGTCTCTAATCTATTTGAATATTAGGAATTTGTGAACATACTCATGAAAAACCAAAATAGAAAAATAATGGAGATTCCATGTGCATTGATAAGTTATGTTTGCTTTTATGATTCAAAATAAAAAAAGAGAAAAAGAAAAAAAATTATATATATATATATATATATATATATATAATATAAATAAATAAATAAGGGGACAAAATTACCCCAATGTTAAGTTAATGAAAAATCAGTGCACATGTGATAAGTTAAAAAAATAAGTTTGATATATGAGCTTATAATACAAAAGTGGAAAAAATTTGGGTAGCTAGGTAAAGAATTTTAAATTTTATAAAGTATGTATATGTTAGGTGAGATCTTAGACTAATAAAGGATTCACTTAATTAGCTCACTTAGCCTTATATATATATCCCTACCTTTACCTCAGCCCCATTACAATCCTGAAAAGACCTCATGATGTTTGCATTAGTATACTAAATATTTGTTGATTGGTTAGATGAAGAACAAAGTTTTAGAAAGCATGATTAGAGAAGAGTAGAGCGATTGACCCTAGACACTTGAGAGATTTGAGCGCATATACACTACCAGTGAGGGGTCAATGCTTGATTCTATGTTCCCTGCTTTCATGAGCTATCTTCTTACAAGTTTACTTGTTTTCACTGTATGATTTGAATTAGTGAAATCTGATTTATGTTTGTCTTAGAGAACTTATTTATTTTTAACCAAGTAGGTAGAAATATTTTGCATTTAGTTGCATTCATAGGTTGCATCTCATACATTCTATCATTCCTCTTCATCTCTTTATAGTTTCTCTTAAGTTTAGCATGAGGACATGCTATTGTTTAAGTGTGGGGAGGTTGATAAACCCATATTTTATGATTTATCTTGTGCTTAATTGAGTGGATTTTATCAACTCTTTACCCACTTATTCATACTATTTGCATGGTTTTACATTTGCCTTTCTAATTATGTGTTTTGATTGAAAACATGCTTCTTTGGCCTTAAGTTCCCTATGTTTAATCCTCTCTTATTACCATTAGATGCCTTGATATGTGTGTTAAGTGTTTTCAGATATTATAGGGCAGGAATGGCTCAGAGGATGGAAAGGAAGAATGCAAAAATGGAAGGAATACTAGAAGTTGGAGAAACTGCTAAGCTGTCCAGCCTGACCTCTTTGCACTAAAACGGCTATAACTTTAGCTATAGAGGTCCAAACGACGCGGTTCCAGTTGCGTTGGAAAGCTAACGTCCGGGGCTTCGATTTGATATATAATATGCCATAGTTGCCCTGACGCTAGGCAATGCGAACGTGTGATCCACGCGGACGCGTCGCATCTGCGAACTTCAATCCGCGCGGCCGCGTGGGCGATGCCTCCGCGTCACTTGCCCGCGACCTGAACGTACCAGAATACGCAAGTGGCAATTTTTAGGCTATTTTTGACCCAGTTTTCGCCCCGAAAAACACAGATTAGAGGCTATAAAGTGGGAGAATGCATCCATTCATCATCAAGCTTTCATTACTCACAATTTTAGTTTTAGATGTAGTTTTTAGAGAGAGAGGTTCTTTCCTATCTCTTAGTATTAGGATTAGGATTAGGATTTCATCTTCTGAGTTCCAGGTTTATTATTTCTTTTATTTATTTTTCCAATTTAATTTATGAACTCTTTCATGCTAAATTTGAATTTATGTTTAAACGTAGTTTGATTGCCTTCTTCTATTTATGTTATTGATGCTTTTAATTTAATTTAGATTTTATTCCCTTTTGACTTTGGTTGATTAATTCGTAACTCTTGAGTTGTCAAACTCATTGTTGACTGAAAATTAAAATTCTTCAAGAATTGATTTGAGATCCAATAACTCTAACTTTTCCCAAGGAAAGACTGGGACTTGAGGATTCGAATTAATTCATCCACTTAACTTACCTTCGTAGTTAGAGGTTAACAAAGTGGGAGAAAAATCTAATTCTCATCACAATTGATAAGGATAACTAGGATAGGACTTCCAGTTCTTATACCTTGCCAAGAGATTTTATTATTGTTAATTTATTTTACTTGTCGTTTAAATATACCTGTACCCATTGCCCAAACTTCAAAACCCCGATTTACAATCTTCATAACCAATAATAAGAACATACCTCCCTGCAATTTCTTGAGAAGACGACCTGAGGTTTAAATACTCGGTTATCAATTTTAAAGGGTTTGTTACTTGTGACAACCAAAACGTTTGCACGAAGGGATTTCTGTTAGTCTAGAATCTATATCTACAACACGACTATTTTTATAAAATTCTTTACTAGCAAAAATCCTAACGTCAGTGCTTCATGGGAGTGTGGCAAAGGGAGAAAATCTATTTCCACAACTATAGCTTACTCCGATTTGAATGCCGAAGCTCGTATATGGTATCAAATTATGGCAAACTACATTATTCCCAGCACCCATGCTACCCATGTGAGATTCAAGACTGCGTTGCTACTTTGGGCTATCATGGAAGGAAAGAGTATAGCCATTGTGCCTTTATTACGCACATCGATATGGAAACTGATTGAGAAGAAGAACATTAGCGTCCCTTTTCTATCAATGGTGATGCATTCAGCAACAGCAGCGGGGGTAGAGTGGCATCTGAGAGACATCATGTTCAGGGTTCCTAGAGGCAACAAGTTCATTCCGAGGGGAGATTTGGAGAGATCAACAAACACAACACCCTCCGAGAGAAAGACACCCACAGCACCACCACCAAGTCTACCAACTTCGTCAACTACTTTATCCTTTCTCCGTCCTCTTCCAGAATTATTCAAGGACATCTTGCCTGACATCCACCACAAGGAGCAATTGGAGCAAAAGCGTTTCGAGTGGATAACGGCAAGGCTAGAAGGAAGAGACCCCGGCCCACTTCCTAGGGCTTCATCCGAGCTAGCTGGGGAGGAGTATGATACAGTTGACCAACTCACTTCCAAGTCCACCAGCTGAAGGTGGCCCCTCTTCACTCTTCTGGAGCGTAGGCATGCACGGAGGACCGTGCACAAACTAAGTGTGGGGGAGGATCGATGATATCAAAGGGGGTAAAATTTCTCATTTCAAGTTTTATGTCTATTTCATCTTATTTGGTTTGTTGTAAATATTTCTTTATCGTTTATGGATATTTAGTAGTTAGTATTTGCATGTTTCATGATATAATGAATAAGTTGGTGAAACACTAAGGAATTTTCATGAAATTTTTTTCTATGGCATACCATTGATTGAATTGAAGGAAATATTATATTTGCCAACTTGCTTGGAGTAATTTGTTTGTAGAACATGGAAAAGAGCTCGAACAACATACCTTGTGAGTCTTGAGCTTCAATAGATGGTTGCATCTTTTCAACCATAATGTTGTTCTTGTGTGTGATTATTACTCCTTTTTTATCGTGATCATTGATTTGCATGATTCTTTATGTCTTATATTTGTGTTTGGATGCATTTAGCATGATTGAGGCCATTTTTGATGATAAACTCACTAACCTATATGGCCAACCCTTGCATGTACCTTTGTGAACCCCTTTAAGCCTATGAATTCCCTTTTGTTTTGATGATAGCACATTACTCCCCTTAAGTGGAAAACCATTGATGTCCCCGAATTACTCTTTGATTAGCTTGAGTGGATTAGTATGTAAATTCTAAGTGTTGGGGAATTTTGGAAAACATTGGTGATAGAGGCATGAACTTATTGTGAACAATTTTTGGCAATTAGGTAATACTCGTGCATTTCATTAATGAAGACATATGCATTCATAGTTCAAATTAAAAAAAAAAATTGTGCATAACAAAGTATGAAATAAAGAGTTAAATAAAGGATGCATATGCCATGTTTGAAAAGAAAATGCATGAGTGAGGTGAGATAGAAAAAGAAAAGAAAATGGGTAGATAGGTTGTAATAATTTCTGTATATAGGTGATATAGGATTAGGTGGACACTCAAGCTAATCAAAGAATTAATTCTTTAAGTCCACTTAGCCATATTTCATCCTACCAAAACCCTAGCATCCCTCTAAAGACCTCATGATATTTGTTATTCATGCATTAAATCTTTGCAAAGCATGAAAAAAAAGGAGAATTGCGTGATTAAACACTAAACACTGAGCGAATTGAGTAGATACACATCCGGTGAGGGGTTCGATCGCTCAATTCTATGTTCTTGCAACTCATATTGTATCTTCTTGCAAGTTTTTCAATTGGATAGTTTTGAAAATTTCAATTCAATTCTTTGGACATTGATCTTAGTGCATGAACTCTTTGCATTGGCACTAAAGCTTTCTTGTGATGGATTAGAATTTCATGGTTTGTTTCTACCAACTCTCATCATAGTACATATTGGTGATTAGCCTTAGGATAGTTGCATACATTTAAGTAGTTTATAGCCTAAGTCATTTTTCCTTTCATCTATCTCCTTTGAGTGTGTTTAGCATGAGGACATGCTAGTATTTAAGTGTGGGAGAATTGATAAATCCATATTTGATGATGATTTTTGGTTAGAATTGAATGGATTTCATCACATAAACTTGCACTTATTTCCTTGAATAGCATGCTTTTGAACTTTCCTCCCAAATTGTGTGTGATTATAAAAATATGCTCTTTTGTTCTTAATTTGATCTATTTTATTGCATTTGCCTTCCATTCGATGCCTTGATGTGTTTGTGAGTGATTCTGGGGGTATAAGGTAGGAATGGGTTGGAGAAAATGGAAGAAGAGCATGCAAAAAGGAGGAAACATGAAAAATCAAAGGGGATGAGTTCAGAGATGCGTGCGTGCGCACAGCCTCTTGTGCGTACGCATGAGAGCCAAGCAGAGCGCGTGGACCATTTCGAGTGCGTCGCACGTCCAGCCAAGCATCGCCTAGTGTGCGTGCGCACAGGTACTTGTGTGTGCGCACAGGTACTTGTGCGTACGCACAGGATGGGATTTTCGCAAAGTGTGTGAATGCACACGCCTATGCGTCCGCAAAGGTGTCTGCACATGACTTCATTAAAAAGGCATGTGACTCGCGATTTGAGGGCTTTAGAGGCCCATTTCAGAAGTCTTTTAGGAGTATAGTTTAGGAGTAGGAGTAGAAGGTTTTTAGTTTTAGTTTTCTCTACGTTTTTCATCATCTCTACTAGGGTTTCTATTATGGTTTTACATTCAAGTGCCATTTCCATTTTTGATCTTGGATTTTACTAATTTCATTGTAAGTATTCTCTTGTTATTACTCTTTATAGTTACATTGTCATTACTCATTCTTCTAATTCAAGTTATAGTTCAATTTTACTTCTCTTTTGCAATTTCAATTTCTTGTTAATGAATTTGGCGTTTGATGTTTGTTCCATGCTTTCTTGTGTTATTCTTGTTGATTGAGATCAATTGTTGCTTTTAATTTCAAGTCTTTTCTTATTTTTCTCATGTTTAAGCTTTTTGCCAACCAAGTGTTTGACAAAATGTCAAACATGGTTTTAGGCTAAATTGTTGTCTCTTGGCTTGGGTAAAGTGAGCAATTGGGTTCCTAGAGTTGGAATGTCCAACATTTAGTGTCAATTCTTGGATTGTTAATTATTTTTGTTCCCACTAACGCTAATTTGTTGCTAAGGTAATTAGCAAACAATTTAGGATTTGTGGGTTAAGCACTCTTATGCTCATTTAACTTACCTTCCGATGTGAGGGTTGATCAAGTGAGACTAATCCATCATAATTGTCATAGTTGTAGTTCCAACAAGGAAAGGACCCTTAGCTCACTCCAAGCCAAGACCACTTTTTATGCTTTCAATCTTTCATACATTGCTATGGTAATCTCTTTTATACTTTACTTGTTTATATTACATAGTCGGTTCTTTAATTTCTTTATTAGTTCAATCATTACAATTTTGCATGTTCTTTTATTGCTTTATATGTTCATTTCTTCATTAACAACCCCTTGATCACCACAATCGGAATTTGCACACTCATTGCCCTCAAGTGATTCATTGGGAGACGACCTGGGAGTCAAATACTCTCGGTTTTTATATTGGTTTTGAGTTGTGACACATCTTGTGAATTTCCAATTTGATCGGTGACCGATTGTTGGGTTTGGTATGTGCTTGCAATGTTAATCACTTTTAGTGTAAAAATCTAAACCCAAGCAATTGGCAATCTCACTAGCATCAAAAAGCTCCCTCTTCTTTCTAGAATTAGGGTTCTTAGGGTTAATTGCATCTTAGATCTAGGTTTAATTTCTTGTTCTCATTTTGTTTTCTTTACAATTTCTTGTTCTAATACTTTAATTCTCTTAGTTTGTAGTGTTAATTTTCCTTTTATGCCTGATAAACCCATATTTCATGAGTTCTTTTGTGCTTAATTTGAGTGATTTATTCAATCCTTCACCTACTTATTCACATTAATTGCATGATTTTACTTTCCCTTCCTTATTATGTCATATTGTGAAAAACATGTTTCCTAAACTTTAAAATTAATTGTTTTAATTACCTTTATTTCCATTCGATGCCATGATTAGTGTGTTGAGTAGTCTCAGGTTTTCTAAGGCTGAATGACTTAAAGGATGAAAAAGGAAACATACAAAAATGGAAGGAGAAGGCAAAATGGAGCTTTAAGTAATCCCAACCTTTTCTTAGAAAATAAATAGGATTCAAAGTTCAATTTAATTAGTCCCTTGACTTTCCTTTGCTTTAGTAAAGGTTGACTGAGTGGAGTTTAGATTTAACTTTCCTTATAGTTGAGAGAGAGATAACTACGTTGGACCTCCAATTTCTCATACCTTGCCCAAAAGTTTGCTTTACAGTATTTATTCATTTTTAATTGCCATTTAAATTATTTGTCATATAATGTATTCCCACCTTACTTCCAAAACCCCAATTTACAAACTCATAACCAATAATAAGAACATACCTTCCTCGCAATTCCTTGAGAAGACGACCCGAGGTTTAATACTCGGTTATCAATTTTAAAAGGGGGTTGTTACTTGTGACAACCAAAACGTTTGTACGAAGGGATTTCTGTCGGTTTAGAGACTATATCTACAACGCGAATGTTTTTATGAAATTCTTTACTGGCAAAAATCTTAACGTCAATGCCTCTCTTTATTTTTATGAATGCTCGTGTTGTATTTGGATTCCTTTTAATGCAATTTCATGTTTGATGTTCTTTTATTGTTGATTTGAGATGCTATTGTTAATTTCTTGCATTGGATAGTAGTAGATTTTATTATTCTTGCAATTTTACCAAACCTTCATTTTATGCCTTCCAAGTGTTTGATAAAATACTTGGTTGGATGTTAGAGTAGAGTTTCAAGCATTCTTGGCGAGGAAGGAGAAATTGGGCAATCTTGAGTCATTAATACCCAATTTAGATTGGTGATCTAGAGTTGTTAGTTAGTATTATTTCCATTGACTCTAATCTCTTGCTAATTTAATTAGTGAGTTGATTAGGACTTTCAGATTGAGATTAACTAGTCTTATTTGACTTTCTCTCATGGAAGATAACTTTACACCGTCTTCCAATATTGGAGATGACGAAATAAGATAAATTCTTGTTAATCATTGTTATGATTAGTGACTAGGATAGAAAGCCTTAATTCTCAATCCTTGCCATGAATGTCTCTTTTCATTATTTGCTTTCTTTAATTGTTTGCTTTACTTTTCTTGTCATTTATTTTCTTTCCCTTTACCAAATCAAACCCCCTTGGTCCTTTATAGCCAATAATTGATCACTTCATTCCAATTCCTTGTGAGACGACCCGAGGTTTGAATACTTCGGTTAATTTCATTGGGGTTTATACTTGTGACAACCAAAACGTTTAAAATTTTATTTGAATGTTGTTTGTTGGTTGGGAACTATACTACCAACGTAACTATTTTGTGTGAAATTCCTAACTATACGACAATGCTTACATCAACCTCCATGCACTCAAAGGAGCTTTTTCTGGAGCCACAGAAGTCTAAATAGAGTACTCTTAACGGTTATGGAAAGCTAATATCCAGAGCATTCTAGAAGTATAAAATAGTCTATACTTTGCTTTGGAAATGAAGGCCCAAAACTAGCGTTCAACGCCAGCCACCAGCCTCATTCCTAGCATCCAGCGCCCACAGGGGAGTAGCTGGCATCCAACGCCCAAAAGAGAGTCCCAAGCCAGTGTTGAACGCCCCTAAAGAGTACTAGCTCGTGGAAGACACTCAAGCTCAGCTCAAACACTCACTAAGTGGGCCCCAGAAGTGGATTTTCGCACTACAAGACTAGTTTATCTTATTTCTGTAATTCTTAGTTAACAGATTAGTATATATACAACAGTTCACCCTTGTTAGTGAACTCTTGCCCACTTTTACGTTTCCCATATTACTTTTCTGTAAGCATGAGTCACTAACCTCCTAAGGTTAATGTTAGGAGTGCTGCTGAGTTTCATGGATCAATAATATTACTGTTCTAGTTCAATATGTCTAATTTTATTATCTTATGCATTTTTATTCTTCATCTTATAAATTGAATGTGACCCGTGACAATCACCCTTGTTCTACATGGGTTCCGTTGAGTCCTGACCCGGATAGTGTTGAACCAAAGCTACAGATTGCATTGCAGATTCCAATAGAGTACTTGGGCAACTTTAGATACGTGAAATGAAATCCCATTGATCGTTGGTAAGTGAGGTCTCTGAGGCATTAAGTCTAAAGTCAGAGAAGCAGTACTTTCTGATCTGGAAGATTTGCCTTATCTGTGGCACCTTTAGTAGGATCATGAAGGGGAGTGGATTGCTTAGAGCTTCATCTTCTGCTACAGTGAGAAAACTAGAGGTGGCTTAATGAGAGGACATGAGTTATCTCAACGTGGTCGATTGCTACAGTGGAGGAGGTTAACTTGATGAGAGGACATGAGTTAATCATTTATTGCTCAGAAAGTTATTTAAGTAGACAGTAAGAAAAGTTAATCCAGAAAGACAAAGCATCTCTGAAGCCTCAACCATTCTCATACAATTGATTTCTCATCTATCTAGTAACGTTTTATATATTTATTTTGTTTTATGCGTTTTCCGTGACAAACTATAATTTCTATCCGCCTAACTAAGATTTGCAAGGTAACCATTGCTTGCATAAACCAACATTCTCCGTGGGATCGACCCTCTCTCACCTGAGGTATTACTTGGATGACCTGGTATTCTTGCCGGTCTATCTGTGTGAAACGTGCGGAGCCAGTTTCGTGCATCAAGTTTTTGGCGCCGTTCTCGGGTATTGTTCGGATATGACAAACTACCGGATTATCTTGTTGCTCAGATTAGGTACTTTTTACTTTTTTTTTGAGTCTTTTGGTTTCTTTTCAAAAAATTTTTCAAAATCTTTTCTTTTATTTATTAATCTTTGTCTTCTCTTTGAGTCTTTTGTTCTTGTTCTTGTTAAAATTTTGAATTTTCTTGCTTTCTTTTCAAAACATTTAAAAAAATAGTGTCTTTTATTTGAGTCTAGTGTCAGTTCTTAAGTTTGGTGTCCTTTGTGTGCTCTTTGTTTCCTTTGAATTTTCAAAAAGTGTCTTAGTGTTGTTTCTTGGTATTCAAGTTGTTCTTGTTTCTTTTCTTGTTTTGATCTTAAAATTTTTAAGTTTGGTGTCTTTTGGTTGTTTATTTTCTTATTAGTGTCTTTTGATTTAAAAACTTGAAGTTTTGTGCCTTTTGGTTGTTTTTCTCTTTCTTCATTAGTTCAAAAAATATCTTTTCTATCTTTATTTCAAATTTTTTTGAAAATTTCAACAAAAATTCAAATTTTAATTTCAAAATCATTATCTTATCTTAATTTCAAAAATCAAAGATCAAATCTTATCTTTTGAAACCTTTTCAAATCCTTTCTTTTAATTTGATTCTTTCTTATCTTATCTTTCTCTTAAATTTTTGAATTCAAAACTTTTTCAAATCTTTTCTTATCTCTTGATTAAATTTCAAATCATTATCTTATCTTATCTTAATTTTAAATTTCAAAATAAAATCTTTTCCAAAATCAAATCTTTTTGAAATCTTTATCTTATCTTGTTTCAATTTTAACATTCAAAATCAAATCTTTTTCAAATCTTTTCAATTCTTATCTTCTCTTGTTGACTTTTTCCTTTCAAATTTTAAATTTTAAAATTTTAAAATCAAATTGTTTCTAATCTTCTATCTTATCTTATTTTCAAATCTATCTTAATTAGTTATTTGTTTTCTCTTTCTTCTTTTTCAAAACATCCTAAGTAATTCTTCTCTCTCCTATTTTTGAAAACTTCTCATCTCTTTCTCTCTCCTCTTTTTCGAAAATCATCTTTCAATTTTCAAAATTTTTTTAATTAATTAGCTTTAAATTTCCTGTTTAATTAATAAATAAAATAAAAACAAAAATATTTCAATTTTCTTAATTTTCGAATTCTCTACCCCCTTTATTCAAATTCTTCATCTCATTATTCCATCTTCATTCTTCTTTCTTCTTCACATCTCACATGGAGTTCTCTATCCTTTGACATAGAGCCTCCGTTCTTCTTTCTTGTTTTCTTTTTATTGTTTATGTGTAGGAACAAAGATAAATAACCTCTCTTTAATCCTGATCCTGAACCTGAGAGGACCCTAAGGAAGCGTTTGTAACAAATTAAAGCACAACATTCCGGAAGAGACCTCACAGAACATTTTGAACAAGAAACTGAAAGTACAGACATGGCAGCCGAACAGAATAATGGAGGAGATGTAAGGAAGGTTCTTGGTGACTTCATTACACCAACTTCTGACCTCTATGGTAGAAGTAACTCTATACCTGCCATTAGAGCTAATGACTTTGAGCTAAAGCCTCAGTTAGTCTCTCTAATGCAACAGAATTGCAAATTCCATAGACTTTCACTTGAAGATCCACATCAGTTCCTATCTGAATTCTTGCAAATCTGAGATACTGTTAGGACCAATGGAGTGGATCCTGAGGCCTACAAACTTATGCTTTTCCCTTTTACTGTTAGAGACAGAGCTAGAATATGGTTGAATTCTCAACCCAAGGAAAGCCTAGACTCTTGAAAAAAGTTGTTCAATGCTTTCTTGGCCAAGATATTTCCACCTCAAAAGATGAGCAAGCTTAGGATGGAAGTTCAAACCTTCAGTCAAGGAGAGGGTAAATCCCTTTATGAAGCTTGGGAAAGATACAAGCAATTGATCAGGAGATATCTTCCTGACATGCTCTCAGAATGGTCAATCCTAGGTATTTTCTATGATGGTCTATCTAAGATGTCCAAGATGTCCTTGGATCATTTTGCTGGTGGATCACTCCACTTGAAGAAAATGCTTGAAGAGGCACAAGAACTCATTGAAATAGTTGCAAGCAACCAATTCATGTACACTTCAGAGAGAAACCCTGTGAACAATCGTGTAGCTCAAAAGAAAGGAGTCCTAGAAGTTGACACTCTAAATGCCATATTGGCTCAGAACAAGATATTGACCCAACATGTCAATATGATCTCTTAGCATCTAACTGGAGTGCAAGCTGCAACTAGCAGCACTCAAGACACCTCCTATGATGGAGATGCCTATGATCCAGATCAACCCATGATGGAAGAGGTGAATTACATGGGAGAACCCTATGAAAACACCTACAACTCCTCATGGAGAAATCATCCTAACCTTTCTTGCAAGGATCAACAAAAGCCTCTGTAAGGCTTCAACAATAATCAAGGTGGAAGAACCCATAATAGGTTCAACAATAGACCACTATTCCCATCTTCTCAGCAATAGATGGAGACTTCTAAGCAGAGCCTTTTTGACTTAGCAAGCATAGTCTCCAAGCTTTGTATGACCACTCACAGTTTCATAGCGGAAACTAGGTTGTCCATCAGAAATCTAGAGGTACAAGACGGGCAACTGAGCAAGAGAATCCATGAGACCCTTCCTAACACTCTTCCTAGAAACACTGAATTGAACCCAAGAGAAGAGTGCAAGGCCATCACTGTAGAAGCAGAAGCCGAACATGGAGGGAGTAATCTTGTGTTGAATGCCAGTAAGGAAGTCCTTACAGGGCGTTTCACACCCACAGAAGCACCATCACTGGCGTTGAACGCCAGTAAGGAAGACCTTACTAGGCATTCAACACCCAAGGAGGCACCATCACTGGCATTGAAAGCCAGTAAGGGAGACCTTACTAGGCGTTCAACGCCCAAAAAGCTACCATTACTGGCGTTGAACGCCAGTAAGGAGCACTTTACTGGGCATTCAATGCCTAACGTAGCACAAAAGCTGGCGTTGAATGCTAGTAAAAGGACACCAGCTGGCATTCAACACCCAAAGAAACACAAGTCCTAGCATTGAATGCCACAATATGATAAATTAGCGATCCTAAGCCCACTGAAAACTTCCCTATTGAAGAATTGATGGAACCGAACGTTCATGCGGACCCCATTGAAGTTCCCTTGAATGCTTGGTTGAAAATTTTAGAATCTGAATAGTACTCCTCCTCTGATGAGGAAGAGGAAACTAGGGAAGAACAAGTTGCTCGGTACCTAGGAATTCTAATGAAGCTGAATGCCAAGCTATTTGGCACAGAAACTTTGGAGGAAGAACCTCCAGTGCAAACCAAGGAACTTGTTCATGCATCGGTTCGAGCTATAATGGACCGGGTTGGCCAACCTCTTGGAAGGTTGGCCCATGACCGACCTCTTAGAAGGTTGGCCCATGACCGACCTTTTGGAAGGTTTGCCCATTACCGACCTCTTCTCAAAGAGGTCAGCCAAATCGGCATAGGAGCTTAAAGCAGTCCCAAAACGAAGGAACACAGCTCAATCTAAAGGCAGCCAAAGCCCAGAAAGATAAAGGCGGTTCCCCTTAAAGATAAGATGACTTCACTCAAAGATAAGATAAGATAACTATCTTATCTCCAGAAAGGTCACTCCACACTATTATAAATACACTGGAGTACCCAGGTATAACTCATACTCTGATTCTACTAAAAACCTTCCTAAAGCACGTGCTAACTTAAGCATCAGAGTCTCTTGCAGGTACCACTACCCTCCGGTGACGAAGGATAAGCAGCACCGCCAAGTCCAACAGGTCGGACATGACAACTCCGGCCACCAAATCCAACAAGTCGGACATGACAGCTCCGGCCGCCAGATCTAACAAGTCAGACTTGACAGCTCCAGCAAGTCGGACAGGACAGCTCTGGCCACCACAGCGGATCTTATCCGAGATCGACCTTCAGTTTCAGGTAACCTTGGAACATTGGCGCCGTTGTCGGGGAACCTGAAAGTCATTCCATCATCATGGTGGACAACCTTGATAATGACCTCAACTCTGATCTAGAGAACAGGACGCCGCATAAGAATGCAGACATTACACCAAACGATACTTCTTAACCAAACAAATACAGGAATTCACCAACTGTAGAAATTATGGAGACGCTTTAAGCTCAACAAGATTTCCTCAAATAGCTCGAAAAAGAGGCCGAGCATCAACGAGAAGCCGAGAGGGACCTACAGAGGGAAACTAGGCGACGCTGGGAGTTGGAGGACAAGCTCTTAAAGCTCAAAGCCGACCTTAAAACAAAAACCATCTGGCCTGATCCCAAGGACAGCTCCCACAATGATCAAGATCCATTCACTAAAGGGATAATGAAAGCTACAGTCCCAAAGGACTTCAAAGCTCCCGACATGACCAGGTACGATGGCACATCGGATCCGTGCGAGTCTTGACCCAGATAGTGTTGAACCAAAGATAGATATTGCATTGTGGATTCCAATCGAGTACCTGGGAAACTTTGGATACGTGACATGAAATCCCGTTGACCGTGGATATGTGAGGTCTCTGTGCCGTTAAGGGTAGAGTCAGAGAAGCAGCACTTTCTGATCCAGAACATCTGCCTTGTCTATGGCACCTTGAGTAGGATCGTGAAGGTTGCTACAATGAGAAATCTA